>NC_039271.1:22950075-23600900 GCF_003368295.1 Carassius auratus | reverse complement strand
ATAAAGCATAAATGACTATTTACTAATGAGTGCAGTTATTATAAAGTGTTACCAATGCATTTACTAATGTTAACAAATTAGACATTATTTTACAGTGTTATTAAATCCTTTAATGACTTATAAGCATTTGTGAAAGAAGCTTAGTCTTCATCTGTGAACTGAACAGTTTTACTGTTACATCCATGAGATTATGTAATTTAGATAAATGTCATGTACACAGGATGGAATAGGTCAGTATCAAATGAGTTGAAATCATTATTTGCAGCACAAATAAGTATTTTTAGAATTTTGTTTTTAATTCTGAAACTGTCAGAAAAGGATAAGGCCTAAGAGATTTCTTAAGCTGTAATGAAAACAGCAATGTTAGCAACAGCAACAAAAAATAACAATTTAAAATACATTTTTTTTCTGGTGATTAAAGAGATGATTAAGTCCCTCTCTCTTCTCTCTCATTGTGTCTGCCACTCAGCTCATGCCATCCCCCACTCACACACACCACCTCACACACACATGCACTCAGTCAGCACACATACATTGCTCAAACAGAGGGACAGAGTGAGTTGAGATGTCTGACAGTTTTTTTTTAATTTTCTTTTAATCATACAGTGTTGTAAGGTCATGAAACTATGCATATTCCTCAGAATGATTTGATCTCTGTATGATTTTTTTTTAAAGTGTTTGGAAGCTGCGATTTAAAAAATACAAGACATTAATGATTCCCTTTTTACTGTCATTTCAAAAAATCACCACGACAAAACGGTTCAAGCTAACCAAAATCCGTTCGCAATTTAAGTTCCTCAATGTTTTTTCAACATGTAGACAAAGTTTGGTGAGTATAGTGAACATTTCCTCTGAGGAGAATGCATTAAATCAGAGCTCAATTTAAATATTCAAATAAAAATAGCCGACTTCCTGTTGGTCGTAGCTGATGACTGTGAATTAGAAAGTTGTCCGTCTTGATAAGAACAATTTATGTACCAAGTTTGGTGTCTGTAGCTAAAACTAAACCCCCACTTTTGACAAAAGGTGGCGCTATAGCATGCCTCTTCACGCCCTTTTAAAAGCTTTTTCCATTGTCTAGCTATCACTAATACTGAATATGTGTTTTTTAGTTTCATGTAATCTGAGGTTGGTGTCTGCCTCAAACTCATCATAACAGAACATTCAAGTTTGACACGTTGCCATGGCAACGCCATATCAGATATCAATATCCCCACAACAGATTTACATCGGCCGTGTTTTGTCATTATTCTGATGAAGTTTTAAGTAAATCGAAGTAAAAAATAAGATGCTGGAATTCAAAACATTTTGAAAATGACTCACTTCCTGCTGCCAGTTGTGGCGCTATAACGTTGACTCTTAATAGTCACATATATACGATCGGTATCATACAACGAACAAACCAATGAAGTTTGATCAAATTCAGGAAATGTATGTGGATGTTATTAGACATTTCCTGTTTCTCATTTCTCGCCATAATTCCACGCTCGCTACGGGCAAACCGTTCAAGATATCAAAATCCCCTCGCAATTTTTCGTCCCCAATGTCTTGAGATCATGTTCACGAGTTTCGTGGCGAACGGGTTGAAAACCTCAGAGGAGTATTTCAAATTCCAGAGCATGCTTTTTTTAAACAGCTCTGAATAGCTGACTTCCTGTTGGGCGGAGCCTATGACATAAAGTGTGAAAGTTGTTCGGTCAATGAGATCTATAAGTGTACCGAGTTTCATATAAATACATGCAAGTCTGTGTGAGCTATGGTTCAAGATTTCTGAAGGTGTTCCAGGGGGCGCTGTAGAGTCCCTGTGCCACGCCCGGGTCCCAGCCTCTGCGGCGTCCTGATGGCCGCAGATTCCAATGTGTGTGCCAATTTTCAAGAGTTTTTGAGCATGTTAAGGCCCTAAAAACCCCGGAAGGTTAAATAAAAAATAAAAAAAATAATAAGAATTAAAGCTGCAAGCAGCGATGAACGGGCCCTCGCACCCGGGCTCACCGGCAGCGAGTGACTTTAGTAAATAGGTGAGCGGTGAGAAATATGCGTTTAAACTCATAAATATAAGTAGAATATATCAATGTTTATTCAATATATGTGCCAATCTTCCTGTTGCCAGCAGGTGGCGCTATAATTATAATGGAATATTGGCCTTCAGATGTGTTCAGGGCAGGACTCTTATCGAACATGTGAAGTTTGGGGAAGATTGAACATTTTATGCCTCAGTTAGAACAACTTCTCTTGCTGTGGCGAGACGTCAAATTTTGTCATGGCGCCATGGACACGCCCTTTAACAAAACTCAAGATCTCCACAATTTTAACATTGCTCAGGCCTTAAGATTAGACTGACCACAAAAAATACATTAATGTCAAAAGATTTCTAGGAGTAGTTTGTCGCAGCATAAAACATGTCACTTCCTGTTGCCAGCAGGTGGCGCTATGACTATAACTGAATATGGGCATGTAGCTCTGTTAAGGGCAGAAGTCTTATCTAACATGTGAAGTTTGGGGCAGACTGGACATTGTATGTCTGAGTTACAGCAACTTCCTTTTTCATGGCGAAACATCGAAATCTGTCAGGTCGCCATGGACATGCCCTTTAACGAAACTAAAGATCTTCGCAATTTAACATCGCAAAGGCCTTTAGATTTAACTGACCAAGTTTGGTGGTGATCTGAATAAATCTCCAGGAGGAGTTTGTTAAAGTACATCCCCAGAAAATGGCAAAAACAACGCCAATTTTGCAGAGAAAATTCTAAATAACCGACTTCCTGTTGGGATTCGGATTTCCTACCAAGAGACTTTGTGGTAGGTATTTTGTAGGTATCTACCAATGCATTTACTAATGTTAAAAAATGAGACATTATTTTAATTTTTTACCAAATCCTTAAGTAATTAAAAGTGTTTTGTTATAAATTTATTGACCTATAAGCATTTGTGAAATAGTTCTGCTTGCATCACAGCTTGGTCGTCATCTGTGAGCTGAACAGTTTTACTGTTACATCCATGAGATTATATAAATTCAGATTAATGTCAATCACAGGGTGTCAGAGGTCAGTATCAAATGAGTTTGAAATTATGGACCCACTTTATATTAAGTGGCCTTAACTACTATGTACTTACATTTTAATTAATAATTTAGTACAATGTACTTATTGTGTACATACATGTTTTACATTGTATTATATATAATATATTTTTTTTAAAAAACTACATTAATTACATCTGTATTTAATTTCTGTAATTGCATTATAAATACACTGTTGACCCATACTTTACACCTTAACCCACCCTTAAACTTACCCATACCTCCAACCCTCTCCTAACCTTACCCCTATCCCACCTCAATAGCAGCAAAAGTTTTTTACAATACAATATGAACACAATAAGTACATTGTACTTTTTTTTTTATGTAAGTACATAGTAGTTAAGGCCACCTAATATAAAGTGGGACCGAAAATTATTTGCAGCACAAATAAGTATTTTTAGAATTTGTTTTTAATCACTGAAACTGTCAGAAAAGGATAAGGCCTAAGATATTTCTTAAGCTGTAATTAAAACAGCACAATTAGCAACAACAACAACAACAAAAACAATTTAAAATAATATTTTTTTTTCTGGTGATTAAAGAGATGTTTAAGTCCCTCTCTCTCTCCCTGTCTGTCTGCCACTCAGCTCATGCCCATCCCACTCACACTCACAACACACACTCAGTCAGCACACATACATTCCTCAAACAGAGGGACAGAGTGAGATGAGATGTCTGACAGTTTTTTAATTTTCTTTAATCATACAGTGTCGTAAAGTCATGAAACTATGCATATTTCCTCAGAATGATTTGATCTCTGTATGAGAAAATGCTTTTAAGTGTTTGGAAGCTGCAATTTAAAAATACAAGACAGTTAATGATTCCTTTTTTGACTGTCATTTCAAAAAATCACCACGACAAAACCGTTCAAGCTAACCAAAATCCGTTTGCAATTTAAGTTCCTCATGTTTTTTTGCAACATGTAGAATAAATTTGGTGAGTATAGTGAACTTTTCCTCTGAGGAGTATGGATTAAATCACAGCTAATGTTTTTTCCAAAAATCCATATTCAAATCAAAATAGCCGACTTCCTGTTGGTCGTAGCTGATAACTGTGAATTAGAAAGTTGTCCGTCTTGATAAGAACAATATACGTACCGAGTTTGGTGTCTGTAGCTAAAACTAACTACACCCCCCACTTTTGACAAAAGGTGGCGCTATAGAGTGCCTCTTCACGCCCTTGTAAAAGCTTTTTCCATTGTCTAGCTGTCAATAATACTGATATGTGTTTTGAGTTTCATGTAAATCTGAGGTTTGTTATCTGCCTCAAAAATCACCATAACAGAACATTCAAGTTTGACACGTTGCCATGGCAACAATATATAAGATATCAATATCCCACAACAGGTTTACATCGGCCTGTTTTGTTTTGTCATTATTCTGATGAAGTTTGAAGCAAATCGAGTAAAAATAAGATGCTGAATTCAAAGCATTTGAAAATGACTCAATTTCCTGCTGCCAGTTGGTGGCGCTATAACGTTGACTCTTAATAGTCACATATATACGATCGGTATCATACTTCGAACAAACCGATGAAGTTTGATCAAACTCAGGTAATGTATGTGGATGTTATTAGGCATTTCCTGTTTCTAATTTTTTGCCTAAATTCAACGCCACGCCACGGGCAAACCGTTCGAGATATCAAAAATCCCCTCGCAATTTTTCATCCCCCATGTCTTGAGATCATGTTCACCGAGTTTTGAAGCAAACGGTTGAAAGTCCTCAGAGGAGTATTTCAAATTCCAGAGCATGCTTTTTTAAACAGCCCTGAATAGCTGACTTCCTGGTTGGGCGGAGCCTATGACATAGAGCGCAAAGTTGTTCAGCTCAATGAGATCTATAAGTGTACTGAGTTTCATATAAATACATGCAAGTGTGTGTGAGCTATGGTTCAAGGTTTCTTGACTGTGTTTCCAGGGGGCCTGTAGAGCCCCTGTGCCACGCCCGGGTCCCAGCCTCTGTGGCGTCCTGATGGCCGCAGGTTCCAATGTGTGTGCCAATTTTCAAGAGTTTTTGAGTATGTTAAGGCCCCCAAAACCCCCCAGAAGGTTCATAAAAAATAAAAATAATAATAAGAAGAATAATCCTTAGGGGAACAATAGGGCCCCTGCGCCCATTGGCTCGGGCCCTAAATATAGCTGCAAGCAGCGATGTCGGGCTTCAAGCCATCAGTGCAACGCCACCCCCGGTGGCATCAGGATAACTGTGCCCAGCGGGCATAAGCATTTACAGTACCCTCTGACCAATCAGTTTTAAGGGATGCGGCAGTTAAAGGGTTAATCCGACAATCTAGACTTTGAAATCACATACACAGAACAATATATATAACTTTAGTAACACTTTATTTTAATATTTATAAAAAATGTATAAGGTGTGCATTGTAGCTGACACCTATATGAACCACATTACAATTGCTTTGTGACTGCAAGTCTTTCTTCTCAAATGCTATTGAGCTTCAAATTTGCATTTGAGCCCATGTGAAAAAGTTGCATAATTTACATATGACTTACAGTTTGTTGTAATAAATAATCAAACATTCAATTTAATTGTGCATTATAGCTGTCACCAGATGAACAATTACAGTTGTTTTTATGACTGTAAGTCATTCTCTTCAATGCTACTGACGTTAGAAAAGTGTATAACAATATCACATGTAACTTTAGAGACCGGCCCTAAATTTGAGACTCTAGAAAGTCCAATGTCAAGACAACTTTATGCCTGTTTTATTTTCTTTAGTTTTCTTTCTCTGTGCCGGATTGCTGATGTCCTATACCCAGGGCATAGATGTCCATCCATCAATTTACGAACATTCAGCGCAAACATGAGGTGTGAGCGGTCGCGAGCGCGGATGGGAGAATGACGCATGTTTTTTTTTTTTTTGTTTTTTTTTGAGCAACTGGGATGGTGCCCCCTCTGGGAGTTGGTGCCCTACGAAGACTGCATACTATGTTATAACTGCATAATGTTAACAAATTAGACATTATTTTACAGTGTTACCAAATCCTTAAATAATGTATTAGTGTTTTGTAATGATTTTAATGACCTATAAGCATTTGTGAAATAGTTTTGCTTGCATTGCAGCTTTATCTGTCAGTTGAAGAGTTTTACTGTTACATCCATGAGATTAATAAATGTCATGTCACGTCACAGGTTGTCATAGGTCAGTATCAAATGAGTTTGAAATTATTATTTGCAGCACAAATTAGGGTTCTTAGGATGTTTTTAAAATCCCTAAAACTGTCAGAAAAGGATAAGGCCTAAGAGATTTCTTAACCTGTAATGAAAGGAAAAAACACCACCATTAGCAACAACAAAAACAATAACAATTTAAAATACAGATTTTTTTTTTTCCTGATTATTAAAGGATGATTAGGTCTCTCTGTCTCTCTCTCTGCCAGACAGCCCCTCCCTACAGTCCACACACACTGTCACAGTCACCAACCCCCTCACACTCCCCTCCCTCTCCCCCTCCCCCTCCCTTCCCTCACACAGACAGGGTGGCCAGAGTGAGATCATGTCAGTTGAGAAGTCTGACAGTTTTTTTAATTTTCTTTTATCCATACAGTGTTGTAAAGTCGTGAAACTATGCATATTTCCTCAGAATGATTTGATCTTTGTATAAAAAATGCTTTGAAGTGTTTGGAAGCTGGAATTTAAACATACAAGACAATTAATGTTTCCCTTTTTACTGTCATTTCAAAAATTCACCACGACAAAACCGTTCAAGCTAACCAAAATCCGTTCGCAATTTAAGTTCCTCAATGGTTTTTCTTCATGTAGACAAAGTTTGGTGTGTATAGTGTACTTCCCCTGTGAGGAGTATGCATTAAATCAGAGCTCAATTTAAATATTCAAATCAAAATAGCCGACTTCCTGTTGGTCGTAGCTGATGACTGTGAATTAGAAAGTTGTCCGTCTTGAAAAGAACAATTTATGTACCAAGTTTGGTGTCTGTAGCTAAAACTAACCCCCCCACTTTTGACAAAAGGTGGCGCTATAGAGTGCCTCCTTCACGCCCTTTTAAAAGCTTTTGCCATTGTCTAGCTATCACTAATACTGATATGTGTTTTGAGTTTTTATGTAAATCTGAGCTTGTTGTCTGCCTCAAACTCACCATAACAGAACATTCAAGTTTGACACGTTGCCATGGCAACACTATATCAGATATCAATATCCCCACAACAGATTTACATCGGCCGTGTTTTGTCATTATTCTGATGAAGTTTTAAGTAAATAGAGTAAAAATAAGATGCTGAATTCAAAGCATTTGGAAAATGGCACACTTCCTGCTGCCAGTTGGTGGCGCTATAATGTTGACTCTTAATAGTCACATATATACGATCAGTATCATACAACGAACAAACCAATGAAGTTTGATCAAATTCAGGAAATGTATGTGGATGTTATTAGACATTTCCTGTTTCTCATTTCTCGCCATAATTTCAACGCCTCGCCACGGGCAAACCGTTCGAGATATCAAAAATCCCCTCGCAATTTTCCATCCCCAATGTCTTGAGATCATGTTGACCGAGTTTGGTGGCAATCAAGTAAAAGACCTATGACAAGTATATCAAATTCCAGAGCATGCTTTTTATAAACAGCCCTAAATAGCTGACTTCCTGTTGGGCGGAGCCTATGACATAGAGTGCGAAAGTTGCTCGGCTCAATGAGATCTATAAGTGTACTGAGTTTCATATAAATACATGAAAGTGTGTGTGAGCTATGGTTCAAGATTTCTGACTGTGTTCCAGGGGGCGCTGTAGAGTCCCTGTGCCACGCCCGGGTCCCAGTCTCTGTGGCGTCCTGATGGCCGCAGATTCCAATGTGTGTGCCAATTTTCAAGAGTTTTTGAGCATGTTAAGGCCTCCAAAAACCCCCGGAAGGTTTAATAAAAAATAAAAAAAATAATAATAAGAAGAAGAATAATCCTTAGAAGAACAATAGGGCTCTTCGCCCCTTCGGGCTTGAGCCCTAAATATAGCTGCAAGCAGCAATGTCGGGCTCAAGCCATCAGTGCAAAGCCACCCCGGTGGCATCGGGAAAACTGTGCCCAGCGGGCATAAGCATTTACAGTAACCCTCTGACAATCAAGTTTTAAGGGATGCGGCAGTTAAAGGGTTAATCCGACCAATCTAGACTTTGAAATCACATACACAGAACAATATATATAACTTTAGTAACACTTTATTTTAATATTTATAGAAAATGTATAAGGTGTGCATTGTAGCTGACACCTATATGAACACATTACAATTGTTTTGTGACTGCAAGTCTTTCTTCTCAAATGCTATTGAGCTTCAAATTTGCATTTGAGCCCATGTGAAAAAGTAGCATAATTTACATATGACTTACAGTTTGTTGTAATAAATATCAAACATTCAATTTAATTGTGCATTATAGCTGTCACCTACATGATTGTAAGTCATTCTCTTCAAATGCTACTGGCGTTAGAAAAGTGTATAACAATATCACATGTAACTTTAGAGACCGGCCCTAAATTTGAGACTCTAGAAAGTCCAATGTTAAGACAACTTTATGCCTGTTTTATTTTCTTTAGTTTTCTTTTCTCTGTGCCGGATTGCTGATGTCCTATACCCAGGCATAGATGTCCATCCATCAATTACGAACATTCAGCCGCAAACATGAGGTGTGAGCGGTCGCGAGCACAGATGGGAGAATGGCGCATGTTTTTTTTTTTTTTTTTTTGAGCAACTGGGATGGTGCCCCCTCTGGGAGTTGGTGCCCTACGAAGACTGCATACTATGCATATAGGGAGCGGCGGTACTATCTGGAAGATATATTCCTCAAACCATCGTACAAGAGGAGGTGATGCTAATCCTTCAAGAATCGCATAAAAGCTATTCAAGTGTACAGTTTCCTTTTATTGCATCTTGAAATAAATATTTCTGAATTCTGAATCAAACTGGGTTGTGTTTATTTATTTATTTTATAAGACAACTGAGACTTTAATCTCCTTTGTAATATATGTGCTTTTAAACCAAGAACAATTTATTTATAGATGTATTACTGCTTAATAATGACTATTATTAAGGGAAAAGGCTTTATAATCATGAACTATTTACTAATGCTTAGCTAATGAGTGCAATTATTATAAAGTGTTACCATTGCATATACTAATGTTAACAAATTAGACATTATTTTACAGTGTTACCAAATCCTTAATGTATTAGTGTTTTGTAATGATTTTAATGACCTATAAGCATTTGTGAAATAGTTTTGCTTGCATTGCAGCTTTATCTGTCAGTTGAAGAGTTTTACTGTTACATCCATGAGATTAATGAATGTCATGTCACGTCACAGGTTGTCATAGGTCAGTATCAAATGAGTTTGAAATTATTATTTGCAGCACAAATTAGGGTTCTTAGGATGTTTTCAAATCCCTAAAACTGTCAGAAAAGGATAAGGCCTAAGAGATTTCTTAACCTGTAATGAAAGGAAAAAAACACCACCATTAGCAACAACAAAAACAATAACAATTTAAAATACAGATTTTTTTTCCTGATTATTAAAAGGATGATTAGGTCTCTCTCTCTCTCTCTCTGCCAGACAGCCCCTCCCTACAGTCCACACACACTGTCACAGTCACCAACCCCCTCACACTCCCCCCTCCCTCTCCCCCTCCCTTCCCTCACACAGACAGGGTGGCCAGAGTGAGATCATGTCAGTTGAGAAGTCTGACAGTTTTTTAATTTTCTTTTATCCATACAGTGTTGTAAAGTCGTGAAACTATGCATATTTCCTCAGAATGATTTGATCTTTGTATGAAAAAATGCTTTGAAGTGTTTGGAAGCTGCAATTTAAACATTCAAGACAATTAATGTTTCCCTTTTTACTGTCATTTCAAAAATTCACCACGACAAAACCATTCAAGCTAACCAAAATCCGTTCGCAATTTAAGTTCCTCAATGGTTTTTCTTCATGTAGACAAAGTTTGGTGTGTATAGTGTACTTCCCCTGTGAGGAGTATGCATTAATTCACAACTGTAAAATCTCAAAAATACACATTCAAATCAAAATAGCCGACTTCCTGTTGATCGTAGCTTATGACTGTGAATTAGAAAGTTGTCCGTCTTGATTAGAACAATTTATGTACCAAGTTTGGTGTCTGTAGCTAAAACTAACTCCCCCACTTTTGACGAAAGGTGGCGCTATAGCGTGCCTCCTTCACGCCCTTTTAAAAGCTTTTGCCATTGTCTAGCTATCTCTAATACTGATATGTGTTTTGAGTTTCATGTAAATCTGAGGTTGTTGTCTGCCTCAAACTCACCATAACAGAACATTCAAGTTTGACACGTTGCCATGGCAACGCCATATTAGATATCAATATCCCCACAACAGATTTACATCGGCCGTGTTTTGTCATTATTCTGATGAAGTTTTAAGTAAATCGAGTAAAAATAAGATGCTGAATTCAAAACATTTTGAAAATGACTCACTTCCTGCTGCCAGTTGGTGGAGCTATAACGTTGACTCTTAATAGTCACATATATACGATCTGTATCATACAACGAACAAACCAATGAAGTTTGATCAAATTCAGGAAATGTATGTGGACGTTATTAGACATTTCCTGTTTCTCATTTCTCGCCATAATTTCAACGCCTCACCACAGGCAAACCGTTCGAGATATCAAAAATCCCCTCGCAATTTTTCATCCCCAATGTCTTGAGATCATGTTCACCGAGTTTCGTGGCGAACGGGTTGAAAACCTCAGAGGAGTATTTCAAATTCCAGAGCATGCTTTTTTTAAACAGCCCTGAATAGCTGACTTCCTGTTGGGCGGAGCCTAAGACATAAAGTGTGAAAGTTGTTCGGCTCAATGAGATCTATAAGTGTACCGAGTTTCATATAAATACATGCAAGTATGTGTGAGCTATGGTTCAAGATTTCTGACTGTGTTCCAGGGGGCGCTGTAGAGCCCCTGTGCCACGCCCGGGTCCCAGTCTCTGTGGCGTCCTGATGGCCGCAGGTTCCAATGTGTGTAGCAATTTTCAAGAGTTTTTGAGCATGTTAAGGCCCCCAAAAACCCCCGGAAGGTTTAATAAAAAATAAAAATAATAATAATAACAAGAATAATCCTTAGAAGAACAATAGGGCTCTTCGCCCCTTCGGGCTTGAGCCCTAATAATCCTTAGAAGAACAATAGGGCTCTTCGCCCCTTCGGGCTTGAGCCCTAATAATAATAATAAAAAATAATCCTAAGGAAAACAATAGGCCTCTCGCCCTTTGGGCTTGAGCCCTAATAATAAAAAATAATCCTAAGGAAAACAATAGGCCTCTCGCCCTTTGGGCTTGAGCCCTAATAATAATAAAAAATAATCCTAAGGAAAACAATAGGCCTCTCGCCCTTTGGGCTTGAGCCCCAATTATTTAGTATATAAGCCACACAATCAGATGCAAGTTTTTATAACCATTATTAGGGCTCAAGCCCAAAGGGCGAGAGGCCTATTGTTTTCCTTAGGATTATTTTTAGGGCTCAAGCCCAAAGGGCGAGAGGCCTATTGTTTTCCTTAGGATTATTTTTTATTAGGGCTCAAGCCTGGAGGGCGAGAGCCCTATTGTTTTCCTTAGGATTATTTGTTATTATTATTATTAGGGCTCAAGCCCGAAGGGGCGAAGAGCCCTATTGTTCTTCTAAGGATTATTCTTGTTAGGGCTCAAGCCCGAAGGGGCGAAGAGCCCTATTGTTCTTCTAAGGATTATTCTTGTTATTAGGGCTCAAGCCCGAAGGGGCGAAGAGCCCTATTGTTCTTCTAAGGATTATTCTTGTTATTAGGGCTCAAGCCCGAAGGGGCGAAGAGCCCTATTGTTCCCCTAAGGATTATTCTTATTATTATTATTATTATTTTTTTTATTTTTTTTTAAACCTTCCGGGCATTTTTGGGGGCCTTAACATGCTCAAAAACTCTTGAAAATTGGCACACACATTGGAATCTGCGGCCATCAGGACGCCACAGAGACTGGGACCCGGGCGTGGCACATGGACTCTACAGCGCCCCCTGGAACACCTTCAGAAATCTTGAACCATAGCTCACACACACTTGCATGTATTTATATGAAACTCAGTACACTTCTAGATCTCATTGAGCCGAACAACTTTCGCGCTCTATGTCATAGGCTCCGCCCAACAGGAAGTTAGCTATTCAGGGCTGTTTAAAAAAAGCATGCTCTGGAATTTAATATACTTGTCATAGGTTTTTTACTTGATTGCCACGAAACTCGGTCAACATGATCTCAAGACATTGGGGATGAAAAATTGCGAGGGGATTTTTGATATCTCGAACGGTTTGCTCGTGGCGAGGCGTTGAAATTAGAGCAATAAATGAGAAACAGGAAATGCCTAATAACATCCACATACATTGCCTGAGTTTGATCAAACTTCATCGGTTTGTTCGCTGTATGATACCAATCGTATATATGTGACTATTAAGAGTCAACGTTATAGCGCCACCAACTGGCAACAGGAAGTGTGTCATTTTCCAAATGCTTTGAATTCAGCATCTTATTTTTACTCGATTTGCTGCAAACTTCATCAGAATAATGACAAAACACGGCCGATGAAAATCTGTTGTGGGGATATTGATATCTAATATAGTGTTGCCATAGCAACATGTCAAACTTGAATATTCTGTTATGGTGAGTTTGAGGCAGACAACAAGCTCAGATTTACATGAAACTCAAAACACATATCAGTATTAGTGATAGCTAGACAATGGCAAAAGCTTTTAAAAGGGCGTGAAGGAGGCACTCTATAGCGCCACCTTTTGTCAAAAGTGGGGGGGTTAGTTTTAGCTACAGACGCCAAACTTGGTACATAAATTGTTCTTTTCAAGACGGACAACTTTCTAATTCACAGTCATCAGCTACGACCAACAGGAAGTCGGCTATTTTGATTTGAATATTGAAATTGAGCTCTGATTTAATGCATACTCCTCACAGGAAATGTTCACTATACTCACCAAACTTTGTCTACATGTTGAAAAAACATTGAGGAACTTAAATTGCGAACGGATTTTGGTTAGCTTGAACGGTTTTGTCGTGGTGATTTTTTTAAATGACAGTAAAAAGGGAATCATTAATTGTCTTGTATTTTTAAATTGCAGCTTCCAAACACTTAAAAAAAAAAAAATTCATACAGAGATCAGATCATTCTGAGGACATATGCATAGTTTCATGACTTTACAACACTGTATGATTAAAAGAAAATTAAAAAACTGTCAGACATCTCAACTCACTCTGTCCCTCTGTTTGAGGAATGTATGTGTGCTGAATGAGTGTGTGTGTGTGTGTGTGTGTGTCTGTGAATGGGGGATGGGCATGAGCTGAGTGGCAGACACAATGAGAGAGAGAAAGCGATAGAGAGAGAGACTTAATCATCTCTTTAATCACCAGAAAAAAAAAAAGTATTTTAAATTATTTTTTGTTGCTGTTGCTAACATTGCTGTTTTCATTACAGCTTAAGAAATCTCTTAGGCCTTATCCTTTTCTGACAGTTTCAGGAATTAAAAACAAAATTCTAAAAATACTTATTTGTGCTGCAAATAATAATTTCAATCTCATTTGATACTGACCTATTCCATCCTGTGACATGACATTTATCTTAATTTACATAATCTCATGGATGTAACAGTAAAACTGATCAGCTCGCAGATGAAGACTAAGCTGTAATGCAAGCAGAACTTTCACAAATGCTTGTTAATCATTTAAGGGATTTGATAACACTGTAAAATAATGTCTAATTTGTTAACATTAGTAAATGCATTGGTAACACTTTATAATAACTGCACTCATTAGTAAATAGTCAGTTCATGCTTTATAAAGTCTTGTCCCAACTTAAATGGTCATTAATAAGCAGCTTATAAATACAGCTATAAATAGCTTGATCTTGGTTTATAAGCACATTTATTAAAAAGGAGAGTAAAGGGTCAGTTATCTTCCTATGAAAAATAAAAAAATGAAAATAAACAAACAACAACACAGATTGATACAGAACTCAGAAATGTTATTGTGGATTTATGATCAAATCAGCCTGTAAATGAATCATACTCCTCCAAGAAGACACAAGTAGTTCACACCAAACTTTTTCAACATGATGCCAATATACTGAAGATGTTAAATTGCGAATGGGTTTAAGATACCTTAAATGGTGTGGCCATACCGATTTATTAAAGTAACATAAAAAAATACAATAGTTATTTTACTATATCTTTAACATTATTCATTCCAACTCTTCATAATTTTTTATATACGTAGAAGTCATCATTTGAAAGAAGCACAGTAAGTTTCATAGCTTTATCATGTCCAGGAGCCAGCATAAAATTAAAACTATCATAACATATAAATCAAGCTTGCAATTCTTAGTACCAATAATGGCCACCAGATGGAGCTATAGGATTACTTTTAAATAATTATTGTAGAAACGAATATGATTTAAATCATTTATAGAAATCTTTCAAAGAAAAATATGTATTTTACTGATAAAATTACCCTCACTTAATTAGAATAATATGCTGAAGTATTGTGAAATACTGTGTATTAAGAATAATTCTTTATAGGCTTTATGGACAGATAAGTTTCGAGTGACTCTTGAAGGATCAGTACCACATCCTCTTTTACCACTGTTTAAAGAATTTATCTTACAGAACAGGTGCGAATGAATTTTGGATGGTGATTTTTTGAAATAACAGTAAAAAAGGAACCAGTAAATGTCTTTTATTTTTTTAAGTGCAGCTTCTAAACACTTCAACAAAATGTACACATAGAAGACAAGTCATGCTGAGGAAATATGCATAGTTTCATGACTATACAAAACTATATGGATGAGAGAAAATTAAAAAACTACCATACATCTGATGTCACTCTGTCCCTCTGTCACTGTAATGTGTGTGTGTGTGTGTGTTTGTGTGTTAAGTGTTTGTGTGTTAAGTGTGTGTGTCTTAAGTGTGTGTGCTGAGTTTGTGTGAATGTGTGGGAGAGGGGATGGGCTTGGTGTCAGAGAGAGAGAGAGAGAGAGAGAGAGAGAGAGGGAGGGAGACTTAATCATCTCTTTAATCACCAGCAGAAAAAAAATAAGCAATTTTGTGTTGTTGTTGTTGTTTTTTCATCATTACAGCTTAAGAAATATCTTAGGCCTCAACATCAACTGTTGCTGCTTTATATAGCCTTCTCCCAAAATTAATAGTCATTAGTAAGCATTTTATAAATACAGCTATAATTAAATTGTTCATGGTTTATATGCACATTTATTTTGAGGAGATTAAAGGCTGTAATCTAACTAAAAAAATAATAATAAAATAAATAAATAAATAAACACAGAACTCAGAAACATTTATTTCAAGATGCAATAAAAGAAAACTGTACACTATATATATATATATATATATATATATATATATATATATATACAATTGCATAAGTTTATATTAATTTTTTTATCAAGTGTACAGCTAATAATAATAATAATAATAATAATAATTATAATAATAATAATAATAATGCATTTTATTTAAGGAGCCTTTCAAACCACTCAGGGTCACCGTACAGTACAACAAGTAACAACAGTAACAATATTAAAACAAAAAATAACAGCAAATAAAAATGTCAATAAAAAAACGCAATAATATTAGAATAGCACAACATATTGTGGAATACTATATTAAGACTTTATATATAGGCTTTATGAACAGATAGGTTTTGAGAGATTCTTGAAGTACTAGCATCACCTCCTCTTGTACGACGGTTTGAGGAAAATATCTTCCAGATAGTACCGCCGCTCCCTATATGCAGAATACGCAGTCTTCGTAGGGCACCAACTCCCAGAGGGGGCACCATCCCAGTAGCTCAAAAAAAAATAAAACATGCGCCATTCTCCCATCCGCGCTCCCGACCGCTCGGACATTTGCGGATGAATGTTTGTAATTGATGGATGGACATCTATGCCCGGGTAAAAGACATCAGCAATCCGGCACAGAGAAAAGAAAAATAAAGTAAAAAACAAAACAAAAACAGGCATAAATTTGGCTTGACATTGGACATTCGAGAGTCTCAATTTTAGGGACCTTCTCTAAAGTTACATGTGATATTGTTATACACTTTTCTAACGTCAGTAGCATTTGAAGAGAATTACTTACAGTCATAAAAACAACTGTAATTGTTCATCTACGTGACAGCTATAATGCACAATTAAATTGAATGTTTGATATTTATTAAAACAAACTGTAAGTCATATATAAATTATGCTACTTTTTCACATGGACTCAATAGCATTTGAGGAGAAAGACTTGCAGTCATAAAACAATTTTAATGTGTTAATTTAGGTGTCAGCTACAATGCACACCTTATACATTTATATATATATTAAAATAAAGTGTTACTAAAGTTATATATATTGTTCTGTGTATGTGATTTCAAAGTCTAGATGGGTCGGATTAACCCTTTAACTGCCGTATCCCTTAAAACTTGATTGCCAGAGGGTTACTGTAAATGCTTATGCCCGCTGGGCACAGTTTTCCCGATGCCACCGGGGTGGCGTTGCACTGACGGCTTGAGCCCGCCATCGCTGCTTGCAGCTATATTTATTATTATTTTTATTTTTTATTAAACCTTCCGGGGGGTTTTGGGGGCCTTAACATGCTCAAAAACTCTTGAAAATTGGCACACACATTGGAATCTGCGGCCATCAGGACGCCACAGAGACTGGGACCCGGGCGTGGCACAGGGGCTCTACAGCGCCCCCTGGAACACAGTCAGAAATCTTGAACCATAGCTCACACACACTTGCATATATTTATATGAAACGCGGTACACTTATAGATCTCTTTGAGCTGAACAACTTTCACACTCTATGTCATAGGCTCCGCCCAACAGGAAGTCAGCTATCCAGGGCTGTTTATAAAAAGCATGCTCTGGAATTTGATATACTTGTCATAGGTTATTTACTTGATTGCCACCAAACTCGGTGAACATGATCTCAAGACATTGGGGATGAAAAATTGCGAGGGAATTTTTGATATCTCGAACGGTTTGCACGTGGCGAGGCGTGGCAATTATGGCGAGAAATGAGAAACAGGAAATGTCTAATAACATCCACATACATTTCCTGAATTTGATCAAACTTCATTGGTTTGTTCGTTGTATGATACCGATCGCATATATGTGACTATTAAGAGTCAACGGTATAGCGCCACCAACTGGCAGCAGGAAGTGTGTCATTTTCCAAATGCTTTGAATTCAGCGTCTTATTTTTACTTGATTTACTTAAAACTTCATCAGAATAATTACAAAACACGGCCGATGTAAAATCTGTTGTGGGGATATTGATATCTGATATAGTGTTGCCATGGCAACGTGTCAAACTTGAATGTTCTGTTATGGTGAGTTTGAGGCAGACAACAAGCTCAGATTTACATGAAACTCAAAACACATATCAGTATTAGTGATAGCTAGACAATGGCAAAAGCTTTTAAAAGGGCGTGAAGGAGGCACTCTATAGCGCCACCTTTTGTCAAAAGTGGGGGGGTTAGCTTTAGCTACAGACACCAAACTTGGTACATAAATTGTTCTTTTCAACACGGACAACTTTCTAATTCACAGTCATCAGCTACGACCAACAGGAAGTCGGCTATTTTGATTTGAATGTGTATTTTTGAGATTTTACAGTTGTGAATTAATGCATACTCCTCACAGGGGAAGTACACTATACACACCAAACTTTGTCAACATTAAGAAAAAACATTGAGGAACTTAAATTGCGAACGGATTTTGGTTAGCTTGAACGGTTTTGTCATGGTGATTTTTTGAAATGACAGTAAAAAGGGAAACATTAATTGTCTTGTATGTTTAAATTGCAGCTTCCAAACACTTCAAAGCATTTTTTCATACAAAGATCAAATCATTCTGAGGAAATATGCATAGTTTCATGACTTTACAACACTGTATGGATAACAGAAAATTAAAAAACTGTCAGACTTCTCAACTGACATGATCTCACTCTGGCCACTCTGTCTGTGTGAGGAAAGGGAGGGGGAGAGGGAGGGGGAGTGTGAGGGGGTTGGTGACTGTGACAGTGTGTGTGGACTGTAGGGAGGGGCTGTCTGGCAGAGAGAGAGAGAGAGAGACCTAATCATCCCTTTAATAATCAGGAAAAAAAAATTGTATTTTAAATTGTTATTGTTTTTGTTGTTGCTAATGGTGGTGTTTTTTCCTTACATTACAGGTTAAGAAATCTCTTAGGCCTTATCCTTTTCTGACAGTTTTAGGGATTTAAAAACATCCTAAGAACCCTAATTTGTGCTGCAAAAATAATTTCAAACTCATTTGATACTGACCTATGACAACCTGTGACGTGACATGACATTTATTAATCTCATGGATGTAACAGTAAAACTCTTCAACTGACAGATAAAGCTGCAATGCAAGCAAAACTATTTCACAAATGCTTATAGGTCATTAAAATCATTACAAAACACTAATACATTATTTAAGGATTTGGTAACACTGTAAAATAATGTCTAATTTGTTAACATTATGCAGTATAACATAGTATGCAGTCTTCGTAGGGCACCAACTCCCAGAGGGGGCACCATCCCAGTTGCTCAAAAAACAAAACAAAAAAAAAAAACATGCGCCATTCTCCCATCCACACTCGCGACCGCTCACACCTCATGTTTGCGGCTGAATGTTCGTAATTGATGGATGGACATCTATGCCTGGGTATAGGACATCAGCAATCCGGCACAGAGAAAAGAAAACTAAAGAAAATAAAACAGGCATAAAGTTGTCTTGACATTGGACTTTCTAGAGTCTCAAATTTAGGGCCGGTCTCTAAAGTTACATGTGATATTGTTATACACTTTTCTAACGTCAGTAGCATTTGAAGAGAATGACTTACAGTCATAAAAACAACTGTAATTGTTCATCTAGGTGACAGCTATAATGCACAATTAAATTGAATGTTTGATATTTATTACAACAAACTGTAAGTCATATGTAAATTATGCTACTTTTTCACATGGGCTCAAATGCAAATTTGAAGCTCAATAGCATTTGAGAAGAAAGACTTGCAGTCACAAAGCAATTGTAATGTGTTCATATAGGTGTCAGCTACAATGCACACCTTATACATTTTTTATAAATATTAAAATAAAGTGTTACTAAAGTTATATATATTGTTCTGTGTATGTGATTTCAAAGTCTAGATTGGTCGGATTAACCCTTTAACTGCCGCATCCCTTAAAACTGATTGTCAGAGGGTTACTGTAAATGCTTATGCCCGCTGGGCAGAGTTATCCTGATGCCACCGGGGTGGCGTTGCACTGATGGCTTGAGCCCGACATCGCTGCTTGCAGCTATATTTATTATTATTTTTATTTTTTATTAAACCTTCCGGGGGGTTTTGGGGGCCTTAACATGCTCAAAAACTCTTGAAAATTGGCACACACATTGGAATCTGCGGCCATCAGGACGCCACAGAGACTGGGACCCGGGCGTGGCACAGGGGCTCTACAGCGCCCCCTGGAACACAGTCAGAAATCTTGAACCATAGCTCACACACACTTGCATATATTTATATGAAACGCGGTACACTTATAGATCTCTTTGAGCTGAACAACTTTCACACTCTATGTCATAGGCTCCGCCCAACAGGAAGTCAGCTATCCAGGGCTGTTTATAAAAAGCATGCTCTGGAATTTGATATACTTGTCATAGGTCTTTTACTTGATTGCCACCAAACTCGGTCAACATGATCTCAAGACATTGGGGATGGAAAATTGCGAGGGGATTTTTGATATCTCGAACGGTTTGCCCGTGGCGAGACGTTGAAATTATGGCGAGAAATGAGAAACAGGAAATGTCTAATAACATCCACATACATTTCCTGAATTTGATCAAACTTCATTGGTTTGTTCGTTGTATGATACTGATCGTATATATGTGACTATTAAGAGTCAACATTATAGCGCCACCAACTGGCAGCAGGAAGTGTGTCATTTTCCAAATGCTTTGAATTCAGCATCTTATTTTTACTCTATTTACTTAAAACTTCATCAGAATAATGACAAAACACGGCCGATGTAAATCTGTTGTGGGGATATTGATATCTGATATAGTGTTGCCATGGCAACGTGTCAAACTTGAATGTTCTGTTGTGGTGAGTTTGAGGCAGACAACAAGCTCAGATTTACATGAAACTCAAAACACATATCAGTATTAGTGATAGCTAGACAATGGCAAAAGCTTTTAAAAGGGCGTGAAGGAGGCACTCTATAGCGCCACCTTTTGTCAAAAGTGGGGGGGTTAGTTTTAGCTACAGACACCAAACTTGGTACATAAATTGTTCTTTTCAAGACGGACAACTTTCTAATTCACAGTCATCAGCTACGACCAACAGGAAGTCGGCTATTTTGATTTGAATATTTAAATTGAGCTCTGATTTAATGCATACTCCTCACAGGAAATGTTCACTATACTCACCAAACTTTGTCTACATGTTGAAAAAACATTGAGGAACTTAAATTGCGAACGGATTTTGGTTAGCTTGAACGGTTTTGTCGTGGTGATTTTTTTAAATGACAGTAAAAAGGGAATCATTAATTGTCTTGTATTTTTAAATTGCAGCTTCCAAACACTTAAAAAAAAATCATACAGAGATCAAATCATTCTGAGGACATATGCATAGTTTCATGACTTTACAACACTGTATGACTAAAAGAAAATAAAAAAAACTGTCAGACATCTCAACTCACTCTGTCCCTCTGTTTGAGGAATGTATGTGTGCTGACTGAGTGTGTGTGTGTGTGTCTGTAAGTGGGGGATGGGCATGAGCTGAGTGGCAGACACAATGAGAGAGAGAAAGAGAGAGAGAGAGAGAGAGAGAGAGAGAGACTTAATCATCTCTTTAATCACCAGAAAAAAAATGTATTTTAAATTGTTGTTTTTTGTTGCTGTTGCTAACATTGCTGTTTTCATTACAGCTTAAGAAATCTCTTAGGCCTTATCCTTTTCTGACAGTTTCAGGAATTAAAAACAAAATTCTAAAAATACTTATTTGTGCTGCAAATAATAATTTCAATCTCATTTGATACTGACCTATTCCATCCTGTGACATGACATTTATCTTAATTTACATAATCTCATGGATGTAACAGTAAAACTGTTCAGTTCACAGATCAAGACTAAGCTGTAATGCAAGCAGAACTTTAACAAATGCTTATAAGTCATTAAAGGATTTTATAACACTGTAAAATAATGTCTAATTTGTTAACATTAGTAAATGCATTGGTAACACTTTATAATAACTGCACTCATTAGTAAATAGTCAGTTCATGCTTTATAAAGTCTTGTCCCAACTTAAATAGTCATTAATAAGCAGCTTATAAATACAGCTATAAATAGCTTGATCTTGGTTTATAAGCACATTTATTAAAAAGGAGAGTAAAGGGCCAGTTATCTTCCTATGAAAAATAAAAAAATGAAAATAAACAAACAACAACACAGATTGATACAGAACTCAGAAATTTTATTGTGGATTTATGATCAAATCAGCCTGTAAATGAATCATACTCCTCCAAGAAGACACAAGTAGTTCACACCAAACTTTTTCAACATGATGCCAATATACTGAAGATGTTAAATTGCGAATGGGTTTAGGATACCTTAAATGGTGTGGCCATACCGATTTATTAAAGTAACATAAAAAAATACAATAGTTATTTTACTATATCTTTAACATTCTTCATTCCAACTCTTCATAATTTTTTATATACGTAGAAGTCATCATTTGAAAGAAGCACAGCAAGTTTCATAGCTGTATCATTTTCAAGAGCCAGCTTAAAATTTAAACTATCATAACTTATAAATCAAGCTAGCAATTCTTAGTACCAATAATGGCCACCAGATGGCGCTATATGATTACTTTTAAATAATTATTGTAGAAACAAGTATGATTTAAATCATTTATAGAAATCTTTCAAAGAAAAATAATATGTATTTTACTGATAAAATGACCCTCACTTAATTAGAATAATATGCTGAAGTATTGTGAAATACTGTGTATTAAGAATAATTCTTTATAGGCTTTATGGACAGATAAGTTTGGAGTGACTCTTGAAGGTTCAGCCCCACATCCTCTTTTACCACTGTTTAAAGAATTTATCTTACAGAACAGGTGCGAATGAATTTTGGATAGCTTGAATGGTTTTGTCATGGTGATTTTTTGAAATAACAGTAAAAAAGGAACCAGTAAATGTCTTTTATTTTTTTAAGTGCAAGTTCTAAACAATTCAACAAAATGTACACATAGAAGACAAGTCATGCTGAGGAAATATGCATAGTTTCATGACTATACAACACTATATGGATGATAGAAAATTAAAAAAACTACCATACATCTGATGTCACTCTGTCCCTCTGGGTAATGTGTATGTGTGTGTGTGTGTTTGTGTGTTAAGTGTGTGTGTGTTAAGTGTGTGTGCTGAGTTTGTGTGAATGTGTGGGAGAGGGGATGGGCTTGGTGTCAGAGAGAGAGAGAGAGAGAGAGAGAGAGGGAGACTTAATCATCTCTTTAATCACCAGCAGAAAAAAAAGCAATTTTGTGTTGTTGTTGTTTTTTCATCATTACAGCTTAAAAAATATCTTAGGCCTCAACATCAACTGTTGCTAGCCTACTCCCAAAATTAATAGTCATTAGTAAGCATTTTATAAATACAGCTATAATTAAATTGTTCATGGTTTATATGCACATTTATTTTGAGGAGATTAAAGGCTGTAATCTTCCTAAAAAAAAATAAAAATAAATAAAAATAAATAAATAAACAAACACAGAACTCAGAAACATTTATTTCAAGATGCAATAAAAGAAAACTGTACACTATATATATATATATATATATATATATATATATATATATATATATATACAATTGCATAAGTTTATATTTAATTTTTTTCATCAAGTGTACAGCTAATAATAATAATAATAATAATAATGCATTTTATTTAAGGCGCCTTTCAAACCACTCAAGGTCACCGTACAACAAGTAACAACAGTAACAATATTAAAACAAAAAATAACAGCAAATAACAATGTCAGTAAAATACCACAATAATATTAGAATAGCACAACATATTGTGGAATACTATATTAAGACTTTATATATAGGCTTTATGAACAGATAGGTTTTGAGAGATTCTTGAAGTACTAGCATCACCTCCTCTTGTATGATGGTTTGAGGAATATATTTTCCAGATAGTACCGCCGCTCCCTATATGCAAAATACGCAGTCTTCGTAGGGCACCAACTCCCAGAGGGGGCACCATCCCAGTAGCTCAAAAAAAATAAAACATGCGCCATTCTCCCATCCGCACTCGCGACCGCTCTGACATTTGCGGATGAATGTTCGTAATTGATGGATGGACATCTATGCCCGGGTAAAAGACATCAGCAATCCGGCACAGAGAAAAGAAAAATAAAGTAAAAAAACAAAACAAAAACAGGCATAACCGGATTAACCCTTTAACTGCCATATCCCTTAAAATTTGATTGCCAGAGGGTTACTGTAAATGCTTATGCCCGCTGGGCACAGTTTTCCCGATGCCACCGGGGTGGTGTTGCACTGACGGCTTGAGCCCGCCATCGCTGCTTGCAGCTATATTTATTATTATTTTTATTTTTTATTAAACCTTCCGGGGTGTTTTGGGGGCCTTAACATGCTCAAAAACTCTTGAAAATTGGCACACACATTGGAATCTGCGGCCATCAGGACGCCGCAGAGGCTGGGACCCGGGCGTGGCACAGGGGCTCTACAGCGCCCCCTGGAAGACAGTCAGAATTCTTGAACCATAGCTCACACACACTTGCATGTATTTATATCAAACTCGGTACACTTATAGATCTCATTGAGCCGAACAACTTTCACACTTTATGTCATAGGCTCCGCCCAACAGGAAGTCAGCTATTCAGGGCTGTTTAAAAAAAGCATGCTCTGGAATTTGAAATACTCCTCTGAGGTTTTCAACCCGTTCGCCACGAAACTCGGTGAACATGATCTCAAGACATTGAGGATGAAAAATTGCGAGGGGATTTTTGATATCTCGAACGGTTTGCCCGTGGCGAGGCATGGAACTTATGGCGAGAAATGAGAAACAGGAAATGTCTAATAACATCCACATACATTTCCTGAATTTGATCAAACTTCATGGGTTTGTTCGTTGTATGATACCGATTGTATATATGTGGCTATTAAGAGTCAACGTTATAGCGCCACCAACTGGCAGCAGGAAGTGTGTCATTTTCCAAATGCTTTGAATTCAGCATCTTATTTTTACTCGATTTACTTAAAACTTCATCAGAATAATGACAAAACACGGCCGATGTAAATCTGTTGTGGGGATATTGATATCTGATATAGTGTTGCCATGGCAACGTGTCAAACTTGAATGTTCTGTTATGGTGAGTTTGAGGCAGACAACAAGCTCAGATTTACATGAAACTCAAAACACATATCAGTATTAGTGATAGCTAGACAATGGCAAAAGCTTTTAAAAGGGCGTGAAGGAGGCACTCTATAGCGCCACCTTTTGTCAAAAGTGGGGGGGTTAGTTTTAGCTACAGACACCAAACTTGGTACATAAATTGTTCTTTTCAAGACGGACAACTTTCTAATTCACAGTCATCAGCTACGATCAACAGGAAGTCGGCTATTTTGATTTGAATGTGTATTTTTGAGATTTTACAGTTGTGAATTAATGAATACTCCTCACAGGGGAAGTACACTATACACACCAAACGTTGTCTACATGAAGAAAAAACATCGAGGAACTTAAATTGCGAACAGATTTTGGTTAGCTTGAACGGTTTTGTCGTGGTGATTTTTTGAAATGACAGTAAAAAGTGAAACATTAATCGTCTTGTATTTTTAAATTGCAGCTTCCAAACCTTTAAAAAACATTTTTAATTTAGAAAACCAGTGATTCTGAGGAAATATGCATAGTTTCATGACTTTACAGCACTGTATGATTAAAAGAAAATTAAAAAACTGTCAGACATCTGATCTCACTCTGTCACTCTGTGTGCTGACTCTGTGTGTGTGTGTGAGTGTGAGTGGGGGAGGGGTGTGAGCTGAGTGGCAGACAGACAGAGAGAGAGAGAGAGAGAGAGAGAGAGAGACTTAAATATCTCTTTAATCACCAGAAAAAAAACTGTATTTTAAATAGTTATTTTTTTGTTGTTGTTGCTAATTGTGCTGTTATCATTACATCTTAAGAAATATCTTAGGCCTTATCCTTTTCTGACAGTTTCAGGGATTAAAAAAAATCCTAAAAAACCTTATTTGTGCTGCAAATAATAATTTCAAACTCATTTGATACTGACCTCTGTCACCCTGTGACATGACATTTATTTGAATTTACATAATCTCAAGGATGTAACAGTAAAACTGTTCAGCTCACAGATGAAGACTAAGCTTTAATGCAAGCAGAACTATTTCACAAATGCTTATAGGTTAATGAAATCATAACAAAACACTTTTAAATTATTTAAGGATTTGGTAACACTTTAAAATAATGTCTCAATTGTTAACATTAGTAAATGCATTGGTAACACTTCATAATAGCTGCAATTCTTAGCTAAGCATTAGTAAATAGTCAGTTCATGCTTTATATAGCCTTCTCCCAAAATTAATATTTTAGTAAGCATTTTATAAATACAGCTATAATTAAATTGTTCATGGTTTATATGCACATTTATTTTGAGGAGATTAAAGGCTGTAATCTCCCTAAAAAAAATGTAAAATAAAAAATAAAATAAATAAAATAAACAAACACAGAACTCATAAATATTTATTTCAAGATGCAATAAAAGAAAACTGTACACTTGAATTTATATATATATATATATATACACACACAATTGCATAAGTTTATATTTAAAAATGTTTAGCAAGTGTACAGCTAATAATAATAATAATGCATTTTATTTAGTTTTAGCTACAGACACCAAACTCGGTACTTAAATTGTTCTTATCAAGACGGACAACTTTCTAATTCACAGTCATAAGCTACGATCAACAGGAAGTCAGCTATTTTGATTTGAATGTGTATTTTTGAGATTTTACAGTTGTGAATTAATGCATACTCCTCACATGGGAAGTACACTATACACACCAAACTTTGACTACATGAAGAAACAACATCGAGGAACTTAAATTGCGAACGGATTTTGGTTAGCTTGAACGGTTTTGACGTGGTGATTTTTTGAAATGACAGTAAGAAGGGAAACATTAATTGTATTGTATGTCTAAATTGCAGCTTCCAAACACTTCAAGGCATGTTTTCATACAGAGATCAAATCATTATGAGGAAATATGCATAGTTTCATGACTTTACAACACTGTATGGATAAAAGAAAAGAAAAAACTGTCAGACTTCTCAACTGACATGATCTCACTCTGGCCACTCCGTCTGTGTGAGGAAAGGGAGGGGGAGAGGGAGGGGGAGTGTGAGTGTGAGGGGGTTGGTGACTGTGAATCTTTGGTGACTGACAGTGTGTGTGGATTGTAGGGAGGGGCTGTCTGGCAGAGAGAGAGAGAGAGAGAGAGAGAGAGAGAGAGAGAGACCTAATCATTCCTTTAATAATCAGGAAAAAAAATCTATATTTTAAATTGTTATTGTTTTTGTTGTTGCTAATGGTGGTGTTTTTTTCCTTTCATTACAGGTTAAGAAATCTCTTAGGCCTTATCCTTTTCTGACAGTTTTTGGGATTTAAAAACATCCTAAGAAGCCTTATTTGTGCTGCAAATTATAATTTCAAACTCATTTGATACTGACCTATGACAACCTGTGACGTGACATGACATTTATTAATCTCATGGATGTAACAGTAAAACTCTTCAACTGACAGATTAAGCTGCAATGCAAGCAAAACTATTTCACAAATGCTTATAGGTCATTAAAATCATTACAAAACACTAATAAATTATTAAAGGGTTTGGTAACACTGTATAATAATGTCTAATTTGTTAACATTAGTAAATGCATTGGTAACACTTTATAATAACTGCACTCATTAGCTAAGCATTAGTAAATAGTTCATGATTATAAAGCCTTTTCCCTTAATAATAGTCATTATTAAGCAGGAATACATCTCTAATTACATTGTTCTTGGTTTAAAAGCACATATATTACAAAGGAGATTAAAGTTTCAGTTGTCTTATAAAATAAATCAATAAACACAACCCAGTTTGATTCAGAATTCAGAAATATTTATTT
This sequence comes from Carassius auratus, assembly GCF_003368295.1. Lineage (NCBI taxonomy): Eukaryota > Metazoa > Chordata > Actinopteri > Cypriniformes > Cyprinidae > Carassius > Carassius auratus. The sequence goes on along the minus strand of NC_039271.1, from coordinate 23,573,537 downwards.
CAAGATGCAATAAAAGGAAACTGTACACTTGAAAAGGTTTTGAGCGATTCTTGAAGGACTAGCATCACCTTCACTTGTACGATGGTTTGAGGAATATATCTTCCAGATAGTACCGCCGCTCCCTATATGCAGAGTATGCAGTCTTCGTAGAGCACCAACTCCCAGAGGGGGCACCTGTTGCTCAAAAAAAACAAAACAAATATGCGCCATTCTCCCATCCGCGTTCGCGACCACTCAATAGCATTTGAGAAGAAAGACTTGTAGTCACAAAACAATTGTAATGTGTTCATATAGGTGTCAGCTACAATGCACACCTTATACATTTTTTATACATTTTAAAATAAAGTGTTACTAAAGTTATATATATTGTTCTGTGTATGTGATTTCAAAGTCTAGATTGGTCGGATTAACCCTTTAACTGCCACATCCCTTCAAACTTGATTGTCAGAGGGTTACTGTAAATGCTTATGCCCGCTGGGCACAGTTTTCCCGATGCCACCAGGGTGGTGTTGCACTGATGGCTTGAGCCCGACATCGCTGCTTGCAGCTATATTTAGGGCTCAAGCCCAAAGGGCGAGAGGCCTATTGTTTTCCTTAGGATTATTTTTTATTAGGGCTCAAGCCCAAAGGGCGAGAGGCCTATTGTTTTCCTTAGGATTATTTTTTATTATTATTATTATTATTATTATTTTTTTTTTCCAACATCTCGGGGGCTTTTGGGGCCCTTAACGTGCTTAAAAAGTCTTGAAAATTGGCACACAGATTGGAACCTGCGGCCATTAGGGCCGGGCAGAGACTGATACACGGGCGTGGCACAGGGGCTCTACAGCGCCCCCTGGAATATGGAGGGCCATATATCATACATTCTTGCTCGTAGACGAATGAAACTCGGTACACATATAAATCTCATCAATCCAAACAACTTTTGTATTGCATATCATAGGCTCCGCCCAACAGGAAGTTGGCTATTTAGGGTTTAGTATTCAAATTTTTCGTCAAAGTTGTGGGGGCTTTTGGGGTCCTTAACATACTCAAAAACTCTTGAAAATTTGCGCACACTTTGGAATCTGTGGCCTTTAGGAGCCTGCAGAGGCTGGGACCCGGGCGTGGCACAGGGGCTCTACGGCGCCCCCTGGAACACAATCAGAAATGTTGATGTATAGCTCACACATACTTGCACATATTCATATGAAACTCAGTACACATATAGATCTCATCGTGCCGAACAACTTTCGTATTGCATGTCATAGGCTCCACCCAACAGGAAGTCAGCTATTTAGAGTTATGTAAAAAGCGCATGCTCTGGAATTTGAAATACTTGTCATAGGATTTTTTCTCGATTGCCGCCAAACTCGGTCAACATGATCTCAAGACACTGGGGATGAAAAATTGCCAGGGGATTTTTGATATCTCGAACGGTTTGCTCGTGGCGAGGCGTTGAATTTATGGCGAGAAATGAGAAACAGGAAGTGTCTAATACCATCCACATACATTTCCTGATTTTAATCAAACTTCATCAGATTATTCGTTGTATGATGTCGATCGCATATATGTGACTATTAGGAGTCAAAGTTATAGCGCCACCAACTGGCAGAAGGAAGTGTGTCATTTTCAAAATGATTTGAATTCAGCATCTTATTATTACTCGATTTGCTTCAAACTTCATCAGAATAATGTTAAAACACAGCCGATATAAATCTGCAAGGGGGATATTGATATCTAAAAAATTGTTGGCGTGGCAACATGTCAAACTGGAATACTTCTCAGGTGATTTTGAGGCAAATAACATACTTAGAATTTCACAAAACTCTGAACACACATCAGTATTTCTGATAGGAACTTAAATTGTGAATGGATTTTGGATAGCTTGAATGGTTTTGCCGTGGTGATTTTTTTAAATGACCTTACAAAGGGAATCATTATTGTATTTTTAAATTGCAGCTTCCAAACACGTCAAAGAATTTTTTCATACAGATGAAAAAGTCATTCTGAGGAAATATGCATAGTTTAACGACTTTACAACACTGTATGGATAACAGAAAATTAAAAAACTGTCAGACATCTCATCTCACTCTGTCCCTCTGTTTTAGTATATGTGCTTCAGACTTCCATTGTCTGAGAGAAATTGCGCCCCTACAGGTTCAATTCCCGAACTTTTACTTTCACTTTTAAATCGGTTAAAAATACAAATAAATACTTAGATTTAATTCACACTGACAAGCTAAACCAACATATCTGATTATTACCGGTTCAGGGCTCATGGATAAATTATTTCTGGCCAGAGATACGTGAGAAATAGGAGAGATGAATCACCGCTGTGACCACGAGCGTCTGGAGTAAAGAGCTCAGAAAAAACGAATTTATTCCTGTTTTAAAGCTTTTAAAAATAAATTATTACAGCGATATCACACAATCAACCAATTAGAACACACCAAGAGCTAAATTCAGATGTTTTTGAACTGTTTGTGTGAAAATGAAATATTTGTGGCTGCCTATCTGAAATCACGCCTCCGATCAGCGCGTACAGTGTCGAGCTCAAAACAAACGAATTTATTCTTGTTTAAGAGCTTTTTTAAATAAAATATTACCACAAATGCACACAATAAACCCATTGTAACACTACAAGAGCTAAATGCAGGTGTTTGTGACCTGTTTAAGTGTGCAAGACTATTTGAAAGCGCGACTGGCAGAATAACATATATCTCTCGAGCTGCAGGATTCTGCCTTTCGTCGTACGAACGAACACATAACGGACAAGATTATTTCAAAATACATAATAGCTTGGCGAATATAAACGAAAACAGCCACGTGAACATAAACTGGATCTACTGGATTTGAATATTAAAGTGACCACATTTACCACTTGCTTCTTTCTTCAATTTTAATCTATATAAAAAAGGAAACTCATTCGACTTGGCTGCTTTTTTAATGTGTGCGTATTTATTTATTTACCTTTTTATACATTTTGTATAGTTTCATAGTTTGTGTATTACAATTATGAAAACAAAAATAAATTTAGCCACTCACATAGAAATAGCTTAGGCCTTAACCTTTTTCTGTCAGTTTTAGGGATTTTTAAAAATCCAAAAAAAAACTTATTTGTGCTGCAAATAATAATTTCAAACTCATTTGATACTGACCTATGACATCCTGTGACATTATATTTATTTGAATTTACATAATCTCATAGATGTAACAGTAAATCTGTTCAGCTCACAGATCAATACTAAGCTGTAATGCAAGCAGAACTTTCACAAATGCTTATGAGTCATTTAAGGATTTGATAACACTGTAAAATAATGTCTAATTTGTTAACATTAGCAAATTCATTGATAACACTTTATAATAACTGCACTCATTAGTAAATAGTCAGTTCATGCTTTATAAAGCCTTGTCCCAATATTAATAGTCAGTAGTAAGCAGTTTATAAATACAGCTATAAATAGCTTGTCCTTGGTTTATAAGCACATTTATTAAAAAGGAGAGTAAAGAGTCAGTTATCTTCCTATGAAAAATAAAAGATAAAAATAAACAAACAACAACACAGATTGATACAGAACTCAGAAATTTTATTGTGGATTTATGATAAAATCAGCCTGTAAATGAATTCATACTCCTCCTCATACTACTCCATACTCCTTTTTCAACATGATGCCAATATACTGAGATGTTAAATTGTGAATGGGTTTAGGATAGCTTAAATGGTGTTGCCATAGAGATTTATTAAAGTAACATAAAAAATACAATAGTTATTTTACTATATCTTTAAAATTTTTCATTCTAACTCTTCATAATTTTTTATATAAGTAGAAGTCCTCATTTGAAGGAAGCACAGTAAGTTTCATAGCTTTATCATTTTCAAGAGCCAGCATAAAATTAAAACTATCATAACTTATAAATCAAGCTTGCAATTCTTAGTACCTATAATGGCCACCAGAGGGAGCTATAGGATTACTTTTGAATAATTATTGGAGAAACGAGTATGATTTAAATAATTTATAGTAATCTTTCAAATAAAATAATATGTATTTTAGGAATTTTACTGATAAAATGACCCTCACTTAATTAGAATAACAAGCTGAAGTATTGTGAACTGTATATTAAGAATAATTCTTAATAGGCTTTATGGACAGATACGTTTTAAGTGACTCTTGAAGGTTCAGCACCACATCCTCTTTTACCACTGTTTAAAGAATTAATCTTACAGAACAGGTGTGAATGAATTTTGGATAGCTTGAATGGTTTTGTCGTGGTGATTTTTTGAAATAATAGTAAAAAAGGAACCAGTAAAAAAAAGTGCAGCTTCTAAACACTTCAAAAAAATGTACGCATAGAAGACAAGTCATTCTGAGGAAATATGCATAGTTTCATGACTATACAACATTATATGGATGACAGAAAATTAAAAAACATACATCTGATGTCACTCTGTCCCTCTGTCACTGTGTGTGTGTGTTTGTGTGTGTTTTAAGTGAATTAGGTGTGAAACTATCAGTGAGCATTTAGTCTCCAGCGCCAACATTTTACAGAACTGCCACTTTCCTGGAGTCTCAGAATTACAATGTGTCAGGTTCTGAGAGATCTAAGATTCCAAAAAAATATTTAATTAGAATACCATGAAGTATTGTGAAATACTATATATTAAGACTTTATATATAGGCTCAATGAACAGATTAGAGTGACTCGTGAAGGACCAGCACCACCTTCTCTTGTCCGATGGTTTGAGGAATATATCTTCCAGAATCTGGGATTAAGATTTAGGAGCTCATTTTTATTCCACCTCCTTTCCTGAAAGTCTGTCTTGCAGAATTGACTAAAAATTAATCTTCACATTAATTCCTAATTCTTTTGCAATTCTTTTGTCAGTTCTTCTTGACCTGTTTTTCTCTTCCAGCTTTCCTGGACTATTGTATAGCACTCATAAATGATTAAATAAAAAATAATGGTAGTTATTAAGATTGATATGGTTTGGAATTGGTAAAATGTGCTTGGAAAAAAATCACAATAAAACAATGTTTTAATGTTTAAGTTTGGAATATTAACTGACATGAATGAATGCTATGTAAATATTGTTCATGTTAACATAATGTTTATAAATGAAATCTTATTGTAAAGTGTTACTAAAGTTATATATATATATATATATATATATATATATATATATATATATATATATATATATATATATATATTGTTCTGTGAATGTGATTTTAAAGTCTAGATGATTCGGATTAACCCTTTAACTGCCATATCAAGTTCAAGTTCTAGTTCAAGTTCAATTTATTTGTATAGCGCATTTACAACAGCCTCCTGGCTGACCAAAGTGCTTTAACATAAGAGCAAGAATATTACACATACATAAAAATAGACCAGACAAAAAATTTAAAACCACCCATTTCAAAATGTAGCATAACACAGTAGTCAGTACACTAAGGAAAATAAAAAAGTTTTTAGCAAAGATTTAAAAATAGACAAGGAAGGGGCCAGTCTGATCTCTAAAGGCAGGGTATTCCAGAGTCGTGGCCCAGCCACTGCAAATGCACGCTCCCCTCTACGCTCCCCTCTATCCTTTAAAACCTCACTGCCAGAGGGATATTGTGAATGCATGTGCCCGCTGGGCACAGTTTACCTGATGCCACCGGGGTGGTGATGGCATTGGTGGCTTGAGCCCGCCATCGCTGCTTGCAGCTATATTTATTTTTTTATTATTGCATTTGTCCATCTCATCTAGATTTTGCAGAAGTCAATGAGAGTGACAGTGAAGATGAGCAACATCTGGATGACACTTCTGATGTGTAATGAAAGTTCAAGTCTGAAATTATTATTAATTCAATGTTCTTGCAATGTTTATTTAAAAACACATTTCAATTGAAAAATACAAATCCTTGCTGCAATGCCAAATGCTTAATTCAAAAGACAAACATATTTATAGTCATGTTAAATCTAGGGTTGGGTATCAGTTGGGTTTTTTATGATACTGGTGCCATTTCAATACTTTTAAAACTGTACCGGTGCCTAAACGGTGCCAGAACCTATACTTAAAAAAAAAAGAGAGTCACAAAAACTATGATGACATTAAAGAACATTACAAAATATTTAAAATAAATCCATAGCTTTCACACACTCCTTGGATGCTCTCATTTCCCAGGCTTCCCTTACTCTAAGCCTAATAAATGTATTTCATGATCTGGGTCATTGTTTAATAGAAAACCACACATAATATTTTTACTGTATCTCTGTTAATCACTCTGATATTTACAGTTGTGGCCAAAAATATCAGCACACTTGGTAAATATGATAAAAGAAGGCAGCGAAAATTCATCTGCACTGTTAATCCTTTTGATCTTTTATTAAAAAAATTCTGAAAAATGTATCCTTTCATTGTATAATAAGAATTTATAATGGGGGGGGGGGGGGTACCATTATGAAATAAAGGTTTTTCTCAAATACTCATTGGACACAATTATTGGCCACCTTAGAAATTCTTATGAGTAAAATATCTCTGAAGTATATTCCCATTCATATTCAAAATTTTGAGCACTCCAGCATGATTATAAACATGAAATCATCCAGATCTGGCTTCCTGTTTCACAAAAATATTAAGAGGAGGGAAAACAAAGCCCAAATTCCTTTAATCATCCATCACAATGAGAAAAACCAAAGAATATATTTCTGATGTGCAGCAAAAAATAATTGAGCTTCACAAATTGGTGAAGTGGCTATAAGAAAAGGGCTAGAGCAGTGAAATTCCCATTTCCACCATCAGGGAAATAATTAAGGATTTCCAATCAACAGAAAATGTTACAAAACTGCCTGGAAGAGGACGTGTGTCTATATCGTCCTAATGCATGGTGAGGTCAGTTTGAGTGGCTAAAGACTCTCCGAGGATCACAGCTGGAGAATTGCAAAAAAAAAAAAAAAGTTGAATCTCACGTTCAGAAAACCTTTAAAAAAAAATAGTCAAACAGAACCTACATCAACACATTTTGTTTGGGAGGGTTACAAGAAAAATTATCCTAGCTCATCCAAAAACAAACTCCAGTATATTCAATTATCAGACAAGACTGGTACTTCAAATGGGAATGGCTTCTATAATTAGATGAAACAAAAAAATGAGCTTTTTAGCAGCAAATACTCAAGATGTATTTGGTGAACACAGAGATGAAAAAGTACCCCATGTGTACAATGAAATATACAGCTGAATTTTTTATGTTGTTGGCCTATATTTCTGCTTGAGGTCCAGGACATCTTGTTTAGACACATGGCATCATGGATTCTATCAAATACCAACAGATAAAAGATCAGAAAGTGACTGACTCTGTTAGAAATCTTACAATTATGAATAACTAAATAAACAATAAACACATTTAATAAGAAATTAAAGGAATAAATGACGTGACAAAACAGATAACTTGTTTTCAATGAAAATGTAATCCTGAATTTATTTTTGTATTACCTTTTGCTTTCCTTTATTATTATCTGCAATTTTACATAGCTACATATTCCTTTTAGATAGTCCTCGCATATCTACAGTGAATCATTGGTTAAAAGAGGTCACACATAGAAGCATCAATTGTCAGATCTAACTAAGGAATAAAGATCAAAGTTTGCTATGAGATCTGGAGAGTTCAACTGGAGAGTTCCAAGTTATTTCTAGGTTGATGCCACCTAGAAACCCAGACTCCCTGTGTTTATTTTATAATCACAGAGAAAAGTGTAAAAGCCATTGGTTGGTTGTTCTTTCAAATGACCAAATAATAACATTAGAGTACCAACCTACAATTCACTAGGTGGCATCAGCCCTGATTATGATGATGGTTCTGGTCTTGATTAATATGCCGTGGAAAAGGATCACACAGTAACCTGGATACAGCATTAATTTTAGCAGGCATTTTTTTGTTTAGTCTTAGTCTTGAGATGAAAATCTGCCACATAGTCTTAAGTCACATTTTAGTCATTTGAGTCTTTCATAGTTTTAGTCTAGTTTTAGTCAACAAAAGGCAATTGAATTTTAATCAACTTTTGATCACTACCTTTAGTCAATAGTTTTAGCCAAACTGTAGTTACCAAAATGTATTTTGGTACCTATTTTAAATTTAGTTTTCAAATTAAAATTATCTTAAGACAAAATCAATTAAGCTTATGAGAAATTTAAATGAAGTACAGAATTTTGAAAAACTAGAATAAATTATGACAGTTTTCATTTTTGGGTGAACTATCCCTTTAACAGAAGTGAAAAAGGAGCAACTTATATATAGACTTATATAAACGCCGGGCCTCTTATAGTGGCCGGGGCCTGGTCAACGCGGACAAATAAAGGCCGGGGAAACTTTGTACAGCATAGACAGATAACGAACGTACATGGCCACTATCGGAGCATTTCTCGTTCTCGAGTTTATAACCGATTGCATCGGTTTTCGGATCCCCAGTACACTGAACCGAGAACTGTTTCTCTCGAACACGTCTGATTTGAGAACCGAGGAGCTGGTAATACTGCACATGCGTGATTCAGCGTGAAGCAGACTGACACACAGAGTGTCTGAACGAACTGGTTCTTTTGGTGATTGATTCTGAACTGATTCTAAGCTAATGTTAGGATATTTGTCCACTGGAACGCTATTGATTTTTAGTTTAAAACGGGTTATTTAAAACAATTACTTATCAAACAGATGGAATTAGAAATAAAGGCCTGCCTCTATTAAAAGCCTGCTTCAAATAAAAGCCTGTTAACTTAGTATTTGTGTGTGTGTATATATATATATATATATATATATATTTTTTTTTTATTAATATTTTTTTTTATTTAAAGATGCAAAATATAAATACAATAGAGAAACAAATTAAACTCATTTTTCAGATACTGTAGGTTTTACTTAACCAGTATACATTTATTTAACATCTTTTGTTGGTTAACATTAATGACAGACACACTTTCAGTTTTCACACACCTTATTCACGTTCACTTAATCCATAACTGCTGTCAGAGTCGCTAAAATAGAGAATGACTGTGGTGACGCAAATAGCTTTGCAACAGAGCATTCATTTGATGTAGAGGACTTTTCTCCCCCACCTTCACCCTAAAGTGGAGGAATCATCAGAATCATGGCGAGCACTATGTACCAACTCCACCATTTCAATGGGAGTTGCCCCTGGGACGTTTAGACGGCTGTCTGTGACAGTACCCCTTATGGCCAAAAGGCTTAAACTACATACCCAACTTAATTGTTAGGGCCTCGGCCCAGGGTAGAGCTGAAGGCTTGGAATCAGGAAAGATTCCTTTAAAGGGATACGGCTAAGAACCTAGCATTTGTACCAAGTCTTGCCTGTCACACAGGGGCTACCGCTAGCTTACACATAAGCTTGCTGAAAGAGCTGTCTCAACAATTCTCTAGTAGCAACACCCTGTTTAGATAGGAATCCGAGGATACATATGTGGAGTGTCGCCCAAGATGAACGGGGCTTTTACCAACTCAAGAAAGGGCACGAAGCACTCACCATATAGGATTTTAGAAAGAATGCAGAATACTAGCGTGCGAACTTACCACTGTGTGGATTTCAGAAAGTGTGAAAGACTTCACGTGCAGACTTACCATAGCATGGATTTTCAAATACTGTTCTAAGGAGGGGCTCTCGTGGCACTCTGATAGAGCAGCTCATAGATGGAATGTTGCAACTCAAAACAGTATGACCGAGAGTCCTCAACTCGATCTATGGAAACAATACTGGAGCACTCTGGGGAAAAAACAGAGAACTCAGTCTCATACGAGAGGAGAACTTTTTTTGGAAAAAGTGGAGCACTGCTAAATTACCACGAGAATCACCAAAATAGCCCGTCATGTTGAGGGAAGCGATGCTTGAGGTGTATAAACAAATATACACTGGCTAAATGGAGCCCAAGGAACCAAGGTCTAATCATCTCAAGAAAGGGAACGAAGCGGAGCGCATAACCCTGATCGTACAAGATTTCAGAAAGTTTGCAGTCTTGCGTGCAAACTTACCACTTGTGGATTTTAGAAAGTGCGCAAAGTGTTATAGCAAGAAGCCTATAGTACTGTAAATCTTAAAATGTATTAAATACTTACTATACAGTAAAAAAAAAAAAAAAGTAATTTTCATTTCGTTCAAATCCAAATTTGTCTTGTTGTAGTTTGTTAGGCTAAATTATCATTTTTTGTTTCCTGCAGCACTGATGCAACTCATGAGGATGGCCCCCTTGGCCGCCTTATAAATGATGATCACATAAACCCTAATTGTGCCATGAAGAGGATTATTGTTGAGGGAAAATGCTGTTTGTGCCCATTCGCTGCAAGAGATATAATTCCTGGAGAGGAACTCATATGACTATGGAGGAAGTCACTGGCCTTGTAGAAAGGTTTTTTTATAATTTGTACAGTAGAGGAAATGGAAAGTTTTTAATTAAAGACCCAGTATGTGCATTTTTTAAAATTAAAATATATAAATAAACTACTAGAATAATGCTATATATTTTTGTCGACCTCTATACATTATCCCAAATGTTTCCAAGAATATTTGAAACTAAAGAAATCAGCTATTTTAACCAGAATGTCATACCCGCATGGAAACGTCAAATAAATTACTTTTTTCTTTTTCTGGTAATACAAATTTATCTAAGGGAATAAAAGCCTTTACAATGGCTTAAAATTCATATAAAATAGCCATGAGGCAATAATAATGTTGGTTTAAATCAAGGATCAAAGCAAATTATGTGGTTTTATTGAGCAAAAATGTTAAAATACATAATGTAATATTTAAAATATAACATATCATAAGGGATACTCCACCCCAAAATAAAAATTTTGTCATTACCATTGGTACCATGTAGTTTCAAACCTTTAAAAGCTTTGTTCATCTTCATAACACAATTTAAGATATATTTTATAATTAAATCCTTGAGTCTTGTTACTGTCCCATTGACTGCTTGGTAAATAACAGCATCAGGGTCCAGAAAAGTTTGAAAGACATCGTCAGAGTACTCCATCTGCCACCAGTGGTTCAACCTGAATGCCAGGAAGTGCCAAGGATTTCCTCTAAATTGCCTTAAATTGTGTTCCAAAGACGAACAAAGCTTTTATAAGTCTAGAGTTGCATGGGGGTAATTGATTAATTACTAAATTTTCATTTTGGGGTGGAGTATCCCTTTAAGTTCACTATCTCCCAGTTTAAGTTCACTATCTCCCAGTTTCACAGACAAGGTTTAAGCCTATAGTAAAATAAATAAGATAAGGAATTCCTTTAAAGTATTTGTTTTTTGAGTACATGTTCGGTGCTGTATGCATGGCTTGCAGCCAAAGTCCTTTAATAGTCTTTGTTGCAGCACTTAAGTTAAAATACTGAGTGTGATTTAATCAAATGATAAGTCAACCCGTTGGCCAGCACCCCCCATTATGGGACTCACAGCTGAATATGCTCAACCTAACTTATAATTGTAACAGTTTCCTACTTCAGTGTGTTACAAACATATTTTTTGGTGTGACCCTTTGGGCTTTACTTTTTTATCAATCAGATTTGATAATGCTCAAAAATATTAAAAGTTATAGATAGTTCTAGTTATAAAATGGCAAACAAAGTTAAATCTTTTTTTTTTAATTACAGAAAATCCTGAGATTGCTAGAAATGCAGCATTTACAATGAATTACGATGCAAATAAGTGCTGACGGCCACTTATACAAATGGTATTAATACAAATGTGCCATAAAATAATAATCCACTCCTTTTATTCACATAGACGCGATCATATAGTAATAGCGAGCTGATTTGCACTCAAACATATGGTAATCATGCAGATACATTCACATTAAACATAAAACACACTCTCACATAGATAAAAACTGTCGAAAAATAAAACAAACACAGAAAAAAGCGATCGCTGTAAGTTCCACCTCCATCAGCTGACAGGTGTGTCAGAGCACATCACGAGGGAGCGCCAAAATTCAAATAAACTATCTTTCGCTTATTTTTCATTCATTCTTTTTTCCGGTGGATCGTCTCATTCTGTTTGTGACACTGTACGCTGTAAAACCATGCAGTGTTTTTTTTACTACCAAGACGCAGTTTCCGACCGTGAGTTATTCCATAACGGACACAAACAGTTCTGTAGCTGAAGAACTGAAACATAAACAAGGGAATTATGATCCATATTACAACTTTATTGCTTCGTTGGACTAAACATGCTTCAGTGGACCCTTACCTTTCTAACTAAACCGGGATTTACAGCTGTGGATGTGTTTATGACTCATTATTACGATGAATCTGGTATATACTGAGATTCTAATGTTTATGTTTTTATGTTTACTGCTTACACAAATGTAGCAAATATAGTCTTTATAAGCTTTCCATTGTAAAACAGCAATCTGTAGTCGATGCTTGAGGCTTAAATCTTTATAATGATAAATAGTTTGTCTGTATCATCTCAGTGAGGTTTAAACATGCACAGTAAGGCAAATTTAATGTCTTCAGACATTTCGGTGTGGATGGCTTGCCTTGAAAAAAAAAAAAGCCTTGGCTTTGTGGTCATCCAACGGAATTATGTCATGACATCATTTAACAACTTTGTCCGCGAAACCTGCTTTAGCTTCTTCACCTGAAGAATGCATTGATTTATATGGAGTAAATTTAACACCAAATACATACATATATATATATATATATATATATATATATATATATATATATATATATATATATATATATATATATATATATATATGCAAAAAAAATTACGTTTTGCAAAAGAAAACAAAGTTTTGCAAACGAAAATTAAAATAATGAGGAACATAAATTAGCTTTTTGCAAACAAAAATTAAACAGCACGAAAGCAATGATTTTGCAATACATATTTTCCATGGTCTATTTATTAATTTATCTGCAACGCTGCTTTTATTTTGTGTGTCAGTCTAGTGTGAGCTTGCGATACCATTTTTCCTTTGCACTTCACTTTTCCACGCGTCTCTCTTTGTGGCACTGTTTTGACGTGGGTGGCGGAGGCAAGGGAGGGGGGCGTGTACAACATGCCTTCCTGGAAGTGACGTCATCGGCCCGAGACGCAGCTCACTGATCCAGGTCCTGTCATGAGCAGACTTTCGAGTGGATCGTTTATTTTTATTCAATAGCATTAAAACATTCGAGTTTTCATTTTATTTACTTTAATAACAAATGTATGTGTATTAGCAGCGTTTGCTCAAGTTCAAGTTGTTAACATGAACATCTGCTGTTTATTTCACTCGATGTGTACACTTTTATAGCATTAAAATGTGTATTGTTTCATTTGGTTAACTGCAAGTGTTTGTTTAAAATCTCTTAACTTGTGGGAGGACGCCAGGGGCCTGTTCTTCGTACGTCGCTAACTCAGTTAGCTGGATTTGATTGTTGACGATTTGACGTGATCTTGGATCATTTGGTTCTTCGAAGCTCATCCCGGAGGTGGGTCATTCTACGGAAATGTCCATTTTTCTGTCCCTAGCCTTTACAGAAATATTACACTTGAAAAACACTTCAGGGTTACAATTTTTTTATATTTTAAAATGAAACAATATGTTATTTGAACAATTACACTTTCTTGAGCCATCAATGTGGCAATATTTGATTTTTATTAATTTATTACAATTCCAAGCACCAGAGAAGTGCCCGTCCCCACAGTCATGTACAGAGGGAAAATGCTTTATTTTGAGGTCAAAAACAGTGTTTTCTTCCATTTAAAATACAACCATGTGTCCATAACTATCAAATATATGATGTAAATTACATTAAAAAACAAAATGCTAAATAAATATTATAAAATATATAATGAAAGTAGTGGTCCCCTGGAGTTGTGTCACTGGTGTTACCGTTTAACAAAAAAGCTCTTATTTTGAAAAAACAATCACACTGATGACATCACTCGACTTCCTTCTTCCAATTTCCTGAAGATCTATTAAGAGAAGCCCATGGTAAGTCCACTGTCTCTTTTCAATTATCAGAAATCTTCTCATTTATCTCATGATTTTATATGAAGCTTTTAGTTGAGGTCACTGGTATGACCTCTTTTATTGTTTGGGCATTGTAAAAAACTAGAATACAAATGGATTAAACTACTTAATTTAGTGAGTATACCATGATTGACAACATGTGGTTTGATACCTTGCAGCAGCCATTTTGTAAAATGCAGTTTTCATGAAAATTGTCACTGGTGTTACTGTCACTGGTGTCACCTTCCTTATGGGTAACACCAGTGAAGATCAGTAACACCAGTGACTCCCTTTTATAGATAAACTTTGTTCAAAGCTATTCATTTAGTTATTTTGCATAAAATGGCACTAAAATTGTGATTCTAACTTTTCTTTGTCATTGTTAATCCTCCTTTGGTCAGGTATTTCTAAATTGAGGCTATGGCTAAACTGAGCGCAGCTGAGAAACAGCGACTATACAGAAAGCGTAGGGATGCTGATCCTGAACGCAGAGCAGAGTATTTGCAGAAAAGGAAACAGAGCTATGTCCGTGACATTGACACACAAAAAAGAAAGAGAGTAAGTGATTTGAGTGAAAGGGAGAAGAGATATGAGCGAAAGGCATGGAGGGCCCGTCAGCAAAGATGCAGGCAAAGAGTCAGAGCAGGAGCATTGACCCCCCCATCATCACCAGATAGATCACCCAGCGTTTCAAGGTACAAACTGAACTGTTACAAATACAGAAATAAATGGTGAAACAGATATAAAAGTGCATAGCATACAGTACCTCCACATTCACACTCAATCACAAACACTCTCTCTCTCTCTCTCTCTCTCTCTCTCTCACTCACACACACACTCTCACACACACTCATACTCACTCTCTCTCTCTCTCACACACACACACACACACACACACACGCACTCTCTCTCTCTCACACACACACACACACACACACACACACACTCTCATACTCACTCTCTCTCTCTCTCTCTCTCTCTCTCACAAACATACACACTCTCTCTCACTCACTCTCTCTCTCTCACACACACACACTCTCTCTATCTCTCACACACACTCAAGCTAGGGTTAAATGAGTTAGAACTTTTTTTCAAGAAAATATTTTGCTTTACAGACAACTACAACAAGGGAGGAGACAACGTAGGAGAGATGCACAAAGGAAACAAAGGGAAATAGAGAAACTGAAAGACAAGATCATCGGTTGGAAACGAAGATATGAAAAGGTGAAGAAACGTAACATACGACTGCAGCGTGCAAATCTTGACAGCCCAGAAGTTAAAACACAAACAGTTCTTCAAGGTCAGCGAGTCAACACCCATGTCAGAAAAACCCTGAAATATCACTTTGCTGTTTTGGGAGCACTGAAACACAAATACAAAAGTTTTAGAGACACAAAGTCAAAACAAAGTCTTTCACAGCTGGTATCAGAGAAGGTGATCAAAAAATATAAATGCAAGACATATTGCAAGAAGCTCATCGGTTGTGATTCTCGAATCATCCGAAAAACAAAGCAAGTTCAAGAAACTGGCATACGGAAGGAGACTGTAAAATCTGTCAGACAATTTTTTCTCAGGGATGACGTCAGCAGACTGACTACAGGGAGGAAGAACACACTTACTCTCAAGAAGATTAAGAGACAGAGGAGGCTACTGTCTGATTCCTTGCTCAACCTCCACAAGAAATATGTATCTGAGCACCAACAAATTTCTTATGCTTTCTTCTGCCGTCAGAGACCTTTTTGGGTGGTTCCACCAAATGAGAGAGACAGAGAGACATGCCAATGTAAGACACATGAAAACTTGCAGTTCATGGCTGACAAATTATACAAGCTTGGCATTTCAGACTCCAGAAACTTAGAGGAAATGTCCGACAGCACTGTCTGCAGCAGCTCCAAGACGTGTGCGTATGGTGATTGTTTGGACTGCAAATTGTCAACCTATCCCTTAAACAGGTATTCAAGTAGGGTGGTGACTCTGAGCCAATGGTGCCAGGAGAAGGTGAACATCTCACTGCAAAGTGGAGAGACAAGAGTCAGTACAATCACTGTCAAAAAAGATACCCCAATACAGGAGGATGAGCTTGTGGCACAATTCCAGGACCGACTCTTTAAATTCAGGAGACACATTTTTAATATTCGCTGGCAGTACAGCCAGTACAGGAATCTCAGAGAGAGCCTTACTGCCAAAGACTGCCTTATCCACATCGATTTCAGCGAGAACTATTCTTGTAAATACTCAAATGAAATCCAGTCAGTCCACTTTGGGGGGTCACATCAGCAGGCGACCCTCCACACTGGAGTGCTTTATCTGGCAAACCAGGCCCCCTTGCCCTTCTGCACCATCTCCCCCAGTAGAAGGCATGACCCACCAGCTATATGGGCTCATTTGGATCCTATTCTTAATTTCCTGAAAAAGGACCACACTGATGTCCAAAACCTTCATTTTTTTAGTGATGGCCCTGCCACCCAATACAAAAACCGCTTAAACTTTTACATTATATCCACGGAGCCACACCAGAGGGGTTTCTCGACTGTGACATGGAACTTCTTTGAGGCAAGTCACGGGAAGGGTTCACCAGATGGAGTGGGGGCTGCACTGAAGAGAACAGCTGACGCATTAGTTCGTCAAGGTAAAGATATTCCTGATGCACAGAGCTTTTTCCAGCTGCTGAATGACACAAGCAAGGTGAAACTCTACTATGTGAGTGAGAAAGAAGTTGAGAAGAAGGATGAAGGTTTAAAGCAAGTGCCCCTATTCACCATTAAAGGCACCATGAAAATGCATGAGGTCCTTAGTGTTTCTCCTGGCATTCTCAAATACAGGGACATAAGCTGTTTCTGTGGGGCTGCTGAGGGGGTGTTTGAGTGTCCATGCCACAGCCTAGAGGAGGTTACTCTTGTAGCTATGGATGCTATCAATCAAACAGGCAAAGATTTTAGACCCAATGTCATAGAACAGCATCACACTGGGCAGTGGTGTGTTGTGGGATATGATGATGATCCCTATCCTGGCATCATCCTGCAGGTGGAGGAAAACAATGTTCAAGTTAAATGCATGCACTGCAACGGAGTGAACAAGTTTTTCTGGCCAAGCCCCAGAGATGATGTTAACTGGTACGGTGATGACCAGATCATATGCCTGATTCCAGAGCCCATGGCACTAAATAAGCGTTCAGTTCAGATTGATCAGCGGTTCTGGGAGTTTGTTATGGGGTAGCTGGGCAAGTAAAAAAAAAGCAAAAAAAAAAAAAAAAGCAAAAAAGCACCATGAAATGGAAAATGGGGGACAGTTCAAAGTTTTCCCCTCTTAGTCATTGTCTAAACTGCATTTGTCCAATTGTGACTGTTTTTTATGTCATGGTATTGTATTTACTAGGTAATGTACTTTGTTGTACATTTTAGTTGTTTTCTAATGAAGTTAAAATGTTAAGTTAAAATGTTGTCTATGATATTTTTCTAACTCTGATTTCAGTTCTTATGAAATGAGTCATATATGTTATGTATGTCACTGGTGATTTGTTGTGTCACTGGTGTTACTGTGTTTTTTTTCTTTCACATTAAATAAAATCTGTCATATGTGGCATAATGATCATTTTAAATTCATTGAATTCTGCTGCACTTAAGAGTTAAGCTTTAAAGGATTGTATTATTGCTTGTTTAAAACCTTTTTTTCAAATATTTTCATTGTTATAGCAAATACATGGTTGTGCAATTGAACTAACATCATTCAGTCACACTTTTAACAAATCTGATTAAAATAAATAAAACATAATCACCGTATTAGTTAGATCATCATTAATTTTCTGTACCTCTGACTGCATGTGCTGAAAAAAAAATTAAAAAATATTTCATAAACACCTTTAATATCACTAAAGAAGTAAGGTAACACCAGTGACAAAAAAATGGTGTATGCGGTCTTTAAATACATGCACACAAAAAATAAAAAATCATTAAGCTGTAATTTATGTGTACTCATAAAGTCAAAGGGTAATCTAATTATGTGGTCTAAGTTTAAATGTTAGAAAAAGAAATCAATTTTAAGAGATCTTGCCATACCAAATGTGGACGTTTCTGTAGAATGACCCAGCTGCTGTCATAGCAACAGGTCCGTCAGCTTGAACTTGCTCGGGAGCAGCTTATTTCATGTAAACAGGATTAGATTGCTTCTTTTCAACGAGAACTGATACTCAAAATATGTCTGCTACCACCGCTACTTTTATTATAAGAGTATCGTACTGATCCAGGGACAATAATTTAAAATAATAATCATTAAAAAATTATTTAAAAATATAAAAATGCTATGTAGTCCATAACAGCCTACTGTAGACAGCCAGTTTTACTCACTGAAATATTTATTTGTCATAAAAGTATTACTTTACAATTGTATTAGAGTCGTACACACATGGTATACAGATAATAGAGCGGTACATTATTTTGAGTGATGACTGCTATTATAAGAGTGGCTTGATGGAGCGCAGGAGATGTAGATAACATGATATTGACCCTTAAGAAACTTTCATTAATGCTGTCACGTAACAAATCTGTCCAAATATAAAATGAAATGAATAGATAATTTCTACATTGAAATAAAAATTTAAAGACTGCACAACTATTATAAATTGCGAATCTAAATAATTGGGAATTATGAGAACAATTCTAATAAAATAAAAACATGTATCTATTATCTATTTCATGTATCTATTATAACATTTATGTAGTTTTGTTTGCTTGGCTTTTTTCTTATAAAAGTCCAGAAATTTGTCAAGTTTTTTTTTTCGTCAGGTGTCATTTTAAATAATATGACGTCATTACATTGCCGTCTTGCCACCAGCCAATCGCTGCACTGCTGATCATGGTTTCGAGTATAGATACATATCCCCTTTTAAGCCAACACATGAACGTGCAATTATCTCAGATAACTCAATCCAGCGATACTAATCATACACAACAGGTGTCTTCGAAGAACCAAATTAGCCAGATCATGATTAGCACGATGATATCATCTTGGATTTGTCATTTGATCTCGGATGTAATAAGCGACGTACGAAACGATGTTGGTTCAAAAAGATCCAGTTACAACGAATGATTAGTTTACGAACCGGATATGACAAACTGCTTTGTTTTGAACTCTCTCACAACAGACACGGAAGAGAAGACGTAGTTTTTGCTATTTTTGAACCAAAATGTATTTTCGATGCTTAAAAAATTCTAACTGACCCTCTGATGTCACATGGATTACTTTGATGATGTTTTTCTTACCTTTCTGTACATGGACAGTATACCGTACACACAGTTTCAATGGAGGGACTGAGTTTAAGGACTAAATCTAAAATATCTTAAACTGTGTTCTCACTGGTTTGGAACGACACAGGGGTGAGTTATTAATTACATAATTTTAATTATTGGGTGAACTAACCCTTTAAGCTCCTTCATATATATCTTGACGAGCAAGGGAAGACCAATCGCAAACTCTTGTTAACACAGCAATTATCTCAGCACTGGGCAAAACTGGCCAAGATCTAGTTAACTCAGGTTATGCTTTTCAATTGAGAAGGGGAAGTGTCACAAATGCTGTTGTCTGAATACATCTCCGGCAACCAATCGGACGCTCATCCAGATATTTGCATGGCCCTCACAGATTTAGAAAATACACTGTCAGTACTTCAAGTGTGTAGAAATCAGAGGCAAAAGAGGCAGAGAGGTTCCAGTGCTTCTCACACCATCCATGCAAGAATCGATCAGCCTGCTTATTGAAAATCGAAGTATGTGTGGAATACCAAATGAAAATCCTTTCCTCTTTGCATGTCCGTTTGCAATTATGTTTCTCAGAGGCTCTGATTGCATTAGAGAATTTGCTATTGCATGCAGCGAAAAAAATCATCGGACTCTTACTTCAACAAAGTTGAGGAAACAGATCGGTACACTTTCTGAAGTTCTTAATCTTAGCAACACAGAGCTAGATCAGTTGGCAGACTTTCGTGGCCATGACATTCAAGTTCATTGTCAATTTTAAAGTTTACCCGAAGGCACCCTCCAACTGGTTAAAATTAGTAAGAAAATTCTAGCCCTCGAAAAAGGACGCTTTGCAGACTTTAAAGGGTGAAATCTAAATTAAATTAACATTGATCCAGAAGGTACTATACACTATATACACTGTACACAACATCGATTCAGATTTTGGGAAAGCTTTGAATTACATTACCTTTTGTTTTAATTATATTTCTGTATCTTCTACCTTTAGAGGAAGTTACAGTGGACAGTGATTTGGAGGAGTCCACTTCTAGTCCAAAAGGTAATGATTACATATTGTCAGTTTGTTCCATTTATGTTTGCCTAATGAATGGGACATCGGATGCCCATTTTTCTTGAGTTGGACTGATTCTTTAGGGTATTCATGGAATTTCTGCAAAATACCTGCCTGCTGACTCTGAAATCCGGAAGCAGTTGAAGCGGATGATGTAGCACATCGGCACTGCATTATTACTGAGAGTGCAGAGAGAGAACAAAAAACACTGTTCACGAATTAGAAGCACAAAGCGAGGATTCGGCAGACGTGAGAGAAAGGCGTTTATAAAGCAAATATATATATATATATATATATATATATATATATATATATATATATATATATATATATATATACCACTATATGCCGAAATGGTCACAGATCGCCTTGTTTCTTACTCTTCTTATCACAGCACTCGCCCAAACCTGGCTCCTGATCAGGCACACCTGCACCCCATGAGCACTCCAATTAACTTAAGACCTTTCACAGAGTTGCATACGATGCAAAAGGAGCACCCCATGGAAGTGCCAGGAATGTGATGTGGGACTATGCTTGAAGTTAGACAGGAACTGCTTCAGACAGCCCCACATTTAAATGACTGGATTGAAGGATCCAAAAATGCCTGGAGAACTGGAGTACCACAAATGGCTCCTGAGTGAAAACTGTGCAATCCAGTGTCTCAAAAAGACTTGTATATATGTATTATAGTTCCTTTTTCAAGATTGAGGCATTAGATTCTTTCGATCATGATTTTTCCGATTTTTTTCTAAAGTAAAACCAGTACAATTTCTTCCCATTTTTTTATCTATTTAAATTCTATTTACTAACTCATTACACAAAATAATGTACAATAACTGTAATTTCCTGAAAGACTATAATTTTCTGAAAAAAAATGACACCTTACACTTGAAGATACTACATTATGTTATAATTTTATACTCAAAAAACCAAAATGAGTGAAAACGGCCAATTTTAGCCTTAGGTTCTAAAGGGTTAACTGCAGTATAATTAAGCACAGCCATAGATTTGCAGATTTACATTGAAGTATGACAGCAGTAAAACTACAGTAAATGTTAGTACATCTGCAGTCAAATGAAGTACAACTGTAGTTTTCAAAAATAATGAAGTACTGAAATGCATATATAAACCTAACACTCATACTACATAACTGCAGCTGTGGTAACAGTAGGCTACTACTGTACAGAAAGAAAAAGCTATGGACTACTGCTATGCAACATTAACCCTTAAGCCATCTTAAATAATGATAATAATAATAATAATAACAGTTGTCTTAATCTAAATGGCATGAGACTTGGAGACATTGTGGACACTTGCTGACAATTAAAATTTTCAAATAAAATCAATAAATCGGACACAACACAGAAATTAAGATATAGCCTATGGATAAAAGATGCAAATGGTTTGTGTACGTTTATATGGAGTTCTCAAAATGTATCTAAAAATTCTCAATATATATATATATATATATATATATATATATATATATATATATATATATATATATATATTTTTTTTTTTTTTTTACTATATTTGTACAAAGGATTCAACTATAAAAATGATTTACCCCAAGCATTAGTTTTCTCCTCGTCATATTTAACATTGAGATAGCTACTGTCACAATAAATCTGATACTGATTATTCGTTAATCTCATTATTAATTACACATGTGATTTCCTGAGACATTCTGAGATTAAAACACACAGTTAATACAAGAAATATAGTACATTTAAATTGAGTTATTCTAATTAATAGATGGCTAAGCATGCACAATGCAATTTTACTAAATTTGTACTAATGATTCATCCGTAAACATTCTTTTCTCAAAACATTAATTTTCTCCTCCTCACATAGTACGTTGAGAGACCACAGTAAATCTGATTCTGCTTATTTCTTAATTTCTTTCATATGTGTTTGGTAGGGGCAAAATGACAAGCACATCTGGTCTTTTTTTTACAATTTCTGGTCATTTGTTTGTTATTTCAGATGGAAGTACTGCCTTATAACCTGCACAGAATGTGAGATTAAGTATGTGAGAATCCATGCAAACATACTCTGTTCGAATTTTGTAAATGCTTGAATTTGATTTGTTAACCTTAACAGTAAAACTGGTTGTTTGGGGGTGGCCTTTGTTTGAACAACGATGATGTGTTAAATTTTTGCAACCTGTTGCCAAATGGTTACCAAGGAATTACACCTGGAGTATTTTGACTCATACTGATCAGTGAAGAATAGTGTCCCATCACAAACAAACCTCTGAAAGTGGGTGGCTTGATGTTGTTCTGTATGAATTCCAGAATCCTGTAGTAGGATGTGCTGAGACATTGGCAGCTTCTTCAACTGACCATGACCAAAAAAATTGCAGCTACTGACCTGTGCAACGTTTTTGCACAAGGAATAACCCCGAAGAATTGCAGCAACTGATCATTCATAAATTTTTTTCACATTGTTTTTCAGATTATAAAGATCTGCACTCTTCAATAAATGGTTTTAGAAAGCTTTCCATTTTTGGCTTGGTTTGCCCAAACCAGAGTGCAGGCACCAACACAAAGTTTTTTCGTTCAGAAGGAAGGACTACGTTTATGGTACAGTGAATTGGCCAAATTTAATAGCTTGAAGAGTTAAACACTTGGCACAACATCTGTATTCCATGTCAAAGATATATTACCCTGGTCTCTCAGCATTGGAATTCTCTTATACAGTGTGCCATCACTGATATCTTGGATGCAATCAGAATTGTTTTTCTGTGATAGTTTTTCATTAAGGTTGTGATTTTTAAAAAGATTTTTAATTTTATATCTCAAGGGGGTGTACATCAAATAATAGCCTTTACTCAGATGTTCTGATACTTTGCATTCTGTATCACTCATTGGGCATAGTACACTCTCGACATCTACTATGCCAATGTAAGCTCCACAGTCAGAATTCAGACAATAGTGAGGCAACTGCCAGCTAGTTGTGTAAAAAGAATGCTTGAACAGGTAGTTGGTGGAGGGAGAGGCATCTGCAGCAGATGCAGTAAATCTTGACTTTCTGCCTTGGTCACATGGTGGCGTAGCATGTAGCCCAGAAGTGCAGTCAGACTTTCCCCTTTTGAAAGTTCGGCTCCAGGATACAAAGGCTGGTCTCCATCAATGATACAAGTGGTGGTTCTGATATTTACATTCTCAAGATTGGAAATGCTTTGCTAAAGATGAAAATGAGAAGGAAATACATGTATGGTAATTTAAAGTCATTTTACATTCCAGTTGTCCACATTACTCATGCACATGCAATGAAATGTAAAATAGTCAAATATACTAAATGAAAAAAGTTAATATCACTTAAATATTTAGTTAATTGCACTAAGTAGAAAAATTACGTGTTAACTCAATTGATCAGGAGAGTTGAACTGAAGTGTTATTTAATATTTTATGATTGATTGCTTTATACTCAAATTAAATACATTTAAATTAATAATATATATATATATATATATATATATATATATATATATATATATAAGTTGTTATAAATAAGTATAAGTTGTTAACTTTAAATGGTTTGCGCAATCGGTTTTCTAAAATTAAATGTTATCCTCCATGGTATTATTTCGGTAACAGAATTGATTTTTAACTTTTTATTCATCTGTATTATTGTAAATACATATTAATAAAGGATAACTTCATCATAAAAAGAAGGCTTAAAAAAAATAATTGTTTGCAAATAAATGACCGTCAGGCTTACAAAAAATATAAAATAAAATGGTAAACTGTAAAAGGATTGGTACTTTTGATTATTATTTAATTCAAATATAGCGTTAAATTGTTTGTTCAGATTATTAACTAATGGTAATAAATACAACATTTTACTTTAATAATGTGTTAGTAAATATTGAAATTAACTTTAACTAAGATTAATACATGCTGTAGAATTATATCGCTCATTCTTAGTTCAAGTTAACTAATAAAAACTTATTTTAAAATGCTACCAATTGATTGACTGCAATTGACTTAGCAGACAATATAAATGAAATAAATATTATAAAAAATAATAAAGGAATATATGTAAAATCAAGAGCAAACTAAATATTTTGTATTACCTCAGTAAGTTGCCTAGCTGCCTCTTTTCTGCAGAGCAGTTGTGTGTCTACTTCAGAGCCAGTTGTGAAATGTCTCCATGTATTGCAAAATGTGTATTATAATCAATAATAATTTAAAATACTGTTAAATAATATTAAGGGAACTTATTTATTTTGGCTGAGATGTATTTATTTAGTTGAACTTTGACTTTATTTATTTTACCTGAAGTGACAGGCTTGCAACATCACCCTCCCTGTTATTTTTCTGTAAACTTGTGCTCCTGTGGGGTTCTTCTTCATCATCTTCCAGAAATATTTTGTACTTGTGTCATGATCTCAGTGGGGGCTGAGGCTTTTTCTGTCCTGGAGCACATGATTTGGGTTTTGCTGGCTCGCCAGGTGTTTCACTATTTCCCGCTATGTTTTCTCCGCCCTTCTTGTTTTCCCTGTTAACATTTTCTCCCTCACCTGCACCCTGTCTTACTCTGATTATCTTCCCTTTATCATACCCTTGTGTTTGCTATCTTGTGTCAGTCCGTAAGCGTTGTTAAAGTAAGCTTCCTGTTGCTAGCCTTAGTTTGCTGACTCCATTTTTGTATCTCTCCTATGTCTAGTCGACCTGCTGTTCCTGCTTTTTGTTTTTCCCCTGCCTTGCCTCTCGTTACTCAGTAGCCCACATCTACCAGGCAGCTGTCTCGACTCACCTGTGCATTGCCTTCGGACGCTTCGGCTTTCCAGCACTGATCTGCCACCTGTTCCTCGCTGCTGTGCGGCTGTCGCCGTAGGGATCTTCGAGCTGGCTGTTTATGCAGAGTGCTGACTGTCTCGTGCTCCAACGGATTAAGTCCTCTGAGTTTCTCAATAAAACGTGTCATTCATTCAACCGCAGTTGGATCCTGTTCCTTTCCCTGACAGTACGAACTGACCAGAGATGGATCCAGTGGGCGAAGAGTCACCCATCAAGGCGCTCTCCTCGGCCACCAAGTCAGCCAGCTTTCGTCCACCGCTCAGGAGGTAGAGACATTTACTACCCAAACGGTCAAATTAAGTGATCGCTTCCGTGAACTACAAAGTGTTCTGTCATCCGCCGCCCCGGTGGTTTCCCATTCTCTCGCTCAGCTCGAGCCCGAGCCACACACTAATAATCCGCCCTTGTATGATGGAGATCTGAATTCATGTCGGGCTTTTCTGTCTCAATGTGCGTTGGTGTTCGCGCTGCAACCCCGCCGTTGTGCTACAGAGCATTTGAAGATCGCTTATGTCATCACACTGCTGACGGGAAAAGCTTGTGACTGGGGAACGGCCGTTTGGGACGCGAGGGCCGATTTTTGTTCAAACTTTGAGGATTTTCGCTGTGAAATGATGAAGTTGTTTGATCGCTCCGTGAAGGGGGATGAGGCTGCTTCAAGACTTGCACTCTGTTACGGAGTATGCCATTCAGTTTAAGACTCTAGCGGCCTCTTGTGGTTGGAATGAGGAGGCGCTGCGGGCTATGTTTCAGGAGGGGCTGAGCTTTGACATTCAGGACGAGATAGCGACACATGAGCTGCCCAAGACCCTGGAGGGATTTATTGACCTGGCCATTCGGATCGAGAGCCGTCTTCATTTACGTCAACGACGCTTGACTTCCCGTCCATCTTGGGGGCTAGAAGATACCCAGCCATTCAAGACTCAACAACCGCCTCAATTGCCCCAGATGGATTCTGAACCCATGCAGTTGGGGCGACTGCATTTGTCTGCCCAGGAGAGACAATATAGGCTGGTGAAGGGCCTCTGTCTGTATTGTGGAGGGTCAGGTCATTTTGTTCAGTCGTGCCCATTAAAAGCCAGAGCCCACTAGTCAACCGGGGAGTCCTAGTGGGCATTTCTCCTCTTATCTCCCCTCAGTCACGTACCCAGCTCTCTGCCACCATCAAGTACCAGGGCTCAGATCACTCCTGCAAGGCACTTATTGATTCTGGCGCTGAAGCCAGTTTCCTGGACTACTGCACGGCTAAGAATTGGGGCATTCCAGCCATTTCTCTTCCTTCTCCTATCACAGTCTGGGGTCTTTCTGGTCAGCCGGTCGCCACCATCACCCACACCACTCCTCGTGTAAGTCTTGTTGTTTTGGGCAATCACCATGAGTCAGTTGTGCTGTACCTTCTGAAGTCCCCTCATGCCAGACTTATTCTGGTTGGCTCAGCACTGCCCTCATGTGGATTGGTCCCGCAGTCAGATTGTTTCATGGAGTCAGTCATGTCATGCATGTTGCCTTGGTCCTGCCTCTTCTCCTGTGTCTGTGCCTCCTGTTTTTCAGGTGCAGCCTGCTGACCTCACTGGGTTACTGGCGGAGTACTTCGATCTGCGGCTGGTTTTCAGCAAGTCCCGAGCCACCTCGCTCCCACCTCACTGGCCGTTTGATTGTGCCATCGATCTCCTCCCAGGCACTTCTCTGTCCCGGGGTCACCTTTTTTCCCTGTCGGGTCCTGAACGAGAGGCCATGGACTCATACATTCAGGAATCCTTAAAGGCCGGACTCATCCGCCACTCATCCTCCCCTGCTGGCACTGGGTTCTTCTTCGTTAAGAAGAAGGATGGCTCTCTGCGTCCTTGCATTGATTATCGAGGGTTAAATGACATAACTTTAAAGAACATGTACCCCTTGCCATTAATGTCATCTGCCTTTGTGTTTTTGCAGGGAGCCAATGTCTTCACTAAATTAGACCTCCGCAACGCCTATCACCTCATCCATATTCGTGAGGCCGATGAGTGGAAGACAGCCTTTAATACCCCCACGGGACACTATGAATACCTGGTCCTTCCGTTTGGGCTTACTAATGCTCCGGCTGTCTTCCAGGGCATGGTCAATATCGTGTTGGGAGACATGATTAATAGGTTTGTCTTTGTGTACCTTGATGATATTCTCATCTTTGCTCCATCCCCTCAGGTACACACTCAGCATGTGCGCCAGGTCCTCCAACGGCTTCTTGAGAACCAGCTTTATGTCAAAGCGGAGAAGTGCGAGTTCCATGCCAAGTCTGTTTCGTTCCTGGGATTCATAGTCTCAGCAGGGGAGATCAAGCCTGATCAGGCCAAGGTCAAGGCTGTCGCCCAGTGGCCAGTACCCAACTCCAGGAGGGCTCTGCAGCGGTTCTTGGGCTTTGCCAACTTTTATCGGCGATTCATCAGGAATTTTGGCCAGGTAGCTGCACCCCTAACAGCGCTCACCTCCATTAAGGTACCGTTCACCTGGAGTACTCAGGCTCAGGAGGCCTTTGATAATTTAAAGTCCCGGTTTATCTCTGCTCCTGTTCTCTCTGTTCCAGATCCTGAACGGCAATTCATTGTTGAGGTGGACGCGTCGGAGGTTGGGGTAGGCGCGGTCTTGTCCCAGCGCTCCAGTAAGGATGGGAAGGTGCACCCTTGTGCATATTTTTCCCATCGCCTTAACCCGGCTGAACGAAACTACGACATAGGTAATCGTGAGCTGCTGGCGGTGAGGTTGGCCTTGGGTGAGTGGCGCCACTGGTTGGAGGGGTCGGCGCTGCCCTTCTTGGTCTGGACGGATCATAAGAACCTAGAATATATCCGTTCGGCCAAGAGGTTGAGTCCGCGCCAGGCCCGCTGGGCACTCTTCTTTGACCGTTTTAACTTCACCCTTTCGTACCGGCCTGGGGCTAAGAACGTCAAACCTGATACTCTATCCCGTCAGTTCGAGCGGCCGGGGGAGGAGGTGCCCGCCAAGACTATACTCCCGGATGGAGTGGTGGTGGGGGTTCTCTCCTGGGACGTCGAGCGGCGGGTGGAGGAGGCCGGGCGAGGGGTGGAAGTACCAGTTGAGTGCCCGGCGGGTCGGTTGTTAGTGCCGGCAGTGTTACGCCCTGAGGTCCTTCAGTGGGGTCATGAATCTAATGTCACCTGCCATCCAGGAATCAGGAGGTCTCTGGCTGCCATCCGTCAGTGAGAGGTGGCCCTCAATGGGCTAGGATGTCAGGCAGTTTGTATTGGCTTGTTCAGTTTGTCCCCAGAACAAGGTCTCTAACCATCCCTACATTGGCCAACTTCAACCCTTGCCCATTCCTTTTCGTCCCTGGTCACATATTGCCTTAGATTTTGTCTCTGGCTTGCCTGTCTCGAATAGTTACACTGTTATTCTCACAGTGGTGGATCGCTTTTCTAAGGCGGCTCATTTTGTGCCCCTACCCAAACTCCCCTATGCCAAGGAGACCGCCCAACTGGTAATTGACCACGTCTTCCGTATCCATGGCCTTCCGGTGGACGTAGTCTCTGACAAGGGGTCCCCAGTTTGTCTCTCGGTTTTGGCAGGAATTTTGTCGACAGATTGGGGCCTCTACAAGTCTGTCATCAGGATTTCATCCCCAGACCAAAGGTCAGTGTGAATGAGCCAATCAGGATCTCGAGCGAGTTCTCCGCTGCCTGGCATTCCGTAACCCTGCCTCCTGGAGCCAACAGCTCACTTGGATTGAGTATTCCCATAATACTCTTCCAGTAGCATCCACAGGTATGTCACCCTTTGAATGTTCTGTTGGTTATTCTCCTCCCTTATTTCCCTCTCAGGAACCCGATGCTGCAGTTCCGTCTGTCCTAGCCTTTGTTCGAAGATGTCGTCGCATCTGGAGGAAGGCTAGGAATGCCCTGGTCCAGGCCTCTAGACGGACCAAGGCAGCGGCTGATCGCCACCGGATCCCAGCGCCCCGTTATGTCTGTGGTCAGAAGGTATGGCTGTCTAACAAGGACCTGCCTCTCAGGGCTGTCTCTCGCAAATTGCCATCCGGGTTCATTCGCCCATACCAGATCACCAAGGTCATTAATCCGGCTGCGATACGGCTCAAGTTGCCCTCCTCTCTTGGTCAGGTTCACCCTGTTTTCCATGTATCCAGGGTTAAACCAGTTTTAAGATCCCCTCTTAATACCAACAGTTTCTCCCCTGCGCCCCCTCCCCCTCGTCTAGTGGATGGTTCTCCTGTCTATTCTGTTAGGAGATTACTAGATGTTCGTCGTCGTGGCAGGGGTTTTCAACACCTGGTGGACTGAGAGGGTTACGGTCCGGAGGAGAGGAGTTGGGTCCCAGCTTGGGATATTCTGGATCGGTCGCTGAGCGACGACTTCGTAAGCCCCTCCCTTAGGCTGCCTGGTGGTATCCCTGGGGGAGGGGGTACTGTCATGATCTCAGTGGGGGCTGAGGCTTTTTCTGTCCTGGAGCACATGATTTGGGTTTTGCTGGCTCGCCAGGTGTTTCACTATTCCCACTGTTTTCTCCGCCCTTCTTGTTATCCCTGTTAACGTTTTCTCCCTCACCTGCACCCTGTCTTACTCTGATTATCTTCCCTTTATCATACCCTTGTGTTTGCTATCTTGTGTCAGTCCGTAAGCGTTGTTAAAGTAAGCTTCCTGTTACTAGCCTTAGTTTGCTGACTCCGTTTTTGTATCTTTCCTCCATCTAGTCGACCTGCTGTTCCTGCTTTTTTTTTCCTGCCTTGCCTCTCGTTACTCAGTAGCCCACATCTACCAGGCGGCTGTCTCGACTCACCTGTGCATTGCCTTCAGACCCTTCGGCTTTCCAACGCTGATCTGCCACCTGTTCCTCGCTGCTGTGCAGCTGTGCGGCTGTCGCCGTAGGGATCTTCGAGCTGGCTGTTTATGCTGAGTGCTGACTGTCTCGTGCTCCAACGGATTAAGTCCTCTGAGTTTCTCAATAAAACGTGTCATTCATTCAACCGCAGTTGGATCCTGTTCCTTTCCCTGACAACTTGTTTCTTCTGTGATTTTTTTTTTCTTTTTTGTGTGAATATAGTTATCTTCTAAAAAAGATAGAAAAGATAAAAAAAAATTTGCCTGTTGGACATTTCACCATCACAGATAATTAGTACACGTGTGACTAGATCTTCTTTGCGCGATCATTGCTCTGACAACAAGTCTTGAGAGCAGCTGATCCTTGATGAACAAGCTGTCAGTCAGCATCTTCATTAGTTCAGGATGGACATAAAATATGTCTTGGTAGATTTTTTCACAGACAACACCGTTTATATATGTGAACTTTCACAAATAGAACACAAAAATATGTTAAAACTACACCCCGAGGCCATTCATAAGTGGGACATAGAAGAGGAAGAATATATCCTGCTAACAAGTGACGTAACAGTTCCGTAAAAAATTTTTGGTAATTCCACGACTTACCAATTGACAACATAATTATGATGTCGCATGCCCATAATTTTATTTCCATCACATTACCAACTCGTTGTCAGTACGTCATCCTAACGTAGTACTATTACCAAGCACTTCCCAGATAGATACTCTATTGGTAATAAATTGGTAACTTCATGACTTACTGCCAATGTGACTGCAACGTTACTGGCCCGTAATTCCATTACAAGTACATGTCTGTGCATTTTTAGTCTGCAACGTACATTCGCCATAATTTCACAAAAAGAACACATTTATTCGCTTGACAAAAACAAATGATGTTCTCGTAACAAGATTCGGGAGGAGCGCATCAGATGCTTAGCCGAATCAACACAGGTGGACCACAATCTAGTAATCAATTCCACAGTAGAAATATCGCTGACTTACCTCTATACACTGACGGTTTATCAGCATCCCTCCTCCACCACATTTCCTCATTTCGATTTCAATTTATGAATAGACGGGGAAGGGGGGGGTACTCTAGGTTAGGGCAATTCCTGAGCTTTGAGCCCTTCCCCGGACAGCATGCCAAATACGCATACCATACCTCAGCTAATCATATGTAAGCATGAACTCGTGAATTAATTATTTTTATAAAATTTCTTTTTGAGAGACAAAGAAAAAATAAAGGAGACATCCCCATGCATTTCATAAATGTATAATGAAAAACGAATACCATAAATTTGCTATATGCAAGCGATAAAAACAAAAAACACTTTTAGACTTTATGTATCAGACATCTAAGCTCAGTGTTCAACACCCACCTGCAAGTGTAGTGCTTTGTAAAAAGCTCAGACTTACTCAATCCCCATTATCTTAGGCAAAAGTGTCCAGACACTATTTGTCAAAGAACATTAAGGGTTTTCTCCTATCTGTAAAATGCAGCATCATAAATTACAATTAAGACAAAACAAGGGCATATAACTATCATTATGTATATCATTTAGAAGTAATCACATAATTATATCTATCATTTGCACACTGTATTGGGATAATTACCAAATTCAATTATCGACTTAAGTTTAAAGGCATAATTGTTTATCACCTATAAACTATATGAGTAAAGAACAATTTCTGTCAGACGCGTCCGATTAGAGAACCGAGGAGCTGATGATACTGCGCATGTGTGATTCAGCGTGAAGCAGATTGACACACAGAGTGTCTGAACCAGTGCTTTAAGTGGGCCGGTACGCACCGGTACTCAGTACCGCCACTTCCAAATATAGCTCTTGAGCGTACCACCACCTCTCCATGCGCCCAGAACGTGCTTTTAGCATACCGGTACGCTCATTTGGACATCTGTTTAATAGAGGTTTTAATCTTTTGCCTGAGCTCACTGCCGCTTTTCAGAGTGCCCTTCACAATGCAAGCTTTGAAATTTCGTCCCACCGATAGCAGAGACTACATTACCCATACTCCATTGAGTTTTACAAGTGAAAAGCGCATGCGTCGCTCTTCCTGCTGTCAGTCACAACTCAACGTGGTCGCAGTAAATGTTGAGACGTGCACACTCGGCTCAATAAAAATTCAAATACAGTGAACAACACTTAATGAGCTTTCCTGGATTCAGACTCTGAGTACTAAAAGAACACGGTCAGAATCAGCTGACTCACTAGCTGACACCCCATCAAACCTGCATGATATCGCTGTAAGTCAGACGCAAGCTAATGAAGTAATGCAGTAGCTCTTTCAGGTAGGGGACAGTCCCGAAATCCCGTTGTCCCGAATCCCGAATCTTGCCCTAATTGTCCTGAAAATTATACTAAAGCAAAATCTTGAGTAGTTATTGTCTGACTAACATTAAAAACTGTCTGCGGAGGTTGCGTCGTCCTGGAACCAGCCTCCGCCGGCTGCTCATTGGCATCTTTTTTTTAAGTTCTAAAAAAATTCTTTTCTCCGTAGGCTGCTAGGCACGAATTTAGATATTCATGTATCTAATTAATCTATATGCACAAAGACAATACAACCTTTTTGTCCCCTTTTGGCAGGTGAGCTTGATGAAGAGAGCGAAAGTTGCTGCAGCTGTGAGGAGGACAGTGATGCACGCGTACAGGAGTGATTGACAGTTCGGGCACTGTGTACAAAAAATAAGTTTAAGCTCATTAGCATTACAGAAAGGTTTGATTTAAGAACTGTTACAACAGTCATTGTTTTTTTTTTCTTTTTACAATGGGGAAGAGGGGAGTCATCAAAAAATAAATAAAACTATATATATATATATATATATATATATATATATATATATATATATATATATATAAATATATATATATATATATATTAGGGGTGTAACGGTACGTGTATTCGTACCGGACCGTTTCGGTACAGGGCTTTCGGTACGGTGCACGTGTGTACCGAATGACTGAATGCAATATTTTGTTTGTGGAATATAGGTACATTTTCGTGTTTCCAAACGAACATTAAGTGGCGGAAGTCTCCGCGTTCGGCGCAAATCCCGCCCTGCAGCTGATTCTAACCGGTTTCACACTGCAAGCGTGAGCGGCGCGTGAGCAGCGCGTATTTTTTTCAGCGTCCATGTTAATCAGTGAGTGCATTCACACCGGGAGCAGAAGCCGCTCGTGAGCTTCAAGCAGGAGCGTCGCGTGAACAACCGTGCAGCGGGGGTTTCGAGTCCGGTCTATGTTTGCTGTGCTGCTCACGCTCCATTAAAGTGAAAGCACACTTTTGATGGACAAAGTAAATACGATTTAACATAAAACGTGTTCAAAATGCACAGAATAAGCATGTCAAGAGGCCGCCGACAGACCAGGCTCTTGTCTTCATGACAACAATATCTACATGTTGAGCATAAATATAAAGCCTACTGATAAAGGACACCGTCAACAGTAATGACGGCAAAATAGACTATGTTTGACAGGTGCAATATGCCAGTGTGTCACCAGCCTAATGTTTTCAAAAGGCATCACGCGAGTGTGAACATCACTACAACTAGGAAAAAAAAACGATTGTAATTCAAACGCAGCTCACGTCGCCATTTAAACAGACCTTTGCTCTTAATTCCGATCGGCCCAACGCTATACGAAGTCTGATCAGGTCTAAAAACTGAAACTGTTGATCCTGCACTTTACACTGGAAAAGTTTTTTTAAATATGTGCAGTCCTACAAGCTGGGATTGGTAATTCTGCACTGTAATTATAGTTATTTATTTGTATTTTTCATTATATTTTATTTTATGATATTGGTTTGATACTGAGAGTCTTTTATTTAGTGGAGATTGATTTTTGCGTACTGTTACACCCCTAATATATAAATATATATATATATATATATATATATATATATATATATATATATATATATATATATATTAGGGGTGTAACGGTTCACAAAATTCACGGTTCGGTTCGATACGATACACTGATGTCACGGTTCGGTTCGGTTCGGTACGTTTTAGATACAGCAAAATGTAAAAACATCTCAACTTTTCAGAATGCTGCAAGCGCACCGCGGGTCATGTGACAAGAACTAACCAATCAGCTTCATCCTTTCCCGTAACAACATTGAAAACTCAGCCAAGATGAAGGAACAGCTGTTCACAGTTGTATATGGATTGCAATTTTGAAATAAATTTAGTAGCAGAGCTACTGCAAGCGATTTTTAGAGCTTGCAAATCCATTTATCATTCGCTGAAATTTCTGCGTCTCATGGAGAGAGCACGTCATTGTTGCTTAGCAAAGACAGACGCCTCATGAGCGCTTCTGCCCGAGCGCTTTGGAAAGGAGGAGAAAGACGCGCTTAGCGTTTTCCACGCGTTTTTAGGCGCGATATGTGAACGGCCCCTAAGGCGCTCGCTCACTCAGCACGCGCTGAAGGCTCGTTGCAAAATGTCTAATGCATTTAACAGACCAGAAATATAAGATCCTAAAATAACCAACAGGTCTGGTGTGGGTGCACTTTGGATTCCCTGTAAGCTATAATACCGGTGTCTAAATGCTGCAGGGATAGTTTGTTGCGTGCTTGTTTCTCATTTTTTTCGTCTTTTCCCAGATACTGACACAATAAGGTGATGTCAGCGTAAATGAGTTGACATGTTTCAAGTATTCCCGCTGGTGTTTTTTTTTTTTTTTTGTATTCCCGCTGGTGTACCCTGTCATGTTGCAGATGCGACATACCGTTGTTTTTTTATCCACCACTCTCTTGCCATCACCATTATAGCTTAAAGGGAATCCAAAGTGCACCCAAACACCAGACCTGTTGGTTACTGGAGGATCTTCTTTTTTCTGGTATGTTAAACACATTGGCCATTTTGCAACGAGCCTTCAGCGCGTACTGAGTGAGCGAGCGCCTGACTGAGTAGTACCCTAACATAAACATATAAGTTGGTGTTTTTTTCTTCTTCGGGAGTGTCAGGGGCGTTGCCTGTTACGTCGTTTGGGTTATTGGGCTACCTTGTTGAACGCATATCATTATATTTCTCTTTTTTTTTTTTTTTTTTTTTTTTTTTTTTAATATAATGAATTAGTCCAACGAACCGTTCGGTATACATAATGCGTACCGCGTACCGAACCGAAAGCGTCGTACCGAACGGTTCAATACGAATACGCGTATCGTTACACCCCTAATATATATATATATATATATATATATATATATATATATATATATATATGCTATAATAAAGTACCGGCACCTCTTTTGGGCCACTTAAAGCACTGGTCTGAACCGAACTGATTCTTTTGATGATTGATTCTGAACTGAGTCTGTGATAATTTTATGAGCCCAGGTAAACCAAAGGCTTGAATCAAGGGCAATCATCGCCAATGACACCATTACGTTGAGCGCAAAAGAACCGGTGAACTGTTTTCTTCAACCGGTTTATTGAAATCTAACTGTCTGAAAGAACTACTGGTGATCCGAAAACCGATGCAACCGGTTCTTGACTCGTGAACTTTTTATTATATTCATAAGAGAAAGATAGTCTGTACCGATTTTTTCCGGAAAAACACGACCGGCTGGAGGCGTGACGTGTGGGCGGAGCTAAAGAATCACAAGCGCCAGTAGGCTTTTGCGTTGAAAGCGTTTGGAAGCTGTGACATTACCGTGGGGAAAAAAAACATCCAAAACAGACCATGGCTAACAGTCAGATTCAGCTGTTTATTTATGATCCAGAATCAGATCCCGAGGCTGAAACTGAATGAGAGCAGCAGCAGCAACAAATCGCTCCGAGCGGGGCTCGAACCTGGGTCTCGGCATGGGAGGGGATGCACTAACAAGGAGGCAGAGATATTTGAAGCAGTTTTACTCACCGCCTGCAGTTCCAACACACGATCGTGACCCTTTTTCGTTGGGATCATCCTAAAGAAATAAACGATACACAAAACCATCGTCAAACTGTGCCTGGTTTGTAAAACAAGCATCTTCGAAATGCAGGGAACAAACACACTTGCACAACTCCGTTGATGCTCTGTAAAAATAAACTCCATCCACTGGTCCCTTAATGCTGTTTTTTTTTTTTTTGGTAATCTGTGCAGGGTTGTCTTGCCCTGGCAACCAAAAATACACTTCTTTTGTGACATTTCGCGACGCTCTCGCTCTGATCAGTGAATGTCTGTTGTACTCTCAGTGCTGTGCTATACGGGAGCGCGCGCTCTTCCGGCAGAAGTGCCCTTAGGACCCATATAAGGAAATTCCGCTCCATCTAACGTCACACAGAGCCATACTCTAAAAAAACTTTCCGAAACTTGTGACAAACCGGAAGGAGTATTTTTGGAACAGAAATACTCCTTCAAACGTACAACTTAATTTTTGAAATCCAACTCTTTAACAGTGTAAAAAACTCAGTTTGCCTGAAATAGCATTTCACCCCCCCTTTAATGAAAGTTTACAACTTGAGGGTGAGTAAATAATAGTAAAAAAAAATTTGGTATCCCTTTTCCATAATTTTACAAATGGCAAAGTATGTTTCCTGTAATTAAACTGGTATAACATTTTAAAGCATAATGAATATACTATTTATTTTGGTGACCTGCATACCAACAAATGGTGTTTTCTTCCAGACACACCATCTCAGCCTTATTGGTGGGGCCAATCCAGGAGAGTCTGTAAGGAGGATAATGTGGGCAGTAGCCAGCAACAATGTATGGAGCCACTACAGCCTGCATGGGAAGCAAAAGAAGCTGGCTCTAATTAAATTAACAATATGCAAAGTTATCACACGTGAGTTAAAATGATTCGTTTATGAACAACAGAGACAAATGTGCTACAAATTAGAAAATTCAATGATAAAGCTAAAGATTGTTTAGACTTTCTACAAGTACTTTACACATTTAAAAATCTTTACTTTTTTTTTTTTTTTTTTACTACAATTAAAAAGTACAATTTTGACATTGGAATAGTTTCTGTTAAGCCACTATAATACGAATGTTTTTTTTATAGTATGACAAAGTAGTATGATTAATGAAACAAGTGTATATATTGTATTTAAATTATACACTTGACATTTCTATTTAATTTATATACAGTTGAACACAGGGGCGGACTGGAACCACAAAGTGGCCCTGGACTTTCTGGCCCACAGCAGCCCACCACATCATAACGCATCCACCCGTTTTGATGTAATTTATTAATTTAATATTTAAGTAAACAGTTTTGGGATTTTAACCAATAGGGCAACTGATCCTCAGTTGAAAAAAAAACTGCGTGCAGCAGCTGTTCATTTAGCGACTCCCAGTGAGCGATACATGCTCATCGCGACACAAACATTCTCCTAGAACTCACACTTTGCATTCAGTTAACAAATCCATACGGATCATGAATGAAATAGAAGTTTATAAAGTCAAACGATAGCTTTATGTGCTTTACAGATGAACTTGAAGTCTTTATTCATTCGAAATGTTCAATAATAGATCATCTTAGGCTCGGTAATACAAGTTATGATCCGATTCGTGATCAGATGATTCTTTTGAGTCAATCTTGTAAAATAATCATTTATTTTGTTGAACGAACACTTCTGAACACAATGAAGATGGCCAAATTTGTCTTATTTTGTTGAAATATAATTTTTTTTCCATTTAGTTCTGCCCTTCGTAAGCAACAGAAGATACTTGTATGTTTCCCGGTACACAAATTAAGTTAAATTTACCTTGATCTTCAAATTCCAAAAGTTTTCACCCCCCAGCTCTTAATGCATCTTGTTTCCTTCTGGAGCATCAGTGAACGTTTGAATCTTTTTAAATAGTTGTGTTTGAGTGCCTCAAATGTCCTCAGTGTGATAAGGTGCATCTCAAAATCATAAAGTCACTGCTGGAAAGGGTTCAAATATGCAAAGATGCTGGAAAACTGAAGAATCTGCAGGAGCTTAAAGATTTTTCTGAAGAACGCTGCTCAGTTTAACTGTTCAGAACAAACAAGGGACTCATGCACAACCATCACAAAACAGAAAGACAGCCGAGGATCATCAGGTAACAGAACACAGTACTAAGAACCAAGGGTTCCCAAACTTTTGAGTAGTGTTATTTTAATAATTTCAGCAGTTTTTTTGTCTTGTGGAATAAATGTTAAAATATTTTATGTACAATATCTTACTCAGGACAGTGCTAAATAAAAAATAACATGCATTTAATATGAGCTCTCTTATTTTTTGAAAATTACTAATATTTTCACAGATTCTGCAAGGGGTGCCCAAACTTTTTGATATATATTCGTGTGCCGGGTGGGCCAGCCCACATTTGGGAAAAGTCCTGGTGCTCCAGATGGCCAGTCCGCCCCTGGTTTACGGTGTGCATTTTAGGACATCCTCAGACCTCACTCAGACTAAAAGACATCTGAAAAAACGGCATCACGTCTCTGACTGAAAAGCTTCAGGTCTCAGGAAAAACGACGTCAGGTGTCAGGTCTCATACAATTAACGTTAGGCATCAGACTAAACAGACTCGGACAAAAAGTCATCAGACTAAACGGACTCGGATAAAAAGTCATCAGACAGAAAGGACTCAGGTGGAGTATCGCGTTGCCCCGCCCCATGTGACGTCACATGCACGCCGTTCACTGGAAGTGGTATATG
Organism: Carassius auratus; assembly: GCF_003368295.1. NCBI lineage: Eukaryota > Metazoa > Chordata > Actinopteri > Cypriniformes > Cyprinidae > Carassius > Carassius auratus. The sequence continues at coordinate 23,534,998 of NC_039271.1, read as the reverse complement.
GTTGATTGATGGCAAAAGGAGGTAAGCAGCGTCTGATATTTCATATTTTAACAGTTTTATTCAAATGTTACACTAATTAAGTTATATAGGGAAGAGAACATGCTTTTCGAGAGTCTTGTGTGCACGTTTAAAAAAGTTAGCTAGCAACTAGCAAGCTTATATTTTGGCCAAGTAGTAAAATTACCCTTACGAAAAATAATCATGGTTTTACTATCAAAAACCACACACACACAAAAAAAGGTCGATTTAAAAGAAAAAGAAATGGTCGATATAGTTTAATCATGGTATCCACAGACTAACCGTGGTTTTGCTACTAATCATGGTTTTACCATGGTGTTTGTAGTAAAACTGTGGTTATACAAATGGTACGTTAATCATTACACAAAAAAAAAAACCCGTTACTACACTTTTAATATAATAAAACCACAATGCATGATGTATAGAAAAACTTTGTTGTTTCATCTCATAAATAATCATAACAATTATACGTATTAAACTTACTTATTTGTGGATGTAACTTTTATGAGTATGATTATGTATAACACGCAATAAACACCATGCTAAATCCACATGATTTATAATGGCTTATAAGTCTTATTCTTGACATTATTTATTTCAAATATATACAATATCTTATTATCTTATTGATATTACAATAAATATAGTTAAAATCAAAAGTGCCATATTACACATACATCTGATCAGATATTTGATATCATGGCTGTTTAAGGAAAAAATATATTTTTATTTTCATCATTATTGTTGTAGTTATTTATTGTGGTATTTGCCTGCTTTGAGTAAAGTAACAAAACAACAATGCCAAGATATGAGACTTTACCTAAGGGAAACTTTCTATTGTAAGTTAAGTGGATGCATTATATTCATTGCGTATTATAAATCATAATCTTAAATGCTATAAGTGAACATTATAACACATTAAAACTGTTGTTATGATTAATCATGAGATGATATGACATATTACAAAGTTTTTTTTTCTAATAAATTATGCATTCATTATAATGCCATAAGAATACTCTTATAATTTGTTTTAAATACGGGCTTCATAGGAAGTGTTACCATAAAGTTTAATCGATAATGTACTTCTTCACTGATGTTATACAATATCCTTATACAAATTATTATTGTTTTTATTAACAGCATCTAATGCTTTTATCTTGCAGTGAAAGGCATCTAAGAAGATGAATATAATCAAGTTAGGCACAGAGATGGCATCGTCCAAGAGCACAGGCATGTCTTTTTCTTTTCTGCATTGGTAAGAACACTATTAACTCAAAGAAAGTATATGTAAACATTTAAACATCATAGACTAATAATGAACAAGAGTGCAGATTAAGTAACAAAAACAAATGAAAACCACCCAAGATCAGTAAACGATCTTTAACTATTACTGTATTCATTTTATATTAAGGGAGTTCATCCAGAGGCAGTGAGTGAACTGTGTGTCCTGAAACCAGAATCAGTTGGGAAGAATGGAACCAAGTCTACCCAATTAAAAGGCTTACACAGGTAATTCACAACTCTGTTTATGTGTGTGTGTGTGTGTGTGTGTGTGTGTGTGTGTGTGTGTGTGTGTGCACAGCTATAGCTTAATGTCTTCACAACTCATAATTTGTGTTCACGTCTTTAGGTCCCCTTCCAGATGCTGATGTCTTGGCTTCTGGTGCAAAACTAAGTCAGATTAATCCCAAGCCTTTGCTGCCACACATACTTAAGGGCATGTCAAAAGCAGAGTTGTACCTCTTGGCAGCCCACTTTCATACCAGTATCCCCCACTACCTGTGCTTGGTTTTCAGTTTGGATTTAATTTTAAAATAGTCCAGACGGACGAGTGCATGATCCATCACAAAAACATTCGTTTGGACTAGTGGAGGTAAAAAGCACCTCTGCTAAAAACATTGCTCAGGTTCCAATTATGACAATTCAAAGAGGACTAGCCAAACTTAAGGAGACCCCTAAGTACTACTGGCAGGTACAAGGTCAGACTGCAGTCACTGATCTACACTGGTGTGACTTTGTGACTGACACAAAATCAGATTTCATAATACAGATGATCTGGCGAGATGATGCCTTCATAACATCAATGAAAGTACTGTTATAACATTTACCTGGGTGTGTATCTTTCAGTGGTATGAATGGACAGATTCGGTTCATATTATAGTATGAACCTAAGATTTAGTTTTACATTCATAGTAAACATATACACTTTATGTAGTTAAGTAGTATGTAGCATATTTGTAGTAGATCTTTGGTAACATATTAGATACATCACAAATTATAACAATAAATATATTGTACTTGCTATTTATAAGAAATATGTACATACCAAGGTGAATACTTTTTGTATTAAATCTTCTGCAATGTATATGATATGCATATTCTTTAACTATTTGTGTATATTTACATTTGATACATTGTATGATATAACAAAGAAGATTTTTTTCATGAGTTATTATAAAAATACGATTAATATATTCTGATTAATACTTCCTGACAAGATTGCACAACAGAATCCCTGATGTGTTTTTCCTTGATCCTTCGATTCACCCTTTCCACCAGAAGTCTGAGGTGTGCAGTGGCCTGTGTTTTTTCACAGTCCTGTTTGCTGAACTGCTTGGCACATTTGAAAGGTGGAATGATTCGTCTAGCACCAACACTGGAGAGCATATCTTCAATAGTGAACCCCGTGTCTGCCATAACCACATCTCCACTGCACCACACAGAGCGAAAATGTCAGCGATAACTTGATTGACTGAAACAAACAAATATATATTTAATTATAATTTAAAAATAATATGGTTAGTGTAGCAAAACCATTGTGGATACCATGATTTAACTATATCGAACATGTGTGGGTTTTTGATAGTAAAAACCATGGTTATTTTTTGTGAGGATAATTTTACTACTTGGCCATAAAAGCTGGCAAGTTGCAATATGGCTAACTAACTTTTTAAACATGCACACAAGACTCTCGAAAAGCATGTTCTCTTTCCTATATAACTTAATTAGTGTAACATTTGAATAAAACCGTTAAAAAATGAAATATCAGACATCAATCGACCATATACCACTTCCAGTGAACGGCATGTGTGTGACGTCACATGGGGCGGAGCAACGCGATACCTGAGTCCTTTTTGTCTGATGACTTTTTGTCTGTGACCGTTTAGTCTGATGACTTTTTGTCCGAGTCTGTTTAGTCTGATGCCTAACGTTAATTGTATGAGACCTGACACCTGACGTCGTTTTTCCTGAGACCTGAAGCTTTTCAGTCAGAGACACAATGCCGTTTTTTTTCGATGACTGAAGCCTTTTAGTCTGAGGCATGATGCCTTTTCATTGAATGACTGGTTGAACATATGAATAAACACACTGATATAACAAGCACAAACAAAGTTCTGGCACTTACATACTGTAACGGCTGTGACTTCTGTTTAATTCCAGATGTCGTCATGAAATGGAAAGCTGGTCTTGGGGAGAAGGAGATAGATGGAAGATGTGCAGAGACTCTTAAACATGCTCCAGCACACATAAATAAAAGTGTCGAGGTATGAAAATGTGAGACTGTTCTGTAATTAAAAGCTAAGCAGAAAAAAAAGAAAAGGAAAAAAAAAACACTGACTATTACATATAATACGTGCACGAACAAGTGAAAATCTGTCAACAGTAAAAAAAATTATTAATTAAGCCTGTGAAAAAATACACATGAATTTGGCATGTTTTTTTTTATTATTTATACTCTAACAACAACATTACACACTAACTCAAGTTTAAAACATGGAATCACGAAGAAGGGGACCTTTAAAGCACTACATAAATTAAGGTGACTTGACTTCCTTCAGAGGCTAGGCGAGACTCCTCTTTAGCATTCGGAGAACACGTAATTGAAACAGGCTACCAAGTGCACGTCATTACGTCAGTGAAAAGGTCTGTTTGAATAACGCTGTGAATGGTATAATATTAACGTTAAATTACTTAAGACAACTTAACTAGTTATTTCTAAAAGAAATGCCGGTGATGCAACCAAGCTAACAATTGTTAAATGACAGGTCCGGTTCAGTTAGCCATCAATAACGTAATTTGTATTTGTATAATTTACATTATCAATATGGTAGTAATTTGTATTGGAATTTAAACATAAAACTTTACTTATATTTACTACAGTTATAACAAATGTTTGGTAACATAAATAAAAATTGTTAACATTCCGACTCCTGTGTATGGGATATTTTCGAATGATGGACTCAGTCCTTAGTTGAAATTCAGAGGATCCTCGACATTGTAACAGTGTTTCGATGGCTGTCGATGACATAGCATCCTCGAAATTCTGGCTTCTGAGGATCCTTCCTTGACATTGAGAAACGCCTTATGATTTTAATGTTAAAATGGGTAAACACTCACCTTTTATTTCTTTCTTTTATTTCATTTTTCTTGTTTTAGGGTCATGTAGAGGAGTGGATGGAGGAGTAGATGTGAAGGAGTAAGGCCGGGTTCACACCTCAAGCTGCAGCAGAGCAGAAGCAGCGCGTTAGCAGCAGGTAGGCAGAGCAGAAGCAGCGCGGGGCTCCCACAAGATGGCACCCTGGAGTTTGTATTAAATTTTATAATCTTATATGCTAAGTTCTTTATACACAAGCAGAAATTTAATAAGTCTTCCTTATGTCTTAAACATTATATTTTGGAACTTAATATGCATCTTAAATCACACAAGCTTGTAAAGAACAAGAAGAATGGAAAATGTTTGTATAAATATTATGACCTATTTCACGAATCCTCTTAATATTCTCATGTTTCCACCTCTATGTATGTATGTTGTTGTTTTTTTTCTGGTATGGTATGTCTGTATAAATGTTTGTTTGTATATTGATGGTTTTACACGTTTGTACCCAATGTTACCTTCAATAAAAGATTATATAAAGAAAAACATTTTTTGCTTTCACACCAGCAGCGGAGGCAGCGTGCAACTGATCAGCGGATTTTGGTCAGAGTACTCTATAATGGGTACGTTCGCATTGCTTTATTAAATTTTAAGAATTTGCAGATTTCCTCTCAGACCTTCTAGTTACAGTTGTTAAGGCACTAATCATGGGAGATTTTAATATTCACGTTGATAATGCAAATGATACATTAGGACTTGCGTTTACTGACCTAATAAACTCCTTTGGAGTCAAGCAAAATGTCACCAGGCCCACTCATCGTTTTAATCATACACTAGATTTAATTATATCGCATGGAATTGATCTTACTGCTATAGATATTGTACCTCAAAGTGATGATATTACAGACCATTTCCTTGTATCGTGCATGCTGCGTATAACTGATATTAACTATATGTCGCAGCGATACCGTCTGGGCAGAACTATTGTTCCAGCCACCAAAGAAAGATTCGCAAATAACCTGCCTGATCTATCTCAACTACTCTGTGTACCCAAAAATACACATGAATTAGACGAAGTGACTGACAACATGGGCACTATTTTCTCTAATACATTAGAAGCTGTTGCCCCGATCAAATTGAAAAAAGTTAGAGAAAAACGTACTGTACCATGGTATAACAGTAATACTCACTCTCTCAAGAAAGTAACTCGTAGTCTTGAATGCAAATGGAGAAAAACTAACTTAGAAGTTTTTAGAATTGCATGGAAAAACAGTATGTCCAGCTATAGACAGGTTCTAAAAACTGCTAGGGCAGAGCATATACACAAACTCATTGAAAATAACCAAAACAATCCAAGGTTTTTATTTAGCACAGTGGCTAAGTTAACAAATTACCAGACGCCACCTGATTCAAATATTCCACCAACGTTAAATAGTAATGACTTTCACTGATAAAATAGAATTTCTTCACTGATAAAATAGATAACATTAGAAATACAATAGCGAATGTAGATTCTACAGCATCTAACACTTCAGTTTCATCCATTGCACCCAAAGATAAACTGCAGTGCTTTACAACCATAGGACAGGAAGAGCTAAATAAACTTATCACTGTATCTAAACCAACAACATGTTTATTAGATCCTGTAACCACTAAATTACTGAAAGAGCTGTTACCTGTAGCCGAAGAACCGCTTCTCAATATCATTAACTCGTCGTTATCTTTAGGTCACGTCCCAAAACCATTCAAGCTGGCGGTTATCAAGCCTCTTATTAAGAAACCAAAACTAGATCCTAGTGTACTGGCAAATTATAGGCCTATTCTATAAATCTTCCATTTATGTCTAAAATTTTAGAAAAAGTTGTGTCTGCTCAATTGAGCACCTTCCTGCATAAAAATGATCTGTATGAAGAATTTCAGTCAGGTTTTAGGCCCCACCATAGCACAGAAACTGCACTTGTTAAAATTACAAATGACCTGCTCCTTGCGTCAGACCAAGGCTGCATCTCATTTCTAGTCTTACTTGATCTTAGTGCTGCGTTCGACACCATAGATCATGACATACTCATAGATCGATTACAAAACTATACAGGTATTCAAGGGCAGGCTCTAAGATGGTTTAGATCCTACCTGTCCGATCGCTACCATTTTGTTTACTTAAATGGGGAGTCATCTCATTTATCATCAGTAAAATATGGAGTGCCACAAGGATCCGTCCTAGGTCCCCTTCTATTTTCAATATACATGTTGCCCCTTGGTAATATTATTAGAAAATACAGAATTAGCTTCCACTGTTATGCTGATGATACTCAGCTATATATCTCAACGAGACCAGATGAAACTTCCCAATTGTCTAAGCTAACAGAGTGTGTTAAAATTGTAAAAGATTGGATGACAAATAATTTTCTCCAATTAAATTCGGATAAGACAGAGATACTAATTATAGGACCAAAAAACACTACACAGAATCTTGAAGATTACAATCTGCAACTAGACGTATGTACTGTTACTTCCTCTACAGTCAGAAATCTGGGTGTTATATTAGACAGCAATTTGTCTTTTGAAAATCATATTTCCAATGTTACAAAAACTGCATTCTTCCATCTTAGAAACATTGCCAAGCTACGAAACATGTTATCTGTTTCTGATGCAGAAAAGCTAGTTCATGCATTCATGACCTCTAGACTGGACTATTGTAATGCATTTCTAGGTGGTTGTCCTGCTTCGTCAATAAACAAGCTACAGGTAGTCCAAAATGCAGCCGCTAGAGTCCTTACCAGGTCAAGAAAATATGATCATATTACCCCAATTTTACAGTCTCTGCACTGGCTACCTATTAAGTTCCGTATCAGTTACAAATTATCATTACTTACCTATAAGGCCTTAAATGGTTTAGCTCCTGCGTACCTAACTAGCCTTCTACCACGCTACAACCCATCACGCTCCCTAAGGTCACAAAACGCTGGACTTTTGGTAGTTCCTAGGATAGCAAAATCCACTAAAGGAGGTAGAGCTTTCTCACATTTGGCTCCCAAACTCTGGAATAGCCTTCCTGATAATGTTCGGGGTTCAGACACACTCTCTCTGTTTAAATCTAGATTAAAAACACATCTCTTTCGCCAAGCATTCGAATAATGTACCTTTTTAATTTGTGAGTGTAGTTGCATCTGATCAAAGGTGCATTTTTATTCATTAGCTTGTCTTAAACTAATTTTACTTTGTTGGATCAGCAGCTATGCTAATGACGTCTCTATTTTGTGTAACTAGGATTTACACAAGCTCCAGTCTGGATCCAGAACACCTGAGAAGAGATGATGCTGACCATCAGAGGACCCCAGATGATGCTGACCCTGAATCAACAAACAGAACTAACAATTATTGCTAAATGTGTGACTGAATCATATAATAACTTAATTAATAATATTGATATATCATCGTCTAGCTGACTACGTCTTGTATTATTATTATTATTTTTATTTTTTCTTAAATCCTGTCAAATGTGCACAAACTACTACCTACGACTAAATATTGTAGAAACATAATTTTCTGTAAAGTTGCTTTGTAACGATTTGTTTTGTAAAAAGCGCTATACAAATAAACTTGAATTGAATTGAATTTCCATTTAAAATACATTTAAATAAAAAGACTTGCCAAGAAGCTTTTTTAATTAATGATTTCATTGTAACTTTTGTTGCATCTTTGTTTTGCTGTCTTTGTTTTCCGTGCAGTATGTGTTGTTAATAGAAGAAAGGCCATCGCGCTATATTTGTTATATAACTAATTAATTTGTTATTAATTAGATCATGAAAAAGACGCATACTTTGGGTTCATCCCATTAACTGACGTAGGAGAGAATATGGTGCATATTACCATTTTGTCACTGGGTTTGTTTGCAAGCAAGTTTACCAAAGGACACCCTGAAAACCAATTTAATAAGCGGTTTTAAATTATGTGTATTATAAATGGTTGTACAGCCTTGACTTCCTGCTCATCTTGAAATCGGCATTTACTTATATATGCATGTATCACCTGCTTTTGTTATTTGTGTGCTTATGTGTAATTTAGAAATTGTAAATAAATGGTTCCAATTGAATCAATTTTGAATCAAATATAAACACTATAAAATTACTTACCATCTGCAATAAGAGCTGCTGCAACTTCATCCCATGCTTTTTCCTTCTCCTGCAAGTCTTTGTAAAGTACATTGTGTGGAAAGAACTTGATATTTCTCAACTTCCACGATGTGATGAGTGTCATCCATTATTGTGTTTCCAGGTGCACTCTGAAGACCACCGCCTGTGACATCACGTGCTGTTGTTTATGATTGTCAGCATCCGTTCTTCTGCCAATATATAAGCCTATTTATAAGAATACCACTACTACTAATAATAAATAAATCTCCAAGGCTAAACTAGCAATATAAATTATTAGGAGTTCAAGCACGCAGTGCTAAAACCCTATTGTAATTGTTAGGGGTTCAAGCACGCAGTGCTGAAACCCTATTGTATCTGTTAGGATTTTTATTATTATTATTATTATTCCACCTTAAAACTGAACGTGCAGCCCAAACCGTAAGGCCTAGAGAGTTGAAACTTGGTCAGATAGTAGTAGTCTTGCTCGCTACTCAGATACAAAGAACTGGCCCAATCGGCCTAATGGGGGCGCTACAGCGCAAAAAAACAAAATTTTTGACATTTTTGGCCGCAGGTTGTAAACCGTTAGCCATAGACTCAAAAACATGGCATTGTTGCAATCCTTGGGTTAGCCCGAACAAAAGTGTGCAGCACCTTTTTTTGCTCTACGACGCACCGTTTTCTCGCAAAATCGAGCTATATCTGAAACCTACTTTTGCGAAGTAGTCCTAGGATTTTCAACCAATCGGAACCAAACCACTGCAGAAATATCCCCTGGACACTCAGTATCAATAATTATCAAAAAAAAGTTGAAATTTCAATTCTTACGCGAAACAGTACGCCAAGAAGCGTCTGCTAACGTTAGCCAAATGTTATTTTAACTATAACTCTTGAAAGAAATGAGATATCTTCACCAAACTTGCTGGACATTTGTAGGAGCTAAAACTTTGGTCAAATAAAAAAAATTCACACCTCTGCCACTTGGAGGCGCTATAAGACAGAAAAAACACATAAATGGCTATAACTAGGCAACTGTTGGTCCGATCGACTTGAAAATTGGCATGTCGTGTCTTTGTCAGAAGTGGCACAAGTATCTATGAGGACATTCGCGTATCTCAAAAAACATGGCCCCCATTGGCCAAAGAAGTTTGAGCACCTATTTTACAAGGTTAACAGAGGTCAATCGGAACGAAACTCGGTGGGCATGTTTGACTCTTAGCCCAAAAGGACTGTAAGAATTTTGAAAGAAATCGGCCACTAGTTGGCGCTAACGAGTTTTATGGCTCAGTAATCACGTGGTGTTTCACATATCAACACAATATGCATACCATTTGATAGATCTCCTCATAATGCACAACTTTGCCTCAAGAACCATTGCTGTCAATCAAATCGTTCAATTGTTATTCACAAATATGTTAAAAAGCTACTTTTGTGAACTAGTCCTAGGTTTTTTGCCCGATCGGAACCAAACCACTGCAGTAATATTGTCTGGACTCTCTAGATCAATAATTATCAAAAAAAAAAAAAAGTTGCATTTTGTACTTTGGTTAGCTTTAAAGGGGTAATTTAGAAAATGGGTGTGGCCAAACATACCCCAAAGCCTATAAAACCTAAATGAAAACTCAAAACTTTATGAATCTTGGTGAAAACATGTAACAGGTGACTCTTAACAAGCATGCAAAGTTTCATGAAGATCAAACCATAGGTGGCGCTGTAACAGTTGAAAAAGCCTCAAAAACACAAATTTTCAATAGAAAATGATCACAATTCGTTGAACATGTTCATACATTCAAACAAACACTAGATCTTAATATAATATGATAGATCTCCTCTTTGTGAACAACTTTGCCTCAGGGAGCAAAAATGTCAATCAAATCGTTCATTAATTATTCAAGAATATGATAAAAACCTACTTTTGCGAACTAGTCCTAGGTTTTTAGCCCGATCGGAACCAAACCACTGCAGTAATATTGTCTGGACTCTCTAGATCAATAATTATCAAAAAAATTGAATTTTGTATTTGGTTAGTGTTAAAGTGGTAATTAAGAAAAGGGGTGTGGCCAAACATACCCCAAAGCCTATAAAACCTAAACGAAAACACAAAACTTTATGAAACATGGTGAAATCATGTAACATGTGACTCTTAACAAGGCTGAAAAGTTTCATGGAGATCGGACCATAGGCGGCACTATAACAGTAGAAAAGGTCTCAAAACACAAGATTTATATGGTAAATGGCCTCAAATTGTTTGAAAATGCTCATATATTCACTCAAAAACACTAGATCTTCATATCATATGATAGATCTCCTCATTCTGAACAACTTTGCCTCTGGGACCAATGTTGTCAATAAAGCTGTTAATTAAATATTCAGGATTATTTTAAAAAGTTACTTTGGCAAACTAGTGATAGGGTTTAAGCTGAAAATCAATAAAACCACTGAAGTACAATACTCTAGACTCTGAAGGTCAATAATTATCAAAAACATGTTGGAACAATTGCATTTGGACAACTATGAACCAGTCATTTTATAATACGTTCTTTTCATAATGTACACAAAGGCCTATTAATACAAACAGAAAGCCCACAAATTATCAAAACTGTGTAAAATAATGCATAATTTCATTCTAAGCAAGCATGCAAAATTTAAGAGAGATTGGGCAAAAAAAATAACACTATAACAGGTATGTTTAATAACACAGTGTTGTTTGAGTAAATGCAATTTATAACCACTAGATGGCAGCGGAAGACCACTTATGGGCTCATTCAGCTAAGTTAAACAGCACTGTTTTCATGAATTCATGCCAAAACATTAATAAATTAACTGTTATAACATTTTAAATCTCATTGAATCAATGTTTTCCATTTTGTTCATACAGACACATCAGTTTTTACAATTTTGCCACATTGTGATTACAATGAAACCAGAATGACATCTAAACTTTATTTCAGTGTGTGTGTGTCTGTCTTTTGGATGTGTTTAAATGTCATCCATACATCCTGGTTGGCCGAGACCACCCAGAGGCCTAAACTGCTTGAACCTCGGTAAATGTTGAACAATTGCATTTGGACAACTATAAACCAGTAATTTTATAATATGTTCTTTTCATAATGTACACAAAGGCCTATTAATACAAACAGAAAGCCCACAAATTATCAAAACTGTGTAAAATAATGCATAATTTCATTCTAAACAAGCATGCAAAATTTAAGAGAGATTGGTTAAAAAAACTAACACTATAACAGCTAAGTTTAAAAACACAGTGTTGTTTCAGTAAATGCAATTTATAACCACTAGATGGCAGCGGAAGACCACTAATGGGCTCATTCAGCTAAGTTAAACAGTACTGTTCAAAGGTTTCATGAATTCATGCCAAAACATTAATAAATTAAATGTTATTACATTTTAAATCTCATTTAGTCAATGTTTTCCATTTTGTTCATACAGATATATCAGTTTTTACAATTTTGCCACATTATGATTACAGTTTAACCTAAAAATGACATCTAAACTCTTAAAAAGAGAAAACTTGCAATAAGTTTATTGTCACTTGTGTGCATGTATATGTGTGTGTCTTTGTGTGTGTGTATGTGTGTGTGCATATGCTTATATAGTAATAATATATTAGTCTAATCATTTACTTTCAGTGTGTGTGTCTGTCTGTTAGCCTGTTCTCCATTTTGGATGTTTAACTGTCATCCATACATCCAGGTTGGCTGAGACCACCTCAGAGGCCTTAATGTGCTTGAACCCTGCTAAACGCTGCTTGCAGCTTTAATTTAAAGTTGTTTTTGTATTTCGGCAAAAAAGTTTATGTTTGGATAGAACTGTAAGAAAAAAAAATTATAATAAAATTGTGACTTTAAATATCATACATTTTTTATGTAATTTGCTGAGAACACAGTAGATATCATCAATGCAAATTTTGGGCAAAATTCCTTTTTCCTTTCAGTACATGTGTATAGGGGTGCTCCGATCAGGATCGGCCGATCGTTAATGCGCATCTCGTCAGTAAAGCCGGTTTTCTAATCAGCGGTAAATTCCATCAGGTGCGTGATTTCACATAGAGCAGCTGTTACTACACAGAGCCGTTGTTAACTGAGAAGATGCGTCAAAAAACGCTGAAAATGAAGTGGATTTGCGCATCTTCTCTATTAACAACGGCTCTGTGTAGTAACAGCTGATCTATGTGAAATCACGCACCTGATGGAATTAACCGCTGATTAGAAAACCGGTTTTACTGACGAGATGCGCATAACGATCGGCCGATCGTGATCGGAGCACCCCTACATGTGTATTTTGGTCATGATCATTGTCACTTTATCTTCTATACATATTTTTTTATATTAATTTTCTTTCCTAACATACTCCAGTTCTTGTTAAAACTCCTAGATGTGCTTATTTTGTGCATTTAGAGCACTTTTTGTGTGAAATCATATTTATTTTGCCAATCAAAGGTGTACTTTCACTTTAACTGAGCGTCAGCAGCGCCACAAAAATAGACCCAGCGCCGAAACGATCGCGGCACTGATGCTTCTGCTTTGCTTCTGCTACGCTCTGGCGCGCAGCCTCTGCGTGCGGTGTGAACGCTCTAATCTGTTAACATAGGCACCAAAAAAAATATGCGCTGCTTCTTCTCTGCTGCAGCTTGCGGTGTGAACCCGGCCTAAATGGTTCAATGTTCAAGCTTCTGAAGAAAACCTTATTTGTTTACATGATTAGAAACCTGTTTACCGTTATGTTATTTGTGTTTTATTTATATCTGTAATAAACAACATGAATTAATCAAATTTGAGTCTTTCATAAATAGTTTTTTGGCAAATGAGGACATGTTAAGTTAGCCACGTCCGCCCATATAGATTAAGAATTAAAATGACGAACTGGTTACCAACACACGACTATAGATCCACAAGGTTGCCACGACGTTGCAGTTACCAACTGCCACGGCGAAACTTTGGTCACCAGATTACATTACAGTACGTAACAGTTACGCAATGTTGTTAGCAGGGATGTTTACTGGAAGAAAACTGCGTCAGGCGAGCTACAGCGTTGGCCTTGTCGAGTCATCCAGTTTAGTGGTGAGTAGGCTATAACGTCTAATGTCCTCATACCTTTGGTTATTTAATTTAGAGAGCTGTACAAATACTTTTATCTTTTATTCAAACACAGTTGAGAAAATAGGGGGAAACGTTTTATTGTGTTTGAAAGATTGATTAATCGTAGGCTATCATTAAAATCTCACTCCAACCAGTTAACGTACAATCCTTTGGGAATAGACAAATGTATTATGCTATGATTGAAGATCAACAATTAAAATATAAAAACTTATGAAAAAAAAAACAATGGAACAAACAAAACTGCACTGAATGTGTCTTTGTTTGTTTTTAGGAGAGCATCAGCCTCTAATTGACTTGAGAATTTTTTTTAAATGACTGGGACTTTGACAGTATACCCCTCTTTGCAACAGAGGAAGCATTAGGAAAGGTTAGAAGAGAGAAAGTAAAAAGGTCCTCAACAGATGTTGCCGAGACTTTATTTCTGGACCTGGTAAATGGATAAAATCTCATTCACATACTAACTCAAATGTCACCCTGATTTTAGATAGTATTTAAATGAGATCAAGAAATCCAATTGCATGTAGGCAGTGTTCACCCAATACTCAAAATTATTATTATTATTATAAACCAGCGGTTGTTGGTCCATGACTACCGCGGTGGTAAAAATCAGCCACCATCACAGCCCTAGTCAAGTCAAGTCACCTTTATTTATACAGCACTTTAAACAAAATACATTGCGTCAAAGCAACTGAACAACATTCATTAGGAAAACAGTGTGTCAATAATGCAAAATAGCAGTTCATCATTGAATTCAGTGATGTCATGTCTGTTCAGTTTAAATAGTGTCCTGTGCATTCATTTGCAATCAAGTCAACGATATCGCTGTAGATGAAGTGACCCCAACTAAGGGCCGATTCATAGTCAACGCGAGAAACGCGAGCAAGCAACGTGAGCGACGCGCTCCCTTTCATAGTCTAAACAGTGAACGCAAGCGTCACGGGTGATGCGTGTATGCCATACACCGCTCACGCAACAGGGGGTAGTAGAGTCGGGTGATATTAGTAGAGTCGGGTCGCGTGATATTCAGATCACAATGGCAACTGAAGAGGAGTGTATTCTGTTGCTGATGAACTATCGTATAAATGTGGATGAATACGTATAAGTTCGCATAATTTTTCCTCTTCGCCCGCCAATGTATTCAAACCTTCTTCTTCTGTAAACACAATATACTTGAATTAATGTACAATACTTGCAATGTCGCCCCCACCGACAACGCATAGTATTGCGTGAATCGGCGCGTCGCGTATCAAAAACTAGGACGACACATTTGGCTACGCACCGACGCATAATGGCGGCCGAAGCGTAACGATGCGTAGTCTCGGGGACGTGTATGTGTACAGATGCGTTGACTATGAAACGGCCCTAAGCAAGCCAGAGGCGACAGCGTCAAGGAATCAAAACTCCATCGGTGACAGAATGGAGAAAGAAACCGTGGGAGAAACCAGGCTCTGTTGGGGAGCCAGTTCTCCTCTGACCAGACAAAACCAGCAGTTCAATTCTAGGCTGCAGCAAAGTCAGATTGTGCAGAAGAATCATCTGTGTTCTGTGGTCTTGTCCCAGTGGTCGTCTGAGACAAGGTCTTTACAGGGGATCTGTATCTGGGGTTCCCGATTCCAGTTTACCTAATTAATGCAACCTAAAAATCCTTTAATGGATTTGGATATTAAAATCATATTAGTATGTTATGTGTAAGCCAGGTTAAAGAGATGGGTCTTTAATCTAGATTTAAACTGCAAGAGTGTGTCTGCCTCCCAAACAACGTTAGGTAGGTTATTCCGGAGTCTAGGCACCAAATAGGAAAAGGATCTGCCGCCCACAGTTGATTTTGATATTCTAGGTATTATCAAATTGTTTTGAGTTTTGAGAACCCAGCGGACATGGAGGATTATAATGTAACAGGAGCTCATTCAAATACTGAGGTGCTAAACCATTCATGGATTTATAAGTAATAAGCAATATTTTAAAATCTATACGATGTTTGATAGGGAGCCAGTGGAGTGTTGACAGGACGGGGCTAATATGGTCATACTTCCTGGTTCTAGTAAGAACTCTTGCTGCTGCATTTTGGACTAGTTGTAGTTTGTTTACTAAGTGTGCAGAACAACCACCCAATAAAGCATTACAATAATGTAACCTTGAGATCATAAATGCATTTCTGCATTTGACATTGAGAGCATAGGCCGTAATTTAGATATATTTTTGAGATGGAAAAATGCAGTTTTACAAATGCTAGAAACGTGGCTTTTTAAGGAAAGATTGCTATCAAATAGCACACCTAGGTTCCTAACTGATGACGAAGAATTGACAGAGCAGCCATCAAGTCTTAGAGAGTGTTCTAGGTTATAACATGCAGAGTTTTTAGGTCCTATAATTAACGCCTCAGTTTTTTCCTAACTCCCTACTAGACCCTCTTCTATGACTAAATCAACCCAGTTACTCCTCCAGGCCACAACCATCGAGAGTTCCGGAGACCAGCATGATATAGCAGTCTCAGAAGAGTATAGGACATTCAAGGATGTTTTTAGTAAGCAACTAGCCACCCGTTTGCCACCACACAGACCATGGGACTGTGCCATTGAACTGCTGCCTGGTGCGACCCTACCTAAGGGAAGAGTGTATCCCCTATCAATCCCAGAACAGAAGGCCATGGAAGAGTATGTAGAAGTAGCTCTTCGTCAGGGCTACATTCACCCTTCTACATCCCCTGCCGCTTCCAGTTTCTTCTTCGTAGCCAAGAAAGACAGAGGCTTAAGACCATGCATTGACTATCGGGCCCTTAACAAACAGACCATACGTTACAAATATCCCCTTCCCCTGGTACCAGCGGCACTCGAAATGTTGGGAGGGGCTTCCATCTTCACCAAGTTAGACCTGCGCAGTGTGTACAACCTCATCCGGATATGGAGGGGGGATGAATGGAAGACTGCCTTCATCACACCATCAGGGCACTGATGAATGAATACCGGGTCATGCCATACGGGCTAGCCAACTCACCATCCATATTTCAGGCCTTCATGAATGAGGTGTTCCGGGACTACCTACATCAGTTTGTAATCATTTACATCAATGACATCCTAATATACTCAAAAAACAAGGCTGATCATCATCTCCACGTGACACAGGTTCTCCAAAGAATTAGGGAAAATCAACTGTACCTCAAAATTGAAAAATGTGAATTTCACTACTCCTCTATTCAGTTCTTGGGCTACATCATTGATGCCAGGGGTGTACAAATGGATCTGAAGAAGTTGGAAGCTGTCCGGCAGTGGCCCATTCCCACTTCTATCAAGGAACTCCAATGATTCCTGGGTTTTGCTAATTTTTATCGCAGCTTCATCTGTAACTTTAGTACCTTAGCAGCCCCCCTCACTTCCCTCCTACGGAAGACGCCCAAGCATCTATCATGATCTCCAGCAGCATCACAGGCATTCTCCCAGTTAAAATTAGCCTTCACTACAGCTCCCACTTTGTTCCACCCTAACCCTCGTCAAGCCAGATGGGGGTTATTCTTCACCCGGTTTAGATTCACAGTAATGTATCATTCAGGAACAAAGAACCAAAGGACCGATGCCCTTTTCCGCATTCATGCCCCAGACCAAGCTACCTGTCTACCAGAATCCATTCTCCCTCCAGCTATCATTGTCAGTCCCATCCATTAGGCTCTAAATGATCAGATTGCCCAAGCAACTCTTACTGAACCTGCTCCACCGGGAGTTCCTGAGGGGCTAACCTATGTCCCATCAGCTCTACGACTGCCCCTCATGAACTCTGTATCCTCTTCCTTAGGGTCAGGACATCCCGGCAGCCAGCGATCCCTCTCGCTCATCCGCAACTGATATTGGTGGCCTGGCATGTCCGGAGAAATCAAACGCTTTGTTCAAGGATGTTCCACCTGTGCCATCTCCAGCATACCACACCATCTTCCCGAGGGGAAGTTACTTCCACTGCCCATTCCTCGCCGACCCAAGTCATTGCACCTGCCCCTGACCAATCAAGACATACATATAAACCCGCACTCACAGACACCTAACTGTCTGGTCTCGTCTATCGCGTGTGGGTAAAACTCCCGATCTCCAGTTCTCAGATCATCTTCATCGTCATCGTCTTCCTTGTCAGCCGTTGGTCAGTGGCCTATGATTCACTTAAGTTTGATTCACTCCCTTAAGTTCACCAGGACTTGTATTTTGGAATTTAACATATTAGCCAGCACCCCCTATTTTGGGATTCACAGCTGAAAGTGCTCTGCCTAACTTATAATTGTAACAGTTTCCTACTTCAGTGTTGTATTGTTCCAGAGACAACAAATAAAGATATAAAGAATAGATGGTACTGGCGTCTTTATTCCATGTGGCACACAAAGCATGTCTTCATTACCAACACTTCCTCTAGGGAATGCACTTCATTTTATACAATACATTACTGCCACCTACAGGCATAAATCAGTACTCATCACAATAGATACTCATTACATCTCTTTTTTTTTTTTTTTAACACGTTAGATTCACAATTACTAATAATTCACATCAGCCCAACTGTAAAAAATTTACAATCAGTTCATTTCATAAGTCCATTCGAACAGGAGCTTTTCAAACTCGATTAGTTCTCCGTAAAAGAGGCATGTCAGTCTTTGGTACCGATAACTCGAGTTCTCTAATTTCTTCTGCAGAATTAAACGTACCTGGAGATAGCATTTCATGAGACCTTGGATTATGCTGTTAAATTGTGTCAATCCAGTGAAGTAGCAAAACAGCAAGTGAAGCAGTTTGATGGAACTAATACAGCCGCTATGTCATTTCCCAGTGTAGAAGTTGATGCTATTTCATTCAGAGACAAGAGAAGAGGTAACACAAGAGGTTTCAGAGATAATGATAATGAAACATTCTCATGCAAGCGCTGTGGGACCAAACATAAATTCAGACAGTGCCCAGCTTTCGGAAAAAGATGTTCTAAGTGTAATGGTCCCAACCACTTTGCAAAAATGTGTTTTTCAAAAGATATGAAGAGGGAAAATAAAGTGCATTTAGTGGAGGAGGCAGATTACAGTGATTTGAGCGACTCATTTTATGTGAACATGGTTTCTGAAGAGAAAGTAAATCTGGATGCTGAAACGTGTGTATCAAGTGATGATTCAGTCAAGTCTTCGATGTGGATTGTTCCTCTTGTGGTTAATGGGACCGTAGTACCCTTTAAATTAGATACGGGTGCAAAAGTGAATTTAATTAACGTCAGGGATGTAAAAGCACTGAAGGAAAAACCTCTAATTAAAAAACGTACAGTTCCCCTCAAAGCCTATAATGGACAACCAATTGAAACGCGAGGAATATGCAGACTAAACATACAAGTAAAAGGAAAGATGAAGAATTTGATGTTTGTTGTAGTTCCCAATGGTCATGAATCTCTTTTAGGAGATAAAGCGTGTGAAGACCTTAATTTGGTTAAAAGAGTGTATCAAGTCAACAGTCCTTTGGGAGATATTGTTTTCCTTGACTTCCTTTTGGAATAAAATCAGCTCCTGAGATTTTGTCATCGAGCTATGGAAACCCTTATTGAAGGTCTAGAGGGTGTTAGAGTATATATTGATGATATTGTGGTGTGGGGATTAGTAAAAGTGATGGAAAGTGTTCGAGCACATGATTTAACCCCTTTGCGTGCAAACATCGCTGACGGCCCCAGTTTATTATTGTTTCACTTTCACAGCACATTAAACATCACTGTCTTACTTCATCTGGACAAACTGTGCATCAATGGAAAGTTTAAAGACTCAAGCTTCGATATTTGACCAATATTTTGATAAAACATTGTTGCAGTGACAGATATTTAGTGATTTATGTCAGGAGTGCAAAATAATAAATCCGTATTATGCCACATTTTGAATAGAAATTCACAACTCACTCATATTCAGTCACGTCAAGAGCGGTTTATTTGTGTTCACATAGACTCACTGAACAGCGTCAATAAGGATTTACAGACCAAAGATGCATATCTGCGGAGATATATGGATATATTTACTGATGTTTACTTCATATTTCTTCAGACAGAATCGTCATTTCTATTCATTTTCCACGGATTTACGCGATCTGATGATAAACAGCCTCTCCCAGCGATCTGTGTGTGCGTGCAGTAGTCACAGCTCGTGCGGTGTGTGACTCAGACTCTGATTGGGTCTTTCAAACGTCAATCTTAGAGTTTCATATCTGGACACCTCCCCATCGTGTCACATGCTTCCTGCACACTTCCTGGTAGTTATCTGGCCAAAACAACACTGAAACACCTCTGTACACACAAAATATCCGAATAATAAACCCGCGATTACGATAGTAAAGCTTGGTATGAGAATTTCTTGAGATCTGGGGCGTTTTTATAAAAAAAATCGAAAATGTACATCGGAAATGCTAACTTGTGCAGCGATGAAAAAGGCTACAAATAACATATTTTTACAACAGTAAACGACCAAATTCCACCCCTGATCGCTAAAGGAAGTTATTATAAACACTCGATCGGGGTTTAAAGTGAGTTTTGAGTAAAAGTGTACTAATAATTTCATAAATTGTCAGATGTAGCTTGATGCTAACGTTAGCACCAATGCTACTAATAGCAGGTGCTTTTCTTCTTCATAATGCATTTTTGTCTCAATAATTCACGTAAGGTCGTAAGAAAATGTTTTGTTGTATTTTTATAGTAAGACTTTTGATAAATAAGGGCTAAATGCAAAGAGAGACTGAAGTGAGATCGCTGCTTTGTTGCTTTGTAAAGCCTGAAAAACCACAATCAAGGCTAATAAAGGTGGAATAAAAACAAAAGAATAATGATAAAAGAATAATGCGGATAATGTGTCATACTTGGCGGAGGTGTGAAAGAACCGTTTGGTGAGAACAATACAATCATGATTCGGGCAGTTTTCAACAGTGAAACATACACAAAGAGCACAGGAAAGTTTACATGTGAGATCTTAAAGAGATGACAAGGGCCATAAATCAATCTGATTAGCCTTCTCTAAAAACACACATGACATGGCCTTAGAAAATATTTCATAAAATTCACAGTTTTACAGATTCGATTATGAAATTTTTTATGAAGTCTTGGAAGACTTGTGGCCTTAGCTACACTGTGTTTTCAAACTCATTTCCTACATCAACATTTTTTTAAATACATTTAAAACATATGTTTTTAATATTTTTATTTTTGTTTTTATGTTTGAGCTTATATATCTCTATTATCATAACAGTCTGAGTGATTCTGATTCCTGAACAGTAAACTTTAAAGTGTCAGCTTTGTGAACAAAGGTTGATTATGTATCTAGTCAAAAAGAATCATGAGCAGAAACCTTTTTATTTTGGGTATGTAATTTCGGTCTCCATGCCAAAAAAGGGGGGTTACTAGTAAGGGGTTAAAGCTCAATCAGAAAAAGTGTCAATTTGGAGTCACAGAGATCACATTTTTAGGGGACAAGCTGTCTGCAAAAGGTGTGGAGCCACATCCAGCAAAAGTGCAAGCCCTTCTTGATATGCCTCCACCTACGGATAAGAAGGGAATTCTGCGTGCTTTGGGAATGGTGAACTTCCTGGGCAAATTTCTGCCAAATTTGTCAGCTAAAACTACCCATATGAGAAAGTTGTTACAAAATGATCAGGAGTTTGTCTGGACTTCAGTACATGATCAAGAATGGAAGCAGTTAAAGGAGACTCTTACTACTGAACCTGTCCTTGTTTTTTTTGATCACACACGACCAACTAAGATCTCTACAGACGCCTCTCAGGATGGATTGGGGGCGGTGCTTCTTCAGGCCTTTGAGGATTCCTGGATACCTGTGGCCTATGCTTCTCGATCTATGACAGAGACTGAAAGACGATATTCACAAATAGAGAAGGAGACTTTGGGTTTAGTATTTGGCTGTGAAAAATTTCATGGATATGTCTACGGATTACCTACTTTTACAGTAGAGACGGATCATAAACCATTAATCTCCATCATTCAAAAGAACTTAAATGATATGTCACCTCGAATTCAACGCATGATTATGAAATTACAAAGATATGATCTGAATCTAGTCTATACACCTGGAAAGTATATTATTGTGGCTGATGGTCTCGAGCACCAGTAGCTTCGGAGATCAGCAAAATGGACGAAGTTGAGAGACATGTGAGTATGGTGTATTCAGCGTTACCAGTTTCAGATGAGATGTTAAAGCTGATCGCAGAGGAAACTGCAAAGGATGCTGAATTGCAGAGGGTTATTGCATACCTTCAACATGGATGGATCAAAGGCAAGTGTCCACAGTACTTTCCTTTAAGGGCAGAACTGAGTGTGGTTGAGGGCATGCTGTTGAGAATGAACAGAATTGTCATTCCAGTATCAATGCGCCACAACATGCTTCGTAGAATTCATGAGGGACATCTTGGTATCGAAAAATGCAAGAGAAGAGCTAGACAAGCTGTTTTCTGGCCTGGAATTAATGTGCACATTGAGAAATACATCAATCAGTGTGACATCTGTCTAAGTCATCATTATAAACTGGCCAAAGAACCTATGATGATAGCTGGTCATCCTACTGAACCGTGGCAAAAAGTAGGAACTGATCTTTTCCAGTTGAATGGTAAGGGTTATCTGGTGGTTATCGATTATTATTCCAATTATCCTGAAGTTGAACAGCTCCATCATACAACATCGAATGACATGATTCAACGCATGAAAAGCATCTTTGCAAGGCATGGAATTCCTCATATTGTGCAAAGTGACAATGGTCCTCAGTACACTAGTTTTGAATTCAAACTGTTTGCGGAACAGTACGGTTTTAAACATACTACTTCAAGCCCACTTTATCCAAAGGCACATGGTAAAGCAGAAAAAGTGGTACAAATTGTAAAAAGACTTATGAAAAAAGCCGCAGCAAGCAGGTCTGATATCAATCTGTCTCTTCTGAGTTACCGTTCTTCTCCACTCAGTTGTGGATTATCTCCTGGGGAGTTATTGATGAACCGAAAACTGCGTGATACACTACCAAAAGTATCTCTGAAAACAGAAAACAACAGTCTATTATTGAAAGAGATGCAACATCTTAAAGAGAAACAGAAAGAATATTATGACAAGTGAGCTCAACATCTGAAACCTCTTTCTGAACGAGATACTGTTAGAATTGCGGAGCCTAATGGATGGAAAAGGAAAGCTACAATCCTAAAAGAGGTAAATCCAAGATCATATCTGGTTCAAACAGAAGATGGACAGAAATTGCGGAGAAATCGACAGAGCTTGCTTAAGACTGCAGAGAAATGTCCTCCTGTTGATGAGCCAAACCTGTCTGCAGAACTGCAGTCTTGTGAAATGCCCTCTGTTGAATCTCAGTTTCTTCTCATAAATACCAAAAACAATCTGATCACGAATCATTGAATCTCTCAATTCATTAAAGTTACAAGTCTTTGCTTTTATCTTGAGATCAGTCAGAAAGTAATCAAAAGCCTCTCCTTCATGCTGCACACGTGTTCTGAATACATATCGTTCATATGTCTCGTTCTTCCTTGATAAACAATGAGCATCAAATTTTTCCAGTACCTTATCCAGTTTCTTCTTGTCTGCCTCTTCATCAAAATTAAAGGTGTTATAGACTTCCACAGCATCTGCTCCAGCAATGGTAAGTAACAGGGTGATTTTTCTTTCATCCACAGTCGCTTTTTGTCCAATAGCAACCACATACAACTCAAACTGCTGTTTGAAAGTCCTCCAATGTGCATCCACATTTCCACACAACTTCAACGATCCCGGTGGTTTAATGGCATCCATTGGGCTTTGCAAACCCCACTCCTGGTACCATGTATTGTTCCAGAGACAACAAATAAAGATATAAAGAATAGATGGTACTGGCGTCTTTATTCCATGTGGCACACAAAGCATGTCTCCATTACCAACACTTCCTCTAGGGAATGCACTTAATTTTATACAATACATTACTGCCACCTACAGGCATAAATCAGTACTCATCACAATAGATACTCATTACAAGTGTGTTACATAATTTAGGTGCCCTTGGAAAGAAGACCCTTTGGGCTTTGCTTTTTATCAACCAGATTTGATAATGCTCAAAAATATTAACCCTCTGGAGTCAATTAACGCGGATACGCATTATGAGTCATTTTCTCCTGATAACCCCAAAAAGAACTTAAATTAAACTTTCAGTTTTAATCGTACAGATAAGAGCAATACATCAATCGAATCTGTAAAGGGTCTACTTTTTTTGGATACAGACATAATAACAACAAAACTTTATGCTCTTATAAAATAAAGATAACAAACTAGGTGTGCTGTCTGCAGCCTATTCAGATTCAAACTGAAGCGCGAGGCTTGAATACGCCCACACAGAAGAAAAAGCAGCCAGACTGTTCTTCAAGTTTTTTTATTGTACTGTTTGCTTCGCGATGAGAGGAATAAGACATAAATCACCCTAAAAAGATGTGATGTGGTTGAGGATTTGAGAAATGGATTCTCTGAATGAAGCACTTTATTCAGCAGTGATCATAAACATGTATAAGTATCTTTTTTTTATATATATACTTGTACTACTTTTCACATAACGTGTAAACATTTCACTAGTTATACTTTTACTATACTATACTATAAGACTTTTTCCAAACTATAATTCCTGACTAAATGTATAATCAAGTGAAACATTATGAAGTTTCAATAACAATATACAATACTATACCATTCAAAAGCTTGATGTAAATAATATAAATGTAACAAATAGATAACTGTAACAAATGTAAAAACAATGCTGTTCTTTCAATTTATTCCCCCTAAAAAACTTGAAAAATATTCTCAGCTCTTTTCAACATTAATAATAATGATGATAATAATAATAACTATAAATGTTTTTTTTTGTAGAAAATAAGATTGTTAAAAGGATTTCTGAAGGATTGTTTGACTGGAGTAATAATGCAAAAAATTAGTTTGACAGTCAGCTTTGATTTTTCTAATAAACTGTTTAACTGCTCCCCCATGTGGATATTAAATTATTTTGTGGGATAATTAAATGTATTCTTAAACTACAAACATAAAATTATATACATTTATTTTGTTCTCACATTCTTTCTTGTAACTCCTCCCTCTCAGACACACAGCTGACTGAAAGGCTCATTACGCAGGCCTTTGTCTTCTCAGGTGTAAATCACAATGATATTCATGATAGTTGACGCCTACTCGCATATGACGTTTACCAACAAAAAGTGTCTTAGAAAATTTAAATAAATATATTGTTTTCTGTGAGTGAGTAAACAAGATGATTTTCACATAATCCAGAAAGAAAAATTCTAGGCTACAAGCTCCAGTTTTCAAAAGTCCTGGGAACCAATGTTCTGCATGTGTTTCATGGCCTTATTCCAGTGATTTAACATTTTTAGTTTTTCACTAACCACGCATAACATTTTGTTTTCTCAAAAATACAATCATGTACGTGAATGCATTTCACATATTATTATAGCCCAGTTTGTTACAGTGAGATTAGACTTTACCCATTTAGATATTTATAAGAAACTGAAAAAAGCACAAATGTCAGGGCATGACAAAACTTCTCTAGGCCCCAAACATACCCTTAGACTCCAGAGGGTTAAAAGTCAAGCTGATGTGCTGATGGCCACTTATACAGATGGTAACAACACAAATGCGCCATAATATTCATAGACGCGTTCACTTTGATAGCCATTATCATACAGTAATAGCGAGCTGATTTTGGCTGATTTGCACTCAAACAGATGGTAATCATGCAGATGCATTCACATTTAACATAAAACACACTCACATATATAAAAACTGTTGAAAAATAAAACAAAGAAAAAGGCGATCGCTCTAAGTTCCGTTTAAAATTCACATATACTATCTTTCGCCTATCTTTCATTCATTCTTTTTTCTGATGGATTGTCTCATTCTGTTTGTGACACTGAACGCTGCAAAACCATGATGTTTTTTTTACTACCAAGATGTAGTTTCTGACCGTGAGTTATTCCATAATGGACACAAACAGTTCTGTCGCTGAAGAACTGAAATGTAAACAAAGAAATTATGATCCATATTACAATGTTATTGCTTCGTTGGACTAAACATGCTTCATGAGATTTCATTCAGTGGACCTTTACCTTTCTAACTAAACCGGGATTTACAGCTGTGGATGTGTTTATGACTCGTTATTACGACGGATCTGGTATGTACTGCGTTTCTAATGTTCATGTTTGTATGTGTACTGCTTACACAAATGTAGCAAATACAGTCTTTATAAGCTTTCCATTGAAAAATAGCGATATGTCGTCGATGCTTCTGACGTCGATGCTTGAGGCTTAGATCTTTATAATGATACATAATTTATCAAGATTAAATTTGTCCCGTTTAATTTAATCTATTCATAAACACTGACACGTGCGATTTGAGGGGCGTTCAGGATGCGGGCGTCACTGTCGGTGGGCAGGCTAGAAGTTAAGTCTCTCGGATGCTGGGCATTCACGTCATCTCACCTCTGCTGTGTTTTACCTGAGTGTTATTTCTTCATTGAAATTCAGTGAAGTCTCATTTTGTCTCCTGTGCTTAAGTGGTGTGTGACACTAAAAGCACTTAACAATGTGCTCATGATATTTGTGGTATTGCTTTAGCAAGCCATACAATATCATGTGGTTATAATATATGCTGACCCTCAGAGGACCTCAGATGATGCTAATCCTAATCCTGATTCAACAAACAGAACTAACAAATATTGCTACAAGTGTGACTGCATCATATAATAATCATTAATTATTAATAATATTAATAATGTTCATCGTTTGGCTGACTACGTCTTGTATTAATTTATCCAGTAATGGAAATTGACTATAAAGTGTTTATTTGCAAATGATTAATTTATTCAACTCCCAGCAGGTTATTTAAAGTTTAAATTAAAATAAATAAAAAAAAACATCTATTGTCACATTGCAGTTATTTATGTTTTTTTGTACATAAATACATATATGTGTGAAAATACAGCATTTTATTAGTACTTGTACTTTAGTTGTAATCTGTATTTTAGTACTACTGCAGTTGTACTGCAGTTGTATTTTAGAAATACTTCAGCTGTACTGCATCTGCTTCAATACATCTAAAGTACTAGTATAATAATACTGTGATACAGATGCAGTACAGCTGAAGTATTTCTAAAATACAACTGCAGTAGTACTAAAATACAGAGGTAAAACTCCAGACTTCTTTTTTTTTTACAGTAATACTGCAATATTACAGTTTTTTTCATGTCCAAAAAACTGCATTTTTGTACATGTAACAAAAACTGTAGTATTACTTAAAAAAAACTGCAGTAATTTATTTGAAGTGGGAATCAATTAATATTTTTTTGTAAGGGCATCAAATGCTGTACTACATTTAAATGCATTGTTTGAATACAGACATGCCAATGGATATGTGCAACTTTACAGCTTTCTGTCTTTTCTGTCTGAGCACAAGAAAAGGGAATGCTGATCATGACAAGAACTTGTCTCACAAGTCTCATAAGTAGCCGTTTCATTTGACAAAACTAAAAAAATATTTGAGGAAGGGCAATAAGGAAGGTTAACAAAAAATAAGGGCACATTCATTCAAGCAAATCAGTTATGTCACTGAGTTCAACATTTCCTGTGAAGAGTTTAACATTTGCAGGACTTGTTCAGCCTGCCTGGCAGGTTCTTCAAGTGCAGCATTAGGAGCCTTGAGTTCATGTTTCCTGTAAATACTGGCAGCTTTCTCACATAACTGAGCTTTGAAAATATGCCATGATGAATAAGAGAAAGGCAGAAAGAGAGCAAAAATATGTGTATATGAATTAAGGATTACAGTTCTGAAAAATGGGCAAGGAAAAGCTGGACACTAGAGGCGAAATGTGTGTAATCTGAAGATATTGCAAGACAGAAAAATACTGAATTACAATAACATCACGAAAAGGTATTAAAGGCTTTGGAAGTTTTGCGGTTACTGTGCTTTACAAATAGTATGTAGTAAAAACACTGCACTGCACTTTCATGGCTATGGAGGCCATGTGTGAACTTTCTACCTGCCTTATCATGGCCACAAAGGCCACCATCAATCTGTTTATGTTATCTGTTCCAGTTCCACCTAACCAGACTTGCTCTCCTGTGCCATCGACTCTGTGGTGTTGCTGTAGAGGTCCTCTGCCCTGCCCTGGTGGGCTTCTGTCTCGTCTGCTCAGCAATTTCACACAGGCCAAATAAACTCCAATAGAAAATAAACTCCAATAGTCCACACGTTCCTTAAATGTGCGAACACGGGTTTTTGGGAAGGCAGTTGTCGCATTCAATTATACAGGCAATTATACAGAAATACTTTGACATACTTTACTCGAGCATTTCCGAACGACCATATAACAACATTTCAGATGCTGTAGAACAAGATCAGTCTGCTGGTTAGTCAGAATTTACCAACCACAAAGACTTTTTGATGCAGTTGGAGGTATTTATTCACAAAATGCATTTCCCTCTCCCCTTATTTGCATTAACCCTTTTCGCACAAGTGAAAAACCACCTCATGTGAGTGTAAAAATTTTTTTGCAAATAAAGTAATTTTTATTTTGAAACTCAGCGTTTCCAACACATGGTGTTCTCGTAACAAGATTCGGGAGGAGCACGTCAGATACTTAGCCTAATCAACACAGGTGGACCACAATCTAGTAATCAATCCCACAGTATAAATATCGCTGACTTACCTCTATCCATTGACGATTAATCAGCATCCCTCCTCCACCCCATCTCCTCACTTCAAGTTCACCTTTAATAGACGGGGGGGGTGGGGGGGGGTTCTCTACCCAGCCGGCACATGACCGACCTTCAACATTGAAATATGGTTGAAATAAGGTCAGTTGTGGTTTCCAATGTTGATTCCCTGTTGAAATTGCTATGCTGTTTTACCATCTTCCCAGCCGGCACATGACTGACCTTCAATGTTGTAACTACAACTGACCTTATTTCAACTACAACTGACCTTATTTCAACCGTATTTCAACGTTGAAGGTCGGTCATGTGCCGGCTGAGAAGACGGTGTATCATTGTCGCGATTTCAACAGGGAATCAACGTCGTGATTTAAACGGTGAATCAACGTCGGGATTTCAACGTTGATCCAATTTGCGAAATCGAAAAGTAATTCAACGTTGATTCAACCATGGTACCTAAAGTTGTTTCAACGTTGAAATGCCGGCTTGGTAGGTTCGGGCCATTCCCGAGCTCAGAGTCCTTCCCCGGAAAGCACGCCAAATACGTATACCATACCTCAGCTAATTATATACTCTGAATCGATTCTGATGTGATTAAAAACGGGCATAAAAGCTGGGTGATGGAAACCCAGTTAATGACTGTTGCTTGCTCCCCAAAATCTGATTGGTCTGCATTCCTTCACTAATCTTATAGTGTACCTGTGAATACCATTTATCTATAGAGGGAGCACAAACTCTAATTAAAAACAAGTTAATGTTAAAGAAAAAAAAATATATTTTTAGGAAAATTAAATACAATGCTTAAACAAAAAAGATGAACAAACAAATTTAAGGCTCTTATAACAGTGTGTATATATATTTCGGATTGAAATTGGGAGGTCATTCCACCAGCTGGGCACAGTCCAGAAAAAGGTCCTTGAGAGTGATTTTGAACTTCTTTGGGATGGCACCACAAGGAGTCGTTCACTTGCAGAGCGCAAACTTCTGGAGGGCACATAAGATTTAACCAGTGAGTTTAGGTTCACAATGTTTCACAATAACTTTGATATTGTCAAATATATTTAACTGAAAACTGAATGCTAAATAAATCACACAATATTTTCACTTTACAGTTCAGTAACAGTGAGGATGGAAACAAAGTGGACAACACTATTCATTTAATGAATCATTCAACACTTATTTAATGTATTCAGATGAAAATGTACAATATTATAAAATTATTCACAAGCAGTGTTTTCAGAGCCCCCAGTTACACTGTTTTAATCAGAACACTAGCATTACAGTGTAGTAAAACAAATAAAATCTAATTCAGTAAATTTTTATTAAACTAAGTACAATCAAAACCTATCACAAAAGGTCAAAGCATCTCTATCAGAAGTGACAGTGCAATGTAGCAGATTAACAATTTCTTACCAATTTTTCAAGAATAAACTGGATCCTTGATGACTCTACAAGGGGAAAGAAGAAATGGTTTACTGAAAAGTTCTTAAAAAGCAGAATTTCATATTATACCATTTCTTCAAACCATTGGTTCTCAAACTTTTTATACCAAGTACCACTTCAGAAAATATTTGTTATTAAGTATTAAGTTCCACCATAATGACCAACATTACATTTCAGCAGCGTAATAGGCCAAACTATTCAGCTACAGCTCTATAGTTAAAAAATGAGGCAGTTTTATTCTAATAAGAATATTAATTGTTGTCAGACACTTTACCATGGTAAATACAGTTTGAACATTAACACTACAACTGTGATTACATACACAGGTAAATAAAAAAAAAAAGTTTAAATTAAAATGTAATTTTAAATGTAATTATGTAACAAAAGTTACAAAACTGTACTTTAACCGTAACATACTTAAATGTGCAAAAAAAAAAAAAAAACATACTCAAAGATTAAGTTAAAATGTATTAACATTAATTCACCTGCATAGCAACTAGAGGGGGCCTGACACTTTGAGAACCATGGCTTTAAACAATCCTTTTTTTAAAAATTCATTTTCATAAATTCATTAAAATTATATTATTTAAATACCGACATTTGCACTTATGTTTCAGAAAACACTTTGAAACTATTATAAGAATACAAACATATATAACACACCTTATGCATGGGATTCAGATCAGGAAAATATGGGAAAATCTCTAAAAGACAGACATTACCACATAACTTACTAGCAACACATTAGGTGAGCATCTAACTTGATCATCAGTGATAAAGCAATGCAAAAATAGACCCACGGGTATTTATTTATCTGCAGGTTACATGTCCTTTAAGCTACCCATTTGTAAACTCTGTTAATACTTTACTATTTTCAAAAGATAAAGATAACGTTAGCGATTTTCTTACCTCATTTTGCCAGTATGTTTTCAGGACCTCGCAGAACACATCTGACCATTCTTGTGTTCACAGTTTTTGTTCTCCATTCACATGTCACGACTCAGATTCGCTCAAAATAAATAAAAAATGTACAGGCAAATATGATATATTTCGGACTGAGTTATAACATGCAGCAGCTCACAGTCAGCCACCTCACTCACAGAAAGACGACAATAACGGTCATATTTTTAAATGTAGAAAGGCGCGAACCGATTCATTGTCCAGTTTCCTGAATGACAGCCAGATTAACCAATTATGATAGAAGTAATAAAATAAAACTACCAATGGGAGTTGTTTCAGTGTGATAAAGCAGCGAAATGTATATAGTTTTATTGTTGTTAATGATGATAATATTTAACATATACCTTTAGATTTTAGAATAGGTGTCAGGACTAAAATATTTTAAAATGCTATTAAAATAATAATTTAATTAATTTAAATAATTTAATATAAATAATTTAAAAGCTTGTTGTTAACCTTTTTCTACCATTTAGCATTAAACATTTTTAACGTTGTTTCATTAAAACAACTGACCTTATTTCAACCATATTTCAATGTTGAAAGTTGGTCATGTGCTGGAAGTTTTTCAACCGTTCATCTTTAAATGTTGAATCAGCGTTGTTTCAACGTTGAAACCACAACTGACCTTATTTCAACCATATTTCAACGTTGAAAGTTGGTCAAGTGCTGGAAGTTTTTCAACCATTCAGCTTTTAACGTTGAATCAACGTTGTTTCAATGTTGAAACCACAACTGACCTTATTTCAACCATATTTCAACGTTGAAGGTCGGTCATGTGCCGGCTGGATGATAAGCAAACTATAAAAAATGATTGCAACATCCGTCCTTCCCTAAAGCTATAATGTCTGTATCAGTATCAATTAAATTATTCATTATTCTATTAGTCATGTAAGATAAATGCATGCCGATCCAAACAAATCCATTTAAGAATTATGCATTAACTGCGCAAAATAATGTAAAATAAGACATTTATTTAGTCTTATGTCTGTTTAATTGTTCATATGATCCCGAGGCGAGTTACTAGCTGAGAATGATTAGCCTGCCTTAATAAAATCTAATTAATATAGATAATTGATGTGCAGTTAATGTTTGTCAACTGTTTTTAATGCCACTCAGCGTGATGTAATATAACATACAAGTAGGAAGTTTCATGTCTGTGCTTTCTATTTGATTGGTCACTGTTCATTTCCAGTGGTGCTGAAATTCTGCTTCAGTCATAAAAACTTTAAACTGCTACCCGTTTCAGGTTCTTTTAGAGTGACTCCCAGATTAGTGGAGACACAGCCTGAGTTCAATATTATTAATTTTATATTAAGTCTACTTCGAAAACTGGGCTGGTCAGATTCCAGGAATCGACTCTTTTGGAGTCGACTCCTCATCAGTACTGCGCATGTGCTTACAAATCATCACATCGACGCGCACGTGGAAGTAATCGCCGCGGGACAACTGAGGTACGTAGCTTGATTCATTGTCATTAATATGTGTGGTGTATGTTTGATTTTGTATAAAGTAAATTAAACAGATATAAATATTAGCTTAATATTGACGAATAGGTGTTTCTGTGGTTTAGTCAAGTGGCGGTAACAGCTGATTTAGTGGTTCATCAACGGTTCTTCGTCACTTAGCCTAACTGTTAATCGTAAAACAAAAGTTAACATTTCTAAAACGCTCTTGTGAGTATGAAACCGCGTTTTACACTGTTAAAACGGCATGTATCTGCTGGTAGGAACATGCATAATATATATATTATGTTATGTAGGCCTAATAATCTGTATGAAAAGCTCACGAGAGGTAATCGTGCTTTAACGAACAACGATTCATGCTGAAATTAACATTAAGATTAATAAATTATGTAGAAGTATTGTTAATTCTTAGTTCGTGTTAACTAATGTAGTTAACTAATGTTAACTAATGAACCTTAATTTAAAGTGTTCCCCGTACACTGTACATTGCAAAACATTTTGGACATAACTTACCTATTAGGAGTGCTCCTATGTTTGTTTCCTGATCCCTCGCTTTTCTCCCCTTCCACACCAGTTCAGCTGTTTGGCTACATGAGCAAACACCTTGGAGCATATTCTCCATATTGTTTTCTTCAGTGTGTGTCCTCCACTGATGGATAACCTGTTCACCTTAAAAATAAAAACATATTTCAAAACATTATAGACAATGCCCAAACATTATGTTCTTGTTTCACAGAGCGAGCTGAGTAGTTACTCACAAATTGTTATCTGTTACTGATTCCAAATTACATTAGAAAATTGTAGTTAGCAATGAAATCCATTACATTACACATTTTAAATAATGTAATCAGATGAGTTTGGTCAAACGTAATCTAAAAGTAGTCTATCAAATTTAAATAGGATAATCAAAGTACCATATGACATAAAAATACAAAGAGTAAGTAAATATATTTTAATTGTTGTTATTTATAGCATGAAGTGCATTAAATAATATATTATGTCAAGTTTTCTCAAACTGGTGTTTGTTAATGAACTGTAGGAGGCTTGTGAGTTTAATTAATGAAAAGCTAATAATTATTTAAATCACAAAAAGATTTTAAATTAAAATAAAGCATATTTTTTTTTTAAATGTTTAATTAGTTTACCTGCATGTCATGTGACCATAACCAGTGTCGCAGAACCAATGAACATAGAAATGTGACACTTAATTATTAAAAAATATTTATTTTAAAATCTCATGAGTACTTTTAAGTAAATATATTAGGTGATCAGATGACAAAAAAAAAAAAAAAATTGTGAATTTGTGCATTTTATTGCGTTTAAAAGACTAAAGCCATCCAAAGACATAGAAATACATGGTTAAACAACCTACAGATAAAAATCAATGTGTTGATGCAGATGCTATGTTCTTAAACATTAAATTATTTTAAATCCAGTGATCAAACGCTGCCACCTGACTAACGATGGGTCTCTGTGTGAACATCCACAAAACCTTAAGACTTTCTGAATGTATATAAGCAGCCTGCTATTTTAGAAAGGAAAATTTAAGATTTAGATTTAGATTAAGATTTAAGATTAAAAAGAGAAATTAGGAGGGGGGTAATAGAATAATCTATTGCTATATTGTAAATAATATTTAATCATGTAATCCATAAAAAGTAACTGTAGTCTGATAATGAGTTTTATAAAATGTAATTTAATATAATTACAAGTTCTTTATTTACTAGAATCTGTTTACGTAATCCAGATTACATGTAATCAGTTACTACTGAGCTCAGAACAGGGATTAGTTTAAATCAGGACTATAGGTCCTAGTTTTTCTTTTATAAAAATGCTGCATGTGTGCATCTTGAGATAAAACAATGGCACTGACATATTGTAAGAAATGTTATTGAAAGTTATTTTGAGTTAAGACAGCTCACACATGCATTTTAGTCTGGAACTAGCCTTAAGCCTGGTCTGTGAAACCGGGTATATAATAGATATTATTTACTTCATTGCAACTGTTAAACCTTCAAATGTCAATGATTTTTACCATCTTTTGCATCATTGCAACACAGTAAGTTTATCTGGGAGAGTATTTTAATTAAACTATAAGATGTATAATTTTACAAATTTAGCACTTCAATTTAATGTACGTGTACATTGATTAGTGATGCAGCTCCATCGTCTCACACCAGAAGCACCTGCAAGCACATAAAGCTCTTAAATGTGATTAAAGTAACACATCATGAAAAATTGAGTTTCTGAAGATATGGCTACATGCTTAAAGCCTTAGGCTGATGATACACATACTTTTTGAGCAACGATGCTGTCAATAGACAAAAAAAAAAAATTACAAATGACTTACTATTTGTTCTTGGCTGGTGGGTACTTGAATAATTAAAGTAATACAATCAGAGTCATTCTCGCCAAAGTTTCTGTGCTGCCCTAGTTATTGTTTATTAAAATTTTAATGAGGTTAATTGTCCTGTCGGTCAAGTACAATTCTTTCACTTGCCCCTTCACAAAATCCACTTGTCCCGGACAAGCTGAAAAGCGTTAATGTCGAGCCCTGCATTAGAAACTGAACATAGCTGGTTTCTAATTGTGATTGAAAAGGTAGGGCTGAATTCAAGATTATAAGTAAATAACTTAAATTTATCTATGTTACTCACATAAACTTTGTATAGTTTCAGAAGACTGAATATTACTGTTTGTTAAAAATTACTTTTCAATGTATCTTCTTAAGGGGGGGGGGGGGGTGAAATGCTATTTCATGCATACTGAGTTTTTTACACTGTTAAAGAGTTGGATTCCCATGCTAAACATGGACAAAGTTTCAAAAATTAAGTTGTACGTTTGAAGGAGTATTTTTGTTCCAAAAAAACCTCTTCCGGTCTGTCACAAGTTTCGGAAAGTTTTTTTCGAGTATGGCTCTGTGTGACGTTAGATGGAGCGGAATTTCCTTATATGGGTCCTAAGTGCGCGCTCTTCTGCCGGACGCTCCCGTATAGCAGAGCACTGAGAGGCTGAGCACAGCCTGATCAGAGCGAGAGCGTCGCGAAAAGTCACAAAAGAAGTGTGTTTTTGGTTGCCAGGGCAAGACAAGCCTGCACAGATTACCAAAAGAGAAACAGCATTAAGGGACCAGTGGATGGAGTTTATTTTTACAGAGCATCAACGGAGTTGTGCAAGTGTTTTTGTTTGTTCCCTGCATTTCGGATTGCACATCGTTTATTTCTTAAGGATAATGCAGTCCCAACGGAAAAGGGTCACGATTGTGTGTTGGAACCACATGCGGTGAGTAAAACTGCTTCAAATATCTCTGTGTTGTTAACTTAGCTATCAGCGCGTAAGCACATCAAGTAAACAACATGCGATGTTGTCATCAAACTGCACTTTCCACATGTACAGCTTAAAAAAAAAAAAAAAAAAAAGACGACATAAAGTGGAACTTAGTCATTTTCCAAAACCGCTAAGCAAATATATACAGTTTCAGTACATACCACATAGCATACCGCCTTTGCTGATGCTGCTCTTGTTAAATTTCAGCCTCTGGATCTGTGTCACAGCTTCCACATGCTCTCAACTCAAAAGCCTACTGGCGCTCGTGATTCTTTAGCTCCGCCCACAAGTCACGCCTCTAGGCGCTCGTGTTTTTCCGGGAAAAATTGGTACAGACTATCTTTCTCTTATAAATATAATAAAAATAAAGACTTTTTGGAGTTATGAAGGATGCAGTACTACTCTATAGGTACTCAAGATTAACAGGATATTGAGTGAATACGAGCATTTCACCCCCCCTTTAAAGTGAAATATGTATTTTTACAACTTACTTGTGAATATTTTTTATAGAATTTTCAGATTCTGAGGTGTAAGAAGTGTAGCATGCCCTTTTCCATTTTTTGGAAATGTTGCCAAATGATGCTGAAATTATCAAAGTATGTGAACTTAATTCATGAAAACATTAAGCTGTGGAATTTCATGTAATGTATTACTGATTTTGTCATCTGTTTTAATAATGTTTATTTAAAGTGTATTTTAACTTGCTTACCCGACTCATGTAGAATTCTGGCCTGATGCTTGCTCCAACCCTTATCTGGCTGTGGTGCCCCCATCAACCTGACGCTCTTTAGTAACCGGTCCAAGTCTTTGTATGGAGGCCACCATGAGTGGCCATCTGAGTACCAGGACTTTCGTATAGCTGTCCAAAGTGTGTGACAAAAAGTCGCAGAATATCATTGGCATAGTCGGTGTCATCACCAATTAGGCTGTTATTGCACAAAATTAATCTTCCCACAAAAAACAGCAGGAAGTTTTTGTACACCTCCGTGCTGAGTAGGTGTTTCAGCATAACAGGGCCTGTGTACAATAAAAACTGTCTTAACTCGGTTGCCTTCCATCGATCTATTTCCCACACTCCCCTTGTTTTGCGCGCAAATTCCATAGGCACATTTTTTTTGGCACCAACCAACCTTTCTGTCAGCACAGTGGCTTGAAATCCTGACAGATTGCAAGTTAGAGGACCCAGTCGAAGCCACAAGTGGAGAAGCTGCCTCATGACACCAAGACACACAAGGTGCATGTAATCAAGGGGGAATCCAGAGACCATATCCAAGGACGTTTCTTCTAGTAGTGAGATGCCATGGTGGTGATCTGGATCAGTCTTATTTCTGAAGTTGTCACCATTTCTAAGAGGCATGTCATTTCTAGGGAATGTCATCCTGTTCTCCAGGTGCACACCATCCTGAATGCACTTTTCGCATCCATGGTAGCCTGCATGGCCCTTCACTTTTTCAGAAATGCACGAGCAGGTGCGTCGCAAATCTTTGAGGTAAGCTGTAATTCAAATTCAAAACCATGACTTAAGTCTTTTATTTCACAGATGAAGTCCTCAAGATACTCATCCAGTGAGCTTGGTTTACTATCACCAAAAAATAAACCTATTGTCACAGGTTCCTCCTGCACCAAATGTTGCACAGTTACAAGAATGGGCCAGAATTAAGTTGCTGAACTCTTGTAGAGAGGCAGACCATCGATGTTAAGTAATGAATTTAGTGCCACATGTGTTATTTGATGTTCTGTTGCCCAGGTTGCCAAGTCATCATTAAGGGAATTTGGATGCAGTTCAGAATCTGTGTCTGAGTCTGTGTCAGATTCAATGCTATGTGAAGCACTTGCCATGGTGACACATTCATGCTCATCAATATGGGACAAACTGTCCATAAAGTCATTGTTGTCATTAGCGATGCTGCTTTTGTCACTGTTCATGCCACCATACTGTTCCATGTTCCATGATGATGGTAGTGATGCTTCCATTGACTGGGGTTGTTTGTCCACCTTAGCCTTGGCTTTTCTTCGCAATGTCCAGTAAGATGGTTTTTTGCAGTCTATGGTACTGTGATATTAACACGCACAGAAAATGCAGTGCACTAACCTGATAAGCCAAATGCAGTGGTTCTCAACTCAAGTTTTGGAAGACACTTGCATTGCACATTTTGGATGTCTTTTACATGTGGTTTAACTCATCATATAATAGAATCCCCTTAACCCAACAGAGCATGCTAGATGAGACGGACATCCAGAATGTGTATTGTTATTGGTCCCCAAGATTGGAATTCAGAACCAATGTCTAATATGCGTGACAATGCGTAATCTCTAATAATTCTGTCACAATAAATACACATACCTTGATTTTGATCAAGTGTGAACTGTGGATATCGTTGTTGAGTGAGTGTGGTTGACTGTAGAGAACTTTCTGTAATTGGGGAAGCAATATAACAGGTAATGTCAGTTTTTCGTGGTGTTTAAAGTATTGGATCTAAATGTTTGCCTGGAAATAGCATCCAAAAGCTTAATAAATATGTGTGGTCACCTATTTTAGATAGTTTATCCATTTAATTCAACTAGTTGAAAATTGAACTCAACTCAACTAGTTTCTCTAATTCCAACCAGATGATAATTGTTGGATGAGGGTTGCAACTAAACTCATAAGAATGGCTAAAATGTCAATATTGAATGTAAAAATATAAATTTGATCTGACCAAAATTTAATGACATGAGTAGGGATATACCGGTATCAGATTTTCATGTTGCGATTAATTACTAATGCTTTATCACGGTATACGGTATTATCACAATATTGAAATTTAGTATTAAAAAAATGGTTATAATGCAGTATAACAGGTTTAATAAATTTTTTTGTAAAAAAACAAAAAACAAAAAACTGAATATTTAAATAAATACAATAAAGCAATACAGAAAAATATATAAAGTTAAGGTTTTACACAGATTAAAGTGCAAAAGAACTATAAAGACCAATAGGTATTACGGTTGCACTTTTTTTTACAGTATGTGTATTACTTTACAATAAGACCTCATTAGTTAACCTTAGTTACTGCATTAACATTCACAATAAGCAATAGTTACATTTGCTACAGAAGTTATTAATCTTTGTTAAAAAGTACAAGTCTTAGTTCATGTTAGCTCATTAAATAACACAGTTGCAACATTAGATTTTAACACTGTGTTATTAAATATTGGAATACCTAAGATCAATGAATTCAGCACATGAAAAAACTGAAGTTGAGCCACTGATGCCACATGGACTGTTTTATCCATGTCCTTACTGCGTTTCTGGACCTGCATTATAGTTGAGTTGATGTCTACGGGAGGGTCAGAGAGCTGTCAGATTTCATCGAAAAATCTTAATTTGTCTTTCGAAAATAGAAATGACGACGTGAGTAATTAATGACAGATTTTAAATGTTTGGGTGAACTATCCCTTTAAAATGGGAATTCCTGATATCAAAAATCAATTGTTATGATGAAACTGGCAAATCAGAGATACAGGATAATAGTATTTATGTATGTAAGAATCTCTTTAATGTCTTCATTAAGACATTACTAACATGCTGCATGATGTTGTTGTAATTGATCTAAACCCAAATACTGAGTGGTCATTTAAAATATATACTTAAAAAGTAAAAGACGTTCTCAAGATGTGGCTCTTAAAAGAGCCGTTGTGGTGTATGTAGCTGCTGTAGACAAACAAAAAAAGAGAGAATAAGAACAACGCATAAGAGTGTGATATGTCTGTACACATTAAAATGTTTTCACTCTCATCAGTGATTATTGATTAAACGTGATAAATCTGGCAAATAAGAAATGGCGTTGACTTCACTTACAACAATAAGACGGCAATCGACACTGAAAAATGAGAGAAGATAATTAATTTCACTGTAGTCTATTAAATCCCAAAGTTTATAAAGTCTCTGATGGATATGTATAATATTATTTGATAAAGCATGATAAGAAGAAGAATGCAGAGCAATGTTTCTGATGAGACCTTACAGCCCACTAACAAATAAGCCAAAGTAAAATCAGCAATGATGTCACAAGGATGTAACGGCATTTCGGTGTTTAACGGCGCTGATGAGCGTTCTGTAATGATATATTAAACGACGGAAAATTGTTTTTGTGAAATGTGATACATTTAACGGAAAAGAAAAATGTATATAAGTCCAATTTGTATTACAATTTAACTGGTTTCATGAGTGAAAACGCCTGCTATTTATTTTAGTAGTATAACCCTCCGAAAAACGAACTGTTCCCTCAGACAGATTATTAGAATTACAATTTATTACTTTCTTTCTTCATAGTTTTAAATGTCATTTACTTTTGTTGTCGGTCCATACTTTTAAAAAGTCATTTAACTAAATAGGTTAAGTAAAAATTAATTTACCTCAGGAAAACGCACTGCTGGGGATGTCACTCAAAGTGGAGTCAGGCTGTGCGCGCGGTGGGCACAGACCCCGGCTTATATAAGCCGCTACCCAGTTTCGCGGGCTTGGCATGCGAGTAAGAATTTAAGTTTTAAGAAAAATTTCTTTCGGACGGTTCGATTCAATAAACCGGTTGAAAAAACCGGTTCATCGGTTCTTTCACGCTCGACGTAATGACGCCATTGGTGATGACGTAATGGCGTCACGTCTATCAAACATTCAAATATATAAAGTCAGTAATCATAACTTTAGTCAGTTAAAACCTCATAATCATGAAAAGTTTACATTTGAGTTTTGCAACAACACCTAAATACAGTAACAGCAATAATGTGCATATGAGGATTTAAGTCTTGAAGATATAAAGTAAATAAATTAGGTGTCATCAGCACAGAAACCATGATCCACTTACTGAACATAATCCATTGCGATGTATTTGTTATTAAATGAACTTACGTTTCACCAGATTGCCCTTCATCCAAGCCCTCGAAATACCCGCGCTCATAACATTACTAGTACAGAATCAGAATCAATAACCAAAAGAATCCCTTCGGTTCAGACATGCTGTGAGTCAGTTGGCTTCACGCTGAATAGCGCATGCGCAGTATCATCAGTTCATCGGTTCTCAATTCGGACGCGTCCGACAGAAACGATTCTCGGTTGAGTGTACTGATGATCTGAAAACCGATGCAACCGGTTCTTGACTCGAGAACGAGAATCGCTCTAACCGGCACGTGCTGCAGTTCAGTGTCATCAGCTGCTCTACTCGTGTTCATGTTCTGTTTACT
The DNA here is from genome assembly GCF_003368295.1 of Carassius auratus. Lineage (NCBI taxonomy): Eukaryota > Metazoa > Chordata > Actinopteri > Cypriniformes > Cyprinidae > Carassius > Carassius auratus. The sequence continues at coordinate 23,494,219 of NC_039271.1, read as the reverse complement.
ACAAACTCAATTTGTGAATGTCATCATTAACTATAAATACAGTACAGATATCTCATAAATCATCCCTTATTCCTGTTAAACATAAGAGTCTTTAGAGTCTTAATTATTGTCCAACTTCCCTGAAAACCCATTTGGCCTATACATTATATACAATATACAGATTGGAAACATTAATCTAAAAAAAATAATAATAAAAAAAATCAAAATAAAATATAGTTATTTTATCACACTTTCCGATGTTTAACAAAATACTTACAAAATTACACGCATGCGCAATATCATCAGTTCATCGGTTCTCAATTCGGACGCGTCCGACAGAAACGATTCTCGGTTGAGTGTACTGGTGATCCGAAAACCAAAGCAACCGGTTCTTGACTCGAGAACGAGAATCAGCTCCAGCAGTGGGCGTGTTTGTTCATTATCTGGCTCGGCTGGGTGTTCATCTTCAGTTCGGTCTTCACAGCATTTCATTCAGTGTACTGTTTGAGTAAATGAATTATCCCGGGATATTGGTTTATTCTGACTCAGAGGGAGTGTCAGTCACGTTAAAAAAATTAACAGCTTAAGTAATTTGTGGATTTATGCTTATTGGAGACGTGAACCGTTTCAAACGATTCAGTTCGATTTGGTGAACTGGTTCAACCGGTTCACTAAGAAGAACAGGTTAAATTGAACGATTCGTTCACGAATCGGCCATCAAACACTTATTTTCAGAAGAGGGAGGAGCATAGAGTGACTTACAAGAGTGGAGGTAGGAGAACACAGGTAGACTACATCCTGTGTAGAAGAGGCAATCTGAAAGAGATTAGTGACTGTAAAGTGGTAGTGGGAGAGAGTGTAGCCAGACAGCATAGGATGGTGGTGTGTAAGATGACTTTGTTTGTCTGTAAGAAGAAGAGGTCAAAAATAGAGAGGAGGAGCATAGAGTGACTTACAAGAGTGGAGGTAGGAGAACACAGGTAGACTACATCCTGTGTAGAAGAGGCAATCTGAAAGAGATTAGTGACTGTAAAGTGGTAGTGGGAGAGAGTGTAGCCAGACAGCATAGGATGGTGGTGTGTAAGATGACTTTGTTTGTCTGTAAGAAGAAGAGGTCAAAAATAGAGAAGAAAACCAAGTGGTGGAAGCTGAAAGAGGAGGAATGTTGTGAGGAATTTAGACAGAAGTTGAGACAGGCTCTGGGTGGTCAGGTAGTCCTGCCAGATGACTGGGAATATACAGCAGAAGTAATCAGGGAGAAAGGTGCTGGGTGTGTCATCCGGAAGGAGGAAAGAGGATAAGGAGACTTGGTGGTGGAATGAAGAAGTTCAGGATAGTATCCAGAGGAAGAGGTTAGACAAGAAGAAGTGGGACATGGACAGGACTGAAGAGAATAGACAGGAATACAAGGAGTTACAGCGCAGAGTAAAGAGGGAGGTGTCTAAGGCCAAGCAGAAGGCATATGACGAGTTGTACACTAGGTTAGAGGGATCGAGATGGGAAGGATGTGCAGCAAGTTAGAGTTATTAAGGATAGAGATGGAAGGGTGCTCACAACTGCAGAGAGTGTACAGAGGAGATGGAAGGAGTACTTTGAAGAGCTGATGAATGAGGAAAATGAGAGGGAAAAAAGAGTAGAAGGGGTGAACTCTGGAACAGAAAGTAGATAAGATTGGAAAGGATGAAGTCAGGAAGGCTTTGAAGAGGATGAAAAGTGGAAAGGCAGTTGGTCCTGACGACATCCCGGTGGAGGTCTGGAAATGTCTAGGAGAGGTAGCTGTGGAATTTTTGACTAGTTTGTTCAAACAGGGTTTTAGAGAGTGAGAGGATGCCTGAGGAATGGATAAGAAGTGTGTAAGTGCTGATCTTTAAGAATAAGGGTGATGTACAGAGTTGCAGCAACTATAGGGGGATAAAGTTGATGAGCCATACAATGAAGCTATGGGAAAGAGTAGTGGAAGCTAGTTTAAGGAAGGTAGTGGAAATTTGTGAGCAGCAGTATGGCTTCATGCCCAGAAAGAGCACAACAGATGCAATTTTTGCTCTGAGAATTTTGATGGAGAAGTATAGGGATGGTCAGAGGGAGTTGCACTGTGTGTTTGTAGACTTGAAGAAAGCGTATGACAGGGTGCCAAGAGAAGAGCTGTGGTACTATATGAGGAAGTCAGGAGTAGTAGAGAAGTATGTCAGAGTGGTGCAGGACATGTATGAGAGGAGCCGGACAGTGGTGAGATGTGCTGTAGGTCAGACATAGGAGTTCAAAGTGGAGGTGGGATTGCATCAGGGATCGGCTCTGAGCCCCTTCCTGTTTGCTATAGTGATGGACCAGTTGTCAAAGGAGGTCAGACAGGAGTCTCCTTGGACAATGATGTTTGCAGATGACATTGTGATCTGTAGTGAGAGCAGGAAGCAGGTGGAGGAAAACCTGGAGAGGTGGAGGTTTGTGCTGGAGAGAAGAGCAATGAAAGTCAGTCGTAGTAAGACTGAGTACATGTGTGTAAATGAAAGGGAGGGAAGTGGAACAGTAAGGTTACAGGGTGAAGAGGTGAAGAAGGTACAGGAATTTAAGTACTTGGGGTCAACAGTCCAGAGTAATGGAGAGTGTGCGAAAGAGGTAAAGAAGCGAGTGCAGGCAGGTTGGAATGGGTGGAGAAAGGTGTCTGGAGTTCTGTGTGATAGGAAAATATCAGCGAGAATCAAGGGGAAGGTGTACAGGACAGTGGTGAGACCAGCTATGTTGTATGGTTTAGAGACAGTGGCACTGAGGAAGAGACAGGAATCAGAGCTAGAGGTAGCAGAGCTGAAAATGTTGAGGTTCTCTTTGGGAGTGACAAGATTGGACAGGATTAGGAATGAGTACATCAGAGGGACAGCTCATGTTGGACGTTTGGGAGATAAAGTTAGGGAGGCCAGATTAAGATGGTTTGGACATGTTCAGAGGAGGGAGAGTGAATATATTGGTAGGAGAATGTTGGACATGGAGCTGCCAGGCAGGAGGCAAAGAGGAAGACCAAAGAGGAGGTATATAGATGGAATTAATGAGGATTTGAAGCTAGTGGGTGCAAGTGTTGAGGATGCAGAAGATAGGGATAGGTGGACAGAGATGATTCGCTGTGGCGACCCCTGAAGAGAAAAGCCGAAAGAAGAAGAAGTTCACGAATCGGCCATCACTACTGAGTTGGTTCACGACCGCGGGCCGATGCCGCTCTTATCTGTGTGCGCGTACCCAGTTATTCATCTCTTTAAGCCACACACAGAGAGAGAGAAGAGGATAATCCCATCGAGATCTGTGACTTTCAGGTAACGTTACGATTTCACTTCAGCTCAATTAGACAAAAAATACTACTTTGTTAATTCTGTGACAATGAAAAGTTACTAGTAAGGCACGCGGCGCGTTTTATGCAGTCATGGGCAGTTGAAGAGACAGGCTCATTTGCAAATAATGTTACCGTTAACTTGTTGAGCCAACGGCCACGGTAGCCTTTTTTTTTATTAATGTTAACGCCTTAATGCATTTTCAGAAGTTTCTCGGAGAGAAAATGTAAAAGCGGATTATTAAAGAGAAGTCCTGACTGCTTTTCACTGTGTTTTTCACTCTTATACAGGCTTCCAGAAATAATCTGTCTATATATGGTGAGCTATTGTTGCTGTTGCTTCTGCACTACAAAATGATTTTTAAATTAATTATTGAATGATTATTGAATGAGACTGAACTTTATAAATGTAATGTTTTAACTTTGTGTGAATGCTGTGTGTGCGGCGAGTTCTGCGCGAGCAGGGAGCAGAGTTGCCATGGAAACGGGGCGTCAACACAAAAACCATTACTGGCAAACAGTATTCTCCGTCTCTCGGTGGGGTTTACACTGTTTTAGGTAAGTTTAGTCGCTAAAATCACACAAATGTTACATACAAATGTTCCTGGCGCGTTTCTTACTTGTTATTGACATGTTTCAATTAAATTTATTTTATAGTAATGGTTTAGTGTCTTCGAAAAAGTCCGTTAGCATCTTAGCAGTTTTCAGGTAAGGTTAGGCTAACTCTAACGTAGACTAACCATGTTCCGTACACAACGATGTTCCGTACAGATTGCCTTTTGCCGCCGATAGCTGAATAAATACTTTCGGGTCATGTATAAAACATATATTTGTGTCATCTTCATTTTCCCCTCTTTCACCCCCGATCACGAAAGAGACCCTCCAACCATTTGTTTCAGTGAGATTTCAGTAAGTTTGCTAGGTTCGCCCACTGCGCTTGAAAATGGAAGGTGGGCAAGCTAAATGGGAGACTGCCGCTAGGGTGGGGAAACAGCTAGAGCAGCGAAAATGTATATTTTGATTTAATTTATGCTTCTCACAGAATTACAGTCTTTATGAAACGAATATTAGGTTATTACAACTTGATAAATAAATTACCTTTTGTTGAATAAATGCTTTGAAATGGGAATATTTAAACGTCAATTGTGGGTGATGACCACTTGGCGCCACTCTCCGCCTGAGGCAGAGAAAAGACGCTGTTTGCCCATCGTCCTGCGCGCAGTGATGTTTATATTCATAAAGGATCAAATAAGTTAACATTAACTTACATTAATGTATTGTTTTAACATTTACTTGTCATGCTTTAATAAATTAAATTAAGTAATATTCAATTGATTGTGTTATTTCAATGACAAATTTTCATTAAGTTAAACTTAACATTAACCTAAAGTAAAAGTTAAACACAATGATAGGATATTCAGAGATTTAAGTTATTTAATACATCAAGTTAACACATACAAAACTTTGTGAATAAGGTTAACAACTATGTTACATGATCAACATAATGTTATATTTCAAAAGGAAAGTCAGTAAAGCAAAAGAAAGAAAGATGTCAGGCAAGAAAAAACAGTATTCAAAGGAGAAGTTAAACGAGGCAGTTGAGGAAGTAAAGGCAGGGGCAAGCTTAAGAGAAACGGCAAAAAAAATTTGGCATTCCCCACACCACCCTACAGGACTATAAAAAAAACATGTCCACAACCCTCATCCTAATTCGGCCCTGACACCCGGAGAGGAAGAGGCTCTGCTGTCCTTTATATTTTGGATGGCAGACCATGGCTTCCCAGTGACAAGATCCCTGGTCAAAGTTCTGTAAAAGAGAGTGGCAGAAGCGAGACCACCATCGTTAACCTGGAGAAGGGGCCAAGTGATGTGTGGTGGTCCAGGTTTAAGGCACGCCATCCAGAATTGGCCTCAAGGACGGCAGATTCCCTGGACAGAGCCAGAGTCCATGGTGCTACACCGGAGGCCATAGAGGCATTCTTCAGGCTGTACGAGGCCCTTTATGAAAAGCATAACCTTCAGAACAAGCCTCATCTCATTTATAATTGCGATGAGACTGGCTTTGGAGACAAGCCTCGGTCCAGGGAGAAGGTTCTGTGCCAGACTGGGAGGAAACACATCTACCAACAGCAGCAGACAACCAGGGAGCACATCACTGTCCACTGCTGTGTGAATGCAGCCGGAGACAGCATTCCACCCTTCATAATTTACCCCGGCTGCCTCCCAAGTAATGCCTATAGGCTGGATGGGCCCCCCAACTTCCTCTATGGCATCCAGGAGAAGGGTTACATGGACTCCGAGCTCTTCCTGAAATGGCTCCACCATTTCATTAGATATGCGCCTGAGGAGAGACCACTCATTTTAATCATGGACCAACACGAGACACACGTATCTAAAGAAGTAATCATGTTCTGCAGAGAAAAGAACATTGAAATTCTCTGCCTACCTGCCCACACCACGCACATACTACAGCCCCTTGATATTGCGGTCTTCAACCCACTGAAGACTGCTTTCTCCACCATGGCTTCCAGGATGGGTCTGGTGCGAGGGGACATTGTTGTGGGGAAGAAGCAGTTTTCAGCTCTCCTCAAACATGTGTATCCCACTGCTGTCACAGCCCAAAACATTAAGGCCGGGTTTCGCAAGGCTGGCATTTTTCCTCTGTCCAGGGCTGCTGTGGACACAACCCAGGTAATTTTGACATTAATACAATGATAATTCATCCTCTGAGCTACTTCCATTTCTTTTCAAGTGTGTTAATGAGTTTTACATACGTTTTATTTTCTTAGGTGGTGAGAGTGCTTCCATCTTTAGATGGAAGTGATGCCACACAATCCAGCGCTGCCGCCACTCCCTCAATCACACCATCCAGTGCTCCCACCACACCATACAGCGCTCCCACCACACCATCCATCACATCACCTACTGACATATCAGTCGTAACTCCTTGCCCCACCTGTAATATTAATAAAGTGGGGAACAAAAATTACCTGGTGGCATCTGGTGTAATACCAGAGAGTCTGGCTAGCGTTCTAATGAGCCCAGCCCTGGAGAGGAAGGAGAAGGTGAGGCGTCGCATTCCGCTGCTAGCCCGAGTCATCACCAGTGATGAGTATTTTGACCTGCTGGTAGAGAAAGAAACAGAAGAGAAAGACAAGGAAGAAAAGAAGCGAAAGCGTAAGGAAGAGATGGCAAAGAAGGAGGAAAAAAGACAAGCCCAGGAGGCCAAAAGGCAAAAAAATCTGGAACCTCCTCCAACTAAAAAAAGGAGAACACTGCGCTCTCTGCCATAGAGTGGTCCCACCTGGCACAAGAGATGAGGCCATTGATGAATGGGTCCGGTGTGACCTATGTCATTTGTGGTTCCACCTGGTGTGCGCAGAAGTGGAGGAAGTGCCAGACAATGACTGGCTTTGCCATAAATGTTGTCTGTCCACATAAAAACATACATTACACACACACACACACACACACTGTAAATGGTGCACACACACACACAAAATTAACATTCATTTCTAGTTATGTTTTTTTTTAATCAGTTTAGTGTTAAATGTAAATAGTTGTAAACACACACACATAATGTAAATAGTGCACACAGAAAATTAACATGTTAATTTCCAGTTATGTTTTTTTTTATAAGTTTAGTGTTAAATGTAAATAGTTGTAAACAAACAAACAAACACACACGTATCCTGATAATTTGTTTTGAAGTTTTCAAATTGATTAATCATTAAATATTTTAATCAGTTCAAATTGTTTGCCCTTCTTTGTCTTCAGAAAGATATGGTAACGTTATTCACTTGTTTTACTCACATGCCATAATCAATATCACGACACAATCAGGCCTAGCTCGCATGCTCCTCTAGCTTTTTAAAGCAGCAAATAACTTAAATTTTAAACAAATAAAAAAGTTACTCACCTTTCTTATTCATTGAAATGATGTTTCTCCAGTTAAAACAAATAAACAGCTCAAAGTTGATCCGTTAAATGTCCATTTTCGTTGTGAAAATAAAAGGAGGCGCTCTGTACGGAACATCATAATAGCATGTACGGAACACCGTTAACGCTTATCATCTTCCGTACACGTGCGAAGGAGGTACTTTTCCCCACTTTTCTCAAAAACTATTGGTCCAAAAGACATCAATCAAAGTGTAGACTGTATAATAGGTATTCCCCTGGAGAATGAGCACACAAGCACGCTTGTATGTCTTTCTACAACAGAGGAGTGGTCACTGGCGTGCGGTGAATAGCGAAAAGTGTACGGAACATGGTTAGTCTATGTTATAGATTTAGCTCTTGTTGATGAAACTCTGGGCTTTAAATCAAATCTTCGTGTGTGTATGAGATATTTTGATGGCTCTGTGAATGTTTTGCTGGTGATTTGTCAGTATGTTATTGGAAAAGGCTGATTTACTGAATCGATGACGTCACCTACAGTGAGAGTGTAATCGGCTGAAATCAAGTTCACATGAGTTTTGATAATTCATGATAAACATATATTGATACAAACTGTTCTGTGATTTCAGGAGGACAGAAAGAAACTCTACAGAACAGAAGTGAATCTCCAAGATTTCAACATTTCTGAAGGGAGATAACGTTACTGACTTAGAAATACAGGTGACCTGAAGAAGCTCATGAAATACATTAATATGCCTTTTTCAGAATACATTTCACCAATTGTAAGAAGTCCCTGATATCAAAACTTAAGTCTCACTCAACCTAAAACTTCAGTCAGGGCCTTCAGTAAACAACTATAAGATACCTGTACATATCTTACACATCTGTTACAGCTAACGTAGCTGTATGTGTAATGCACATATTATGCCACACACAGGCTCTCAACAACAATGATGGCTGATCAACAACTTCAGCAGTAGGCTAGATTAGTGTGGGTTAAAGGGATAGTTCACCCCAAAATTAAAATTTGCTGTTAATTTACTTTCCCTCAGGTCATCCAAGGTGTGGGTGACTTTTTGGTAACACTTTATAATAAAGTTCAGTTGTAAGTCACTTTTAAGTGATTAGTTAATGATGAACTAATCATTTACAAAACATTCATAAGCACTTAAGTGATATACTAATAATTTGTGTACTTTTTGTAAATTAATTTAAAAGTCATTTACAAGTAATTCGATTATGATTAACTAATTATTTACAAAACATGACTGTGTGTTCATTGAAATAAATGATGTTAATATTTTTATTTATGTTCTGTAGATTATTAAATTTATAAGCAACATGAATATACATTCACTAATGATTAAGTAATATGCTATGATTTAAACATCTTTCATAAGCAATCTTTAAAAAAATAACATGAAAAAAATCAAACAGATCCTTAATGGTTAATAGTTAGTAGTTAATATATTATGAATCACTTATAAATCACTGAAATGTCAACATTGTACTATTATCTCAGTGAACATTATAAATCATTTACAAAGCTTTCTGCACCCCCAAATCTAAAGTGTAAACTATTCATCAGTTGTAAATGTTTTACAAACGTTGTGGTTTTCAGTTGTGTGTGCGTGTGTATATATATATATATATATATATATATATATATATATATATATATATATATATATATATATATATACACACACACACACACACCAACACACACACACACAAAATCAACCAACCTGTAACCGGAAAGTTTACATTTACAACTGATGAGTAGTTTACACTTTAGATTGTGGGTGCAGAAAGCTTTGTAAGTTATTTATAACTTAATCTACAGAACATAGATAAAAATATTAACATCACTTATTAATCATTTATGAACACATAGTCATGTTTTGTAAATGATTAGTTTATCATTAGCTAATTACTTTTACTACATGGCTCTGTGGGTACTTGTTTCTGGTTTGTTGATTTGGTCAGTTGCGACATTCCGATCCATGTTATCCCTGGATAAAAACCTGTAAAATGTAATAACACAGGCTCATCCGGGTAACAGCAGTTGGTGCTGTACTCTTGCTTTAACTATTTTTTTCTTGGTGGAAGCTGTGCATTTGTTTAGCTAATAAAATATAAAAACTTTATTCAAAGTTGTGTACAATTGTTTAATTATGTCATCCTGGTTAGGGTTGGCCTGATTGATGATGCCATCATCCATCGCCGATAGCTGATAGACATCACGATGCTGCGCTGGCAAACAGCGTCATCAGCTCCAGTATCTCGCCCGTGCATCTGTTGTCATGCGACAGAGAAGTCACGTTCTATAGACAGTTGTGAGGGTGCTGACAGCTGGTTGCCCAGGCTATGGATTAAAGGTAATACTGTTGTAAGTAGTGTTCATTTTCTCCTACGTACCGATCATTTCGCTTCATTATAACTCAATGTATCACCAGGAGCCATTTTGATTTGGTCTTGGTTTTTTTTTTTTTTTTTTTTTTCTGGACATCCACACAGCACCTCAGTATTATCAACTAGAGATCGACCGATAGTGGATATTACCAATACTGATAGCTAGTTTGGACCACACTGTCCGATACCGATTTATAAACCAATAGTTTTTAAAATGAATACTGAACGAAATGGATAGTGAACGAGAGCAGTGGTCTGCGGTCGCGCTGCGGGTTCCCGGGTTTGTGTCCGTTCTCGAACCATTCCATGTATTTCAACTGTAGAAAAGGTTGTTCCGAGCCGAAACTGACTTTCTTTCATATTTGTCGACCAATATACAGAAAACTACATCAGTATATCATCATAAACACAAACGTTTTTGTCTTACGTGAACGTAAACAGATGAGAAAGAAACACACACGTACAGTATTTTTATTTAAAGAGACAACAGCCTAATAATCGTGCTGCCTGTCATTAATGTTAATCAAAGAACAAAAGAAAATCATTCACTGATCACGACTGAATATATTTAATAACTTTAATTGATTAACCTTTATTTTATTTATAAAAAGAAAACTATGCAGTGTTTTTAAACTTTTAATTACAGTTCTACCAGAAAGACTCGGGAGATAGAGGAATGTACGAAGCATACATTTATTGACAGCTCAGCGAGCACAATTATAAATTTCTTTGGCGGAAGGCCCCGTCCATGGTTCGTAATCCGAGGGTAGCGAATCTGCATTTCCTGCCTGAAGACGAAGGCAGGGGCGCAGCAGACCCCCCTGGAAGGTAAGGACAGGACCATCCTGGTGGTGGTGGGGAGGGTGGAGGTTGTTGTTGCGTCGGCATCTGCGAACTCAAACATGTGTAAGTACGATCTTTTATACAGGAGTATAAAGACGTGATTGGATAATGATGAAGGTAATTAGTGACGAAGTGATTGAGTCTTCCTGGCAGAACTTAGGCTAAAGCTTCCATTTTCTGTACCTGAAATTTTGTTTAGTTGTATTTATGATATTGCTAATTGATTTGTTTGTTCATATCTTACTACTGACTGGTTACTTGTCTTTAACACTTTAATATTTTTATTAATTAATTGTTTTTGCTATGATATTTTTTTATTTTATTTTTTTAAGCACAGGCAAAATTCCTCTTGCAGTGTTTTGTAAGCTGCTGATTTTTGATCATGTTATTCAGCTGCAACAGACTGCTTTGTAAAAAGACAGAAACATGTTTGACATCTAAATGTTTGACTTAATTTTTTTATATTGGATTTTTTATCTTATTGGAATCGAAACTAAAAATCGATAAGCAGAATCGGAATTGGAATCGATAAAATTCAAACGATACCCAACCCTACAAACCGAACGCATCACATTTTATTTGCTGCTATTTTAGAACAGTGCATGATTATCTAATTATGCGCAGCGTCTTTGAGAAATCACAGTTATCACACACACCGGATGCGTCACATTCAATTCAAGCAGCGGTCTAAAACTGTTTATTTAATCACCAAACGGACATACGTTTGCTTCAGGAATGAACTATGTGGCATATGTGTTTAAAGTTCAGTGTTAAAAAAAAAAGAGCAAACGGAAAGAAAACGCACAATCTGTATTACAGCTTTCTATATGAAGCATACAGACTGTATTAGAGCCACAGAAAGACCAACGTTTTTGCTGTAAAATGCACAATACATAATTTATAGCCTAGGGTGAAGTCATTATGTAAATTTACAATGATTTGAGATTAATATAATGTTATTTAATAGAAAACTATGTGAACGGCTGCATTTAAATTCACGTTTGAAATTTCCCACTCTGTGCAGCGCACAGTGTCACATGGCAAAACAAACGCAACACGAAAAAATATCTCCATGGATTTTGGCGATAACCGATAGTTATACAAATCAACGATCGGTGCCGATTAACCAGCAACCGATTAATAGAGGTTGACCTCTATTATAACAATGTGCATGATACAATACTCATCAAATAATAAAGAACTCATTTCATGTCCCTTGACTCAGATTAAAAAGTAATCACGGCCAACAAAATAACTTGTGCTTGGTGTTAACTATTAGCCACTCATAGCACTCGTAGTTGCAATCTTTGAACGGTGCATAAAAATGTTGCTGGCCTTCAGTTTAGGTGTAGGTCTTCCTTTCTCAGTTGTAGGTCTTCATTTCTCAGTTATTCTATTTTGTCTGCAAAAGAGCACCTTAAAAAAGCATTTTAGTAGATTGGCAACCAGATCTGTAGGCTGTATTTTCTTTTCATTGAATTTCACTTTCGTACTATGGAAATCCCTGACTAAAAGGGCAGTCTAACGCTGGGGGTAGCACTGGGCACGTCTCTAGACCCAGAGGGTGTGCTGTCATTGAACGTCAAAATTTGATTGGCTGATGATTCTGTCACTAATGCTTGTAACAAATCAGATGTGACTTCTTTCATCAAAAAGAGTAGCACAATCTTTAGTGCTGGCCATAGACTTTTTTTTAATGTAGGATATTCCAGGTCAACCTCAACTAAACTAATCACAAGCAATGTGTGAACATTACACAAATGTAAATGATAACTAAATAGTCTGTAAAAGCATTTTTCACACAATTTTGTTTTTTATAGGGCCAGAAGAGAAGGCCCTGCTGCCCCTGTCGGCCCACCGCTGCTGTCAGACAACATCTCCAAGATGCTATAAACTGCAGGACTAGTAAGTAAAATCTTGAACATGCACAGCTGTTTCATAAGTTTGGGAAGGTATGTTTTTTTTGTGTTTTTGAAAGTCTTTTATGGCAACCACAGTTTAATTTATGAAATGAATACAATTCACTACAATTTAAAATAATAGTTTTCTATTTGAATATATTTAGAGAAGTAATTTATTCCTGTGATGGTAAAGCTGGATTTTCAGCATCATTACTCCTGTCTTCAGTGTCACATGATCTTCAGAAATCATTCTTATATTCTGATTTGCTTCTGAAGAAACATTTCTGACTATTATCAGTGTTGAAAACAGCTGTGTTCCTTCATTTTTTCAGGATTCTTTGATGAATAAAGTTTTAAAACAGTACAGTGTTTGAAACAGAAATGTCTGTTTTAACTTTTGATAATTGATAAGACAGTGATAATAATTAAAAATGTTTATTGAGCAGCAAATCAGAATGATTTCTGAAGGATCATGTGACACTGAAGACTGGAGTAATAATAATTAGCTTAGATCACAGAAATAAATTACATTTCACAATATATTCACGTAGAAAACTGTTGTGTTAAATTGTAATATTTCACAATATTACAGTTTTTTTTACTTGCTTTTGATCAAATAAAGGCAGCCTTGTTGAGCAGAAGATACTTTTCTCAAAGACGTAAAAAAAAAAAAAACTTTTTTTTGTTTAAATTAGATTAAAATACATAGTTAAGTATTCACACAACACATCTAATAACCATGCACTCCAGTTATATGTGATTAAATAAATAATATTTTGTCTGAAATAATATGAACAGCAGCAGCTATGCTAAACTTTATTTTCTTTTTATTTCCTGTTTCTATCTCAGGATGGCCATCGCAAGGTTACTAGAGATTACACCAGCTCCAGACTGAATCCAAACTCACTCGTGAAGACTTCACATGACGCCAACACTCACAAAGACTACAGACAACGACATGGCCGCGGGAAGTGGGGGTGCTGGGGGTGCTGCAGCACCCCCTAGTGACGAGAGGGAGATAAAAAAAATGTAGGCCTATTAAAATATTTTGCACAATTTATAAATTCCTTATGAATATTTTAGAAAATGATTTTGAAACACGTAGGCTATTACGTATATTTTGGATTTTAATTTCATATTTTGAGGCCTAATCAACACAGGTTCGGAAGTTACGTTGTCGACGTCAGGCAGGCAGGTTTGGTCGCCGAGTAACGAGGTTTCCCGCTCGTTCCATGCAGAATACATCCATCTTTATATAATACAGCGCACCTCGACATTTGGACACCTGTAACCAGGGCACCCCGCCTGCATGTAGCTCAGGTAAGAGCATGGTGCTGCCGCGATTGTAACATTTATTTTTTTGGCAACAAGTGTGGGATCAGCTTTGACTAGCCAAGCAATTGTAAGTAGTACACTATTATAGTATTTTTGTAAGGTGGTGGGGATGGAGATGGAGATTATTATTTCGTTCGTGTGTTTCTTGCGTAATTATTGTGGAGAAATGTTAAAATAAAGTTTAAATAGTCGGAGATTATTTCCTTGTGGTTTGTGTAAAAAGGTTGGAGATGGAGACAGAAAGCTTTATACTGTGCGTGTGTTCTTTGCGTAATGGATGTGGAGAACTGTTCAATAAACAAATTGCTTAAATAGTCGGAGATTATTTCCTTGTGGTGTGCGTAAAAAGATTTTGGAGTTAATAGAGTTGCGTGTGACATAAACGTGCAGTGACTCAAGCCAGCTGACCAAATCGATTGCATTGTTTTAGCGTTATTGTGAAGTTTGATTAATATTATATTTTGTTGTAATATTATTTGTTGTATCTTAATATGTTGCATGTATGTATAGGCTATCTGAAATTGTAATGAAAGTAATTATTTAGTTTTCTTTCGATTATTAAACTATTATTTCTGATTCTGCTTTTGCTTCAGATTAATAACCCATTGCGCATATCTGAGAACTGATGTCTGTACGTTTCAGACCCTGGTTGGCTGTGCACTGAAGTGTATATGACAATAAAAGTAGTAAATCTCAATGTATCTATTTTTAAAATGTATTTTAAATAGGCCTATATACCCTGACAGCAAGCAGTTTCGGTCCAGATTCGGCCCACATCTGGCCCGCATGGATTTCATGCGGGCCAGATGTGGGCCGGATCTGGGCCGACACTATGTTGCTGTCTGGGTAGGCTCATAGGTTTTTTGTCAAAAAAAAAAAATTAAAAAAAAAAATTTCACAGCACCCCCTGTTCAAAATTACTTCCCGCGGCCCTGGACAACGACAACTGTACATGAACACACAAGATCTTATCCTTATTTTGCCTATAAGGGTAAATTTGGTGATTTTCAACCTGCTTTATTGCAATGTCTCTAATATCTGTAAATGAACAATATTTACTCTCTGAGTTATGTGGACCTAAATGTCCCCTTTTATTTGTAAGCAGCAAAATGAAATGACGAGTTTTGACGAAATGACACAATGCAGCATCTAAATGAAAACATGCTGTTTTGCATCAGTTTTGCTGGCAAATAAACGGTATCTAAGAGAAAGAATACACATTGTTCTTTTACAAATGTTACCAACAATATAACAATACAAAATGGATTGAATTTTTTTTACTTACACTTTAAAAATGTTAAAAGATAATGTTAATGTTAACTGAATACAAAACTAGAGACTTGTTTAGTAAGATTTTATCAGAAAAATATTTGTGAATTTTTAACATGCAATTTAAAACATTTTAATTACTTAATTATTGTTTGCCTGGTTTTATTTTGTGTTTATGTAACTCTTTAAAAAAAGTTCTTGGTATAAAGTCAACCTGTGATGCTGACAGCACTGAACACATTACTTTTTATTATGAACTAGAAGATGGTCTTCCCAGTAAGTCTCGGTCATCTCTGGCTTTTTAAACTGTAACCTTGAAATATGCATTTTCTGTAAACCTACTTTGAAATAAGAATTGTTAAAAGGTGCTTTACTCATACAACATTTAACCATGCAAGTACTGTAGTAATGGTTCTTTTTGTTTTTACTATGGTTTTACTGCAAAAGCTGTAGTAAAATCATGGTGATTGTATTAAAACTATGGTTGATTGTTTTTTTCTATGGTTTTACTGCAAAAGCTGTGGTAAAATCATAGTTAATTTTCAAAAGACTACAAATAATCCCGAATTATCCACTTTTGATCAAAGCATCTGGTAAATGTTAATGTATTTGTACATGTAATATGAAATAAACGAAAATGTTAATAAAGTTGCATTCTTGAGAGTGGTGTGTATTGTTTTATTATAAACCAGCAGTGGTAGCCGCGGGTGATCTGTAATGATGAGCAAAACGCCGGTGAACCGCGTCCACGCAGAGCGGCCGGGATGTATCGTCCCAGCATCGGCCGGAGAGTATTTCCGATCAGAGGCCGACGTCGCCGAGACATCTTGCCTATTAGCAAACGCTCCCTGAGCGATATCGTCCAGATGGAATTTTGTACATCGGCTCGACATCGGCACAACGTATGTGTGCTGTCTGGGTCTTTGTTAAATATGATTGGGCAACCCCATAGGTGGCGATGTATGCGCGCGAGTCGCCAATTAGCCAAGGGATGAAGAAGTCGTCAGGGCAAGTTGTGGTGGAGTGATGGTTGAGAGTTAAAGTATGAAAGTTGGAAATGTATAGTTTTATGATAGTATGTTTGTCATTGGTGGGATTGTTAAAAGATTTTTAATAGTGAACTAATTTTAAACAGTTTTACCCGACCATATGTTGAAGCAACGCGTTTTGGAACCAACAGCGGTGCATGTTCAGTTAGCAACAAACATATAATTTGATCCCAAATCAACTCCGATACACGTCACGTTAAACGCATAGCAAAATTGTAAAAATCTAAGAATATTATTTTATGTTCTATAATTGTTAGAAATGTAAATGTATGCAATACTATAAATCCATAAAATTCCAAACCTTGTGACCTAAAGACATGCATGTGCACATTATCCAAAAAGTTCTTCGCTAAGCCTTGTGCAATATAAAGAATAATCATAATAATAATGATATTTATTGCCTTTTGCTATGAAAGGGACATTTTCTTGAACATTTCTTAATGAAGACATTGAAGGGGTAATTTTAATTTAATTTAAAAATAAAAACTAGCATCCTGCATCTCTGCTTGCCAGATTCATCATAACACTCATAAATATAAACAAAAAGACTCAAGATATAGCTCTCAAAAAAAAAAAACTGTGTGTGTTATAATGTCATATAGTTAGTTCAAAATTTATAGGGATTTAATTTAGTGACGTTACCATTTGTTTTAATGATGTTTATTTACAGTGCAATCTATTCTGCTTACCCGACTCATGCAGACTTCTGTCCTGATGTTTGGCTGTAGTCCCTCCATCATCCACTCTTCTGCAACCGGTCTATTTATGGAGACCACCATGATCTAATCTATACAGATCTAGTTGTCTCTTTAAAGCAAAGTAATATAGTAAAGGATTATCAAAGATGGCGACATCCATACAACTAAAAGTCTTCTGTTAAATATGAACCAGCAGCATCTTTTATATCTTGGAGTAGATAGGATTATTTGGGTCACATACAGAGTACAAAACTTGAAAGTAGCGGAGAAAATGCTTCAGTAAAGAAATATTGTTTGCAGTTTGCTCTGACAGATGCTTTGACAGATGTGTGTGGACCTGAGTCATGTTTCTCCAGAGCACAACTTACATTTGATGGTAGAGTCCTTGTCTAATTTTGGAAATAATTGAAGAGAATAGGAGTGCAATGATTCTGACTAAAATTTACATTGTACTAAAATATTTATTTTAAATGTAGGTTTAATATTCTATATTATATTCATGAGAGCATTAAATGTAAAGGAGTATACATGTAATTACTACAGTTACTACAGGTAAAACAATTGCTATGTTAATTGACTATATTCAGAATATACATGTATATTAACGTGAATACATGTTCCCCATAACAGTTTACATTTAATGGGTGTTGTGTTTTTAGGATTTTTAATATGTTTTATGCTTTAAAATGCCAAGCAAAGAGGTTTTTTGTTTTACAATGTCATGTTTGTATTTTAACCCTTTTTTTGGCTAATGTGTAGCACAACTTACATTAATACATTCGCTATACTTGTTTTCTTTGACTTCAGTTTTCACATTGTTTGGAGGACAAAATCGGGAAGGATGTAGGGGCCCACAGTTTGGGCACACATACACAGTTCATCTTTGGGTTTTTTGTGCTGTGCTGTTTAATGTATGGTAGTCTGAACTTTGTCCAGTTTTATTCATTACTGTCAGCTTTCACAGCGATACTGCTAAATGAGCAATTATCTCTATCATGGACCTTAAAAGGATGGTTCACCCAAAAACATTATTGAAATAAATATTGTGACAATCATGTTCATGAATCTGATTTCAGTGGCACAGCTGTGTAGTATCTAGTACAGAGGTCGTTGACAGTATTGTGTTCATTGTACATGATGTTCACTGCCCAGTATTGTATTATTGTTTACACAGTAAGTTTTCAGTAACATTATTTCCTTATAAAATGCTCTAACATTTTTTTCCTCTTCTTTTCTCCACCAGACACCCTAGGACAACATCTTTAGCACAGATCTACCTATTGCCCTCCATCATTCCCACATCCATGTTGCAACAGTTTCATTAAATGCAGGCCATAACCAGTTCACGGTCTACACCTTGTCCATTGCAAATGTTATGGATTATTCTAATAGAGATCTTTCTATTATTTTTTTGAGACTGTTATTATGTACTCTGTTATGTTGTGAATAAAGTCAAACCCCCCCCCCCCCCCCCACCTCGATGCTTTCAGCAGTTAATACATTAAAGGGGGGGTGAAATGCTATTTCATGCATACTGAGTTTTTTACACTGTTAAAGAGTTGGATTCCCATACTGAACATATGGACAAAGTTTCAAAAATTAAGTTGTACGTTTGTTGCTTGTTCCAAAAATACTCCTTCCGGTTTTTCACAAGTTTTGGAAAGTTTTTTTCGAGTATGGCTCTGTGTGACGTTAGATGGAGCGGAATTTCCTTATATGGGTCCTGAGGGCACGTCTGCCGGAAGAGCGCGCGCTCCCGTATAGCAGAGCACTGAGAGCAGAGGCATTCAGTGATCAGAGCGAGACATCGTTTATTTCTTAAGGATAATGCAGTCCCAACGAAAAAGGGTCACGATCGTGTGTTGGAACCGCAGGTGGTGAGTAAAACTGCTTCAAATATCTCTGTGTTGTTAACTTAGCTATCGGCGCGTAAGCACATCAAGTAAACAACATGCGTTGTTGTTATCAAACTGCACTTTCCACATGTACAGCTAAAAAAAAAAAAAAGACGACATTAAGTGGAACTTAGTCATTTTCCAAAACTGCTAAGCAAATATATACAATTTCAGTAGATACCACATAGAGACGTCGTTGCTGATGCTGCTCTTGTTAAATTTCTGCCTCTGGATCTGATTCTGGATCATAAATATACGACTGAATCTGACTGTTAGCCATGGTTTGTTTTGGATGTTTTTTTTCCCCACGGTAATGTCAGAGCTTCCAAACACTTTCAACGCAAAAGCCTACTGGCGCTCGTGATTCTTTAGCTCCGCCCACACGTCACGCCTCCAGCCGGTCGTGTTTTTCTGGGAAAAATCAGTACAAACTATCTTTCTCTTATGAATATAATAAAACTAGAGACTTTTTGGAGTTATGAAGGATGCAGTACTACTCTATAGGTACTCAAGATTAACAGGATATTGAGTGAAAACGAGCATTTCAACCCCCCCCCCCCCCCTTTAAAGTGTGTCCTTAATGTTTTATTATTTAAAGATTGTTTTAAAGTTCATTACAGGCTCAGTTTTTTTTCACTAGAAAATAAAGTGTAGTATTAACTGTCATAATCAAGTATGAGACTTTTGTCTGTATCATTAATTCTATGAGGCAATATGAATCAAATTAACATTTGTATAGGGTTTTCATCCGAAGGCTTCTTCCTCATTCAGTTAAACATCAAGGGTTTTCTTTGACTTTGGATTTCAATGTATTGAATGGAATCAAAGAACCACACAAACCTTTGACCTTCATACAGAAATGGTATAAATTAAAGTGTTACTCAAATTATCAAACTTGTAATGTTAAAAATACACTTGACTGCTGTCTAGAAATTCTAAACAGCAGTCAAGTGTGGTAGGCTACAAAGGGATTAATTTATGCTTTCTACAAGATGACAGATAAGTAATATTAACCAATGATATCGCAATTGAAATTACAGTTAGCTTGAAACGAGTCACTTTAAGAAACTGGGCTGACATTTTTTGCATGTATTTTTGTCTACGGAGGGATCAAGCAAACAAAGGTTGTGCATGATCGGCTTCCAAAGAGAGTTTGTGTGTGTTTATAGTTATGGTAAATGCATGTGGCTAGTTGGACGCGAGCAGGGCGATGCAACGCAATAAGATAATCACTGATATCGCCTACACACTGGAAGCGGGCGAATTGACAAATCCCTGTCAGAAAAATGATTCCTGTTATATTTCTGGCATAGCTCTTTGCAACAACGGTCGCGTCTGTGTGACATGGTAGTGCTTTAAAAACTCTAGTTTTCCTCATTTATCTGCTTGCTCTGATCGGCGCTGCGTGGCAGCATGTAATTTCAAATGTTGAAGATTCATAGTATAGACGTCGTATAGAGGTAAAGAAGAAGGCTCATTAACAGCTAAAAACATTCGATCGAATGCGATGTTCACCAGATGCTACGATCTTTCACAGACGTCTCCGCGACGTACCTGTGCTATCTGGGGTAATATCAGCATCAAGATTATTCACATTCATTTATGCTCTCAGTTACATAATGTTTTAACTACAGATGTACCTTTATGAAAATTAAACATGGGTTTAGCCTACTACAAAAAGAAAATAAAAGAAAGGGTAAACCATTTAAACTGCTATACTAGCCTTTTAGTATTTATTGAGTAATAATATTAATAAATCCGAACGACTGTATGCAATGCACGCATACAGAGCGCGTGATCTCTGTGATGCCCAGATGCACAAATCAGACCCTCCCACCTCTGTAATAAACATGGAGATGTTAGTCCTGTCTGAATTGGTACATGAAAATCAGACGTCAGGTGGGAAGAATCGAAACTTAGTTTAGAAAACTAGTAGGCCTACCGTCTGAATAGGGCTTATGATTAGCTTACCTCACCTCTTATCTGACAAGTCTTCTGGTTTGATTTTCGTTCTTTCATCACATGACTGAACAAATCACTCCCCGAGATGCCTTGTTCTTCCTGAGTCATATTAAAGATTTGTTCAGAATGAATGACTTGTTCAAGAATGACAGCTGTCAGTGAAAACCTTCTTCTGAGGTGTTTCTGATACATTTGGAACACAGATGGACCTTCAAGTGGGACTTAAATATGCCATGGAGAAATATATAAAATATATTGAAATAAATATGTAAAAATACAGATCACAGTACAAACAGGATAATTATGTTACGGTCGTCTTGATCGCAATGACAACATCCCGGATTAATACCATTCATATACAGCAGAGTAAGATTAAATTAATTTATATTTAACCAGATTAACGGAGAGGCACTCTCATAGACTTTCGCTTAAGTTTTTGACATTCGCTGCTCAGTGAGAGTATGACAACCGAAAATTAAAGTTTTTGTCTTCATTGTGATTGGGGTTGAATGCTTAGGGCATTTGTTTAATAATTCATAATATTTTGACAATCCAAATTTCTAATTATTCTGGCCAGCCCTTAAAAGTACACAAAACGTGTAAATGTATCAAATAATTTCAATTCAGCATGTTCACATTCTTCCACAAATGAACAGATCTGTCTGTGTTTTAGTGCGTGCACAATAATAAAACTAATGTATGCAGTTGCTTCCTGCAGTGTTAATGATAGATCATGTGAAGTAAAAGCAAAACAAGTTGGTTTAAAAGCTTCAAGTTAAACACATTTTGTGTTCAATACGGGCTGTTTCACATTTATTTTCACACACCACTTACTGCGCCTATATTAAGAGTTTTCTCTGAGTTTTGCAGTCTTTAAATCCATATAATCTGTGCTGTCACGGATATTAGCTTATAGCAGTATAGAAATTACACTAAATAACCCTTGTTGTGTACGTTGCGTGTCTGCATGGTTGTACAACTGGTAAAGCAAGTACGTTTGTTTGACAGCGACCCGGCTCGAATCTAGTCTGTAGTATTTCCTTATTTAATGTAAACATTCCTGTTTCCCTCTGATGTTTTACAGATAAGTTTGTTAGACGGTATGCTGTGGGTGTTAGTAAAATGCAAATTCATAAGCCGTGCCATAATAAAAATAATTTTTTTGCATTAAAAGCAAACAATGATGCCATTTGCACACCTCAAGTTTACTTCAAATGAGAAAGCAATGTGTTTTAAGGTCATTAAAAGCAAATTAGATGACCTGTTTGTTTTTAGTAAAGTATTAATGTATGTTTTACACTCATACAGTGAAACTGAATTGCAATTATAATGTCCTAAATACTTTTCAAATTTATGCCGAGTGAATTCTGCATTTCAAAACTTAAATACAAGAGCGAATATTTAAAGTGTAACCTAGTATACGTGGAATAATTCTACTTTAGCACAAACAAGTATATTTATTACAACTTCATTTGAACTTTATCACTGCTTTTGGACTAAAATGCATTTTGTGGAAAAATATGCTGCTGCCAGATCTTGATTACTGAAAAAATATTGTTTGATGCAGATCTCGTCCAAACCTGAATAACCTCTGAGATCCGAGACTGGTATTCACAGCTCAAAAACAGTCATAAGACAGTTCTGAACACTCAAATAAATAAATTTAATTTAATTATAAAAAATCCTCAAACGTTAAAACTTATGTATTTTAATTACTTGTAAATTTTCCATCCAATTTAATCACAATCATCCAACGCAAAATACCCAGAGTATAGCATTTTAAAAAAAAATTTAGCATAAACATCATTAAACTGATGTGAGCTTTGGATCTTCCAATGCACTGTAAACCCAAATGCTCAAAATAATTAAACTGATTGAGTAGTATAAACTTAATTTTCCAAAAAAGTTCTACTAACTCAAGTAGTTTGGGTTTGTGTGACTTTTTAATAGTTTTTGAGTGATTTAAAATTATTATTTTTGATTAACTGAAACAACTTGCTCATTAAGTAAGTGTCACTTAGGAATATAATTTAACTTTACTTATTTTTTATTTTTATTTTTTTAGTTGTTTCAACATGATGTCTGCATATGACATTAGTAAACTTTGTGTGTGTGTGCGCGCGTGTGTGGTGAAGCAATTTGTCACCTTTAATTAAATTATATACATATAAATAAGTTAAAATAAAATAAAAACTTCATTTGACTAATGAAGCTTGTGTCTTCATGAATTCAGCTTTAAAAATTATTTTGCAAGAAAAATATTACATAAATATTACAAATTTTACATACACAAACGTTAACACTAACCAGAACAGCTGTTTTAATGTGTGCACAAAATACAATATTATATTATATATTATATATCTATTATATATACAGTATTATATATAGAATGGGCCTTTATCACATGCAGTAAAAAAAATGTTTGTTTAAAAAACTTTTCCGTTGACGTAAGGGTCGTTATTTTATTGGCTTACGCGGCTAACGTGCTCCAAGGTCAGTGTGAGACTTTTACAACGTTGTGGGAGCGCGCAACGCTTGGATAACGTTTGCTTTGGCGCCACAAAATACTGCAGTGAGTGAGGAGGATCTCAGCTTCAAGTTGTCGGCAGTTATCACGGTAAGTGTTAAATGCATTTTAAATAGGCGCTTATCTAGTGAACAGTTGCAACAGTTTAGTCTAGAAAAAACTTTAAATAGCGTTCACCAGTTACGTATATTTACATCCAAAAGTAATGGATGTCCTGCAAGGAATAACTGATGAAATGGGCCTGAAAAAAAAATGAACGGCGAACGGGCGAAGCATATGTTACACATTAGTTAACTTCTATATCATTTTCGAACGGATCATAGTCTATATTTCCGCTTGCACAACGTACGAGACAATGTAACTTTGCCTAACGTTCCATTTGTTTTATTTAAAGACATTAGACACGCGATTTAAAAATAAACATTAGTTACTAATTTTGTCTGGTGTGCAAAAACACTATATAACTTGGAAAAAATACTTTTCCCAATGAGGTGATGTGCCACTGATACGCAATTTGGGGAGTTGGAGAGCACGTGCCATTGCAGAAATGTGCCTGGAAATCCTCTGAACACTTTCATATATTTTAAGTCTAATATGGTAAAATGATATAGACCTGTTACGCGTTCAAGTTTTGACTGATGACATCTGTTTTGACATATAAAACACT
Organism: Carassius auratus; assembly: GCF_003368295.1. Taxonomy (NCBI): domain Eukaryota; kingdom Metazoa; phylum Chordata; class Actinopteri; order Cypriniformes; family Cyprinidae; genus Carassius; species Carassius auratus. The sequence continues at coordinate 23,470,466 of NC_039271.1, read as the reverse complement.
GTGGCCCACAACTATCACATTCCGGCTTAATATTTAACAGCTGCAACTGTCTATTATAAAGTAGTCCCCTTTATGTTTGGTGTTACATCAACATAACTTTTTACATGTTTCATTACTGGATAAATAATTCAAATTTCTCACAAATTATTCAGTGAAAATTCATATTTAATGGTTAACGTTACTTGTCGGCACCTATTGGCGTAACAACGTAATTGTGCCATGTAAATTATGATCTTTCAGAATATATATTGCAGTTTCAATCGAGATCTTTTAACAATTAATCGTGCAGCTCAAGTGGTAGCTGTATTCTCTGGTCATGGTCATGTAACCTGTTTGTTGAATTGTACTCGGATAATTAAACTGTTTTTTTTCTTTTTTCTTTTTTGGAGCTATACACTTTCTAACATTAATTTTGTTTTTCTTTCAGGTTGTTGGCTTCAATATGATTTGGCAGTGTAAGTTGTGTTCAGCTTCTTTTACTGAACGACTGCAAATATTTAAGCACTACAGACTGCAGCATAGCCACTTTTCCAGTGTATGCCCCCTTCCATGCATCTACAATTATTGCATGTGTACATTTAAGACTTTTAATAGTCTTAGAACTCATTTGGCAAGATGTCACACTCACCAATTTGGCAGTAGTGCAGAACACTGTCAGCAGTCTCTGTTGTTTAAATGCCCTTTATGCCCATTTCAGCAGCATTTTTCTGAATCTGTTGTCTTCTGCCATCTTAGAAGGCATTTAAGAAATCATGAAACAGTGGCTTGCCCATATAAGGATTGCAGCTTTACCACTAATGTGTACTCTACATTCAATTCTCATAAAAGTAGATCACACCAAGCAAGTGTTTCGTCAGACTTTAAAAATGACATTGTCAGTGAAGTTGCTCAACCCAGTATTCCTGCAGTTGATGGTGATTTGAATGAAGAACCTTCAGGTATAGATGAGGATCCATTGGGGGATGATGGTGTGTGTGACACTGACAAACTAAAACAAGATCTCAGAATGAATTTATCTTCCTTATTTCTAAAGATGCAGGCAATCCTCCATGTCTCAAACACAGCTACCCAGGAAATAGTGGAGCATTTAAATCAGGTCTGCTTCTTATCGCAGCCTTTGATCAAGAAGGAAATTCAAGATATATTGCAGAGAAATGGTTGCAATTTGGCAGAATCTGCACTGGATGAGGTTGTAAGTGGAGTTATGGACTCTAATGTTATATTTACTAGTACTTCTAATTGTGCAGAGTTATCCACATCGAAGCGCAGAAAAATCTTTTTTGAGCACAACTATCCAGGTGTAATGCCAATTGAGTATCAGCTGGAGCAACTTGGACATTCCATAATGTATGTTCCTATCCTTCGAATGATTCAGGAGTTGTTTAAGAACACAGACATTCTAAAAATAATTACTGATCCAAATACCAATTCTGGTCAATATGCATCATGTTGCAATGGCTCTTATTTCCTTGAAAATGAATTATTTTCAACCGGTGATCTCATTTTACCCCTCCAGCTATATATTGATGATCTTGAAATTGCCAACCCACTTGGCACATCACGTAAAATTCACAAACTTTGTGCTGTTTACTGGGCATTTGCCAATATGCCACCAAAACACAGATCAACTTTACACAATATACAGCTAGCATTGCTTGCAAAAGTGACAGACATCCATAAGCATGGGTATGCAGCTGTACTTGCTCCATTATTACGTGATGTTCATATTCTTGAACAGGATGGTGTCTTTATTGAAAGAGCTGGTCGCAATGTCAAAGGTACCATCTTTTGTGTTTCTGCTGACAATCTAGCCGCCCATGGATTAAGTGGCTTTGTGGAGTCATTTAAAGAAGGCTATGTTTGCAGATTCTGCTTGGCCACAAGAGAACAGTTTAAAGCAACTGAAGCCAGGCAGTTTTCTCAAAGAACCAAAGACAGCCATGACCTTCATGTACAAAACCTTCTGGAAAGTGACACTTGCTCCAACCACTTTGGTGTTAAAGCTAGTTGTGTCTTGCGTGACTCCCTGGATTACTTTCATCCAATCACAGGCTTTCCTCCAGATGTACTTCATGATCTTCTGGAAGGAATAGTTCCTGTGGAGCTTTCTCTCTGCATTAAGACTATGATCCGGATGAAGTACTTCACTTTAGAGTATTTGAACCAAAAGATTGCATCATTCCCATATCAGCACACTGATAAAGTGGATAGACCTCATCCAATTCCCAAAACATTTTTGTCTCGAGGAACGATAGGAGGGAATGGACATGAAAATGCTACTCTGCTCCGACTGCTTCCATTACTTGTAGGCAGTGTAGTACCAGAAGGTGATGGTGCATGGACAGTTTTGATGGAACTGAAAGAGGTAGTGCAGTTAGCATTATGCCCATCATTTACTGATGAAACCTTAGACTATTTTCAGTCCAAAATCAGTGATCATAAGCAAGTACTTCTGCAAACGTTCCCAGAGTTTAACCTTCGTCCTAAACATCACTACGTGGAGCATTACCCCACCATGATCAAGTGCTTTGGGCCCCTGGTGCATGTTTGGACAATGCGATTTGAGGCCAAACACCGTTTTTTTAAACGAGTGGTGCATGACGCTCAAAACTTCAAAAATATTTTGAAGACAATGGCAGTCAGTGACCAACACATGATGGCATACCATCTTGCTGCCCCTTCATTTTTCAACCCTGAAACACAAGCGTCCAGTGTTGACTCTGTTCTGGTTTCAGCTCTACCAGAAGTAGCTCAGCTACACATCAGAAGACTAACAACTAGTGACACAATATACCAGACATCAAAGGTTACCATCAATGGCACAGACTATGTCTGTGGAATGTTTTTGTCTGTCGGAGAGAGTGGTGGACTACCTAGGTTTTGCAGAGTAGAACACATTTACCTTGTCAATAGCACCATTTCATTCCTTTGTTCTGATTGTGAGTCCTGGTTTTCAGAACATCTTGGATCCTATGAGCTCTCACCTTCACAGACAAGTCTGTCAATCCACCTAAGGTCTGACTTAAACGATTCAGTCCCTCTCTCTGCATACGAGGTAGAAGGCTCGCTTCTGTTGACACCCAAGAGATTCATACAAATAAAACAAGCCAGTGGTGAGTATTTTTCATGAATCAATTACTATTTTTATTACGGTGCAGTATATAATCTGTGTATTTTAATAAGTATTTATACATGCCAATCTTTTGATTTCCATCAGCATAATGGCAGCTTTATCTCCACAAGCCATGATCCTTCGTGTTGTTGAGCCAGACCGGGCTAGAAAATTAAAACTTAGTTCACGACCAGCCTCTGTTGATGCACTGATTGCTGTTATAAAAGAACAGCTGGAAATAGACCTTGACTTCAGTTTAAAATATGAAGACCCTGACTTTGATGGAAAACTTACTTCCCTCTCTGACATTGATGAGTTGCCACAGAAAGCTGTTGTGCATGTGTCATTTGAGCAAGATTCCAGCTCTGTTGCATCAACAGAAACAATGTCAAGTGTATCATCCTCAGAACGTGGGAGAAGATGGCCTTCACATATTTTTCCAATTCCCACATTTTCTTTTGACGTTGAACTGAGACTTCGGGAAGGTAATGCCGAATTTGAGAAGAACAACAAGCAACTTCAGTTAACTAGAGACATAAAACATGACATTTTAGAAAAGCTAGCATCTGTGATGTATGGCTACAAGGCTTATCCCAGTGATAAGGAGATAGCAATGGTAGCTGAGGCTCTTGTGGTAAAACATCCTTGCTTGAAAGAAGCAGGATCTCAGACTGGCTGGAATGGGTGGAAAAATAGCCTCAAATTTAAGATGGGGAACTATAGGAGCAAGATGAGAAGGGCTGGATGTCCAGAGATCACTGTAAATGCTGGAAAAAGGAGTGCAATGAATCCTGACAATGAATCTTCACATTCAAATATTAAAAGACCCAAACGAGCAGAAGTAAACTTTTTGCCCAACTTTCCCCAAGGAGAAAATCCCTCAACTCTTGAACAGTTGAGACAGAAAATTGTTGATGAAATGAAGAAAGCTGAGAAGAACTTACCACTTATAAAAAAGATGATGCAAACCACCTTTGCTCTGCGGCGACAGACCATAGTGAAGACATGCCCACCAGTAAAAGAGCTCATGGAACTCTGGCCTGCACTCAAAATGGAATCTGAGGTAATGTGGGGTAACACTGTTTGTCCTGTTATTGCTTTCTTGATAACATGTACCACATTCAGGGGCTGTTTTCTGTGAGGGGGTAGTAGATTAACCAGGTTCACATAATGAACATGGCTGTGTTCTCTGTCTTTCATTGTTTTAAAATGTAGGTGTATGCAGAGTTCCAACGGATTACAAACGAGAACCTGCCCAACACATTCTACTCTGAGCTTGACCGACATCTTCCTAGACTGATGACCCTGTTCAGACAGAAAGCATCCAGAACCGGGAAGACATCAGATACTTTAACTGAAATCCTAAGAATCCATGATGACCAGGTAAAAATATTGTTGTACATTTTGTAGGCTAAAACTTAATTAAAATATTAAAGTTTGAAAACATTAGAAAATGTTGATGATTCAAATCAGCTTTGAACACTACAACTTGTCCTTTTTTTTTTTTTTGTATTTGCATATCTGATTGTATTGTTTAGAATTTACAGTTTAGTTATGTACAGTTCTGTTTTTATCATTATAGGAGTTTCATGACATACACACCAAACGTGTCACTGTTCTTCATGCGCTTCCTGTGTATCTACGTGAGGACGTCTCTGGGTTTTTAAGGACCTGCATGGTGAGTATTTAAAAAAAGAAATATCACATTACCACACTAAACAGTTCTTATAAATACATACATGCTTACTCTTGTTCAGTCTTTCCAACCAAATAGTTTGTGCGATTTGTTTTCTTTGACCCCACTGTAAAATAGTTTTAGTTCTAGATTATTTTTTACGCTTTTTTTTTTGTTGCATAGTATCAATCTCTTGCAACGTTTGTTTACTGTTAGCTTGGCTGGCTTGACAGATATTCTGTTTTTGCTTTAATATCCATTTTATTTTACAGGACACATCTGATGAGCCAGAGCTTTTAGATGTTGCAGTGGCCCTCCTCACAGTCATCAAAGATAATGACACAAGTCCAGTTCACTTCCAGCCTGTGAAAATCTCTGTTGTCATCGAAAGTGAGATTGTGGGCAGCCTCTCCAGATTTGCTGATGCCTTCCTGGTAATGTTTGGACTAATCTATGCACTACACCTCAACTATCCCAGGGGACTGACCAACACTTTTGAATTCATTCAAAAGATTTTGCTTGGTCTTGATGAGGGTAAACTGTCACCCAAGTTACAGAGTCTCAAAAATGACTTGATGTGTATGTAGAAATGTATTGGAAAAAATACTAAGGCCTGGCAGTTCCTCAGTAGTTCAATGTAAAAACAATTTGTGAAAATAATGGTTGAAAGGTTTTTGCACTTTTTTCCCCCAAAATGTGCACAGTGTGCATTTATTAATGTGCAGTTTTCATTTCTAAATGTTATTTGTGATTTTAAAACAGCTCTTGTTCTTTACAATTGTTAAGTACAGCTGGGTAGTACTTGGTAACAATGCATGTAATTTAGTTTTAAATGGTTCATGTTTTTGTAAAAGTTCATGCAGGTTTGTGAATTTGTAATGTCAGAGATGTGGTCTTAATCAGTTTTTCAGGTTTTATCATAGTGCACCTTTTTTCTGTCTTTTAAATGAAGTGTTAAATAGGAAAGGACAAGAACTCAGCACACTGTAATTTTAAACTGTTTAAGTTTGTTGAACTTAAAATATTTGAGGCAACGAGTTACATCAAAAAAATTAGTTTTGATTCATATGATTTTGAGTCTTGTGTTTTAAAAGGTTTGAGTAACTTGTACTTAAAACACAAAGACAAAGATACTAATAAATAATGAGTTCATTCAACTTAAAAGTGGCTCTTTGTGAAATTTTTTTTTTAAGTGTTTTTAACTAAATGTCTTGAGTATGTGAAAGCTAAATTTTAAGTCACTGTAACTAAAACTATTTCAGTTAATTTCATAACATGTTTTAATTTAACTGAAATTAAAAGGTTTATGTAGTATGTAATATAGATATTTAATTTTTTTTTAAATTAAATTTTTAAGTTCATTAACTTAAAAAATTTGAGGCAACGAGTTACATCAAATTTTTTGAGTTCTGCTTACTAATTTGGGTTTACAGTGTGTTTTTCTAGGGCGCTGAAGCCTAAAGATGTCCGAGTTCTGCTCCCCTTGCTACTGATACTTGACTACCATTGGCTTATCCACATTTGAGGGGAGGGGATTACCGATTGGTCAGTTACAAAACAAAAAACATACAGTCAGTTTGAAATGTTGAAAGAAATTCACGTACTTTGTCAGAAGTTTTATTACTTTATTGTATTCCTTTTTTTCACTTTATTTATAGGATTTTCCACAAATTACAAAATATCAAACACCCCCCACCCCACCCATGAAAAAGAAAAAAAAGCGACTTGCGACAACCAAAACAATTGCTTAAACAACAAACAAAACTCGTATTACAGAAGCAGTCACACAGTACATAAAAATGCAACAATTAGCTATCTACCAGTATGCAGGGAGTATGTTTCCATATATTTGAGGAGAGAACCCCAAATTTTATAAAAGTTCTTGATCGAACCCCTCAGTGAATATCTAATTCTTTCCAGTTTAACAAAGTGAAAAACGTTGTTAATCCACAAGGAATGAGTACATGGAGCAGATGACTTCCAATGCAATAAAATACAGCGCCTGGCCAGGAGAGACACAAAAGCCACAAAATCTGCTTTGAACAATGTACCGACAAGGGAAGTGTACCAAACAGTGCTGTTGTTACAGACACAGGTTTAATTACTGTACAAATTACTTGAGACATTTTCACAAATATTTCAGACCAATATCCATTTAGAGTTTAGCAGAACCAAAATATATGTGCCAGGGTTGCAGAAGACAGCGGTCACACATACAGTATTGTTCAAAATAATAGCAGTACAATGTGACTAACCAGAATAATCAAGGTTTTTCGTATATTTTTTTATTGCTACGTGGCAAACAAGTTACCAGTAGGTTCAGTAGATTCTCAGAAAACAAATGAGACCCAGCATTCATGATATGCACGCTCTTAAGGCTGTGCAATTGGGCAATTAGTTGAATTAGTTGAAAGGGATGTGTTCAAAAAAATAGCAGTGTGGCATTCAATCACTGAGGTCATCAATTTTGTGAAGAAACAGGTGTGAATCAGGTGGCCCCTATTTAAGGATGAAGCCAACACTTGTTGAACATGCATTTGAAAGCTGAGGAAAATGGGTCGTTCAAGACATTGTTCAGAAGAACAGCGTACTTTGATTAAAAAGTTGATTAGAGAGGGGAAAACCTATAAAGAGGTGCAAAAAATGATAGGCTGTTCAGCTAAAATGATCTCCAATGCCTTAAAATGGAGAGCAAAACCAGAGAGACGTGGAAGAAAACGGAAGACAACCATCAAAATGGATAGAAGAATAACCAGAATGGCAAAGGCTCAGCCAATGATCACCTCCAGGATGATCAAAGACAGTCTGGAGTTACCTGTAAGTACTGTGACAGTTAGAAGACGTCTGTGTAAGGCTAATCTATTTTCAAGAATCCCCCGCAAAGTCCCTCTGTTAAAAAAAAGGCATGTGTAGAAGAGGTTACAATTTGCCAAAGAACACATCAATTGGCCTAAAGAGAAATGGAGGAACATTTTGTGGACTGATGAGAGTAAAATTGTTCTTTTTGGGTCCAAGGGCCACAGGCAGTTTGTGAGATGACCCCCAAACTCTGAATTCAAGCCACAGTACACAGTGAAGACAGTGAAGCATGGAGGTGCAAGCATCATGATATGGGCATGTTTCTCCTACTATGGTGTTGGGCCTATTTATCGCATACCAGGGATCATGGATCAGTTTGCATATGTTAAAATACTTGAAGAGGTCATGTTGCCCTATGCTGAAGAGGACATGCCCTTGAAATGGTTGTTTCAACAAGACAATGACCCAAAACACACTAGTAAACGGGCAAAGTCTTGGTTCCAAACCAACAAAATTAATGTTATGGAGTGGCCAGCCCAATCTCCAGACCTTAATCCAATTGAGAACTTGTGGGGTGATATCAAAAATGCTGTTTCTGAAGCAAAACCAAGAAATGTGAATGAATTGTGGAATGTTGTTAAAGAATCGTGGAGTGGAATAACAGCTGAGAGGTGCCACAAGTTGGTTGACTCCATGCCACACAGATGTCAAGCAGTTTTAAAAAACTGTGGTCATACAACTAAATATTAGTTTAGCGATTCACAGGATTGCTAAATCCCAGAAAAAAAAAATGTTTGTACAAAATAGTTTTGAGTTTGTACAGTCAAAGGTAGACACTGCTATTTTTTTGAACACACCCCTTTCAACTAATTGCCCAATTGCACAGCCTTAAGAGCGTGCATATCATGAATGCTGGGTCTTGTTTGTTTTCTGACAATCTACTGAACCTACTGGTAACTTGATTGCCACGTAGCAATAAAAAATATAGTAAAAACCTTGATTATTCTGGTTAGTCACATTGTACTGCTATTATTTTGAACAATACTGTAGGATCAACATCAGAGTAAATTTGGAAAAGTTTGACCTTAGTCCAATGAAGTATTTAACATTGTGTCCAACCCTGTTTAGCACACAGAGATGAGGAATGCACACTGTATAAGATGCTTTCCCACAGTTTGTCTGAGATGTCCTCTAATAAGTCTTTCTCCCACTGAGTTTTTATGGATGTCAGTGAACTTCTATACAGAGAACATCGAAAATCGATATCATCCCTTTACCAACACATTGGTTTGAGTATTGAATCTATAGCAGTAGGAGAGGGGAGACTGAAAACTGAGGATACAAATTACGGACAAAACTGCGAACCTACAAATATCAGAAAAATTTTTTTCTGGGCAGTGAAGACTTATCTGAGAGCTGTTGAAAAGATGCAAAAACAGCATCTATATATATATCTTTAAACAATGACAAACGATATATTGCCCACTGAAAAATGTCCTGGTCATCATTGATGGTGGGAAAGCAAAGCTTGATGCTATGGGGGAAGATATAGAAAATGTCTGTAATCCATAGTACAGCCGAAATTGTTTCCAGTTTCTTACAGACGTTTTTACAATTACATTTTTTGTATAGGGAGAGTGTGAACTATTAATAGGGTACTATAACAGGGCAGTCAATGTAGTAGGGATACATGAGGTTGCTTCTATAGCAAGCCACATAGGTGTGCATTGTAACTGGGACTGGTTTAACCAGTATTGAAAAACCCGGAAATTGGCAGCCCAGTAGTAGTGTCTAAAGTTGGCTAAGCCCATACCCCCCAAAGATTTTGGCCGCTGAAGAAGCGTTTTACTAATCCTAGCAGTCATTTTATTCCAAATAAACTCTGAAACGAACCTACCAGTTTTTGAAAAAAGGATTGGGAAAGCAAAATGGGAATGCACTGGAACAAATACATAAACTTTGGAAGGGTATTCATTTTTACAGAATTAATATAATTTTTTTAAAGGTCTTTAAATCTATTGCACTGTAAAACCGAACAGTGAAATTAATCAAATGAAATTAGTTAATTGCACTCAAAAATTAATGAAAGTTCATTGGACTTAATTTAAATAAGTTCTGTTAACTCAAAAATTTGTTGTAGTGAGGAGAACTTAAAATGATTGTGTTTTCTAGTTCCCAGCATGCTTTGCATCAGAAAACAAGGAAAATAAATTTAGAAATTAAGTGTTATTTTGTGTGTTTTTACACAAGATTAACATAGAGGGACATAAGTTAATACATAAATGTTGTGTTATATTAGATTTTACAAAGGTTTATGTTATGTTGGATTTGTAGTGTTACCGTTGTGGTGAAGAGTAGAGCCTGTGGTTAGACTGAGGATGGACAGAAAAGCCTAATTTTGAGTGTATTTCCCACATTATAGGAGTTGAAAAATAGATATAATTATGAGTGAATTACTCCCTAATTATAAGTTCAGAAATATAATTATTTAAGATAACTCTGAGATAATATAAGGCAACTGGAATTAAATTTTTTAAGTTTATGTAAACTTAAAACATTTAAAAACATCACTTAAATGTTTTTGTGCAATCTGTTACAAAATATTTTTTGAGTTCTGTGAACTTATCAGGGTTTACAGTGTGGTTATACAAACCCCAAGATATTTAAAACTATGCTGTGCAAATTTTAAATGGTAAAATATGTGAAGGGTATTTTTTTGGCTGCTGCATTCAGTGGAAAGAATTAACTTTTGCTTAAATTAAGCTTATGACCAGAAATAAAACCAAATACTTTGACAACATTAAGAACTGCAGGAACTGAAACAGAAAAATCTGAAATATAAAGAAGAATATCATATATATATAAGGTATCAAATATACCTTTTGTTCAATACCTAGTCTAGTAAGACCTTTTATTAATCGTCCCCTTGGGTTCTATCTGACATTTTTGTCAAAATTGAGTTATTCACATATTCTTATTCTGTGACAATTTATTTACATTATGTGATGTTTTATTTTAAGTTGTGTACATTCTGGGATTTTTTATTGAAAAAACAAAAAGGTTCTATCTACAGAAGTCTATGGAACACAAAAACTTTAAAGCTCAATATCTCAAAACTACTACGCAGATAGAACCTTATAATTCCAAGGGGACGTAATGGGTCTAGATTTTAAAGTGGTAGAAAGAGGCTCGATGGCAATAGCAAAAAGGAGTGGTTCACAATTTTTCTTAGATTGTGACATAAAGTGGAAGTTTTACATCAAGCATACAAATAATAGTAATGGAAACATCTTGCAAAACTCAGTAGATGGCTGATGCAAAAAAAAAAAGTCAGCATCTCCTACAGAGGTAACCCTTCCCTTAACATTAACAAACACACTGTATCAACGTTAACGCAACTTAAACAAAACTTGAGTCACGTTGCTTCGAAAAAAGGTAACAGTATTTAAAGTCTAAAGAAATATTCAAGCAAAACAGCATTTATGAAATTGTATCAAGTCCCATTCATAAGCATAGAATAGCTCAGTAGGACAACTATAGATGAGCCATAATGTTCAATTAAGCCATAACCCCTAAGTGCACATATTGCAGTCACAAGCTCTCAATAATGCAAGGACATTATCATAAATAAACATTATGATGTCCGTCCATGCTATTCAGGCCAATATTGACCCATTCGTAAATTATATATTATTACCTGAAGCCATAGACTTCAAGTTTTTGCAAACAAAGTCCAGTGCGGCAGATGATTCTGTAAACTCCATCAGCTAGCGTGATCCTCAGCACTGCAGGAAAGAGCAAACCAAACTTGACTCCAGGACATGAATGGAGAACACGTTTAACATCTCTGAATGAGGCCTTCTTAGCCACAGCCGTAGTGTAACCAGTGAAAACGGACAGCTTCTTTCCATTGAAATTAAGAGGGGAGGGTTCCGCAGCCTTTTAAAGAATCTCAGTACGAATATGAAAGTAATGCACTATAATAACGAGAGGGTGGGGAGGTTCTCCTTTTTTCAATTTTTTCACATAGTGTATGATGTGCCGATCCAACAAGGGTTTATCTTGAAGCTGCAAAATTTCCTGCAAAAGTTGGGCCACATATTCAGTAGGGCGCCAACCCTCGCTGCCCTCGGGAAAACCCATCAGACGAAGATTATTTCTCATGGAACAACTAAAAAGTGGTTGTGCTGTTCTCATTCTCAACACACGCCAATGCCCCCACTTTATTGTATTCCTAACGCAACTTTTACTTAAACGCAACTGTATGAATACACAATTAATGGTTCTTTGATGGCACTTTGAATAATTTGTCTAATAATTCATAATATTTTGACAGTCCAAATTTCAAATTATTCTGGCCAGCCTTTAAAAGTACACAAAATGTGTAAATGTATTAAATAATTTAAATTCAGCATGTTCATATTCTTCCACAAATGAACAGATCTGTCTGTGTTTTAGTGCGTGCACAATAATAAAACTAATGTATGCAGTTGCTTCCTGCAGCATTAATGACAGTTAATGTGAAGTAAAAGCAAAACAAGTTGGTTTAACAGCTTCAAGATACGGGCTGTTTCACATTTATTTTCACACACCACTTACACTTACTTTATAACAACTTCAGTTGAACTTTAGCACTGCTTTTGGACTAAAATGCATTTCGTGGAAAAATATGCTGCTGCCAGATCTTGATTACTGAAAAAATATTGTTTGATGTAGATCTCGTCCAAACCTGAATAACCTCTGAGATCCGAGACTGGTATTTACAGCTCAAAAACAGTCAAAACAGTTCTGAACACTCAAATAAATAAAAATACAATTATTTAAATTACATTTCAAAAGTTAAAACTTACGTATTTTAATTACCTGTCAATTTTCCATCCAATTAAATAACATACATCTAAAATGTTAATTTTTATCATCATGTTCAGCTGACATTAATAAATTAAATAAATGTTATGTAAACTGATGATATAATTTAAGTTTGTGTAATAAACTTTATTCAAAAAACGTTTTTTTTAATTAGCTAAAAATTTGAAAGGCAGAGTCATGTGTTTCTTTGTCGCCAATCATAGCCAGTGTTTTTACACACATGCCAGCACACCCGCCAGCGGCGCCACACACACACACACACACACACACAACAGCTAAACAGAGATTCGCAGCAGCAGCAGAGAGTCAGGAGGAATCAGATGAAAAGTTGGTATTTTCAAGGTGGGGATATAAGCACTACTTCAAATTCATTGTGGTCAAAAGCAAGAACGTGCATGTAATGTGTACATTATGTCCAGGAGCGAAGACTTTGTCAACATCCGTTAAAAGCAACTCTAATTTAATGAAGCATCTCACAACGACACACGCATCTACACAAAGCTAATTTTTATAATATAACACAAGTTTTACTGTATTTATACACAATTTATTCTTATACATACAACAGTTACATTTTGCAGGTACTTTCCAAAACAAATCAAATAGCTATTATTCATGGATGACTTATATCAAGCGCTCTGCAACCTTTTATGCCAAATAGCAATTTTTTCAGCTATTCTGTATTTATAGCTGACCTATCACATTAATGGTTGAATTATTAATTAAATTCATGAAAATGGTGTCATCTACTCTATTCTCATGAACCATACTGTTAATTATGTTTTCAACTAAAATGTGTAGTTTAACTTGAAGAGTTATTTATTTCACCGATGCACACATTCGAATAACGTACAACCAGAAGCCCCTGCTGTACAGAAATATGCTAAATCTCAGATATTGAGGATCAATAACCGTTTTTTTTTACTTTATTTCATAACATTGTCAGCAACAGTCAGTCATAGTACATAATTAGTAGTATTAATATTGAGATGATTATCAGAGCACTTGAACAGTTTCACTTAATTTAGATTTAACATTGTAATCATGCTTGAATTATTGTTTATAACTTCCCGTTTGGATCCTTCCTCCTATTAACTTAAGTGGCCTTGAGTAATTCTAGGTTTTGCAGAATTTGTAACCCATTATGCATTGTTTCCTTCATTTTCCTTCTGCTCCTTGCAAGCTTTCAATGCTTGTTCGATAGTTAATGCACCTCCTTCTGCCATGAGAGCAACTCCTGCTGCTATTAAAGCTACAGGTGGTGCTACTAAGCCAATTGCTCCATGTGCTACACCTCCAACAACCGCTCCTGCTACTCCAATCGCTCCTCCTAACACACCTGCTCCCACAAATGAGGTTTTCTGAGCTAAACTCAATGCTTCTTCCTCTCCAAGGGTTTCCTCCTCTTCCGAACTCCTCCTCTGAGCTTCCTTGTACATCTCGTTTGTGAAATGCTGTCCTTTATCCTCCTCCACCATTTTGTCAGTCTTCTCTAGCATTTCAGTGACCTGTGATCGATTTTCAACATCTGTGTCACTGAAAACATGAAACCTGACTTTACCTGCCTCATTAATCTGATCATCTGTTGTCATAGATTTCTCTGTAGGAGTATTTAACTGATCTCCTTCAGTGAACATATTGATGGTGTGATGTGCAGCTTCTTCTCCAAAGTTCTCCTGAATACATTTCACTGTCTGCTCTTCATCCTTGAATTTTTCATCCAGTAATCCATGAGGACCAAGAACAGACATCTCGTCACACTTCACTCTTTCCTCCTTCAGTTGTTCTTCATTGACTGATGAATCAGACAGTCCTGAAGTGTCTATCACTGAGCTCTTTCTACCCTCTACCTTCTGCTGATACTGTTGGCATTCCTCAGTCACAGATTCAGAAGATAGGTGTGTTTCAAACACCTCTTGTCTCAGGATGATGTTTAGTGGTAAGCTCTTTCCAGCTCCAGTTTTTCTCTGGATCCTCAGATCTGACAAGATTAGAGAAGATCAAAGGAGAGATGGAAACTTTTTTTTAGTTTTGGAATATTCAAGCATTAAAACCTATCCTAGTACACCTCAAACACCAAATTAAGACTGCATAGAAGGGCAAAAAGAAGGGCAAAATAGGACCCCTTTAAAGTCAGACGGCTATTGTGACTATTGCTGGTCCCCAGAGCTTTTGTGTGTTTTGTGAGTGTTTGTAAGAGCAGGTGGGTATGAGGGCAGATTATTGTTACCTTATCACAGCATGACAATTTACTTCCATATCTCATGTCTACAAGTTTGACTGATGGCACAAGTGTGTAAATACATAAGAAAATCAACAACGGAGTGTCTTTAAAAACCCTGTTTTGTCCGGAAATTCTTCCTTCTGCTACAGAAGCAAATCTCCCCTTGTGAAAAAGAAGTGGGTTACACTTTATTTTAAGGTGTCCTTTTTACAGTGTAATTATACATTTATGTACTGAGTAACATTAATTAACTACATGTACTTACTATATGATTAGGGTTAGGATTAGGGTTTAATTTAGGGTTACTCGCATGTAATAATGCATAATTAATTGTTATTATAATATTAATAATAATAATAATAATAATTTTTACAGATTTGCTTCTGTAGCAGAAGTGTTACCAAGAAGTGTGCTTAATTGTATTAAAAGTGTACTTGTTGTGTTCTTCCAATCTTAAAAGTATACTTTTTTAAAAGTGTATTTGCTGATAATATCATATAATTTAAATTAAAGGCCACTTTAGTGTACTTAAAGAGATTACACTTTAATGACAATAGGTCTTAGCGTATTTAAGTACACTTTATAAAAATGCACTTTATGATAATGTCTAATTAAGTATTACTTAAACATACATTTTACATAATTATGATTTTATTGTATTTTAAATAAGTACTTATTTGTACTGTATATATTTATCAATATATTAAACACATGTAACATAATTGATTTAAATTTCAACTTAAGTGTGTTCTCCAAAATTACATTTGTCAATGTATTTTAAATGTATTACTTTTTAATCTATATTATATACTATGTGCATTAATGCAATTAATAAAAAATAAACTTAAATACACTTCCTTATACAGTATAGTCCAATAAAACTTTGAATTGTTGACATTTTCATCACCAGCTCCTGCTCTATTAATTCTATACATTACATTTTCTACATAATATTTTCTGAAAGTACTGTATTTGTGTGTAATAGTACCATAATTTGCATCTGTGTACAGAATCCTTTCAATATCATTATGTTGTTCTAAGTCACTTAAACACACATTTAAGTGCATTAATTGCAAGCAAAAGTCAATGAATCTAAACCAAATTAATTTGGATTCAAATAGCCTACATTTGGTTTCTAATATAGTCTAAACTGCACTGTAAAAATTACTTTTAGTTAAGTGAATGAGTCTAACCAACGAATTAGAAATACTTACATAAATAATGAAATAATACATAACCATGCAGTGTCTCTTTTGTTTAATGCGCATGCACCAAAATACTACGTCATGATGGTGCACTACTTCACCAGATTTAGAAAAATGCGCCGTGCGTCATGTTTGTGTAACTGCGCAATGTGTGAGAGAACAAACAAGAAGAGGACAACGGAGCACCACGTTAGGATGAATACAGATAAGACTTTATATACTGCAGACGATGAATCAAGTAAATCTTCATATACGTTCATATACATTATAATCAACAACATTCACACGATGTAAAAAAAAAAAAAAGCTTTAGTAATTGATAACTAAAGTAATTTTAAAGGGAACCTTCTTTACTTGCTTTTAAAGTAGGGTAATATCATATGGCCTGATATTAAGTCAGTGTCATGGATGGAGGACCTGTTAATATTTTTTCTAGTTTATATTTCCATCTCGTTATGCCGCTGGTTTAGATTTTTTTTTTTCTTATAGAACTTATTTGTAAATAGAGCAGTCACTGTTCACACGCCAGAGTTGTCATCTGTGTCCCACAGCGAAAAGTGTGTCTAAACTTGATGACATCACTCTATAGTGTCAAATCATCTGAACATAGTGTCAGAACATTTCATCATAAACAGAACGAGCATCAGTTCTCTGATGGGGATCGTGTCCAGTGTATCCATCACTGTGTTCTGTATTTTGTTTGATCGTTCCACTCCAGACCGCTGTAGACCTGGCATGCGTTTTTTATTTATTTTTATTTTTTTACAGCCCTGCTTGTTTTAACGTTTTTATTAAATATCTGTATTGACTGCATGGTCATATTATCGAATTATTTACTGCCATGCGACCTACAAAAGTAAAGCTTGGCGAGCCGAGCAACGAGCATTGCTGCAGGTTGATTTTTGGCGGGTGTTCGTTTCGTCAGCTGAAACATCTCTCTCACTCGCAGCAGAGTCTGTGAGCAGCAACAACTTCCCCTCCGCGTGAACTGATACCAGAAACACGCTCCGCCTTCACCCAGTGAATAAAGTATTTCAGTATGTTTGAAAGGTTATGTTCATAACAAAGCATATAAAATAATAATAATAATTAAAAAAAATAACAGGAGAGTTTCAAAGTGGCTATGTGTAAACTTTTTCCCTATATCACATGCCAAACTAATAACATTGTAAGCATTAGCTACATCTTTAATTGCTGCTTTGTGCTGTGAAAATTTTGTTTGTGATGAAAATAACATCTTTGTCAGTTATTTTATCTAAATTTACTTCTTCAAGATTAACGATTAACTTCTTCAAGATTTCAAAATCAGATAGCATGCTGACAATGTAGCACTGTAAGCAGTGTTGTGCCTGAACGCGTTCATTGAAGGATAGTTCATGAACTCGTTCATATTTTGGGCAAACGTGAACTGAACGTGCTGAATTAATGCCTGATTAACGTTACTGTCAACTCGTTCATTCTGGTGTCTGTGAATGGCACGCTCTGTCAGGTTAACTTCGTTCAATAGGGTGCCAGATTTCTATAGCCACCAGTGTCGCACCACCGTCCGCCGCATGTGTGACGCGTCATCAAAAAAAAAAAAAAAAAGGCATCGAGGCGACAGCAGCATGTAGCAAGAAGGCGTATGATTATTTAAAATAATTTTATGATGTTTATGACAAGGTCGGTGAGAATGGGAGACAAAGCATTAAAGCAACAAGGGGGAAGTGCTGTCCCCTCAATGCTAATGTAAACCCTGGTTGGATAAGGATTCAAAATTGGATATGAAGATGAAATCTGACGCATAGCTTCAGTGTTAAAACTGATAAAATAATTGCTGTCTGATTCTATATGGGCTGTTGCAATAATTTTGAAAAATAAAAGCTTGCAGCAACATATGGAAAAAAAGAACTATGAACTAGTTCATTTTTGGAACTCGACTCTTGCAGTCAACCTTCTGATCAAGCTAAATATGTTGGCTGTTGGCATGAATTTTACTCGTGATAAGAAGCTCATATTCAAGTGTTTGTGCAAAAATTGTAACAGATGGTTATATCTTAAACTCGGAGGCGAAACATCAGGACACGCAAACAGCTCTGTTGTTGAACATCCATTTATTCCTCTTCTCTCATTACCTCTCTATAACCTTTTTCTCCACAGGAGTGCCCTCTAGTGTTCTGTTGGTTACACTACATCCCCCCCTTTTAGTCTCAACATCTCATTATTATTATTCTACATACTTATATCCCCATGGTTATATATTCTCTCTTTTTTTTTTTTTTTCCAGGGAACAAACATCTCAATAACATAACATTGAACTTTCTTTCTTAAGCTGGAAGCCAGGGTAGACTACCTGGGCATTCCTGACTCTGCTGAAGGGGTTATTCTGCCCTTTTCTTGACAGCAGGTCTACCTATGCTAATTCATCTTATAAGTCCATTCTTTCTGGTGGACGGGAAATCCTACCTGACCTTGTCACTGTAACGTTGACCTCTTGCTGAGTTGGTTCTGGAAGAACAGTAAGATGAGCTCGATTCCTTCTCAGTGTTCCCATCTCTGTTTCTACCTGATACGATCTTGGCGTTGCTGCTTCCCCCTGGACCGTTCCAGTGGTTTTCGATGTCCTGATCCACACTTTCTGTCCAGGTATGATGACTGGTAGATTTTTCGCTCTGTGTCTAGATCTGAATGTTTCCTGTTGTTTCTCTTTTAACATCCTATCTTTTCTTCTGAACACTTTCAGGTCAGGCCATCTTGGGGTGAGAGATTTAGGTGGAACTGGGACTGTTGACCTTATTCTTCTCCCCATCAAGAGTTCTGCAGGTGAGATCCCATGAGCTAATGGAGTCGATCTGTAGGCCAAAAGAGCTCTCTGAGGGTCTTGGTTCTTTCTCAGCATTTGTTTAACTGTACGCACCGCTCGCTCTGCCTCTCCATTGCTCTGGGGGTAACGTGGACTGCTTGTGACATGTTTGAAGTCATAGTCTCGGGAAAACTCAGCGAATTCACATGACGCAAACTGTGGACCGTTATCTGTCACCAGTGTTTCAGGGATTCCAAACCTGGCAAAGATGACCTTCAGCCTCTCCACTGTTGTTGCTGTTATGAGTTTTGGCAAGTTTGCAACTTCAATATATCTCGAGAAATAGTCAACCACCACCAGATAATGTCCTCCTTCCCATTGGAAGATATCAGCTGCGACTCGTTGCCAGGGTCTCGCTGGTAAAGGTGTTGGCATCAATTGCTCTGTTTTCTGCTGGGAATGCTGACAGCAGATGTCACATCTCTCCACTAACTCTCTTACATCTCTTATAACACCTGGCCACCATATAGATTGCTGTGCCCTTGCAATGCACTTCGTCATTCCTTGATGACCTTGATGAAGTCTTTCGAGCATCTCTCTCTGCATGGGTTTTGGAATCAGAATTCGTTCTCCTTTCAGTAGGATACCGTTTGCCACGTGAATATCTGCCCTATGAGACCAGTATGGCACGAGATGTTCCGACACCGTTTTCTGATGGTCTGGCCATCCTTTTTGTGTATACTGTCTTAGTTGTTGGCAGGTTAGATCCTCATTCTGCATTTCCTGAATCTGTTTCAGTTTTGTTTTTGTTGCAGGGATTTGTTGAACTATGAGATCCACAAAAACTCTGCACTCATCCTCCAATGTTTCGTTTTCTGTTGATTTTTCAGGTCCCGATGGCGCTCGTGACAACGCATCTGCCGTGACCAGTTGTTTTCCTGGAACGTACATGATGTTGTACTTGTATCTGAGCAGCCTCAGTCTGAAACGAAGAATTCTTGGAGGTAAATCATCAATTGGTCTGTTGCCCAACAGTGATATTAGGGGTTTGTGGTCGGTATGCACTGTAAATTCCAATCCAAGCAAATATGCACTGAGTCGCTCACATGCCCATGTTGTCGCAAGAGCTTCTTTTTCGATTTGTGCATATCGTGTCTCTGTGGGGGTTAGACTCCTTGAGATATATACGACAGGCCTCCACTCACCATTTTTTTGTTTCTGCATGAGCACCCCACCTAGACCATAAGATGAAGCGTCGGCTGAAACTATAGTCTCACTGTTCGGACTATACTGTGCTAGTATAGCTGGTGAGCTGAGTTCTTTCTTTACTTTTGCAAACGCTTCTTTCTGCTGTGCATCCCATGTCCAGGTGTTGTCATTTCTTAACAGGTCTCTCAGTGGCTTTGTGAGAGTCGGCAAATGAGGTGAAAACTTCCCGACGTAGTTAACCATTCCCATGAAACGTCTCACACCTTCCACGTTCTCTGGCTCAGGCATGTTGAGGATGGCTTTAATCTTGTCCTCGTCTGCTTCAATCCCTTGAGCACTTATGGTATGGCCTAGGAACTTCACTCTATCAACAGCAAAGACACACTTATCATTCAGTGTTAGTCCTGCTTCTTCAAACTTCTTCAGCACCTCACACAGTCTCTCATTGTGTTCTTTTTGATCTTTTCCAAACACTAGGACATCGTCTGCATGACAAAGAGCTCCAGTCGTTCCTGCAATGATCTGAGAGATCCTGAGCTGGAAATGCTCCGGGGCCGAAGATATCCCAAAAGGAAGACGCCGAAAGCAGTATCTCCCAAAGGGTGTAATGAATGTTGTTAGAGGCTCGGAGTCTTCATGCAAGGGTATTTGCCAGAACCCAGATGTGGCATCTAATTTGGAGAACACAGCTGCTCCCTCTAGCTGTGCTAAAGTCTCATCCACAGCTGGCAGTATGTGTCTTTCTCTGCACACATTCTCGTTCAACCGTGTGAGATCGACGCAAATCCTGATATTGCCATTCGGTTTTGGCACGACAACCATACCCGCGCACCAGGGAGTAGGCTCTTCTATTCGTCGAATGACTCCCATTTCTTCCATTCTGTGGAGTTCCAGTTTTACTTTCTCCACGAGCGGTAGCGGTACTCGTCGTGGGGCTGATAGAGCATACGGGACGGCTCCTTCCGACAGTTTGATCTTGTAGCTGCCCTCTAATTTTCCGAGTCCCGAGAAAACTTTGGGGAACATTGCCTTGTACAGCTCTCCAGGTTTGTGTATGTTGGCTACCTGTTGCAGTAATTGTAAGCTTTGAATTGCAGGCAGTCCAAGCAGCGGCATCACTAGATCCGTTACCACATATATATCCTGCCAAATTCTCTTTTTGTCCTTCTGCAGGCATGCACTAAACGTACCCATCACTTTCAATGGAGTACTGTTAGGTCCCAGGATCTTCTTTTTGGAATCTTTGAGTTTCCCTTGCTTTTCAGCTGAATACAAAGATGCTGGAATAGCTGTGACTGCTGCACCTGTATCTATTTTAAAGGTGATTGGTTCTTTATTCACCAGTATTTTCTGTTGCCACATATTCTCTTGTTTTTGGGTCTGGATTGTTCCCAAGAATGCAGACTCATCATATGAACTGTCAACGATCGCTTCGAGTCTTTGAACTGACCGGCATACTGTAGCAAAATGTCCTTTTTTTCTGCATTTTCTGCATTCCGCTTCTCTAGCTGGACACAATTTCCATGGGTGTTGTGGACTTTTTCCGCATCGCTTGCAGGAATCCATCTGTTTTATTTTAGGAGTCGCATTGTAAAAACTTTGCGTTCTCTGCACTGTCCCATCTGGTTTTTGTAATGTCATTTTTGCTTTAGATGTTCTCTTTGTTACGACTGCATCAACGTTAACTTCTTTTACTTCAGACTTTTCTCGTCTTATTATTGGCTGCTGACGTTTTATTTCCTCATTTTGTCTGACCTGAGTTATTGTTTTATCCAATGTCAAATTTGGATCTAGTTGCAGTCTCTCTGAGAGCTTTGCATCTCTTATGCCCACTACAATACGGTCTCTGATCATTTCTTCATGAAGGTCGCCATATCTGCAGTGTTCCGCGAGCTTGTACACGTCCGTGATAAAACTCTCTGCTGATTCGCCAGGCTGTTGAAATCTGCTGTTGAATTTCGCTCTCTCATAAATAACATTATGTCTGCCGATAAAGTGCTCACTTAAAGCCTTCTTGACTTCTTCATAACTCTTTTTCTCTTCCTCGCTTAGGGGTAACGTATTTAATATATCGTCACTTTTCTCCCCCATAATGTAAAGAAGAGAGTTTACCTGGTAGGCGGAGGGTTTTTCTGCA
Organism: Carassius auratus; assembly: GCF_003368295.1. Lineage (NCBI taxonomy): Eukaryota > Metazoa > Chordata > Actinopteri > Cypriniformes > Cyprinidae > Carassius > Carassius auratus. Next base: position 23,448,454 of record NC_039271.1, on the reverse strand, counting down.
AGGCCCGATGCTACTCTGAATCGTTCAAAGCGCCGCATCCACTGTGGCCATGAACTAGGCTCGTCGAAGTTGAAACTTCCCGGAGGTGTCAGTGAAAATATCTGATCCATATTTTGACTGTTCACTTACTCTTAATCTCGAGCGCACTGCTCCGATGATCGTTTTCTTTTCTTTTTTTTCACTGGCCCGTTCTCAATTGCACTTGAGCACTGTTTCAATTCCCTTTTTTCTTGCAGTCCGTGTGCAACATCGCATTCTTTTCTCCCTCAATTCCTTATTTCATTCTTTTCAGATTGTGGAAACCACTTCTGACACCATGTAACAGATGGTTATATCTTAAACTCGGAGGCGAAACATCAGGACACGCAAACAGCTCTGTTGTTGAACATCCATTTATTCCTCTTCTCTCATTACCTCTCTATAACCTTTTTCTCCACAGGAGTGCCCTCTAGTGTTCTGTTGGTTACACTACAAAAATTATTAATGTGCATTAATGACTCATCACTTTAATTTTTTCCTGATAATGAATTTATAATTTTTTAATTAATATAATATCGTGGTGTCTCAGATAGGTAGGCTACATTAAAAATATATCTACAGAAAGCTTGAAATGTTTTTAAATAGAAAAGGAATAGTGTAATGTGTGAATGTTGCATTTCTCTCGTTGGAGAGAGCCAGCCCTGTGAATATAACCAAAACAACATATAAACCGGTTCAGCAAGTGAAAGCCTCATAAGACACTTGTCCATATGAAAGAGCAATTCACACCTTTATCTCGATCCCACAAGCCATGAATAACTATGCAAAACCCAACCCCCTCCAGCTGAACAGAATTCGGTCTGTGTTTTGGCTCTGAGGAACGGTGTGTTACTCGGCTGAAACATGCCTGCACTACACTTCATAATTTTCTCGCAGCCCATATTATTATTTTCACAAGACCATAATGATAATAACATATCATCAATTGATAATTAATCATTATTTTACGAAAATCATTGTTATTTGTGATGGTGGATGTTTGCGGGAGGCTTTAAGACCAAGCGGAGTCCTCTGTTCCCGCCTCCACAGCGCGCGGGTCTCCGAGGCTTCACTGTCTGCGGTTTGACTTTACTGAATCAGATTGAGGTGAACTTATTGATCATGAGCCCAACTTTTAGCAAGGCAGGAAAAGTCTAACGGAAGGAAGACGTATATCATTGATCTAATGCTGTTAAAGAGAGAGAGAAGTCTAGGACTATTCTTAAACTTGGAGCTCATTATATTGAAGTACATATCGAAACACCAGAAACGTTATGCATTTTATGAATAATGAAATGTTATGAAAATTATGAATTTTATTTATTCACATGCTGTATGGTTGAAATAATATTTTAGTTTACAACTTTAAGTTCCGTTGTTTAAAAAATGCTTTATTGGCTAATGTTTCATAAACCTTCAGTTGTTATGCTCTAAAATCCATGCCATTATTATTTAACAGTATTTTTACCACCTAAATTACTAATCTTTAAAGTCACAATTCTATAATGGTCAAAATTACTCAGGCCAATGGTATTTTTTAATGACATTATTTTATTATTATTATTATCTGAATAATTGTAGCTTACATAAATAGGTAAAGCAAAACAAATATTCGGATTGTCACTCATTTTTTCCCTTGTTGTCCTAAAGAATAAACACGTATTTTTTACAAGAATAAACATGATAACATATTATTAATTAATAAAAATAATTTAAGCAATTAAAACCTTTTTTTAAAACTTTAATTTAAATACTATTAAACTAACTTTAAATTCTCAAGGAGTCTATAAGTAAAAAAAAGTTCTTAATGAACTTGTGTTAACAATATAATTCAACTTTTTTAAATGAACAATTCCTGTATAAAATGGGACAGCAACCTTTATATCAGTGGTTCTCAACCTTTTTTTCCAGCGGGCCGCACTATGGTCTAAGTGCAAGTCTACACATATAATTTACATATTACGTCAGCAATACAAACCAACCTGATTTATAATATTATAGCCTAACTATTATGATATATAATCTATTACATTAATTGAAATAAACAATTCTACTCCCCATAAATAAAACACCTGACGCTGTCGGGAGCTGACCAATTTTGTGAGATTCAGCTTGAAAGGAGTAACACAAAGAAGTTGCGATTGTAACGCCTGTGTTATACTTTCCGCATGAGCAATCCAGACGCAGACACGGCCAGCGCGGATGCAGACTTCTTCAATTTATTCTTCTGAATGCGCAGGCTGATGGCCAGCTCTGCAATTGCCCAGAATTATTGCACATCGCTGTCTTTATATTCTTTTATTGACGGATTGCACAGGTTCGAGTAGCAATGAGCTTCTTCACTCTGCCTGGCTGCACATGTGCAATTTTGCTTTTGAAGCCAACTGACCACGCGCACCTGTCCAGCGCGGTCGTCTGCTAGAGCCTCTGCTCACACTCTCCAATCACGCCTACCTAGCGGATATAGCGGACTCGCGAACGCAGAAAGTTTGACAGAGGGTTTAAGATGCAGGCTTGCATGACCTGACGCACAACATTTCAGAAAATGTGCGTTCAACAATGTAGCCTATTTTGACCCAAATATGGAAAGCACTTTTGAATTTAATAATATGAGGTTCTCTCTTGAGATATTTTGCCACATTTCTTCAATTAAGGATTTTTACATACCCAGACAGCACACATACGTTGTGCCGATGTCGAGCCGACCTACAAAATTCCATCGGGACGATATCGCTCAGGGAGCGTTTGCTAATAGGCAAGATGTCTCGGCGACGTCGGCCTCTGATCGGAAATGCTCTCCGGCCGATGCTGGGACGATACATCCCGGCCGCTCTGCGTAGACGCGGTTCACCGGCGTTTTGCTCATCGTTACGGACCACCCGCGGCTACCGCCGCTGGTTTATAATAAAACAATACACACCACTCTCAAGAACAGACGCAACTTTATTAATATTTTCATTTATTTCATATTACATGTACAAATACAATAACATTTACCAGATGCTTTGATCAAAAGTGCATAATTCGGGATTATTTGTAGTCTTTTGAACATTAACCATGATTTTACTACAGCTTTTGCAGTAAAACCATAGTAAAAACAAAAATAACCATTACTACAGTACTTGCATGGTTAAATGTTGTATGAGTATAGCACCTTTTGACAATACTTATTTCAAAGTAGGTTTACAGGAAATGCATGTTTCAAGGTTACAGTTTAAAAAGCCAGAGATGACTGAGACTCACTGGGAAGACCATCTAGTTCATAATAAAAAGTCATGTGTTCAGTGCTGTCAGCATCGCATGCAAACTTTATGCCAAGAACTTTTTAAAAAGTTACATAAACACAAAATAAAACCAGGTAAACAATAATTAAGGGTAACACTTTAGAATAAGGTTCCATTAGTTAATGTTAGTTAACTACTTTCGTTAACATGAACTAAGCAAGAACAATCCTTCTACAGCATTTATAAGTCTTAGTTCATGTTAATTTCAACATTTACTAATGCATTATTTAAATCAAAAGTTGTGCTTGTTAACATTAGTTAATGCACTGTGAATTACCATGAACTAACAATGAATAACTGTATTTTCATTAACTAACATTAACGAAGATGAATAAATACAGTAATAAATGTATTATTCATTGTTTGTTCATGTTAATTAATACATTAACTAACATTAACTAATGGAACCTTATTCTAAAGTGTTTCCTAATTAAGCAATTAAAATGTTTTAAATTGCATGATAAAAGTTCAAAAATATTTTCTGATAAAATCTTACTAAACAAGTCTAGTTTTGTATTCAGTTAACATTAACATTATCTTTCAACATTTTTAAAGTGATGCTTACAAATAAAAGGGGACATGTAGGTCCACATAACTCAGAGAGAGTAAATATTGTTCATTTACAGATATAAGAGACGTTACAATAAAGCAGTTTGAAAATCATCAAATTTACCCTTATAGGCAAAATAAGGATAATAATTGTTTTGTGTGTCCAATGTTTTGTGTGTTCATGTACAGTTGTCGTCTGTAGTCTTTGTGAGCGTTGGTGTCATCTGAAGTCTTCACAAGTGAGTCTGGATTCAGTCTGGAGCTGGTGTAATCTCTAGAAACCTTGGGATGGCCATCCTGAGATAGAAACAGGAAATAAAAAGGAGAAAGTTTAGAATAGCTGCTGCTGTTCATATTATTTCAGACAAAATATTATTTATTTAATCACATATAACTGGAGTGCATGGTTATTAGATGTGTTGTGTGAATACTAAACTATGTATTTTAATTTAATTTAAACAACAACAAAAAAAAGTGTGTCCGAGCCCCAAATATTATTTGGAAGGCTATTTTCAAAGTAAAATACCAATAGGTTTTACTTCCTTTAGTGGACTTTGATAAATTCTTGGTATTAGAATTTAGTGACCTCACTACAGGCCATGCACCATAGATGCTGCTGCCTCAATTTGAGCTTATTTTGCTATATATATATATATATATATATATCTGATTTAATCACAAGTAGGTTATAAACACACATCCACTTCCAATTCACCAATCAATAAACAAAAATCGACACACTGCCACTAATGCTCTCAAAAATCAGTTTATTGATGAAGTGTTTCACGTGATCCCTGTAAATGTATTATTTGTGGAACAGGCATCTCTTTAGAATGGAATATACATTTCAGTAGGTGGAACATTATATTTGTAATTTATAATTTATACTACTGTTAAAAAGTTTGGGGTCAGTACGATTTTTTTTTTTTACATCTTGGAGAAAAATTTCTTCTGCTCACCAAGGCTGCCTTTATTTGATCAAAAGCAAGTAAAACAACTGTAATATTGTGAAATATTACAATTTAACACAACAGTTTCTACGTGAATATATTGTGAAATGTAATTTATTTCTGTGATCTAAGCTAATTTTTATTACTCCAGTCTACAGTGTCACATGATCCTTCAGAAATCATTCTGATTTGCTGCTCAATAAACATTTTCAATTATTATCACTGTCTTATCAATTATCAAAAGTTAAAACAGACATTTCTGTTTCAAACACTGTACTGTTTTAAAACTTTATTCATCAAAGAATCCTGAAAAAATGAAGGAACACAGCGGTTTTCAACACTGATAATAGTCAGAAATGTTTCTTCAGAAGCAAATCAGAATATAAGAATGATTTCTGAAGATCATGTGACACTGAAGACAGGAGTAATGATGCTGAAAATACAGCTTTACCATCACAGGAATAAATGACTTCTCTAAATATTGCCATAAAAGACTTTCAAAAACACAAAAAAAACCATACCTTCCCAAACTTATGAAACAGTTGTGCATGTTCAAGTTTGTACTTACTAGTCCTGCAGTTTATAGCATCTTTGAGATGTTGTCTGACAGCAGCGGTGGGCCGTCAGGGTGAGCAGGGCTCTGCTGGCCCTATAAAAAACAAAATTGTGTGAAAAATGCTTTTACAGACTATTTAGTTATCATTTACATTTGTGTAATGTTCACACATTGCTTGTGATTAGTTTAGTTGAGGTTGACCTGGAATATCCTACATTACAAAAAGTCTATGGCCAGCACTACAGATTGTGCTCCCCTTTTGATGAAAGAAGTCACATCTGATTTGTTACAAGCATTAGTGACAGAATCATCAGCCAATCAAATTTTGACATTCAATGACAGCACGCCCTCTATAAATCGGTATCAGCCAGTGTGGTCCAAACTAGCTATCAGTATTGGAAAAATCCACTATCGGTTGATCTCTAGTTGATAATAATGTAGTTGATAATACAAGACCAAATCAATACCGGTGGCTACTGGTGATACATTGAGGTCTAATGAAGCGAAATGATCGGTATTTAGGAGAAAATGAACACTACTTACAACAGTATTACCTTTAATCCATAGCCTGGGCAACCAGCTGTCAGCACGTTCACAACTGTCTGTAGAAACTGTCTATAGAACGTGACTTCTCTGTCGCATGACAACAGATGCACGGGCGAGATACTGGAGCTGATGACGCTGTTTGCCGGCGCAGCATCGTGATGTCTATCAGCCATCGGCGATGGACGATGGCATCGTCAATCAGGCCAACCCTAACCAGGATGACATAATTAAACAATTGTACACAACTGTTGTACACTGTTTTTATAATTTATTAGCTAAACAAATGCACAGCTTCCACCAATAAAAAAAAATAGTTAAAGCAAGAGTACAGCACCAACTACTGTTACCCGGATGAGCCTGTGTTAGTACATTTTACAGGTTTTTATCCAGGGATAACATGCATCGGAATGTCGCAACTGACCAATCAGAATCAAGTACCCACAGAGTCATGTAATAAAAGTAATTAGCTAATGGTAAACTAATCATTTACAAAACATGACTATGTGTTCATAAATGATTAATAAGTGATGTTAATATTTTTATCTATGTTCTGTAGATTAAGTTATAAATAACTTACAAAGCTTTCTGCACCCACAATCTAAAGTGTAAACTACTCATCAGTTGTAAATGTAAACTTTCCGGTTACAGTTTGGTTGATTTTGTGTGTGTTGGTGTGTGTGTATATATATATATATATATATATATATATATATATATATATATATATATATATATATATATATATATATATATGTGTTTATGTATGTATATATATATACACGCACACACAACTGGAAACCACAAAGTTTGTAAAACATTTACAACTGATGAGTAGTTTACACCTTAGATTGGGGGGTGCAGAAAGCTTTGTAAATGATTTATAATGTTCAGTGAGATAATAGTACAATGTTGACATTTCAATGATTTATAAGTGATTCATAATATATTAACTACTAACTATTAACCATTAAGGATCTGTTTGATTTTTTTCATGATGTTATTTTTTTTAAGATTGCTTATGAAAGATGTGTAAATCATAGCATATTACTTAATCATTAGTGAATGTATATTCATGTGACTTGTAAATTATTTATAACTTAATCTACAGAACATAGATAAAAATATTAACATCATTTATTTCTATGAACACAGTCATGTTTTGTAAATAATTAGTTAATCATAATCTAATTACTTGTAAATGACTTTTAAAATGAATTTACAAAAAGTACACAAATTATTAGTATATCACTTATTAGGCGCTTATGAATGTTTTGTAAATGATTAGTTCATCATTAACTACTCACTTAAAAGTGACTTACAACTGAACTTTATTATAAATTGTTACCAAAAAGTCACCCACACCTTGGAAGACCTGAGGGAAAGTAAATTAACAGCAAATTTTCATTTTGGGGTGAACTATCCCTTTAACCCACACTAATCTAGCCTACTGCTGAAGTTGTTGATCAGCCCCGTCATTGTTGTTGAGAGCCTGTGTGGGGCATAATATGTGCATTAAGGGGCGGTCACACTGCACTTTTCGTTCCACTGACTTCCATTCATACACATGCGAATGCGTCAGACTGGAAACCCAGGCTCATGCGAAAATTTTCGCATTTCGCTGCGTTCGAAAGTTCAAGTTTGGTGAACTTTGACCTGCGAATTCGCATCACGTGAAGTCGTGGGACCAGTAGATGATCAATACGTCACTGCGTGACCTCTCTGTACAGAAATTAAAAAATGAAGTGCTAATTTTAGCCGTAGTGCAGCATCCTATTTTATATAATACATATTTAAAAGATAATTTAAAAAGAAGCTGCATGGTTCGCAGTGTCAATGGAAACAGGAACAGATGGCACATTTGAATGAGGACACGTTCTATATTTTTTTATTGTTTAGTGTGTATATTTATAGAGAGAGAGAGAGAGACAGAGTGCAATATAATAAGACGCTTTCGACACCATCGCCAAAGACACAGTAAAAGCACAGATTAACCCATGTTGTGATGAGGGGAAACCGTTATATCTTGCTCCCGCCCATATTCGCAGTGGCGTCCAAAATAATTTTGCACGTTCAAAGGCTAGTGTGACCGCACCTTTACACATATGGCTGCGTTAGCTGTAACAGAGATGTGTAAGATGTGTACAGGTATCTAACAGTTGTTTACTGAAGGCCCTGACTGAAACCCCACGGTACTCACTGTCTGACAGCAGGTTCACTCAGGCTCTGATCGTCATCACAAGCAATCTGACACAGAGTCAACAATATTTACTCTGCAGTTCCAGGTTCATTAGAAGGAAACAAGCTAGAGTAGAGGTGAAATGGAGATAAAAGACAGAATAATATATAACAATTATAATAATATGTAATATACATATTCTACTACTAAAAATATAATCTTAAAATAACACAATCTATATTTTTAGTTTTAGCTTGAGTGTGACTTACGTCATGATGTCAGGGACTTCTTAAAATTGGTGAAATGTATTCTGAAAAAGGCATATTCATGTATTTCATGAGCTTCTTCAGTTCACCTGTATTTCTAAGTCAGTATCTCCCTTCATAAATGTTGAAATCTTGGAGCTTCACTTCTGTTCTGTAGAGTTTCTTTCTGTCCTCCTGTAATCACAGAACAATTTGTATTAATATCTGTTTATCATGAAATATCAAAACTAATGTGAACTTGATTTCAGCCGATTACACTCTCACTGTAAGTGACGTCATCGATTCAGTAAATCAGCCTTTTCCAATAACATACTGACAAATCACCAGCAAAACATTCACAGAGCCATCAAAATATCTCATACACACACGAAGATTTGATTAAAAGCCCAGAGTTTCATCAACAAGAGCTCAATCTATAGAGTTAGCCTACCTGAAAACTGCTAAAATGCTAACGGACTTTTCCGAAGAAAATAAACCGTTTCTATAAAATAAATTTAATTGAAACATGTCAATAACAAGCAAGAAACGTGTCAGGAACATTTGTATGTAATATTTGTGTGATTTTAGCGACTAAACTTACCTAAAACAGTGTAAACCGCAGCGAGAGAAGGAGATTACTGTTTGCCAGTAACGGTTTTTGTGTTGACGCCCCGTTTCCATGGCAACTCTGCTCCCCACTCGCGCAGAACTCACCGCACACACAGCATTTACACAAACAAACATCTAGAGTTAAAACATTACATTTATAATGTACAGTCTCATTCAATAATCATTCAATAATTAATTTAAAAATCATTTTGTTTTAATCAAATCGAAGATTTGATTAAAAGCCCAGAGTTTCATCAACAAGAGCTCAGTCTATAGAGTTAGCCTAACGTTACCTGAAAACTGCTAAAATGATAACGGACTTTTCCGAAGACACTAAACCGTTTCTATAAAATAAATTTAATTGAAACATGTCAATAACAAGTAAGAAACGCGTCAGGAACATTTGTATGTAATATTTGTGTGATTTTAGACACTAAACTTACCTAAAACAGTGTAAACCGCAGCGAGAGACGGAGATTACTGTTTGCCAGTAACGGTTTTTGTGTTGACGCCCCGTTTCCATGGCAACTCTGCTCCCCGCTCGCGCAGGACTCACCGCACACACAGCATTCACACAAGCAAACATCTAGAGTTAAAGCATTACATTTATAATGTACAGTCTCATTCAATAATACATTTAAAAATCATTTTGTAGTTCAGAAGCAACAGCAACAATAGCTCACCATATTATTTCACCGGATTATTTCTGGAAGCCTGTAAAAGAGTGAAAAATACGGTGAAAAAGCAGTCAGGACTTCTCTTTAATTATCCGCTTTTACATTTTCCCTCCGAGAAACTTCTGAAAACGCATTAAGGCGTTAACATTAATGTTAAAAAATCGCTACCGTGACCGTTGGCTCAAAAAGTTAACGGTAACATTATTTGAAAATGAGCCAGACTCTTTAGCTGCCCATAGACTGTATAAACGCAGTACCTTTTCAGTGACACAGAATTAACAAAGTAGTATTTTTTGTCTAATTGAGCTGAAGTGAAATCGTAACGTTACCTCAGAGCCACAGATGTCGCTGGGATTATCCTCTTCTCTCTCTCTGGGTGGCTAAAAGAGACGAATACTGGGCACGCGCACACAGATAAGCGCGGCATCGGCCCGCGGTCGTGAACCAACTCAGGGCCGACGACTGATGAGCTGGAGAACAGAGCACTGACCAAATGATATCGGCCTCCGCCAGGCCGATGTTTTATAGATGTTTTAGGTATAGAGGCCGACGTTTCGATATTGGGCCGACGTCGGCCAGACGTACATGTGCTGTCTGGGTAGTGTATGGTGTTTCCATTTATCGGAACTTCAAGTGAGTTGCAGGGCAAAAATAAATAAATAAATAAAAAATAAAAATAAAAAATCCAGCACTTCTCCTTCAATACTGATACTGCGGCTATTGACAGTTTGTACATGTTCATTCACTGGCATTTTTTTCAATTTCTTTTTTTTTCTCCCTTAAAAAACAAATTCGTCCATTCTGATGTGCAATTTTACCTTAATGGCAATTCACCTAATGGCTGTTGATGACTATTTGAATTGAATTCTGCAAAGTGCGCGCTTGTATGTGTTCGTTAAATGCTTATGCCAGTGCTCATGTCTGAAAATAATATATGAAGAAAAAAATCACTTAAAAACATTAGGATATAGATAATATTTAATTAGTAGCATATTTTTTTTTAAATTGATGTAAACAATAAAATTTTACAAACTGATAAAGGTTTTTTTTTTTGTTTTTTTTTTCAGCATGTTGTGCAGACCGCATTAGAATTCTTGACGGGCCGCAGGTTGAGAACCACTGCTTTATATCAAACATTTTTAAATCGTCCACAGCTGAGCTTTGCGGGAGGCTGATCTGCACCAGATCACGTGAAGTGAATGTAATGAACAAAGTCGTTTTCAGATGCAATGAAAGAAAGAAAGAAAAAAAACATGGATGATCTAAATTAGTGCCAGGCTCTGTTCTGAAGTAAAATAATTATAATTAGTACTGTTAACCAAGAGTAACACATTTTAACGGATTCATCGCCTATTTTCATTTGCTGAATGTTTTCTTTATTTTTTATTTTTTAAACACGCTAAAAAATAAATTAAGTTTGTCAGAGGAAAAAAATATATGAGTCGTGTATAGGTTTCATTTGAAAGGATCAATCACCTATTTTCGTTTGCTGCATGTTTATTTAATTTTCTTCTTTAAACACGCTAAAAAATAAATCAGAGTTTGTAAGAGGAAAAAAATAGGCTATAGGCTCAATCGGGAGAAATCAAACGTTTCCATATTTGTGATGTTGCCCATTTGAAGCTTAACTAGGCTATTATTCATGAGGTAAATAGGCTGTGTGCGTTTCAGTATTGATGAAAAAAAAAATCATAATTAACAATATGTCAAAGTGCTCACACCGAATGTCTGGTGAACGACTTCTGTTTCCATTATGTGCGCGAGGCACTAGCACGATCAGCTGAAACAAATAATACTTAATTTTTGGTCACACATAAGGCATAATTCAAAAATGCTGGTAGTTTGAAAAATCAAGAATAATAACAGAGTTAATACTAATTATTGCTAAATGCTGGACTGTTCCCATTTCGCTCTGCATATGGAACCTGAAGATTTCTTTAAACCAAGAATGAATCGAAATGAAAATGAAATTAAAACATTTAGCTTATATATATATATATATATATATATATATATATATATATATATATATATATATATATATATGCCTTATATTTATTTACTGTTTAATAAAAATAGCATGCATATGATCCTTTGTGTTAAAGTCTTCTTTTAATTTTTGTTTAGTAGACTGTAGTCTAAGACTATCCTACATTTTAAAAATTAACAAATTGTAAAAAAACCTTTTTTTTTTTTGTTGTTGTTTTACTTCCTTCTTTTATCTCATTTTACAATTACATTCATTTCGCAATGCGTCCTTTTGCGCCACCTGGCGGTAGTTTCGCGAATGATTTTAACACGCGACTGAATTACAGTTACAGGCAGTGCCGCGGCGGTAAGCCCCAGAAAGGCTGGCCACCTACTGTTTGTTTGTACTTATCTGGAGTTATTCATTTTGCAGGATCAGTACAGTTTTGTTACTGCAGATACAATGTGGAGACACAGATCAGTACTGAAGAGGTGATGTTAGAAGTTTTTAATGAATTGTTGACCAGTCAGCTCACCCTGATCACGCATGACTAGATAAAAATGCTATATTAAGTCAGTAGATATATACATGGATTTGAACTGCTTTGAATCTTTTCCATTTGCAAGTAACATATTCCCACCTGTGCATTTACAGACCCCACTGTAATCATCATATATTTTACAGGTAACAAACCAAAGGATGAGGACAGTAGCTGTGCCAGCCATGGTAAATACAGGAACATCCTTCATGAAGATGTGTGAGAGAAGCTTCAGGCAAGTTAAATTATATTATTTTATATATATGTACAAAAAAGAGGATATTCATATATTTTGGTAATTGGTAGAGTTATGGTTTATTCCCCTAAAAGTAGGAATAATGAATGTTTGTAAAAATGTAATCTATTTTTAAAGCCCAGTGTCAGTGAAGATGGTTTGATCAGGGATGCTGCCGTTTATGGGAAATCTGAAGGACTTTTATTTACCACCATGTTGCCCTGATGATTGAGGTAACGTTAATTCAGCTGTTAGGTGATGCAGATATGGTCAAAGGTTTACGCACACCATGCTGAATATACTGCTTCATCAGAGTAGTAATTTTTTTTAATTATTCTACCTTTCTACCCTCTTGCTGCTTAAATTATTAACATTTTGTTAATACTGCAAGGTGTATAAATACTCTAGACTGCAACTGTTTCTATTGCTTTCACTCAACTGAACCATTTATAATGGCTGGATATGTTATGTGGATGAATTGTTCTTCTTTCTTTCCTCAAGGAATTGTTTTGGACTTTTTGGATAATTTTTCTGTTCACAGAGACTGTGGAGAGATGGTGTGCAGCTTCATGACGTGAAGTTTAGTGCCGATGGAGAGCTTCTGGGACATTGACAGAGCATGTCTCAGCAAAGTTCATTTGGAGTTTTTTTATTTTTATTTTATTTATGAATTTATTTGGTCAAATTTGCATTCACTACTGCTGGAGTAAGATTTTAGAAGAAAACTTTCGGTTCTGTTTAATGTAGGTGCTAGTAAAGGTTTGAGAACTAATGGCCTGCTTTCACAGACAGGGCTTAGGTATGGATTGATAATAATTTTCTTCCTTTTTTCTATTAAATGTGTGTGGTTTGTGTGTTAGGCCGGCGACACACTGGATGGTGGCGTGTCTGTTTTTATTTCGGCTCCCATGTTAACAGGTTAGAGCATGCAGACTACCTGCATGAGACTCGCATCCCAAGCGCGGCTCGTATAACGCATGCATGCTAGAAATAGAACACGACGCGCGCGTGTTGGAAGCGTTTCCAGGCAAAATATACTAGGAAAATGTTTATTTGTCATTTTGTACATAAATACATATTAATTCATTTTGACAATGGCATAGGTATAATGCGTGTAGGTCTTTTATTTGTGTTTTTTTTGCAAAGTTCACTTAATTTATCAGTCCATCTCTATTTCAATTGATCGTTAAATTTAGAATTTAGATGACATGCCTACAGTTCTATTCATCCAGGTGTTCTATCCTGGACATAGATTTGAGGTACCATCAGCCTCTACATGATTTACTAGTAATAATGATTTCAGAATACCTCAAATATTTTATGTCAGATTAGAATGTATCATGCCAATTAAGACAATTAAACAATGAAAATCCAATTCAGAATTAAATTCCGTTCCAATTCAGATAAATAAATAACATCAATTGCTCAAAGATGAATCTAAGAGAGAGAAATGCATACCTGACAGCAGAGAGACACACAGCAGCCTGCGAGTTCTAGAGCAGAGCTCCGAAGACTCACACAAACAGAAATCTAAGTCACTATGATGCCACTTGGAATCTTTATCCAGACCAGCACAAAGAAATCTTCAAATCAATTGTAAAAGACCTTTTGGTTTGTTAGGATCCCGAGTCACACCTAGCCAGAGATAGGAAAACTTTCTCAGAGACCCTGGGGTAGACACCCCCCTCAGCAGCAGGACAGAATGATTTCAGTCTTTCTCATAATATAAGTGACTGCTCTGAAATTGAGACCATTTTCCCAATCATATGGAGAACTTTACAATGATACTAAACATGAAATGGTTAAAATAATATGTCCATGTAATTTGTATAATATGTCTCGTAGTTTTCATACAAAATATCTTAAATTGTGTCCTGAAGACGAACAAAGCTTTTACAGGTTTGGAACAACATGGGAGTAAGTGATTGATGACAAAAAAAATTCATTTTGGGATGGAGTAACCCTTAAAGGATGGGTGAAGGGGCAGTTGAGCAAATGGTTTTCTTTGAAGACTTCACTTCAGACACGCAGGTTCATATACGCAACTTGTTAATTCAAATAAATTATATAATTAATTCATACAAATTAATAAGGCTTTTTGTTAAGTTGATTTTACTTAATTACATACTTAAGATTGACTTTAAAAATGTCATTATTTTTAATCATGATACTTTGTGCTTTTATATAAATGGGTAATGAAATAGTAAAACACAAGAACTTTAAATGCCTGACTTAGCTTTAAATCAAAAAGAAGTAACACGATTTAAAATACTTATGAAGATAAAGTTATTTTTTCTTACTTTTTTACTGCTTTCAACCCAAAAAAATTAAAAATCACAGTACATAATTTAGTTCTCATTATATTAAACTGTAGTTTGTGAATATCATATTAGATTAGATAATTTGTCATGACTGACCTTTAGATGAAGATGCCATCATGTCTCTTAAAGTTTGTTCTTGTCGTTTAGAATCCTTCTGTCCGACTGAATGATCTTCCTCATACTTACACAAAAGGAGGGAAAAAAGTATACGTTAAACATTGCTCAGCCCGTTGGCTGCATACTTGACACCTGTTTTGTTATCACGCAATGAGTTAGAAGTCTTGGTTTCAGTTTTGATATGAAATTCTATGTGCTGTTCAGAAAAAACGGTGATTGTGAAATTGCATACATGTTGAATATACATACATAAATAGAAAAGCATAATCAACACTATACAACATGTATGTTTCAGTTTCACCTCACAATGTCAATAAACCTGTGGATGAGGAGCTACTGTCTTCAGAGTCTTGATGTTTGGAAAGTTTACCTGTCTCTCATGTTATATACAGAACATATACTGAGGACAACACAACACCAATGTTTGTTTTTTACAGACTGAATCATAAGGACTTGCACTCTATTATTTTACTAACTGCTTGTTCTTAAAAAAATGTATTCTGTCCATTTTTTTAATCTATTATATTACTATAAAATTAACAAAAGCCAAAACAAAGCCTCTTACACTAGCTTGCTGTATTATTCTATTTTATTTATTATATGAAAAAAAAAAATCTTGCTATGTGTACAGAGTTAAGATAACTGAGACTTGTTATTGCACTTACATTTCATTGCTCTCTTGTTGATTTTGTTTGCTTTCAAGTTGCTTTGGATAAAAGCATTTGCTAAATGACTAAATTTATAAATGTGTATTTCCCATGTTACGCAAAAATTTGTTCTGCCTAAAACTAGGCAAATCTCCTCTCTTATTTAATCTTAATGAATAGCATTTTTAGAAAGATACAAACCAACTGTACAATTATTTAATCTTAATGAATAGCATTTTTAGAAAGATACAAACCAACTGTACAAGAAACTGCAAATCCAAAAAAGTTCACCTGTTTGAAGTTGATCTTCCAAAAAAAAAATTAACAATAAACAGGAGGTCAGACAACAGGATCAGTGTCTTCAAGAGTTAACTGAAGAACTTTTAGAATAAACAACACAATACATTCAGTCATGATCAAGCAAATATAAAATTTGACTTACAGATAACAGTCCTTAGTATTTCAGGAAGATCCAGGACTAGTGTAGATACAGGCAGAATAACTAAGAGGTTGAAGATTAGCGAGTGGGTAAAGGTCAGTCAAGTCTTGTTCATAAGGCTATAGACAAGACCAGACAATATGGGGGGCTAGATCAGGGCTGGGCAGCTTCGGTCCTTGCGTAGATTAGTTCCAACCCTAATCAAACACCTATCCCTATGCTCTAGTCCCTTCAAAGGGTTTACCGTCTGAGGTGAGAGCTTCAAAGGGATAGAAATTAGAGAAAAATTAAAGTTGCCTATAGTATACACTACCAGTCAAGTTTTTGAACAGTAAGCATATAGTATAAGTATATAGATTACAGAAATGTTATATCGTAATGTGTAATATATATAGATAGATGGCAATATATATATATATATATATATATAGATGGCGATTTCACCAAGCCTGCTTTCATGAATGTCATCTAGTGTAGTAACGGCACCTAGTGTTCACATTTAAAAATACATGTCTTCAACAGAAAATAAATATTTGTATATGAACTTGTGTTCTTTGATTTTCTTTTAACTCATTTTCTTTCTCTCTCATATTTATCCTCACTATTCATCTCCACCCTTGTAAAAAAAGTCACACGTCAAGCGCATATTTAGTAATCTCATGATAACTTTTCAGTGCCTGGACATTTTAGTGTCCCAGTAAAGTGAAAGCGAAAGTCATGACATTTGCCAAGTATGGTAACCCATAAGAGGAAATTAATGCTCTGCATTTAACCCATCCAAGTGCACACACACACAGCAGTGAGAAGTAAACACACGGTGAACACACACCCAGAGCAGTGGGTAGCTATACTGGGGGTTCAGTGCCTTGCTCAAGGGCACTTCATCCAAGAGTATTGAGGGTGGAAGAGAGCACTGTTCATTCACTCCTACAACTCCTGTCAGCACCGAGACTCAAGCCAGCGACTTTCAGGTTACAAGTCCAACTCTCTAACCATTAGGCCACAGCTGCCCCTGTAATACTAATAAAATGAGTAGAATGTTGTCAGAAATGTTTTTGTGACTTTTAAACAACATTTTTATAATCACAAGAATAAACATTTTACATTTTAATAACATTTCAAAACAATATTCCCAAATTTCCCAAAATATTCCTGAAATGTTTTCATGTTATGTTAAGTGCTCTCCTGTAGAACCTCGTACATAACAATTACAGTCTGATCACAAAAGGTGAAGGAGTCATTCTATAATTAGGGGTACATGTCATGTCCATGCCCTATAATCAGTTTGACTAATTTTTCAATAGCTTCTCACTTCAAACTTTTATATCAGGGAACATTTTAATTCATGTAATAAAAAAACTCAAACAGATATCCATCTTTTGTCTTGAAAAAAAGGGCATATTCTATAATGGTATTTGATGTTTTTGTGCTGTCCAGTTTGGTAAATTTGAGGTTTTGCTCTTCAGATTAGCTCTGAAATACAAATTTCTGTATATATTTCTCATAAATATTTGTTCAAAATAATCCTTAAAAAACGTTTTGCTCGTGCATCTACATTAAATCATCCATTTTGTGTGTTACTCCCTATAAAACCATTCATGTTTTTATCCAAAGTCACGTCCAACATCACAATAATATAATATGTATTTATTAATGTTTTAATCTATATTATTAGAATGTGTGTGTTTAAAATGCTTTATGGATACTAAATTCATTCTTACCTGTCAACTGTGTTACTTTAGCCCTATTGGCATGGCATTAGTATTATCTAGGGACCATGTGTGATTTTGAAATTACTTTATGCTTTATGCTTGATTTATTTTTAACACATTAAGCTTAAATCCTTTTCAACCTTCTCTTTCTGAAAATTGTGAGGACCAACTTGCCACATCACAAATATCTTGTAACGTTAACTCCTTTAAAGAGGGCCCATGTCGTTGACATTCCTCTTGTTGAATGAGCACGTAAACCAGACGGAGGCGTAAGACCCTTACTGGAATATGAAAGAGAAATTGTCTCCACTATCCAGTGGGATAAACGCTGTTTAGTAATCAGCTTCCCCATACGCGGCTTCACCCAAGACACAAACAGCTGATCGCTCTCTCTGAACCCTTTAGTCCTCTCCATGTAAATGCGTAAAGCATGCACAGGACATAACGTATTCAGCCTTTGCTGTTCTGCTGAAGCAAAAGGTGGTGGGCGGTGCTGAAGCAAAAGGCGGCATTCATATTTAACCACTCACTGGCCAGGCCCACAGTGCCAGACGCTCTGGGTGAGGATGAAGTATCCCCACCCCCCTGTGCAGTGGCAGGGACCATGGCTCTGCGTACAGCATATGTATGATCTCCGCCAGCCAGAATTTCCCTGGCCACCGCGGAGCTACCAGTATCATTCTCAGGCCCTCCTCCCTCACTCTTTGATGGGCTGGAGATGTCAACCTAAACAGAGGGAACGCGTACAGGAGAATCTGAGGCCACTTGTGCGCCGGTGCATCTATTGCCAGAGGCGTGCTCTGATCCTTCAGAGAGAAGAACAGAGGGCATTGAGCATTGTCCTGTGATGGAAACCGATCCACTGCCAAATATGCTCCAAATTTGACCAATCACTTCCGTGTTCAGCTTCCACTCTCTATAAAGGGGATTTCCTCTGGACAGCAGATCTGCACCCCGATTCATGATGCCTTGTACGTGTCTCGCTCTCAGGAATAAAAAGACTAGCTCTGCTCCACAAAATCAGTTTGCGTGCCAACATGTGTAAAGGGAGTGATCTGAGACCTCCCTGTCTATTTATGTATGCCACAACTGTAGTGTTGTCCGTTCTCACAAGAAAATGATGTCCTTTCAGAAAAGGAAGAAAATGCTTCAACGTTAGAAAGTTGGCCAGCATTTCCAAGTAGTTTATATGACAGTGGCTCAGATGGGGACCCCATCTCCCATTCACTGCCTTGCCCTGCCCTCATGAATGCCCCCCCCCCCAGCCGGACAACAATGCGTCCCTTGTTATGACCTTCCTGGTCAGGACAACGCCCATCAGCACCCCTTGTACCAGAAAGCACAGGCGCCGACAGTAATGCAATTCCAAGAATGCCGCTGACGGAATGCAGTAACGGGTCTAGTCTCAGATGAGCTACCCAGCGTTGAAAATCTCTCATAAATAGTCTGCCTAAAGGGATGACTATTAGAACTGAGGCCATCAGACCTAATAGTCTGAGGCATGTGCGAAAAGAAACATTGTTTCCTTTCCGAAATTTAGCCAGGCATTTCATAAAATTACTCTCTCCTCCGATAGTCGCGCTCTGAATGTCACTGAGTCCAGTAACACTCCCATGTAAGTTATTGACTGCCTGGGAACTAAAACACTCTTTCTGGTGTTTAATTTTAATCCCAGTTTTTGTAGATGTTCTAGGAGCATGGTTGTGTGATCTCTCGCTTTGTACTCTGATTGAGCTGTCACCAGCCAGTTGTCTATGTAAGTAGCTAGACGAATGCCTTTCTCCCTGAGCGGAGCTAGGGCCGCTTCTGTACATTTCACGAATACCCTCGGACTGAGAGATAAGCCGAAGGGAAGGACTAGATACTCGAATGCCACACCAAGGAATGCAAACCTCAGAAATTTCCTGTGGGGTGGATATATTCTTATGTGAAAATATGCATCCTTCAGGTCGATTGACGTAAACCAATCACCTGCTTGCACCAGTTTCAGAAGTGTAGAATGAGTGAGCATTCTGAACTTGTACTTTCTTAGGTATTTATTCAGTGCACAAAGATCTATGGGGCAGAGGGCTCGGTTCCCTTTTTTGGGACTAGGAAATATCTTGAGTAAAACCCACTGTGACTTTCGTCGGGTGGAACCACTCTTATTGCCTTTTTGTTCAACAGGGAGGTAATTTCGTCCTGAAGAACAAGTATCAATGCTCCCCGCACCTGAGCACAAGTTATTCCTTTGAACTGCAGGGGAGAAGTGGCAAACTGCAGTCTGTTACCTTACTGTACTGTTTACAGCACCCAAAGGGACTGTGTGCACGCTCCCCAAAAGATTATTTGCAGCGTTCCGGCGCCATTGTGTGGCAGTGTAGAAAATGGGTTTGCGGTCTGAACTGCAATTGGCTCTGGTTTCCCTACAGAACTTCTGTAAACATCTGAACTCATTTTCAAATGAACACTGAACAACTGAGGATCGGGGACTAGCGAACGGGGGGTGGGGTGGGTTGGGGCTGTGACCCCCCTTCCCTCAGGAAGACCCCTTCAAACATCCTTCTTTTTCCTCCTCATTACCTGGGTAGGGCGAGAGGTCGGCTGGTCTGTTTGACTGGCCGCGGGCGGATAATTTTTTCTGGGCCAGGCATGCCACTCTGAAATGCCGTTGCATTCACACGCAATCTCTATCTCCTTGGAATGTGAAAGCTGTGAGTGGGCGAGCTTGTAGCCTGCGCAACAGTTTGCCAAAGAGTTGGCTGGGGCGCAGTGTGCATCTTTCTTGGCATGCAGAGCTGCAAGGCCTCGTCATCCCTTTTCTTCTCCTCGCATCTCTTCTGCATCCGTGTCAGCACTGAACCAAAAATGCCTTCTGCGGTGAACGGTGCATCTAAGATGTATGTATATACATACATATATATACACATATATATATATATATATATATATATATATATACACACACACACATATATATACACACACACACACACACACACACATATATATATATATATATATATATATATATATATATATATATTTATATATATATATTATTATTATAATTTTTATATATATATATATATATATATATATATATATATATATATATATATATATTAGTGGTGGGCATAGATTAATTTTTTTAATCTAGATTAATCTCAGTGTGATCTTGAAATTAATCTAGATTAATCTAGATTAAAATGGCTCATTCGAATTCTGCCGACGGCATTCAGAATATGTGTGTTACCCAAATAAAACTGACAAACAGTAAGTCTTGGAGAAGGTGTTTATGAAGCTAGGTGGTGCATTAGAAAAGGGGCTCATCTCCTGTTTCCAAAATGCATCACAGAGTGCTTGAAAAAGCTGTAAACTAATTCCACATTGCACAAGGTGCAAACAACCTTACGCCTGTTTCACACATACTCCGTCTGCTGCAGTGTGTATGAGTTGCATATTTAAGTATTTTATGACAAATACTTCTGGGTTTTTTTTATGGTTTAAGAGAGCAACAGAATATTGATTTACTGCAGGTTTTAAACATTACCTTTACAGGAATAGCACACTAATACAATGTTAAATATGACAATGTCCTGGCAAAGGAGTCTCTGACTATGGAAGTCAATGGGGCTAATCAACTGTCAGTGGAGCTAATCAATCCGTGTATCATTCATTCTTTTGTTTTTTCTAATTGAAACCAAAAAGGGAAAAATAAAAAAAACTTGTTATTTTAAATCTGTTTCCAAAACCAAAATGAAAAAAAAAAAATGGATAACGCTTCATTTTCTGATTTTCAATTTTGTGTTAATATCAAAAATAAAAGTATGGATAACGAGCGTGTGCGTTACACTTTGGTGTTTTCATCTGATGCCAGTTAGTGATGATCGTTCTTGAACCATTCGGTCATTTTGAACGAATCTTTAATGTGACTCGGGAAGAACGAGTCATCTTGGGGATCTTCTTTCGTTCAGTCTCGCATGTGCAAAATTCTACAGGTTTCTGTAGGTCTACTTCACCTGTTTCAGTCAGTGCAGTCGGAGCCGGAAAGAGAATTGATTAGTTCTATTTTTATTTTATTAATGCCAAGTTACCAAAGATAAAAGTACAGAGAATGTCAATATTGCATACAAAGAAGTGGCATTACATGCAAAGCACCATTTACAGGCATATGCAAACATACAAATAAATAATACTAAATGAAAGCTTTAACAAAATAAATCAAAAAGATTAAATAGCCTTGAAAAGATTAAACATTTTTAACAGTCAAAAAATAAATTAATTAATTAATTAAAAAAAAACAATATATAAAGGATTTTAAATAGTGAATTTATTGTGGAGTGTATGAAATTTAGCAAGAAGTCATAATAGGTTAATAATGACATATACATTAATTTTGTCTTTTTAAATATTAAAGAAGCCAAACAGTAAATCCTTAAAAAGGAAAGAGAAACCCTGTAGCACACTGCGATGGATATCATTAGAGCAGTGGCTTTCAACCTGTGGTCCGCAGCGGTGGTATTGCAGGTGGGCCGCCAGTTACTATTAAAGGGGGGGTGAAATGCTCATTTTCACTCAATCTCCTGTTGATCTTGAGTACCTATAGAGTAGTACTGCATCCTTCATATCTCCAAAAGTCTTTAGTTTTATTATATTTATAAGAGAAAAATAGTCTGTGCCGATTTTTTTCAGAAAAACACGAGCCGCTGGAGGCGTGACGTGTGGGCGGAGCTAAAGAATCATGAGCGCGAGTAGGCTTTTGCGTTAAGAGCGTTTGGAAGTTGTGACATTACCGTGTGAAAAAAAAACCATCATCCAAAACAAACCATGGCTAACAGTCAGATTCATCCGTTTATTTATGATCCAGAATCAGATCCCGAGGCTGAAACTGAACGAGAGCAGCAGCAGCAACGACTACAACAGTGTCTCTATGTGGTATGTATTGAAACTGTATATATTTGCTTATGCAACCCCTCTCTCCCGGGTCCTTTCTGACGCTCCTCGCACTCGCTCCGAGCGGGGCTCGAACCCAGGTCTCCTCTAACAAGGAGGCTAAATGGCTACATGAAGTGACAGTCTATAATGAGGAGCTCCCGCACAGCGGCTTACCTCCGGAGCACATCAGCAGAGTATGGAACGAACAATGGTAAGTTACTCCACCCAGCGATTCCTTCCCAGGTTGCCAGCGTATAGTGGGGCATGCAGTGTTAAGGGGATTTTCGCCCAGCAACTTCCCTTCAAAGCGGACAGCGGGTAGGTGACAGTCTATAATGGAGAGCTTCCACACAACACCTTATATCCCACGTATAGCAGCAGAATATAGCCAGACAATGGTAGAATACATCAGCCAGCGATCTCTCTCCCAGAGGGTGCCAGCAGACAGTAAGGCATTCAGTAGGGGATGTTTTCACTCAGCGGTTTCCCTTCGAGGTAGGTGGCAGATGGTAGGACAGGCTGTGATGTGAAGCTTTCACACAATCATTTATCCCCAGAATATAACAGTAGAATATAGACAATGGTAGAGTACTTTACCCAGCGGTTCCCTTTCCCAGTGTACTAGCAGATAGTGGAACATTCAGTGGTGAGGTGGCTTCAGCGGCTTCTCCTCGCGGCAGACGGCAGGTATTGGGACAGTCTATAATGAGAGGCTCCACACAACGGCTTATCTCCAGAGTATGACAGTGGAATATAGAGCAGCTTCTCCTCCAAGAGGGCAGCGGCAGACTATGGAACACTTGTAACAAGAGACTATTCACAGCAATTTAACTTCAGAATATCACAGCGGAATTTCAAACAGACAATGATCAAATCACCTCCCTCCACAGCTGCTCTTCAAAGTTTGACAACAGTTGATGGGACAGGCAGTAGTACAAGATCTTCACACACAGCGGCTTTCCTTCAGAGCAGACAGCAGAATATCCACCCACACTCGTGTATACAATTAATCACCTCAGAGAATCACACGTTTTCATCTCACACTAGGCACGGCAGTCCACTACAAACTCACAGCAAATACAGTCCCCGCTCACGGTCGCCGCCGGCTACTTCTGCCATCTAAGGCTTGACTCTCCCACACTGTGAGGAATATTTAAACAGGATTTCCAATCCAAGTCTTCCACCAATTCAAAGACACTATCCACAGGCAATTGCATCCACAAACATCAAAGACAAGAGGGCTTCACAAGAGAATATCCAAAAGGGCACTTAGCTGCTGTATAGATGATAGAGTTGTTCAGCCACTTCCCAATCCTCTTCCCATTCACGCTGTGAATTCGTTTCCTCCAATTCCCCAAATACTGTGACTAAAGTTCCATCTTCCCGCCCTGCTAGTCCTTCCTGCTCTGTCTTTCCCACTTGGTCCTTTCCACTTCGTTCTTCCATTCCTCTCGCTCTTGTAACAACAATGGGTTGTACATAATAATTAACTCAAATGATATATAGGGAATTTTAATAATTAATCAGGAATATGAATAATATATATCTCATTTGACAGTTACACTAAATTTTATTGAAGATGAAAAAGAGCTCAATTGTCTATACCAATAACTCATTACAGGGCACTGTAATTTACTCATTAATATGTCAATATTCCATTCTTCATATCAATTATTGTGATATCTCTTACTGTAAATTACTGCAAATCAAACAGTGGTTTGTCCAGCAAACGGCCATAAGATTAACCTATCAATTTTCAATAAAGTTATCACTTCTTATAACTCAAGGAAAAATATTATCTGGCCATGAAAACATTATCCTATCATTATGATAAATTTAGTTTCTAAATTTAAAGCTTGTAGCTAGATCAGACATCTCAGTGACTCGTAATGTGAGCGGGGTGGAGGCAAATCAGGCAATCATGAATATATGGGTTTTTAATAATTGACTAATAATACGTCAAACTACAAATCACACAGAGTAAATATGCGTACGACAATACAGACAGTAAACTTTGTACAAGACATAACAGAATCCAAATGAGGGAGAGAGAGAGAGAGAGAGAAAGAGATCACAGAATGAGCTCAGGTAAGAAAATCATAGACAATAACCTTTAGCAGCCAACACGAATCAAATCACAGACCAACTTTAAAGCAGCATTTAAATCTCCATAGAAAACGATACTTGCATGGCCCAGTGTGCGTGAGCTGGAGACCGTGTGATGCTCGTGTGAGCTGCGCTGGAGCTTGGCGTGAGCGTGGAGCAGCGTGGTCCTTTGTGGCAAGGGGTGTTCGTTCATCTTCCGGGCTGCTGCAGGATCGCGCGGTATTTGAAAGGTTTAACAAGCCAGTGTTTCAGAATTTGTCTTCCTCGTGTGGAGAGGCGAATAAACTTAGTAAAGAAAAGAAAACAACGAAAACGAAAGCTTCCGGAGGAGCCATGAGAATGGCTGTCCTCTCTGCCTCTCAGCCTCCCGGCTCAGAGGGACGGCGATGTTAGAGCGGCCCGAGGCCGCTCGGAGGGACGAGCGGAAGCGACCAGGGTCGACAGGAGAGCAGCGTGTCAGAGAACGAAGAGCGAGGGTGGACCTTGTTCGGTCGGCTCTTATGGCTTGGGATGGTTCATGCCTCTGTTCGCGTGAACAACCAATGAACGTCCACAATCTGAAGCGGGAAAAAGTTCCTTTGTCTGTGTGGAAACACCCACCCTACTAACTTTGGGACTTATCAGATTTCAGCAGGGATATTCTAGCAAGTTTCGTAATTCCATATTAATAAATTTTTCACACCTTTTACACAGGGGAATAGTTAGGTCACAACATGACAATTCCAAAAACACCAAACAGTACATATATAGCTGATAGAAACACGAAACATTACATTCAAATGCAGAATTACACACATTTAATGTTTTGATCAACACACGATATAAACTGACGATAATCCAATTTATATGAGGACCCATCTAATGAACCAAAAAGCAATACTTAATACGTTTAGAATACATTTGAGTAGATTTTACTATTCTCTTTCTAAGAGTCAGCTTTGATTCCTGTTCTGTTTCCCAGTAGGATCATAAAGTTTTACGACCTGGTCAGGAGTAGAGTTACAAAAACATGACTCTATTTGAGAAAGTTAAAATGAGGAGAAACATTTCCAATTTATAAGATAGTAAAATTTTAATCCTCACATAACAAGGATTAACCCTTTTATGCAATACACAAACATTCAAAATACATATTAATAAGATGACGAAGATACAAAACCTTAAGAAAGGCTTGTTTGTGTGTGTGTGTTTTTGTGTGTGTGTGGGGGGGGGTTCATGTCCCCTTTGAGGCTCGCCCACGTGGCTCTGGAATTTCTTAATAGGTGTAATAACTGTCACTCAAGGCAGGATGTGTTAGAGTCAGGATTCAATAATATGGAACAGATGGCTGAAATACCATCAGCTCATTAGTATTACACTCTCAATTTCCCTTTTATATTCCCTTGATTAGTCTGCAGACCAATCGCTGCCAACTTTCCTCCCTTTACACAGCTGCAACTCATCTCTTCATTACATTGCGATGTCTGGATAAAATCCATGAAAGGAAACTCCGGAACTGGCCCGGTGTCGCACCAAAATAACCCCCATTTTTTTTGGTAATCTGTGCAGGGTTGTCTTGCCCTCGCAACCAAAAACACACTTCTTTTGTGACATTTCACTCTCGCTCTGATCAGTGAATGTCTGTGCTCAGCCTCTCAGTGCTCTGCTATATGGGAGCGCGCGCTCTTCCGGGAGAAGTGCCCTTAGGACCCATATATGGAAATTCCGCTCCATCTAACGTCACACAGACCCATACTCGAAAAAAACTTTCCGAAACTTGTGACAAACCGAAAGGAGTATTTTTGGAACAAAAATACTCCTTCAAACGTACAACTTAATTTTTGAAACTTTGTCCATGTTTAGCATGGGAATCCAACTCTTTAACAGTGTAAAAAACTTAGTATACATGAAATAGCATTTCACCCCCCCTTTAAAATAAATAATATTGTTAACATATGTAAAAATGTCTAAGTCATAACATTATAACATGGTTTCATATATATAATTAAATAACAAAAAACAAATATTAAACTGTTACTATGCTTCCACTATTCGAGCTCACTGATTGGTTTAAGAATAAACCACCAATTTATCTTAGATATTTTTGCTGCATATGCTACAGAACAACAAATTCGAACATGCATAAATGGCTGTCAACATGTTCCCTTCTGGCTGCTTGCTAGCTGCCGAGCTTTGCCTGGATCTCTTCCCGTTTTGCTGAGCGGTGCCAGCTTGAGTTATTTTCTGTTCATTTCCAGACCATTCTAGGGCTGTGTGATTGATCAAAATCTCCATATAGTAATGATTTGAGTGTGCGCAATTTCTAAATCACTTTATAGCACCATTTTCCGCGGCCCTGACCTCCCGTAGTATGCTATCCGATCCAATCAGAATGCATTGCGCCTAGAGCGAGAACAGATCAGACTGGGCATATGCCTAACTCCAGGTTCACACACTGTCTTTGATGTGCCTTTTTTCTGAGCCCATGTTAATGGATCAGAGCGTTCACACAGCACGGGATAAAAGACTAGAAATAAAAACGTGTGAAAATAATTAATATCTAGCACATGAGCATAGAGGGAGTTGTGAGTGCACAGGACGCAGTTTGAGTGAGAGGAGACATGTTTTAAGTGCGCACACTCTCTCCACGCAGAGCAGCGTGTATCTGAGCAAGTACGTCTGGTTTTGCGACAGCGCAAAGGAAATCTGAGTGTGAGCAGAGTGATTCACACTCGTGCATTATTTTAATGTGCTTTTGCATTATATTTATGCGCTCTCGCTGCTGACCGCATACACATACTGTATACACACTGCAAACACCTGAGGCACCACTACAATTAGTCCCTGGACACAGGATTTTTTTTTTGCCAGAAGTCTATACATTTTGTTACATCTTTACTATAGTGATAATTTTGATTTATGTCTGTTCTAGAGATGTTACAACTTTTTGATAAAGCTCTAATTGGTTTTCTTTTGGAAATATGTTTTGGAAATATGTTTAATCCTGAATGCATTTATGACTGTAAAAGCATATCGGTGTGTGTCACAATCGCAAAATTTATCAAAGAAATGGCGATATCGCACAGCCCTAGTTCATTCAGTAAATACAGTTAACAATCTAGCTTCCGAGTACTAAGTTATTAACCCAACAACAGTGGGGTCAGTAAATTTTTTTGCAGTGGGATGCGCAAACATATGTGTGAGGTTGTGTGGGCCGTGAGTTGAAAAAGGTTGCATTAGAGAATTCAATCCAAAATAGCTGTGTGAAGACAATCCCAAATGATATGTACAGTGCCCTACACAATTGGCACCCCTGTTTAAGATGTGGTCGTCGACTTCTAAAAATCTAATGATTTTTTTTTTTTTTTTTTTACCACCAAAGTAATGTACTTAAATAAAAGGTTGGATTTTTCTCCTTTTTTTTTTGCATTTGTGTTCTGTGTTGTTTAAAAAAAAAGGAGAATTTTTAGAAGTCCACTACCACATCTTAAACAGGGGTGCCAATAATTGTGGAGGGCACTGTATATCAGTTTCATTAGGGTCACCACACAAACATCAGCTTGTATCTGTGTCTGATTTAAACCTTTTCAAAAACACTTTAGCTGGGTAAAATCTGTGTAACAATTTGAGATTTCTCTAACCTTGTTAGTTATATATTTTCATACTTTTTTCAATCAATATGATCAACCACATTCCTCCAATAAAACATCACACATGGAGTTGTTACATGCTCCTTTTGATTTAATCTTATAATTACGTGATAAAGGATACTGGGCATAGTTGTGGCCTAGTGGTTAGAGAGTTTGACTCTTAACCCTAGGGTTGTGGGTTTGAGTCTCGGGCCGACAATATAGCAACTGAGATGTCCCCTTGAGCATGTCACCGAACCCCAAACTGCTCCCCGGGAGCCGCAGCATAAATGATGCCCACTGCTCCGGGTGTGTGTTCACTGCACTGTGTGTGTGCACTTTGGATGGGTTAAATGCAGAGCACGAATTCTGAGTATGGGTCACCATACTTGGCTGTATGTCATGTGACAAAAAGCATAGTTTTCCTACTGGGATTTCAAATGTGTCTAAAGATAAAGATAAAGTGCTGGATGATCTAATGAGTCCCTTAAAAGCATTCCTTTAGGGATATATAATATAATATATATATATATATTATATATAATATAATCTATATAAAGTCCATTATATGCTCCTAACTAATCATATAAGGTATTTAATGTTTGCTGGAATTTCTATTATTCTCATTTCTAATACTGTTTTTTTTTTTTAAACCCACAGTTTACTGCAAGCTGGGGTAATTAAACATTAGCGTTAGCTTGCACTGATCTTCGATTAGTTTGTTATGGTCATATTGGTGGAATTAACGGAAGTAGTAAAGCCACTGTACTTCTATTACAGCACCATCACAGCAGCCCTTACTGTGATTTTACCATATCTACTGTGGTTCTACTGTAGTATTTTGTAGTTATAACACAAACAGTTTTCACAATGACTATAGGTCTACCTTGTTGTGTATTGTAAAATAATAGTTATTACAACATGTTAAATCCTTTTATGTAAATGAAGAATGATGTGTTTGTCTCGGCTTGCTTTTTATTGGCCTGTAGAATACATTTGGAATATTGGGTTCACTGGGGGTTGCAGAGGTGGGTTCAATTGGAGGTCACAGAAGCGGGGTCATTGGGGGTCGCAGAGACAGGTTCACTGGGGGTCGCAGAGGTGGGGTCATTGGGGTCACAGAGGCGGGTTCACTCGGAGTTGAAGAAGTGGGTTCACTGGGGGTCGCAGAGGTGGGGTCATTGGCATTGAGGATTGCAGAGGTGGGTGTACTGGGGTCGCAGAGGTAGGTTCACTGGACGCAGAGGTGGGGTCGCAGAGGCGGTTTCACTGGATGCAGAGGTGGGGTCATATGGGGTTGCAGAGGCGCGATCACTGGACGAAGAGGTGGGTTCACTGGGGGTCGCAGAGGCAGGTTCACTGGATGCAGAGGTGGAGTTTTTCCCTGTGCAGGGTTAGGGAAAAAAACAGTCTTTACATGTAAGTAGGGGAGAGCGGGGTAAGTTGTCACACGGGTAAGTTGTCACACTGTTCATAACTCCAACACTAGAGGCTCTATCTCAAAAATCAAATAGCCACTTTATGTGACTTCTTCTTCTATAGTCAACTTCCTGTTCACATGTGGTCAAGATCACTGTAATCTGAGGTTAGCACAATTTTCTTATTTTTCTGCATAAAAAGTAAAAAAAAATCACTTTACATTTTATGTAATACAACTTTGTTAGGTGTGAATGTTTAAAATGATTATTTTGCACAAAATAGAGGAGACAGTAACGTGTCTTTTGATACTTTAGCTAAAGTGATATGATGAGCTAAACTTGAGATTTAGACCACATTAGCACACAAGTAAGTATGGGGCAAGTTGTCTCAATGACTTTGGGGCAAGTTGTCACATGTGACAACTTGCCCCTGTACAAACAAACACATCGAACATGCTCAGAAAACATGATAAATAGTGATATTGTAATTTATTTCTAATTGCAATAAGTTGTTTGAAGGGAGGAAGGAAGGAAGGAAGGAAGGAAAATCAGGAATTAAGGAAGGAAAGACAGGAAGGAAGATGGTTCGAAATTATAAAAGAAAGACAGAGCATGGCAGTACACCACCTGACATAATGTTAAAGGCAGTCAGGCAGGTAAAGTTGCAGAACAAATCCATCAGAAGTACAGCAAAGGATTTTAACATAAATTACCGTACTCTGACTCGGTATTGTCAAAAGATTTCCAGAGAAGAAATTGAAAGTCAGACAGACATGCCAACAACAATAGTTGGTTATACAACGCCACGGAAGATTTTTTCACCTGATTTGGAAAAGCAGCTTGTTGAGTATATTACCAGGTCAGCTGACATTTATTTTGGTCTGTCGCCAAGTGAGGTCAGAAAGCTTGCTTACCAGTTTGCTGTGGCACACCAGCTGAATTTTGCACCTTTGTGGTCAGAAAAAGAAAAGGCCAGCAAAGAGTGGTTTACAGGCTTCCTAAAGCGGCATACAACGCTGTCACTGAGAAAGCCAGAGGCAACTAGCCTTGCCAGGGCAGGTAGCTTCAACAGAAAGAATGTTAATGCTTTCTTTGACAACTTAGAGATTGTGTTACGCAAATATGAATTTGGACCAGGAGACATTTGGAATGTTGATGAAACTGGGGTCACCACTGTACATAAACCAGACAAAGTGGTGGCCAGACGTGGATTCAAACAAATAGGGTCACTGACCTCAGCAGAAAGAGGAACCCTTGTCACACTGGCCTGTGCTGTCTCAGCCACAGGGAATAGTATACCTCCATACTTTATTTTCCCCCGTGTCAACTTCCGTGCTCATTTCCTGATCAACGGGCCACCTGGCAGCAAAGGAGGGGCAAATTCCTCTGGATGGATGAAAGACACACACTTTGTTGACTTCCTGAAACATTTCAGTGAACAAACAAAGCGCTCAAAGGAGAAGCCCTGTTTACTCCTTTTGGACAACCACGAGTCTCATCTGTCCATTGATGGACTCAATTATGCCAAAGAAAATGGCATAATCATGCTGTCATTCCCACCGCACTGCTCACATCGGCTCCAACCATTAGACAGGTCTGTTTACGGGCCACTAAAGAGGCACATCAGCAGCGCATGTGATGCCTGGATGAGGAACAACCCTGGGAAGACAATGTCGATTTATGACATACCTGGGATTGTGGCAATTGCCTATCCTCTGGCTGCAACCCCCTTAAACATTCAGGCTGGCTTTAGGGTGGCTGGGGTTCAACCTTACAACAGAGATGTATTTATGGAAACCGAGTTTGCACCATCCTACGCCACAGATCGCCCCATTCATGCCAGGCTCCAGCACCAACCCTTCCATGCCAGGCTCCAGCACCAACTCTGCCCTGTCAGGCCCCAGCACCAACCCTTCCATGCCAGGCCCCAGACCCAACTCTGCCCTGCCAGGCTCCAGCACCAACTGTGCCCTGCCAGGCCCCAGCACCAACCCTTCCATGCCAGGCTCCAGCACCAATTCTGCCCTGCCAGGCTCCAGCACCAACCCTTCCATGCCAGGCTCCAGCACCAACTCTGCCCTGCCAGGCTCCAGCACCAACTCTGCCCTGCCAGGCTCCAGCACCAACCCTTCCATGCCAGGCTCCAGCACCAACTCTGCCCTGCCAGGCTCCAGCACCAACCCTTCCATGCCAGGCTCCAGCACCAACTCTGCCCTGCCAGGCTCCAGCACCAACCCTTCCATGCCAGGCCCCAGCACCAACTCTGCCCTGCCAGGCCCCAGCACCAACCCTTCCATGACAGACCCCAGCACCAACTTTGCAGTGCCGAGCACACCGAGTTATGCTTCTGCTATCACCAGCTCACCCTTACCCAGCAATGCTATTGCTGACATTGGGCTACCAACTCCAGAGGACATTCGGCCATATCCAAAAGCCGGCCCTCGAAAACCAGCCAGCAAAGGAAGAAAACGACGCAAAACAGCAATACTTACTGACACGCCAGTGAAGCAGCAACTAGAATTAGAAAAGAATAAGCCTCAATCTAGCAAAAAGCTGTTTCAAAAGAAAGTGAAGCAGAAATCTGGACCTATGAAAAACAAGGCAGCTAAAAGAAGAAAAATCATGCAAGAGTCATCATCAGATGATGAAGAGTGCTTCTGCCTGGTCTGTGTAGAGCCATTTTCAAAGAGTCGTCCAAAGGAGACCTGGGTAAAATGTGTAAAATGCAACAATTGGGCCAATGATGCTTGCACCTCAGGCCAGGCAATTTATGTGTGTCAGAATTGTGATTCTGGAGATGAGTCCTATTAGTCAGATACAGGGCATCTGTTTTGTTCAGAGGTTAAACATGTTAAGTTAAGCAAGTTATCTGCAGCATTCCATTCAGTTATCTGGTTTTATGTGAAAGCCATAGAACATTTGAGTTTAAAGTTCAAAGTAAAGTGGTCTTGAAATGTGCATTATTTGGATTGAAATAATTGTTTTTCCAGATTCTCCAGGCACGGATGTTTAAATTTCCAGTTTGTTTTGAGTTTAAAAATTAAAATCAATATTCACAATTAATTATTTTTAGATAATCTATTGTGACAACTTACCCGCCCTAGTGTGACAACTTACCCTCCGATGGGGCAAATTGTCACAAGTGCACACTCACTATTCAATAGTCTACAACTCTGTAATGAGACAAGATATAAAGATGTTATGAATACAACATATGTGCCCAAGACTTCCTTCTTTCATTTGGTATGAGATTTATACCATTTTGATGTATGGTGCTCAGTAAATGCTAGACAGTGTGAAAAGTGTGACAACATACCCCGCTCTCCCCTATACATGTACGCATGTATGTCTATGGACACACAGAGTGGATGAACCAGCTAATTAAGATCTTCAGGAGTACTTGGATCTGCACTCTGCATGCAGGAAGGGCACCCCTGCTTTAGCCCCTTTGCATTTAACTCAGGGGTGTCTCAATTCCTGGAGGGCCGGAGCCCTGCATAGGCTAGAATCAACCCTAATTAAACACACCTGATCCAACTAATATAGTCTTTCAGGCTTGTTGGTATGTTTGTTGAAGCAGGGTTTAACTGATTTAACTGATCTTCTTTCTATCATGCTACACTGCATAATGCTCTTTAAGATCACAAAACTCTGTTGATGGCACCTAGAATAGCACTAAAGAAGATATATAACATATATAAGCATTCACTCACTGCGTCTTGATATACAAACAATGATAACTGATGAAATAGTACTAAATACTGTACACCTGACCATACACTGCATGAAATGCAGTTAACTTCAGCTATGTTAATTTTTCTCAGTATAGCTAACCGGAGGAAACTACTGATTGTAGTCCTTCTAAAGATTTCAGGTGACACTGACGAATGCAAAAACTTCAGATCACTTTAAATTTGTATCAACATTCAAAACTCTCAAATACTTTCCTTATATTTTAGTTATGAGCAGAAACTGCTTTCATTAAAACACTTTACTTAAGTGAAATTACTTAAACTGAATACATGACACTGAATACATGACATTAACCATAAAACGTGTCATATTATAGCTAAATATTCATATATGGATAATACGGTAACACTTTAGAATAAGGTTCCATTAGTTAATGTTAGTTAACTACTTTCGTTAACATGAACTGAGCAAGAACAATCCTTCTACAGCATTTATAAGTCTTAGTTCATGTTAATTTCAACATTTACTAATGCATTATTTAAATCAAAAGTTGTGCTTGTTAACATTAGTTAATGCACTGTGAATTACCATGAACTAACAATGAATAACTGTATTTTCATTAACTAACATTAACGAAGATTAATTAATACAGTAATAAATGTATTATTCATTGTTTGTTCATGTTAATTAATACATTAACTAACATTAACTAATGGAACCTTATTCTAAAGTGTTACCGATAATACTTTGAAAGTTCAAAAGATATGCTCAGCCAACTGAAGAGGATGTTATACCAAAAATCAAAAGTTCATCTCAACTTAAGGAAAACTGCAACACTCAGCCTAGAAGAAAAAATACTTTTTTTTCTAATTTATTAACTTAAAATAAATAATGTTTCAGCCATTTTCAAGGCCTTCATCAGACATCAATAACACCTATATCACAAATGCTTTATGCACTCTTTCCCTCAGCAACAGGTGTTTTGCAAGTTAAAGAAGGTAAAAGGGAAACCTCAGTATAAAATACCATAGTCTGTTTTCCTTACATTTTTTTCCAATTGCTAACACAATTTTTCAAACTAGTCTGGTTTTATCAAAACACTTAACATGATTCACAAAACCACACACCCAAACTGCAAAATACCCCATATATCCTGCAAAATGAAGCACTGCAACCGAAGCTACACATAGCATTATCCAAATCAAACTTTTGCATGAAATGTCACAAACTTCAAATACATTACCAGATTTTTGCCTAACCAACTACACACTGTTGGCATAATGAAAAGCACCCCCACCTTAAGTATGCTTTGCCATAATACTAAAATATGTATCAGATTGTTCACATGCACAGAAATATTTGCATATACACACACATGCTGTTGCAACTTTTTCTTTTTTCACTATAGTACTCTTCCATGGCCTGCACAAGAGGCATGCGCACAAAGGGCTGTCGGTCTTATACCTTCCACCGCCATGCCCAAAAGAACTCTTCTATGGGGGTTCAGAAATGGAGAGTATGGTGGGAGGTATTGCACAAGAAGTTTTGGGTAGTTAGCAAACCAGTTTTGGAGTCGGACTGAACAATGAAAGCTCACGTTGTCCCATACTACAACGTACCGGTTTCTTTGATGGTCTGCATCATTCATACACTCTGGTGGTATGAGAATGTTGTGTCTGTCCAGAAATGTGAAAATATGTGTTGTATGGTTCAAGGTTGGCATGATGGTGGAGGACACCATGCATACTGGAGATGGCAGCACACATTGTGATGTTCCCACCAGGCTGGCCAGGAACATCTATAATGGCTCTGTGGCCAATGACGTTTCCCCCCCTTCTTCTGGTCTTTGCTAGGTTGAACCCAGCCTCCTCTATAAAGATGAACTCATTGACAAAATTAGTCAATATGGTGTTATCCAGTACACTGGGAAACAATGTTGCATGTAGTGAACTGCAGGCAATACAGTACATACATCCACATATGCTCGTCTGAACTCTTGGTTTCTTTGAGAGTTTCTCTCAAATGGCACCTTACAAAGTGGTTTCATTTTCATTCCGATTTGGTTTAGCTTGAGAACGTGAGCCAATGTGCACAGACTGACTCATTGAATGTTGTTGAATAAGGTGTTGTCTTGAATGATGTGGCTTTGAATTTCTCATAATCTGATTTAGTTATTTTCCAAAACCAAGTTTACAATGGCAGCTTCCTGTACCCCGGTGAACATTTGGCCCCTTCCACTACCATGGTGTCATCTCTCAGTTCTTTAGAAAAAATAAAATAAAAAAATATATAGGGCTTGGACAATCCGGCTAAATATTTTCCCCCACAGTAGAGTACATTGTACAGTAAACTTGTACAGTTCATTAATGGCTGATGTCGTACACTAAGTAAACAGGTGTCACCCAACTGGTACACTATGACATGGGGTATACTACATGTATACTACATGAAATTTTGGTTACATACCTGTTTTCCAGTCTAAAGGTCCGGATGACAGAGGTGACAGTAAACGGCTCAAGTTTGGCTGCACTCTCTGTCCAGCCTCACAAATTGTCATTCTAAGGTTGCTCTGATTTTATTTGAAAGTGTTTGTCTTCTTAGGCCATGAACTCCTCTACCTGCTCTACCCCTACCTCTCAATTTTTCTCCCCCTCTTATTTTCAACCTCCCTATTCCTCTTCCCGCAATGTCTTCCATTGTTGTTGTAAAAACATTGTTGTTGGTCTTTTCATTGTGCTTACATCCTGAAGCTTCCTGGTTAACAATTAACCATTGAGGTGTTTGGCCAGGTGGCACATAATTGGCCAATTAGATCATGTAGTGTCATTTTGAATGGCAGTGTTTTGAAATGGCAAACATGTGACTTTATGTCAGATTGTTGTGTTTTATGCAGAGAACTGTGTACAATGCATTTAAAAAGTGCCATTTTAAAATGCAAAATGTGTATCAAGCAGAAAATGTGTTTAGAGTTTTGGAGACTTGAGAAGAAGTTTTGCACTCTGTGTGTCAGTTTAATAATTGTGCTGTGCATGCAATTTTAGTTTGTTAGCAATTGGAAAAAACTGTAATAGGCCTTTCTTCTCTTAATTGAGTTATAAAGCCACTCCCAGAATTAGTGGAGTACCAGTCACTGACTGGATGAAAGTATCCGTATCAAGTTAAAAACTATGTTCTTATCCACTACTGTATATCATATCTACTCAAATAGCAATAAGCTTTATTAAATTACAGGGCATTTTCTAAGTATAGTGATGTTTCTTTTTTGTTAATAGACATGAGCCTTGAGAAAATAAAAATCAGTTTCATATATTGAAATAAAATGTACAATCAAGTCCACAGAATTCATAATTTTGCAAGTATTGCCATCTGGCCATCAAATTTAATTTTTTTAATTTTTAATTTTTTTCTTCAGTTTAACCTTCATTCCAAAGTGTTTTCATGTTGTTGAGGCACTGCCAAACTCTTTGCAGCAAACACTACACTGATGTGTTGTG
Organism: Carassius auratus; assembly: GCF_003368295.1. Lineage (NCBI taxonomy): Eukaryota > Metazoa > Chordata > Actinopteri > Cypriniformes > Cyprinidae > Carassius > Carassius auratus. The sequence continues at coordinate 23,411,630 of NC_039271.1, read as the reverse complement.
GCTCCAGGTACCATGATTGTGTCTGTGTGTGAGAGAGAGTGTGTTAGTTTATGTGTGTGTGTATGTGTGGGAGAGAGATAGGCCCCGTCCACACGGAATGTGTTTCTGTGAATACGCACACATTTTTTTATGCGTTTCGTCCACACGGATCCGGCGTTTCATAAAGTGAAACCGCTATTTTTTGAAACCGGGTCCCAGAGTGGATAAATTTGAAAACGCCGTCTTTGCGTTTTCGTCTGGACGGCTAATCCGTATATTTTCTGAAACAATGACGTCATCAGCCCACGTCTCCCCCCTAGTCAGACACCTCTACGTCACATAACAGCAACAAAAACATGAACAAACACTGAACGATTGTCTTTTTATTAACTAACATTAACAAAGATTAATAAATGAATTGTTCCATGTTCTATTGTGTACCACGCGTAAGGTTTATGAGCATAGTCCAAGTCTTCTTCTCCGTTTTTAGTGTATCTCTGTGGCAGAATTACAGCGCCACATACGGGTCTGGCATGTATACTACATCATTTTGCGGTTTCGTGTGGACGCGGATATTTCTTGAGACGAGGAAAAAAAAGAGTGGATTGGGGTAAGCTCCATCTCCGTGTGGACGGGGCCATAGTGTGTGTGTTAGTTTATGTGTATGTTTTGGGGGGAGAGAGTGTGTGTTGGTTCATGTGTGTGTGTGGGGGAGAGAGTGTTTGTTAGTATGGGGGTATGTGATGAGTGGGGTGGGTGGAGTAATTGGAACTGATCAACACCTGCACCACTCACTGGTCTCGAGTCCCACAGAGGAGCTCCATAAGGACAAAAAGGAGGAGTTACGACAGGGAAGACGAGAAAGGACCAGGCCTGGATTTTATTTTGTGTTTGGTGTTGTTTGTGCGCAGCAGTCGTCCGTGAGGGGTTAATGTGCTGTTTTATGTTTATTTAATTATTAAAGTTTTATTTAAATGTCTGCCGGTTCCCACCTTTTCTTTCCATCCTACAAACTGCGTTACACCAACATTGATGCTGAAAACTGTAAGTAATTATTTCATGTAAAAACTATTTTTAAAATGGTTATGGCAGTTTTCTTAAAACCCACCGTTTCTGTCAGAACATAATAAAATAAACAATAGAAAACATCATGACCCCTTTGAATTAAATGGATTGTTTAACATTAAACTTTTAAGCATTTTCTACCCTGAAATCACTGTTAACTAGATCAGCCTTTCTCAAACTTTTTTCATTCAGGGCACCTTTCAAAAGTGCATAAAATCTTAAGGCACCCCAGTGTAAAATATAATAAAAACACTGCATAACCCAAATGTAAATGCAAATGTCCTGTTTATTTAGACAGGACAGTAATGAACAGAGCATAATACGAACTGTAAATAACAATAACAATAATAATAACAACTTTATAGCAACTTTATAGCACCTTTAAAAACACAGGTTTGCAAAGTAATTCATAAAATAATTAATCAGAGACACAAATGCCATAAAACCGTAAGAGGTGGACCGCCCAATTCAAGAACCCAACAACATAAGTTTAAAATATTCTGGCTGATCCCCCAGCGTGAGTTTTTCAAAGCGTCCGTTATTAATGTCACTTCACTTAATGTGTCACTTTATGGTTTCCATGGTGACGCGTCATTGCTTGTCACGTGACACACCGCAGCAAGAACAGAGCTGAATGAATGATGATCTGCTTTTGTAATTTTTAACTTTTTTATTCAGAATATTCTGCATGAAATATCTGATATTCCGATTGTTCAAATATATGCAAATGGAAGTGTTTTGTCATTTAAACACCTTTACATGCCCGTAGGCAGGGGGGGTTCGGGTGGTTCGAACGAACCCCCCCTCACTGCCAAAGGTCCAGAATTTCAGTCGTTTTTTTTTTTTTTTCATGTGATTATTGTCATCGTTGTTTTAATCAATGCTTATGACATATATGGTTACTGTTTCAAATACATATGATTATTGTAGCTGGACGTACGTGTACATGTGTGTGCCGCCGTGCAGTTCAGAGAGAGTTCGAGAGTTCTTCTCGCAATACACTTTTCAAAGCAACGGTGAAGAAGTATCGCTTCTGAATGATAGGGGGGGGGTATTTTTATTAAAAGGTTTTCTATATTTTATCCACTCAATAGTCTATAATATAATAGCCATATAAACGTAGCGTAATAATAATAATAAAACATAGTGGGAAATTCAGTGATATTGGCTGTGCAATATTGACTTTTGTGATTGGACAAGACCGACAGACTGGAGCCAATGGAAATGCTTCTCCTTCCGTGCGCGTCTTATTCCTCTGAGAACTTGAAAGCAGACCGCTTGAGGTAAATTATCTGGAATGATTAATTGATTTACGATGCTTGCCAACTCTCACACACGTAATTGACGCTCTTACGCCACACATCCATTTTCTCATGCACAGTAAAATCGCAAAGCAAAGAGGACACAGAGACCGACAGACAAGACAGAGCAGGATACTTAAAAATAATCTCAGCTCTCAGATTCTGTCAAATTTATTACAAAATTCAAGCAATAAGTTTTGGCGATTGTAAATGTGACGTGACAGATCCCTATAGTGGCACGTGAACCGATCATCTTTAGCTAGTACATAAACAGGAATGAACAATGTTGAAAGATACATTACTTACCGAAATGTATATTCCTCCTCATATCGATCAATCAGTTTTTTTCAATGCGCAAAGAGGTCAATAAAACTGCTGGAGAACAATTATGTCACATAACATTTACCTCAGGAAAGCCATTTAATTACCATATATCAGCGAAGGTCAAGGTGAAATGCGACAGCACAGGGAAGGTCTAGGTGAAATGCGACAGCTTAGCGAAGGTCAAGGTGAAATGCGACAGCTCAGGGAAGGTCTAGGTGAAATGCGACAGCTCAGCAAAGGTCAAGGTGAAATGCGACAGCTCAGGGAAGGTCTAGGTGAAATGCGACAGCTTAGCGAAGGTCAAGGTGAAATGCGACAGCTCAGGGAAGGTCTAGGTGAAATGCGACAGCTCAGGGAAGGTCAAGGTGAAATGCGAAAGCTCAGGGAAGGTCAAGAGGACCCACACCCTGTCATGGAAGGTCAGGAGATATTTAATGATATTGGATTTTTCATTCAGGCCACAAAATCGGTTGAAGAAATCTTAGAGAGTGTGCGTAAGATGTCTGATGGCCAGAAATACCATTTACTCAGGAACCACAACAAGCCTTCTAAAAACTTCATCTTTCCAACACAATTCCTTGCTGGCTGCAATAGGGCATTCAAACTCGGGTGGTTGGAGGAATATGGCTGGTGGTTGGTGTATAGTTCCAACCTTGATGGTCTCTTCTGTGTGTGCTGTGCCCTGTTTGTCAATGCCAAAGAGAGAAAACAAATGGGAGTGTTAGTAAATGCCCCATTCACAAAATGGCACAAGAAAAGCATGGTAATAGGCAGCCATTCAACAAAAGCATATCACTTGGCTGCAGTTGAAAATGCTCAGTTGTTTCTCCAGTCAGTTGAAAAACCTCAGACCCAAATCTCTGTCCTTATGGACAGTAAGAAGAAAGCCAATATCAAAGAAAACAGGCACATACTCAAGTCTGTAGCAGAGAGTGTACTATACTGTGGTCGCCAGTGCATTGCACTTAGAGGTACATCTGAGAAGCAGAATTCTACTGGCAATCCTGGAAACTTTTTGGCCCTGATGAAACTACTTGCAAACCATGATGAGAAGCTGAAGCAGCACATGGAATGGCCAAAGCTCAGAAATGCCACCTACCTCTCGCCCCAAACCCAAAATCAGATGATTGACGTGATAGGAAAGCGAATAATTCAAGCCCAGATTGTGGATGAGGTAAAAAATGCACAGATCTATACAGTCATGGCTGATGAGGTGACATCCCATAATGTAGAGCTGATGCCATTGTGTGTAAGGTTTGTTGACAAAGACCTAAATATAAGGGAGGAATTGCTGGAGATTTGCGCTCTGCCACGAATCACAGGCAGCCACATTGCAACCGCAATTAAGGATGTGCTGAGTCACCTCAACATAGAGATTGGTGATTGCAGAGGCCAGGGGTATGATGGTGCCAGCAACATGAGCAGTGAAAATGTTGGTGTCCAGGCTCTGATCAAGAAGGACGCACCTAAAGCAGTGTACATGCACTGTAATGGGCATTGCCTGAACCTTGTCATTGCACGCTCCTGTGCTCTTCCAGTTGTGCGCAACATGATTGACAAGATGAAGTCTACCATCATATTCTTTACCTACAGCCCAAAGAGGGAACACCTACTCATGGAGGTTGTACATAAGGATGCACACTCTATGGGACAGAGGAAACCATTGATTGACATATGTCACACAAGATGGGCAGAAAGACATGACGCATACAGCCACTTTTATAGTGCCTTCGTCTTTATTGTGAAGGCTCTAGAAGTCATCGCACTTGGTCTCCATACAGAAGATTACAGCCAAGATGTCACCACTGGATGGCAGGGCAAGTACAAAGCAGAGGCCTACAGTCTCTTGTCTGGGCTCCAAAACTTTGGTTTCATCCTGACCTTCCTCACCGTCTATCAAGTTTTGTCCCACCTTACAGGCATCACAGTGAAACTGCAAAAAACCTCAGTTGACATCGTGGAGGCATTTAGCATGGTAGATGAGGTCAAGAATATCTACAAGGAGCTACGTGAGACATTTGAGGATGACTTCAACCAGATCTACAAGCAAGCCATCAGGATGGCTGCTCAGGTCGATGTTCAGCCTACCAGTCAACCACGTGTTGCTGGAAGGCAGACACACAGAGAAAATGTACCTGCTGAAACTGTGAAGGACTACTATCGTCGAAACATGGCTATACCTTTCCTAGACCATGTCATCTTGGAGTTTGAATCCAGATTCAGTCCTCTATCTGTAACCGCATCAAGACTCCTGGGTCTAATTCCGTCTATACAGTGCAACTCAGGTGTGACAGTGGACATTTCTGAAGTAGTCCAACTTTACCAAGATGACTTACCTTCACCAGAGCTGATTGACCAGGAACTGAAACGCTGGACACTGAAGTGGCAAAACAAGCCATCAGAACAAAGGCCAACTTCATGTGCTGAGGCAATCAAACAATGTGATGCTCTGATCTACCCAAACATCTTCAAGCTTCTCAAAATAGCTTGTACTCTGCCAGTCACCTCATGTGAATGTGAACGGTCGGCCAGCACTCTCCGGAGATTGAACACATTCATGCGTAGCAGCATGGGAGAGGACCGCTTGTCATCCCTGGCCCTCATCCATACACACCATGACATGGCAGTCAACCTGGATGAAGCTGTGAACATATTCTCCAAATTGCACCCAAGAAGATTGGAACTGACCAGTGTACTAAATCCATAAGTGTCAAGACAAATACAGCAACAAGCAAAGAGGCATTGACAGAGAGTCAAGAAATGATGATGAGAAACATTATTATTAATATTTCAGTAAAGTTCATTAAATCTATTCTGTTGTTAGTGTGGTCTTTAAACTTTTGAACAGTGTATGGACTGACAAAGGTGTTACATGAGGAAGCAAATTGACAACAATGCAGTAAATATTTTAGGTGTATCAAAAAGCGTGCTCGTTAAGATACCAGCAGATAAACTAATCCAGCACAAATTAGTGCATAAAACGTCACCAAAATGAAGTATTTGAACCTCATAATTAAATACAATAGGTGGAGAAAAACTGCAAAAAGGTCCACTTTTTGAAAAAAAGAACCCCCCCCTTTCAATAGGCTGGCTACGAACCTGCTTTATAACGATCACGTTAGTTGAGCTGTATGCACGATGGGTGCTGCCATCGCCGCCGCAGACAAAGTTCAGAGAATCGGATCTGCTGGATTTACAAGACGTGAATTCATCCACTTCTCCCAAAATACATTAAAGTAAGTGGCAGGTGAACTGGGAGAAGAATAGAGTAAACTTTAAAGTTACTTACACAATGTGTATCTGATATGAATAAAACAAATTATAATGGAAAGGATTATTATTGCCTCTTCCTTTGACATCAGTGTGTATTTTACAAACTCTAAATGTATTGTTTTTTTAGTACTTATATGTCTGAAACCTAAAATAAACATTATGTGGCTGAAAACACTGAAAGGTTGTGATATATGACCGCTCTGAGCGCGGCTGTCTCTGGCTCAGTGCCAGCCAACGCGAAAGCACATTTGAATTTAGCAGTTGATCACGTGATGCACTGACCGTTCTAATCACATGTGTGATCGTACGTGTGAAAGGGTTAAAAAGAAGAAGAATGTATTTATGTAAATTCAAATATATTTTATATATGAAATGTCAGATTTTTTTTTTAGCCTATGTCATTTTTTGGCCGCGTGTGCTGCTGCACCCACTTTGAGAAAGGCTGAACTAGATGACCTGAAGGACCATGTCTGTGGGGAAAAGGAAAATGGAACTGACTGGGTAAGTATACTGGGTAATTAGACTTAGGCCTAATCCCAATTCTACCCTTTACCCCTTCACTTTCCCCTTCCAATTCGCTTCGCGCCTTCATATGAAAGGAGCAGGGGTGTCTCAATTCTCTTTTGGCTGGAGGAGTAGGGGTAGTGGTAGGTGGAAGGGCAAGTTAGCCCTTCAAACAAAGATTTTTCGAGACCTTATTTCAAACGTTGACAATAAATTTCCCCACATACAGCATACATGGCTACCCGAGCAAGTAGAGAGACCCAAATAAATGCAAGAATTCTTTGGCATATATAAGTATTTTCAAAATAAATAATCATTTGTTTTATGTTGCATTCAATCTTGTGTTCATATGTACCATTATGTTTTCTGAAGAAACGAAGAAAACCTATGATAAAAGTTAGCTAATTTTATTTTAAAATAAAATAAATTTTATTGATACCCACTGATTTGACCACATAAATACTAGTCTGGTGCAATCCTCCAGCAAACATAGGCATCAAACACATCGTTGTCTCCTTTGACTTCTGCAAAGTGCTGAAGAAGAAATGCATTAAAATAGCTGTAACCCACAAAACTGAGATCATTACAGCTTGTGATAACATCAGCACATTTTCTTTGATGTAGGAGCTAGCGATGAGGTATGATGACAAGTAACTGTATAGTAGTGGTGTAAATTCTTAAAGGGGGGGTGAAATGCTATTTCATGCATACTGAGTTTTTTACACTGTTAAAGAGTTGGATTCCCATGCTTAACATGGACAAAGTTTCAAAAATTAAATTGTACGTTTGAAGGAGTATTTTTGTTCCCAAAATGCAGTTTCATAACAAGGTTCGGGAGGAGCACGTCAGATACTTAGCCTAATTAACACAGGTGGAGCCACTTAATATAATCAACCTTAGGGTATAAATACAGCTGAATTATCCTACCTGTCTCCATTGATGGTTCGTCAGCATCATGGTTCGCTCTGTCTGCCATCTTATCACAGACCCAATTTTTCTTCCACCAAGGAGATCCGTACCGGGGATTTTTCAGATCTGCTACTTTTGCTGATACCCATGATCATTAAACACGGCCGCTGAGCACCATCAAACGTCGTCGCGACAGCTGCTCTTTTCGCCAAGCCACATGTCTTGGCCAATAGACCATGCAAAGCTCGAGCTCGCCTCGCTTAACACCACGATTGATCCGATCAAGACCGGGCTCTCCTCGAGTGCTGGAATCACACTTCAGTTCTTATCCACCGTGGCTCAGCCTGTTGCAGTGGCTTTTCCAACCGCGACGCAGCTTGAGGCTGCCTCCTCTAGCAGCGCAGACCGCGCGTCGTAATCCATACATTTTCAGGTGAAGACGCTAAATACAGGTTCGCGGCTAGAAAGTAGTACGGCAGCTGCTTGGAGTTCTGATCACATACGTATACGGAAATTCCAGATCCGATTCGAGCCTCGGATGCGTTCAAATATTTGATCTTCTGCGACTAGACCGTATGCGAACGCCCAACTGGATGTGATGTGTTCTAATCAAATCTATCGGTGCGAGGTAGAACTGCAAATAACGATTATTTTTCTGTCGACTAATCTAACAATTATGTTTATTACAATAAATGATTAATGTTCTTTTTTTTTAATTAGTCACTGAATCCTTTGGAGAACTTTACAAAAAAAAAAAAAATATATATATATATGTATATGTATGTACAACTTCTAATATAATATTTCAACCTTTATTATTTTATACTGTAAAAACTTAAGGTTGAAATATTATAGAGGCAAAGAAAATTATTTTACTATGGTAAATATGAATTTTTATTAAACCACAGTAGCCATACATTTACAGTAGTCTGAGACGTCATGAAATGTTCTTTAGCATCACAAACCATAAAATGTAGTCCGGGTTCTGCTGTGGTTTAGCTCGGTTTCCAGAGATCTGCAGCTGATTAGGGGTAGCTCGGTGGTTTGTGACTGTCTCGCAGCGCGCCGTCTTTTAAGGGGCCGTTCACATATCACGTCATTTCCAATGTAGGCGCGCGATAAGCACGCTCATAATGGAAGCAGCGCGGTGCGCGTCGCGGCGCACTCTTTTTTCCAGGCGCGTCCGCACCCCATCGAGTTAAAAACATCTCAACTTTTCAGAATGCCGCAAGCGCAAGAATATCAGACCTGAACCAGGAAGTTGGTCACCAGATCACACGGTAACCAGTTAAGTCGTAACCGGAGAGCGCCAAGATGTTTTCCTCAGAGGTGCTCGCGCATCGCAGTTGTGCTGCCATGGTACACCATATCGGTTTTGAAAGGTGAACAAAGGGCCATTTAATTTGTCCTCTTTTTTTTAAAGTATTCCCATACAGTGGTCTCTGTTTTCGTGAAAGAATGCAACTTTCTTCATTCCCAGTATGCTGTTAAGCGAGATGTAAACAAACTGTGTGACGCGTCGACGCATTTCACGCACGTCGACGTATTTTTTGTAGTCGACGTCATCGATGACGCATTGTTGCAGCTCTGCGAGGTCAGAATTACCAATATTTCGTTAACTTTAAAGGTGCCGTGTGTAAAAATTGAGGTAAAAATATCCAAAAAATGACCTACACGCATCAAAAGAATGAGAAGAAATAATGTCAAGTTATGGTGCTGCAGAGATCTCAACCTTAATTAGCAGTAGCATTACTAGCCCCGGCCCGACAGGTGTCGTAATACCAGTCTTGGCCATGGGAGGCGGTATGCGGGCAAAATATCCACCAGACAACCTGCAATACACGAATAACTCTCACGGCTTGTGGGCGTACCTGAACCTGATGTCAATCATGTGGAAAGTACAGCCCACTACATTTCAGAGAAGAGAGCGGAACAATGGCCGAAGCCCTTGGCAAGAGACCCCTACCACCACCACCCGCTACAGGGAAACAAACGCGATCGGAATCAAAAATCAAATCCGATAAGAAAAGGAGCCGAACCAGAGTTAATATCGGCACTGCTTTCCATCGGTGGAGACAGCTGATGGACTTGAAAGAAATGAAGTTCGACTCCGAACTTGCAACATTTCTTCTGGATTGGTAAGTAAGATGCTGTTAGTATTTTGCTAGAAGTTTGTTTTGTTTGCGTATTTTTTTCGGGAACTTATAACATAGAAATGTATTGAAGGCTGTTCGATAAACGTGCTAATGTTAGCGATGGCTAACCGTAGCTGCGTTTGATAATTAGCTAGATCCGATCCGGTTTTCACCTGTTATCTACCAAGCTGATGCTAAAATGCAACATTACCTAAGAAGCTTGAAATGTCTTCGATGATAATGAACCCGAGATAGAGAGAGCGGGAGTGTGCCTGGCTTGTCTCAAGTCCTACTTTGCCCATGTTTCCTCACAGGCATGTTTTACTGTGAACTAGATTCATTAGTCATTATCATGACTAATTGAAAAGTTCACATTTCTGCCACAGACCGTAATGTCACATTACCTTTTTATTCTTAGGTTGAACACAAAAAAATGAGTGGACCTGTTACAGAGACAAGCATACCTCAGAAAAGCCCAGCAAGGGCTCGGCAGGTGTGGAAGAATTGGCCAGGCTTGAGTGCAGGTAAGTCATAATTTGCACTGTGATTGCAGTTTCTTCTAAGAGCTTTTCAGTGTTACTACTTTCTGATTTTGTGTTAATTTAATATTCTATCTTATATAATGCTGTTTCTAAGCCTTGGTGAAATGAGCATTGGTGCAGAGGAACATCTGGATGAACAAGCCATAAATTATTTGAGGAATAGCACGTGAGTATTTTGATCAACAGAGTTGATGTTGTATCTGAAGAAGTTTATCTCAGTGTATATTATTGACTGTTTTGTCTCCTCAGGATTGACTGGGCAGTTAACCCTCCACCTGTAAAGGCATCAGATACTGATGATGAGGAGCAGGACAGCTCTGATGAAGAGTACATCCCTCCACTTTCTCTTCGGTAAGTTTCCTAATGTCTCTTGTACTGCAACTTATTACTACCATCAGGTCACAAATGTATAGCTGCACAATTCTTGGCTCACCATCTCAGCTACACTCTGGTATTCTGTTCACCTTATTCTGACACATGCATTTTTTATTTTTTTTTACTTCCTTGTATGTGTATAAACTTCCGTTATGACACTTGCCTTCATACACATCCATTCTATTTTCATGAAATGTGAAGGCAAAACTCCTCACACTAACCATTGAAACACAGGTTTTACTGATGAAAACAGCCTGGTTGTTCTGGTGACCTACTCCACAAACCTGTTTGATTATGGAGGCACAACTTTATAAAAAGACAACATGTCAGTGTCATGTCAGCCCCCCTGTTTGCATGAAGAATAAGGTTAATAGGTGACATTTTTCATGCGTCAGCTAGGATGTTGATACAAGGACTCACATGCCAGTTCTTCTCTTCACAACTTTGCGAAACAGAGTAGATCCTTCAGACACTGCCTTGCAATGAAAATGTTTGTTCACATGTTTTTGGTAACATTGCCATGTTTGTACTGTTTGACTGAAACAGGTTGGGTGGAGCTTTACCAAATGTTCCAAATTTTGATGCGCTGCCAGTAATCGGTTTGGAAGAGACTGTACACGACCTCACTGCAGATTTTGAGTCCGAACCATCTACAGATCCTGACAGCTCCACTGCCTCACCAGCTGATTCAAATGTGCCAACTCTACAGAAGGCAGAGGACATTGTTGGTGCCAAGGCATCGATTGTGTATGATGACTGCTTGAAGTACCTTGCGGCCTTTGTTACACCACCAGTGAAACAGTGCACAGCAATAAATGTGACCGGTGCAACATGCCAACACCATCCACCATTCCTGGTAAACCTCAAAGGGAAAGGCACTGCAAGCATGTTAGAATGGGTATGTGACACTTTTGTTATGACCATAACTATGTGAATGTACACTTCAAATGGACACGAACATGTACCCTTACCTCCAAATGTTTTTATGAAAAAGTTAACCGGTACAAAAACTACTATAGCTGTTATATAAGTCTATTTGTTCTTATGATTAGAGCTGTGCTGATGGACACATTGTGTGGCGATGGGTTTCACAGCCCTTGATGAAGTATGGACTCCAGGCTGAAAAGTAGTGTCAGGTTTTCCTGTTTGACCAATCAATCAAGCATAATTACAAGTAAATGTTTTGTATGTTTTAGGACCTGATTTACAGTTGAGTTCACCCCATTGAAGCCAGAATTGCAGCATCCAGTGTACGCATAGGTGAGTAAAATGCACTCTTGTCAGGTTGCTTCATTTTTGTCTGACATGCAAAAGGCAATGACAATATGATTGCAATACATTTTACAACTTCTTACAACTGTTCATTTCCACTTGTCACAGTAAAAGCCTCCGGCAGAGAGAAGGATTGGGACCAATGGCACACCCACCAACATTAACACTGTCCATGAAAATATGAAAATATCTTACTTTGTCTAGGATTTAATTTTAATTCCTGTAATGTTTTTTACAGGCTGACTAAAATTTGTTTATAGTTTTTGCAAGTTTTGTAAATAAAATATTGAAACCAACCTATTATCACTACCATTTCATGCTTTACCCCAGTTCTTTCATTCTATAACACATAATGTTGCAGAGTTTCAGTCTGTCTGTCCTAAACGTTATTAGAGAGTAATTTGTTCCAGACTGGCAAGAATTATTCTACTGCTTTCTTTCTTGTACACAAATGGTAAGAACTGGCCTCAGGGTCTGATTGTCAATGACGGACAGAAAGGTTTATTAAGTTTATTGTACCTGTTACAGTTTTACTCACGTGGTAAAAAGAACATTTTTACACACTGAATTCAGTCTTTCCAGTTTGAAAAAATTGGTTAATGCAACACAAAGTAGTGTAACAACACCATTTACAGTAAACCTTATGAAAGTTAAATAAAAATAGTTATGTAAACTGAAAGTTAAGAACAAAAAGGTAAACTAAAAGCCAGGAAGAAAACCTGTGTATTGTCCCTGAGGATCCGGAAATGTGTTCCTGATTTTACAGACACAACAACTCTGTATTACAAGTCTGTTCCCAGCTCCTAGGGACCCATGCTGCCAGTAAATGTAATGTCTATAGGCGGCATAACGAAACTCTCGGCTCTCTGACCCTGGTTCTCTGGCACGGCCAAGCCCTGTAACGTCTTCCCTATACTGGCGGTGAATACGCAGGAAGCCTCCATCCAGGCAGTAATCCCTAAAGAGTGGTAGGTTGCTAATGCAGTTGTTTGGTGTCTGGCGGCAGCATTTTCTCTCCCTGTCAGTGGGCATGTCCCTGCAGTTGTGACAGGTGCACCATGGCACCCCTGGCAGACCAGCTGATGGAGGGGGGGCATTATTCTGGCGTAATGCCAGGACGTCAAACACCAAGCCTGGTTCCCACTGTAGAATATCATTTGTGAAGGACCTCAGTTGCTCAAAGCTCAAATCTTGCAGGAGGTTCTGCAAGGCCATAAGGTGTAGGTTAATTATGTGCAAATAATCACTGCATAATGTGGAACATTTACTACTCATAATATTCAATGGTTATCTCTTCAAATAAGCTAACTGTCCAGGATGACATGTGTGGCCAGCGAAATCCACTTGAAATACTACAAAGTGTTTGGGCATAAATAAAGTTTAGTTTCAGGAACACCAAGTCCAAGTAGCCTAACCTGAGTTGCGGACATTCTCTCACGGCGACGCTCCTCTACTCTCCTGTCCTCTTCAGCCCTGGCTGCTACTGCCCTATTTGCCCCTGCCTCTGCCTCTTTCTACAGAATCACCCTTTTTCTTTCTGGTCAGACTGCTCTGACTAGGCTGTGTCTGGCTGGACACTGGGGTGTAATCATCATCATCATCATCACTCTGCCATAACATAAAAACTACCTGCTGGTTATTTATTTACGCAAATGTTGGCTCAACATTAGCGCTTGACATTGGCTAACGTTACCATAGCTGCCATAAACATGTTGCAATGTTTACGTGGTACAATTTCTGGTATGCTACGCTTTTTTAATATTTCAATTAAGTTCAATTATTGTGATTTGATTTAGTATTGACTCATGTGGATAAATATTGGTACTAAAGGTAGGTGTTATGTTTTCTAAAAAAAAAAAAGAAAAATCACCTAATGCTGTAAACATTCAGAGTTTACAGTAAATTGACCTATTGACCTCATAACGTTGATAAAAAAAAAAAACACACTGATTGATCGATATTATGTATGAGGAATACATTTTGGTCATTTGTAGCCTAGTGTATCTTTCAACAGTGTTCGTGTTTTTTTTTTACTATAGTAGAGATGATCGATTCACGTGCGCTAGGGATCTGCCATGTAACATTTACAAGTGCCAAAACGGTATTGTTTGAATTGCGTCATAAAATTGACAGAATCTGATAATTTTTTTATATCATAACTAACCTGCTCTGTCTAGTCTGTTGGTCTCCGTGTCCTCTTTGCTTCGTGGTTTTTCTGTGCGTGAGAAAACTGATTTGTGTCGTGAAAGCGTGTGAAAAAAGTCAATTGCGTGTGTCTCACGGTGAATGCTTGAGAGTTGGCAGCTCTGGTTACGTTGGTTGGCGCTAGCTTGGTCAACATCAGCTGTCTGATGTTGACAGAATGCTGTCTGTCAAATTAATTTAATTCAAATAATGTGTATATACAACTCAAAATATAATATGAACAAAACGAATATGAACATATTCACTGGTAAAGGTGAAGGGGAGTAGCTTGAAGATGTCATGTCTCAAAATCACTCGATGTTCCTCTGGAGGCAAATGGCTCTAGTGTTGTTGTGAAGGTAGGGGCGGAGCATAGAGACTATGCCGTTTCTCGTTTGTTAATCTAGAGTAGACCAATTCACTTTATTGAGGCATACTGCCCCCATCTGGTGTGGAATGTGGAGTATGACTTGATTTTTTTGCCAGACATTACAGATGGCACCTTTAACATTATTCTTCAAACACAATTTATGTAAAATGGTGGTTTATAATAATTATGGGAGAAATAATTATTAAACCATTATTTATTTGATTAGTCCCATAAAACCTACGGTTTTATTTGGGGGTCATCTGATTTGTGACGATGTATTCATGCATTATATTCATTAAAATTATTAATTTTACCATGGTGAACATGCCAAGGTAATAGTTGCTGCACGACCAGTTTGAAAGTTCTGCACGACTGCCTAGAGGGAGAAATATGACAATCGTGTCCAAATGTCGTGTGCCATGGAAGGTGGCTTAAAGTTTGTTAAATGAGGTTATGACATAGTTCTGTTGGATGACGATGCCAATTTTTACCACGAAGCCAAGGCTTTTTTCCCATAGTTGTCATCCACACTGAAATGTCCAAAGATATTATCTGCCTCACCGTGCATGTTTAAACCTCACACAGACATAAGTTTCATGCAATTATTCTGGCAGGATGAATTTATTTAGGGATATATTTCACCATTTACTGGCGTGATCGCTTAGAATTTATCTAATACACCACTACCCTCGTTTTGCCGCAGGACAGCAAGTGTGAGTAAAAATTCTGTTGTCTTTCTAGGTCTATAATATTGAAAAGCATGCAAGTAAATATCTTTAGAAACTGCTTGGAAGTAAATAGCACATAACTGCAATTAATGTCATTGCCATAATCAGGTCTATTGGTATGTTTTACAATACTAAATGATGTTCATTGTTTTCAGAAGCCTCTGTTTCCAAAGTCTATACTACCATGTGAAACCAGTGTTTCAAATTTATCAGTTTTGGAGGCTGCTTAAAAAGGCCGGAAGGCCAAAACAAGAGGAATGATGCTTTTCCAACAGGAACGTACTAATGTGGACAAAGGCTTAAGGAATTGTCAAATTAGGCAACCAATCGCTAAGCTGGCAACACAGTAGACTACGCATTAATTTTTTAGGCTGCCCCATCAAATGTTACTAACCTGTCTACTCTTCCCACAGCCAAGGAGGGGGAGGATGGGCCTAGTGGTTAGAGAGTTTGACCCCTAACCCTAGGGTTGTGGGTTCGAATCTCGGGCTGGCAATACCATGACCGTGGTATCCTTGAGCAAGGCACCAAACCCCCAACTGCTCCCCGGGCGCTGCAGCATAAATGGTTGCCCACTGCTCCAGGGGTGTGTTCATGGCGTGTGTGTCTGTGTGTTCACTGCCGTATGTGTGCACTTGGATGGGTTAAATGCAGAGCACGAGTTATGAGTATGGGTCACCATACTTGGCTGAATGTCATGTCACTTACATTTTTTTTTTCTCACTTTCAATTCATCCTAGGTGGTGGTGATAGTGTTACCTATCGATTATAGATGGTTTCAACGGCATCAACATAAACAAACGGTAATGCGCGTGAGCGCTTTTGTGGACCTAACTTAACTTCCGGTAGACTCCAAATAGAATCAATAACAACAGCCAAGTCCCTCTAGAGTAGATATTTTTTGATAACAAACAAAATGTGTTTTTTGTGTGGATCAGGCGGACTTAATGAAAATGATAATTCATTCTTTGCCAGCAGGAGATGTTTTAAAGCATAGACATAAAGTGCGAGAAATAGAGGTTTCCCCAGTAACAGCTGTAAATGAAGCAGAGCTACGCTCACACGCTGCTTTATCACGCATATAACATGCAAGTCTTCCTTCAGAAATACAGCGATATAAAAACACCCGTACTTCGTTTTGATATTTAAACAAATGTAAGGAATTATTATTATTAAACGTGCAGTACGTTATGTAACGTTACTCATGTTTATTTAACGAAGCCTTTTTGAAAATCGATCAGTTTTAAAATTGTGGTGAGTCTCCAAAAATAAATAAATGTATGGGAAACACATCCCGCGGCACAGCCACCTGAGCCCAACTTCAGTCTACTCATCACCTTGCCTTTAACTGCGTTTGTAGATGTCACCGCAGCCAGACCGATATACACAACACAGACCGGAAGTTAACTTAGGTCCAGGCGCGTGCGCCCGATGAAACGGTCTATAGTCAAGACGATATTAGACTCATTCTCCTATTATTGTATTTTATTATCATTATTAGGCGGCCACTATAATTCAGCTACCAAACTGCTCCGTTATTTAATTTCCGCTTGCCTGTGCTTGCAAGGATGATTCGAGCCTGTAGGCGATGAAGAAGTCTCAATCCAAAAACAGACGTACATCGTCTGCAGATACAAGGTATTTCATTGCACTGTAACAAGTAATCTGGTATGCGCAATATTTTACACAAGCCTCACTAACTAAGTTTAATGCCTCAGTTATGTTAGAATGTATCTCATTCTTTTGTTTCTGTGGTGTTGTGTCGGTCTCATCATGAGGCGCATGGTCGGGACCGGGTACGACCAATGCATCAGTTTCAACTAAACCTTACTCCAAATATATTTACTGGTTTTGAATACTATATTTAACATGTTCGTTTACGTCCATATTAGGGTTTAATTGTTGAACTTTAAATGAAATCCTCTATTGTTTCACCATTGACCGATTTCCAGATCATTTAGATAGATAACTTCCGTGTGCAGATGCGGCAAATTTTTCACAAGACAAGCGAGATGACCGTAGTACCCGATTACATGAACTAGCTGTTTTAAATATAATAATTTCATATTTAACATCAGTTTATCAGTGCATCTGAAAGTATATTCTTTTAGACTATCGGTGATTCCATAGGCTCTCTTTCTTTCACCCGCATGGTTTAAAATAGCAAAAAGTCATGCCATGACAAGAACAGAGTCTCTCTCTTCCTCCACCCAAGCACGATTACATACGTATACGTATCGTCGATCTCACGCACTGACAAGATGACGATTGACAATGGCCATATCGCTGATTAATGGCACTCATCTGAGGTACACTGGCACAGGAAATTCTATTTATTTTTTGCACACTTCAATTTTCAAATACAATGACTGCACCAAGATTTTCTGACTTTATATCGGAAGCAGCTCATTGGATTCATTAAACAATTATGCAGTAATCGTCATAGCATCTACCCTTTAGACAACCAAATTGTTCTTAGTATTGAACCCCTGTCAGGCACTGCAAGAGTGCTCCCGCCTTGATCCAACCTTTGCCTTTTCCGTGTTTAAAAAAAAAACTAAAAAAACCTCCTTCACTGTCTGGCCAAATACTGGCCATACAACTTTACATTTCTGTCTTAGTTCGGAGAGGCTTTCCCGTCTGATGCTGCGAGTAATTACCTCCCATCAGACATCGGTGAGAGCCTCCCGCCTAGACCACATTACTTTTCCTTTCTACGGTCGGCGAGGCTTACCCATTCGACACCGTGAGTATTGAGCTCCCGTCAGATGGTTGCGAAGTCTCCCGGCCAGACAACTTTTTTCATCCTTTGGTCTAAAAGGCTTACCCATCCGACGCCGCCAGTATTAAGCTCCCTCGGGATGCTGGCGTGAGCCTCCAGGCCACACACCCTTACCTTTTCCTCCTACAGTCAGCGAGGCTTATCCGTTCGATGCCTTGAGTATTGAGCTCCCATCGGACGCCGGCAAGAGCCTCCTGGCAACACAACTTTACCTTTCTGTCTTACATCCGGAGAGGCTTATCCGTTCGATGCCTTGAGTATTGAGCTCCCATCGGACGTCGGCGAGAGCCTCCTGGCTAGACAACCTTACCTTTTCCTTTCTACAGTTGGCGAGACTTATCCGTTCGGTGCCTTGAGTATTGAACTCCCATCGGACGTCGGTGAGAGTCTCCCAGCCACTTAAACTTTACTTTTCCATGCTAAGGTCGGGGAGGCTTACCCGTTCGATGCCTTGAGTATTGAGCTCCCATCGGACGTCGGCGAGAGTCTCACGGTCACCTAAACTTTCGTTCCTGCTTGACGGGTGGCGGTGCTCGCATACGACGACAAGAGTCTCCACTTCCCGCCAAACTCTGTCCAAATCTTTCCCCCCCCGTCTGGTGAGGCTTACCCGTTCGGTGTTCTGAGTCCTGATCTCCCATCGGATGCTGCGAGAGCCCGCGCAGTCGGGTTTTCCTTTTCCCGCTCCCTGGCCGTCAAGGCTTACCCGTCTGACGCCGTTGAGTATTGTGCTCGTGTCAGATGTAGGCGAGAGTGCTCACGGTTGGGTTTTCTTTTCTTGCTGCCCACAAACAGGTCTTATCCATCCGATGCCGTGAGTATTGATCTCCCATTGGGTGTTGCAAGAGTCCTCTTTGTCGGCAGCCCAAAGCTGTTTATCTGCTCAAACCGAGAGGACTTACACGTCCGTCGTCCTGAGTCTTGATCTCCAGTAGGAGGCTTCATGGGTCCTCTCAGTTAGGTATCTGCCCTGGTTGCCTACTGACTAGCAGGGGCTCATTAGCCAGTAGGGCCCGTACGCCTACACCGTGACCTATTCCAGTCGAGACAACTCGGGCCCTCCTGGTTGGGCAATCCAATCACGTCGCTCCTCCGCTATCGGCCGGTGGGGCTCATCCGTTCCAATGCAGTGAGGTGCATGGTTTGTTTTGGATGATGGTTTTTCCCTCACGGTAATGTCACAGCTTCCACATCCTCTCAACGCAAAAGCCTATTCGCGCTCGTGATTCTTTAGCTCCGCCCACACGTCACGCCTCCAGCCGGTCGTGTTTTTCCGGGAAAAATCGGTACAGACTATCTTTCTCTTATGAATATAATAAAACTAAAGGCTTTTTGGATTTATGAAGGATGCAGTACTACTCTATATGTACTCAAGATTAACAGGATATTGAGTGAAAATGAGCATTTCACCCCCCCTTTAAAAGTATTGTTCAACAAAAATGACAATTCTGTTATTTACTATTCCTCATGTTGTTCCAAATATTTTTTGTTTATTATGAAAAGCAAATTGGGATTTTTTTAATGAAACCTGAAATTGCTGTTCCTTTGCTGACAATTCAAATAAACAAAACTTTCAAAATTCAAAAAGGTCCAACATTTTTTTCTGTATGTACATATGAATCAAGCCATTTAATCACAGTCTTCTGAAGTGACATGTTCCCTTTAGGATAGAGAGACTTAATTAACACTAGAATCGCCACAGGGTCAATTTTACCCATGGCTGTTTTTCAAATGTATATAGCAGATTTAAAATAAAACATCCAAGTCTCTCAGTCATTGACTTTTAGTAAAATGATGTCATTTACAATTCAATGTTGTTAAAAATTATTTTGATAAAACCATATAAAAAAACTGGGCATTTATACCTATAAGCGCCAGTGGGTCAAATTTAGCCACTATTGAATGCACATATTTTTTCACTGTTTACATTCCACCTATGTTTTAACATTTATCATTTCTAGGCAATGCTTTTCACTCACTGAGTTAGCGGTTATCAGGTTCATAAATTAAGTAAAAATTGGTTCAGCTTAGCATCTGACGGTTCATCTGACAGTGATCCAGATATCATATTTACTATCATATTTACATGTTTTAGCTTAACATTACTCTAATTGGTCAAACTTTGGTTTAATTATTACATTTTTGTCTTTCCATATTGTTTATTGTTTGCTACTATGTTGATATTCTAGTCTGGCCATTTGCTGAAGAAATAAATAAATAAAAATCCAATCTATACGATATAATGAATAAAACTTTTTAATTACCAAAGTTTAATGGTGTTGTTCTCTTATTCAAACTATAAATGATTTAAATAAACAAGTGAATAAATATTCAGTTGTCCGCTTGAATTTGTCATCGCATCAAATTGCAGGGGTTATCTTAATATATTGATTAATGACATTGTATAATAATGCACCACCCAAATATTTAGGGCACTAGCTTCTAATTTCCGCTGTCAGTGCATGCCTTTTTTATTTTTTTTTACCTTAGGCTACTGACCATTATGTATTTGTGTAGCCTGCATTAAAAGTCTTGAACATAAAAGAAACAGGATAAAATATAGTTAATGACTAAACATAATCATTTCATGACTCTAGACACTTCTTTGTGAAGACAGTGGCATAATACAGTGAAATTATATGTTCTTTAGCCATATAAATACAGTTGTAATGAGCGTGGGTAAAATTTACCCGCTGGTGGTTTTAGGTATACAGCGACCTCTGGCGATTCTAGTGTTAAGCCATAATATACATTGATTAAAACACAGAAATATATTTGTCTGTGCGTGGGACACGAGAACCAATGAGGCTTGTTCTAGCATATCTCACAGACACGTGAGTTTTTCATTTATATGTGTATGTGACGCCTCGGTGGTTGGTCACAGGCTTTTCCATCTTACGCAAACACACTGAGAAATCATAAACTCCAAATCCAGCATACAGAGATTCAGTGAATGTGGAGGTGAATGTGTGTAAATGTGTGAGTGTGTGTGTGTTCGAGATGCTGTAGAAGGATAAACACCCAGCCAACCAGTCCAAATATACACCTACTATATGAGAGGAACGTAAAGGGATATGTATGTCAGTTGAATTATTATTATGACGGGCAATGAATCCATTATCAGAGCAGATCAGACTCCAGGAGTTTTTATTTCGTCCAAACCAACAGTCATGACTCTGTCCTTTCCTGCTGATTCCTTTATATGTTACTGACATAACAGAATATCCCCTCCATTCGGCCTCCCAATAACAGCGTCCAGACAGACTCTCTCTAGAAAGAACCTGATGACATACATCAAATCTTTCTGGATGATCAAGAAATGACTGTTCCTCTTCCACACGTGTCACCTTTCGG
Organism: Carassius auratus; assembly: GCF_003368295.1. NCBI lineage: Eukaryota > Metazoa > Chordata > Actinopteri > Cypriniformes > Cyprinidae > Carassius > Carassius auratus. Next base: position 23,390,533 of record NC_039271.1, on the reverse strand, counting down.
TTTCCCTCAGACAGAATGAGACGAGTGTTTGCTGTGTTTGTATCCAGTGTGAGAGAACAGGCATCTGAACACAAGAATAGAGAAAATGTAGAATACAACACAACACCAGTCAGTAAAGGTGTGATTTTGCTGACATACATTTGCGTAGACCTGCTGTAATCCTGAACTCTCCTCCATGATCCACACTATAAAACACACACCGTGTTCACATTCTGCACATAAGACATAATAAGTAAACACACGGCGGTGTAACTCTTCTTGCTCAACATACTTGAGTTTGTCTAGTGTGCAGTTTGGATCTTCCAGTTTTTCAGAGAGTAGCTTGACTCCTGAATCTCCTGGGTGATTGTAGCTCAGATCCAGTTCTCTCAGGTGTAAGGGGTTTGATCTCAGAGCTGAAGACACATAACGACAGCCTTTCTCTGTCACCATACAGCCAGACAATCTACAAACACACAACAACAGTATATATCACATTAGTTTGGCAATTTAAACAACTAAAAACACTCATGAATATCTGTATGTTAAGTTATGTTAATATACTTTCTTACTCCTTTTTTACTTTCACTCCCATAGTAACATACCATTATTGTTATTAGTATCATTATTATTATTAATGTGGAAAAGAGCTGACAATGTTTTTTCAGGTTTTTTTTGGGATAAATGGAAAGAACAGGAAAGTTTTTGAATGGTATAGTAATGTATATTGTTATTGAATCGTCTTAATGTTTCACTTGATTATACAAGTCAGGAATTATAGTTTGGAAAAAGTCTAACTAGTAAAATGTTTCCACATTATCTGAAACCTAATACAAGTAAATATATAAATAAAAAGAGACATACTCATGTTTATGATCTCTGCCGGATTGGGCACTTCATTCTTTTTTCTGAGGAAATCCAAAACTCAAATAGGTAAATCCTCAGCACATCTTCTTCGGGTGAATTATGTCTTATTCCTCTCATCGCGAAGCAAACCGTAAAATTAAACTTGAACAGTCTCACTGCTTTGTTTTCTGTATGGGCATTCAGAAGCCGCGAGCAGCTCAGCTGGTGGTCTCATTAGAGATAATGAAGAGAGACTTGAAAGACTGGACATTGCGTTGTTTTCATATGGATTACTTGTTTTCAGTAGCACTTGTTTTAAAAGTAGACATGTCAAGCTTTCTATAGATAGCAGTTTCATGTCTCTTCGTTGAATATTCAATGAGTTACAGTTCATTTTAAATACTGTATTTTTCAGATTATAAGTCGCACCTGAGTATAAGTCGCATCAGTCCAAAAATATGTCATGATTAGAAAAAAAAACATATATAAGTCGCACTGGACTATAAGTCTCATTTATTTAGAACTAAGAACTAAGAGAAAACATTACCATCTACAGCCGCGAGAGGGCGCTCTATGTTCTCAGTGTAGACTACAGGAGCACTGAGCAGCATAGAGCGCCATCTGCTATCTATAGAAAGCTTGACATGTCTACGTTTTGTTATTATTACGTCTGTATACAAATAAAAGTAGACCCTTTAGAGATTCGATTGATGTATTGCTCTTATCTGTACGATCAAAACTGAAAGTGTAATTCAAGTTATTTTCGGGGTTATCAGGAGAAAAAGCCTCAAAAGCTGCGCATTTTGCAGACATAGGAGCAACAGAACCCATGGCCGTAAAAAGATAATTCTGTGCTTGAGTGAATGTTTGTGGCTGGTATGAACTACTCTATACTGATTATTTCTACAAAACCTGCTTGCAATGAACATTCATGTGAAAATTCATGTTTGGTGTTAAAGTCCCTTGAATCTTTTTCTTTGTTACTAAATACCTCAGTATGTTCAACTGACAGTTCGCACTTGTCAGTCCAGCAGACAGCAGCTTCACTCCTGAATCCAGCAGGTCATTGTTACTCAGGTCCAGCTCTTTCAGGTGGCCTTTTGATAATTTTAGAGCTGAAGACAAACTTTCACAGCACTGACCAGTGAGATTACAGCTGACCAATCTAAACAGAAAAAAAATTAGAAATTAATTTTTTAATCATAATTAATCAAATTTTATGCACATAACTGATAATGCAATCAAAAGTTGTGTATTGTGCACTTTTTCATTTAAAAGAACTGCTATATGAACAAAAGTGCAATAAAATTTGGTTTGCAAACACTAAGCAAATAAGATTGCTTTTTTTTACAGCGGTATTCCTTTTAAATAGTAGCATTTAAAATATTTCTTGTAAATCTTAACTTATAACATAAATGTAATTAAATATAAAACATAAAGCTGTTTGTCACTGCAAGGACATTAACATTTTTTATAGAAAATACAGGTGCTTCTCAATAAATTTGAATGTCAGGGAAAAGTTAATTTATTTCAGTAATTCAACTCAAATTGTGAAACTTAACTGTATAAAATAAATACAATGCACACAGACTTAAGTAGTTTAAGTCTTTAAGTTTTTTATACTTTTAATTGTGATGATTTTGGTTCACATTTAACAAAAACCCACCAATTTACTATGTCAACAAGTTAGAATACTTCATAAAAAAAACATTTAGTGAAATCTTGGCCTTTTGGAAAGTATGTTAATTTACTGTTCATGTACTGAATACTTGGTAAGGGCACCTTTAACTTTAATTACTGTCTCAATTTGGCGTGGCATGGAGGTGATCAGTTTGTGGCACTGCTGAGGTGGTGTGGAAGCCCAGGTTTCTTTGACAGTGGCCTTTAGCTCATCTGCATTTTTTGGTCTCTTCTTCCTCTTGATAACAACCCATAGATTCTCTATGGGATTTAGGTCTGGTGAGTTTGCTGGCAAGTCAAGCACACCAAAACCATGGTCATTTAACCAACTTTTGGTGCTTTTGGCAGTGTGTGCAGGTGCCAAATCCTGCTTGAAAATGAAATCAGCATTTTCAAAAAGCTGGTCAGCAGAATTAAGCATGAAGTGCTCCAAGATTTTGAATATAACTTCAGAATATTTCATTTGATTATAAATTTAGTTAAGAATTATAGTTTGGAAAAGTCTTTGGAAAAGTCTAACTAGTAAAATGTTTACACCTTATGTGAAAACTAGTACAAGTATATACAGAAGGTAGACATCGAAAACGCCTCTTTTACCACCGCATGTACAGCCGCCGTGGCGTTTGTAAAGTGCATTTGCAGCTTTTGACTGCTGAGTGGCGCAAATGGACGTCAGTTTTGCCTCGCTGATGTGTTACATTTGACAGCTTCAGTCACAGAAAATGAAAGAAAAATACTATAGTTAAAATATTTAATATGTAATATTCACAGATGAAAGTTTGGTACTTATGAAGTTATGTGTATTTCTTAAAACGAATTCAAGTGAGATAAATGTCAAGCCTGTGCCTAAGCCTGTGCTTATATTTTCTCTAAGCTACATGGTATTAAGCCATATTTTAGATTTGATACATTTCAAAGGTGTGCAGTATTATTTATATTATATGAATTATGTGTTATATATTATTCAAAAGGAATTGTGGTTTAATTTGCATCAGAGCATTAAAAGTGGTAGCCTATTTTAGGGGGGTAGGCTACATGCATGCAATGTCAATATATTCATATATTATGCCTATATTTTAATTTATATTTTAAAATTCCTTTAATAAAACAACATTCATTTTTGTTATTCGTTACCTGTCCTTTATTTTGACAGATAACTTCTTGGGAAAAATACATTTGTCTGTAAACTGATAAAAAAAATTGTTGCATGTTTAAAGTGAAGCACTGTATAATTTCGTTCACATTATTTATGCCTAATTAGCCTAAAACAAGAAACTAATAAATTAAACCTGCACGATTTAGCTAAATCTTTGAAACTCTAAAGAATGGACGGATTAATAAATCGTCCTCACGATTAAACTCAAGTTCTCTCATTATAATCAACAAAATGCACGTTCTGTAAAAATGAGCTTCATTAACTGACAACATAAGTGATTTTAAAGGGAGCTTTCTTTACTTGCTTTTACTTGTCATCTGTGCTCCACTGCACTAAAAGTCTGTCTAAACTTGATGACATCACACTACAGTGTCAAATCATCTGAATGTAGTGTCAGTATATGTCCGGTGTAGACCTGGTGTGCGTTTTTTAATGGGTTATGTTTCAGCCCTGCTTGTTTTTAATGTTTTTATTAAATATCTGTATTGACTGCATGATCATATTGTATTATTTACTGCCATGCGACCTACAAAAGTAAGGCTTGGCAAGCCATGCAACGAGCATTGCTGCAGGTTGATTTTTGGTGGATGTACTGTACTTGTGCCGCTGCGGTCGTCTTGATTTAGTCGGGTGAAACATCTCTCTAACTCGGCAGAGAGTGGACAGGGTCAGCAACAACTCACTGATACCAGAAACACCGCTCCGCTTTCACTCCGTGGATAAAGTATTTCAGTATGTTTGAAATGTTATTTACTTACCGTAGCCTATAAAATAATAAAAATAACAGGAGAGTATCAAAGTGGCTTATTGTGTGTAAACTTTTTTCCCTATCAGTTGTCAAACTATTAATATTGTAAGCATTAAATCTGCTTACTGCTGTGCAGAAACAGATCGATTAATTTCTACAATATTTCAAAATCAAATAGCCTACTGATAATGTAGTAGCACTGTAAGATTAGATTTGTTTGAATGCATTATTGCTAAAGCGATTGTGTGTAAATGTGCTGTATCTGTTTAAATCATGCTTTAACCCGAAAATAATCAGTAAAAGAAACAGAAAAACTCCTTAGCCTTTAACATCCCGCTCGACTCTTGCAGTCATTATATCCTTCTGATCAAGCCATAGGTAAATATGTTTAACATGAATTCTTGCTGAATATGCAGTTATATTACGGGCTGTTGGCATGAATTGTACTCGTGATGGAGGCTCTTGGAGGGAGTGAAAACCACAACGCTCAGACTCTTAGGGTGCTTTCACACTTGGTTCCCTTGCCTGGTCCGAACCCGAGTTCGGTTGCTCCCCCCTCCCCTGCCCCCAATGGACTGTGTTCATATTATAATATTTGAGTCTGAACAGCGGTTCGCATGCGTCATCAAGCCAGCAGCTGTTTACCCCGTTGCTTGGTAATGACTTCGCAGGAGAAGGTGGCAAATGCATAACATTACTCTCCACACTTTTATGTATTACGTTTTTGAACTGTTCGTTTTGTTTATAAAGCTTCGGGACATAACGGCACTTGCCGCTGTCTTAAGAATGTACTGAAAATTCTCTAAAGAACATTGAAGGCAAACATAAATGAGATGTACAGCTCTCTGCTTGCAGCGCGTCAGTCACACTCATCAGGAAAGTGAGTGAAACACACACACAAACACATATTTTCATCAAATAATTTGTCATTAAAAGCGGTTCACTTCCGCAATTTGGTACGATTGCGTTCACATAAGCAGCGAACCGTACCAGAGTTCACATTAAGCGTACCCCAGACCACCGTTTTTAAGCGGACTCGGGTACGGTTCGCGGGTGCGCATCCGAGTATGGAAAACAGTGTATATATCACCAAATGAACCGAACTCTTGACATCAATTGAACCCGGTTGTGCACCAAAAGTGCTAGTGTGAAAGCACACTTAATATCCACCCCAGTCAGAATCTCACTGCTCCGCTCATCATCTGCTAGGCAGCGTGTCTCTGTCAGACTCGTGGGGGAGGGTTGAGACACTTGGAACTATGGGAGCCTGAGTGGTGCATCGGTGGATGTTAAAAAGAAAACCGATTTTCATTCAAACAAACTGATGTAAATTACAAATTCGAGTTAATCGATTTATCACACTGCCCTACTTGCTTTCATATAATTTAATTAAAAAAAATGCAGTTGCATTTAAATGCAGGTGTGTAAAATATGTGCAATATTTGCACTGCACTGATGGTAGATGTGCAGCATTTATTCTTATTTGTTCTATCTTCATTAGAAATATTGTTTGATTTTATTTTGGATAATTGCATGTAAAAAATAATTTACGTTATAATGCATATGCAAAATGTGAATTAATATTCATATTCAAGTGTTTGTGCAAAAATTATTAATGCGCATTAATGACAGGGCGCATTAATATTCAACATTCAACAATCTGTGAATTTGATGGGAGCAGCTACTGGTAGCCAGTGTAAACTGATGAGGAGAGGTGTAATTTGAGCTTTTTTTGGCTCATTGAAGACAACCCTTGCTGCTGCATTCTGGAAAAATAGCAGAGAGACTTGACAGTACATGCAGGAAGGCCCATCAGGAGAGCATTACAATAGTCCAGTCTGGAGAGAACAAGAGCTTGGACAAAAAGTTGAGTGGCTTGCTCTGATAGGAAGGGTCTAATCTTCCCAATGTTGTATAAGGCAAACCTGCAGGACCGGGTCGTGGTAACAATGTGGTCTGTGAAGCTTAACTGATGATCTATCACAACTCCTATGTTTCTGGCTGTCCTCAAAGGAGTTATGGTTGATGAACCCAGCTGTATAGAGAAGTTGTGATGAAGCAATGGGTTAGCTGGAATCACCAGGAGTTCTGTCTTCGTAAGGTTAAGCTGAAGGTGATGGTCATTCATCCAGCTAGAAATGTCACTCAGACAGGCTGAAATGCGAGCAGCTACCGTCGGGTCATCTGGTTGGAATGAGAAGTAGAGTTGGGTGTCATCAGCGTAGCAGTGATAAGAAAAGCCATGCTTCTGAATGTCAGATCCTATTGACGTCATGTAGATGGAGGAAAGAAGTGGTCCAAGTACTGAGCCTTGAGGAACCCCAGTAGCAAGGTGTTGTGACTTCGAAACATCACCCCTCCAAGACACACTGAAGGATCTGTCAGAAAGGTAGGAATTAACCCACAGGAGTGCGGTTCCAGAGATGCCCATCTTTCTGAGGGTGGACAGGAGAATCTAGTGATTAACGGTGTCAAAAGCAGCAGACAGGTCCAGTAAGATGAGTACTGAGGATTTTGAAGCTGCTGTTGCTAGTAGCAGGGCTTCAGTAACCGAGAGCAGAGCAGTCTCAGTTGAGTGGCCACATACACTTGTGTTTTCCACTGAAGAAAGTCACCAAAGGTTGGCAAAAACTGGAAGTAGGGATCGCAATGGGATGCTCCATTTCTCCCATTCTCGTTGGGGCAGCATTTGAGGTCATCCTGATCGGAGCAAGGCAGGTGGTGTGTGGAGTCCAGCTGCCTGCAGGTCAGAGGCTTCTGTCCTTAAGGAGCTATATGGATGACATTACCTGCCTGCTACGAACCGCCCCATGTACAACAAGCTTGCTCAGGAGGTTGGATGAGCTGATCAACTGGGCCAGAATGAAGTTCAAGCCACAGAAGTCAAGGAGCCTCTCATTGCGAAAGGGTGAAAGAAATGACAGAGTCACCTTCACCATCAGTGGGGAAAATATCCCCATCATCGTGGATCAGCCCATCCGAAGCCTGGGAAGACTATCGAGCATCGCGTCAGTTCAGTCAGGTCATGTTAGTCACGCTTGCATCAGCTGACAGTCAGCTGTTCCTGACGTGTACCAATCCAGTCTTGACAGCTATCAGCCGCGGTTTATTTAAATTCCCATTATTCAGTGTCTTTTCCATTGCATTGCTGCTTGCAATTAACTCCCTCCTCCAACCCCAACTCCACCAACTGAACCTGTAATTTGATCTAACTTGTTCTTTCTTTACAGTGTCTTCATTGGAAGCAGACTCTATGACATTTTGTTTACAACTCATGTAATTGTGAATTGTAATTATATATGCTTATAATGCTTTTGTTCTGTACCCCAGGGGGGTTTGTCTTGCTGCTCTCCCCGCTCTGTCCAAGCATGGCTGCATGGACAGGCATGTGGAGTGTTGCCCAGAACATAACCATACTGCCAACACTAACTGTATGCAATTATAATTGTCATAAATATACTTGACGGAAGTGGTCCTGATTGAATTATACATCTGGTCTCTCAGACAAGGATATGGGGAAATTCATCCTTCAGCAGTTGTCAGAAGGCCTTTCCAAGATTGATGCAAGCCAGCTACCTGGAAAGTACAAGGTGTGGTGTTATCACTCAACGAAGTTGATAAGTTTTTTGCACATTTCGAACGTGTAGCGACAACATTTAAATGGCCCAAAGAGATTTGGACCATGACGTTACAATGCGTTTTCACTGGAAAAGCGCAGGAGGCTTATTCCTCGTTAACTCTTGAAGACGCAGCTGATTATGAAAAAGTTAAACATGCTGTTTACGCATTTATGTTCTTGTGCCAGAGGCTTATTGACAAAAGTTTCGCAGTTATCAGAAACCCGACGCTCTCACATTTGTCGAGTATGTTAGAGAAAAAGAAATGTTATTGATCGATGGCTTAGCTCTCAAGAAGTAAAAACTTTTCAATCTCTTCGTGATTTGATTATTCTTGAAGATTTTAAAAATGGTATTCCTCAAACAATCACTACTCATGTTAGTGAGCATAAGAATTTAACTCCTGTTCGTGCAGCTGTGCTTGCCGATGAGTATGTACTCACTCATAAGTGTGTTCCTTCTAATTCTAAATTCGCACAAAACGCATCAAGTTATCCAAATGTGTCCAAGATGTGTAGAGAAACCATGCCTGTTTCTGCCCGCCCTCTAGATCGGCGTCCGTCGGTACCTAACGTTACAGCTTCAACCTGTGCCTATTGTAAGAAACGTGGTCATGTTTTGTCTGAGTGTTATTCGCTACAGCGTAAAAATAAGGCAGCGAGTCAATCCGCTTCTTATAGATCAGAGGTGGGTTTGTGTGTTTCGAACTTGCCTGTGAGTAGGGATGACACCCATACTAACAATCATAGTTTTGCGCCTTTTATAATGGATGGCTTTGTTTCTTTGCCAGGTGAGCACTTAAAAATTCCCGTAAAAATTTTGCGTGATACTGGTGCTTCACAGAGCTTTATTTTGCAAGATGTGTTGTCTTTCAGTGATAAGACTTTTACTGGTGATAGTATTCTTGTACGTGGATTTGAAATGGGTTATGTTAGTGTCCCTCTGCATGAGATTTATCTTATGTCTGACTTGGTTACTGGCAATGTTACCGTGGGTGTGCGCCCCTCCTTGCCAATTGAAAACGTAGCTGTGCTACTTGGTAACGACTTGTGTGGTGGAAAGGTCTTGCCTTGTCCCATAGTGTCTCATGTAGCTCCAAAAACCTGTACTGATGACCTGTCAATTAACTTCCCCGAGGTTTTTTCGTCTAGCGTGGTTACTCGTGCTATGGTGAGAAATGAAAAAAAGAATGAAATTGAGGATCAACTTAATCTTAGTGACACTTTTATTGCTCAACCTCCACTCTTTAACGATAGTGATTTACCTTCGAATTCTGCTTCAGTATTGTTCCCTTCTGATGTTCCTAAATTTTCTATGAGTCGAGAGCAGCTTATTAAGGAACAGAAAATTTACCCATCTTTTGCTTCTTTCTTTTCAGAAGCTATGTCTGAAGAAGACATTCGCTGCATGGCTATTTTTTACGAGATGGTGTCTTAATGCGCAAGTGGAGACCTCTTATGGCCTCAGCACAAGATGAGTGGAGAGTTTTCTTACAAATTGTTGTCCCAGTCTCCTTTCATGATAAAGTCTTGGGTTTAGCTCATGACCATCACTTTGCTGGTCATCTTGGTGTAAATAAGACCACTGACAGAATTTTACGCAATTTTTTTGGGCCAGGTATTAAAAGGGATGTCGTGAGATATTGCAGAACATGTCACTTATGTCAGGTAATTGGCAAACCTAACCAGGTGATTCCACCTGCACCTTTACAGCCGATTCCGGTTACGTCTGAGCCTTTTGAAAACGTTATCTTAGACTGTGTTGGCCCATTGCCCCGAACAAAGTCTGGAAATCAATGGTTACTCACCATAATGTGTAGCGTGACTCGTTTTCCAGAAGCTATTCCGCTCCGTAAAATCACAGCTCCTGTCATCGTTAAGGCCCTGGTGGGTTTTTTCTCTCTTTTTGGTCTTCCGAAAACCATTCAGACTGATCGCGGTACTAATTTTATGTCCCGTGTATTTGCTCAAGCTATGCGCCAGCTCGCTGTCCACCATGTTACGTCCAGCCCGTATCATCCGCAAACTCAAGGTGCACTTGAGAGGTTCTATCAGACTTTGAAAAGTATGCTCAAGTGTTTTTGCCTCGAGTTTCAACGTGATTGGGATGAAGGTGTACCGTTTGCTCTTTTTGCTGTGCGTGAGGTAGTACAAGAGAGTTTGGGTTTTAGCCCCTCAGAACTTGTTTTCGGTCACATGGTTCGTTGGCCTATGAAGCTGTTGAAAGAGTCATGGCTAGTTGAGCCTAAGGAGTCTGTCAGTTTGTGTGATTACGTGTCCAACATGCATAATAGGCTCAGTTGTGCATGCCAGTTGGCTAAAGAGAATTTAGGTCTCTGTAAAAAACGAATGAATCAGAGGTTTGATCAGAAGGCTGTTTTTTGAAGTTTCAGTCCTGGTGATAAAGTTCTTGTGTTGATTCCTGTGATGGGTTCTGCTTTGCAGGCTCGTTACAGCGGGCCTTATTGTGTTGAACGGCGGGTGAGTAATTTGAATTATGTCATTTCGACTCCTGATCGAAAGAGAAAGACCACACTATGTCATATTAACTGTTTGAAGTTGTATTGTGGTCGAGAAGATTCAACTTCTCAGCTCAAATCTCCTTGCTCTCCAACTGTCAGAAATAGTGAGACCTGCGTAACAACCGTGCCGCCATCCAAGAAGTGTGACGCTGGAGTTGTTTCCTCGTTGGTAGTTGAGGCACAACCTGAAAGTGCATTTTCGTCGGTACAACCGGGTGCTGTGGTCAGTGCTTTGTTTGAAGATGAGGGTCGTATTCCATCGATGGAGGTAATTGAAGGGATAATGAAGAATTCTGAGGTTCTTAATGATCTAGATTCATTTTTGTCTAGTTTATCCACATTGGAACGTAATGACTTAATCTCCTTGATTAAACAACATGAGAATTTGTTTCCTGATGTGCCTCGTCGAACAACGGCAATAGAACATGACATTGATGTGGGGGCCTCATTTCCGATTAAACAGCATCCTTATCGTACAAACCCACACAAAAGGTTGTTGCTTCAGAGTGAGGTAAAGTTTATGTTGGAAAATGGCATTGCAGAATCTAGTAATAGTACATGGAGTTCGCCCTGTTTACTCATTCCAAAAAGTGATGGTTCCATGCGTTTTTGCCCAGATTTTAGAAGGGTGAATGCAGTTACAAAACCTGACAGCTACCCATTACCGCGTATCGACGATTGTGTTGATCGCCTGGGTTCAGCTGTATTTGTCAGTAAAATTGACCTGTTGAAGGGTTACTGGCAAGTTCCGTTGACCCTTCGTGCTAAAGAGATTTCAGCCTTTGTAACGCCAGATCATTTTTTACAGTATACCGCCATGGCCTTTGGCCTTCGAAACGCTCCCGCGACTTTTCAAAGGCTCATCAATGGCGTGCTGGATGGTGTGCCTAACTGCGAAGCCTATCTGGATGATTTGGTGGTCTATAGTGCCACCTGGCCTTCTCATATGGCCCATCTTTCCACGGTGTTTCGTAGGTTATCGGAGGCTAATTTAACCATTAACCTGGCTAAATGTGAGTTTGGCCAGGCTACTGTAGTATATCCGGGTAAAGTGGTTGGTCGTGGGCAGGTGCGTCCTGTCCAGTCTAAAGTTGAAGCGATTTTGAATTATCCTCCTCCAACCACTCGTTGCGAACTTCGTCGCTTCCTTGGCATGGTAGGTTACTACCGGTCATTTTGCTAAAATTTCTCTGTTTTTGCCTCGCCCCTCACTGATTTGCTCAGTCCGAAAGTGACCTACAATTGGACTCCACAGAGTCAGGCTGCTTTCGAGTCTGTTAAAGCACTGCTGACTACTGCGCCTGTGTTAGCCGCTCCTGATTTTCTCGGCCTTTTTCTATTGCTGTTGAAAGTGAAAGTGACGTGACATTCAGCCAAGTATGGTGACCCATACTCAGAACAACCGAAATTTGGTATGGTGACCCATACTCAGAAATTTGTGCTCTGCATTTAACCCATCCGAAGTGCACACACACAGAGCAGTGATAGCACACAAACACACTGTGAGCACACATCCGGAGCAGTGGGCAGCCATTTATGCTGCGGCGCCCGGGGAGCAGTTGGGGGTTCGGTGCCTTGCTCAAGGACACCTAAGTCGTGGTATTGAAGGTGGAGAGAGAACTGTACATGCACTCCCCCCACCCACAATTCCTGCCAGCCCAGGGCTCGAACTCACAACCTTTCGATTGGGAGTCCGACTCTCTAACCATCAGGCCACAACTCCCCTTGATGGGAGTGATTTAGGAGCAGGAGCTGTTCTTCTACAACAAGACAGGGATGGTCTTGAACACCCGGTCTGTTTTTTTTCGTGCAAATTTAATGGTCATCAGCGTGCTTATTCGACCATAGAGAAGGAAGCCCTTGCTCTTGTGCTTGCCTTTCAGCACTTTGAGGTCTACGTGGGAGGTGCTGCATGTCCGGTTGTGGTATACACAGATCACAACCCCTTGGTTTTTCTTGATCGCATGCGCAATTCTAACCAGCGCTTAATATGGAGTTTGATACTGCAAGGTTACAACTTGGAGATCAGGCATATTCGAGGACGCGACAATGTAGTTGCAGATGCATTGTCTTGTGCTTGATTGGGATAAACTTGAAAATAAATTGTAAAAAAAAACAATTTTTTCGTTTAGCAGGGTTTTGGTGCCATTGCTGAATGTTAATGGGTTTGTAAATATTTATTTGTAAGTATTTATTAATTATTATTGATTTCAACCCCAATTTTTTTTCTTAAGGGTGGGGGTGTTACGCTAATAAGAGATTTGAGTAGTTTGAGCTGCTTAATTGCGGTTATGCTCCCGTTATTTATTTTTTCTCCTCTAGGTCAATGATGTCCAGGTGTTTGCTGTTAGTGGGTGGGGCAACCCACTTTAAAGAAGCCTTGTTTGACGTACAACGAGGCGGGCTCTCCTTTCATTCTCATCTGCTCCCGCTGGCAGACGGAGCACAGCTCCGTGGTGTCTCGCTGGGCTCGCACGGCTCAGTTTATTATCTTTGTGGAGGTTTTTTTTTGTGTTGAGTTAATATTTCCGTTTCCACAAGCACGTGATCCGGTATGGGATTGATGTTTGTATTTATAGTTGATTTTTAGAGCGGTGGTGGTGTAAATTCTGGTGATTGGTGTTTTCATGTTATTTAGTTTAGATTAGTTAGTGCAGCAGTTAGAGGACCCGGAAGACTCACGGTAAACATTGTATTTTGTTTTTGGTCGGGAGGTAGGTAAGTTTTATCTTGTGCTGTAGTTATGTGAGATCAGGATTTTCTTTCTGTTTGTTTTGTGATTTTTACCACCACGCTCTGTTTTTGTAAAAATCATTATTGCATTAAATTAAATTATTTTTGCAATGTCACTGCGTCTATGGTTTTTTGTATGTTATGTTGTACCAGTTTGGTTTATTACCATGGTCACGTAACACGCACTTACATAATATGGTCATAAATATGGTAATCAGTGCATGATGTCATCTAGTTCATGTTCTCATTATTTATTTTTAATGATTTAAAATGTTTCAAAACACCCCCCCCCCCCCTCTTTTTTTTCACAATTCGCGCCCTGGGTATACAGTAGCTAAATGTTTCAATTTACTTCCTTAATATTACTCTTGTGGCCCATCTATATCTAGGCTAGAGCAAAACAAGTAAATTAATTAATTAAAAATATAATTTAATAGAGAGAAGAAATGTATTTTGTGTTTTTTTTTTTTTTTATTAAGTTTTTTTTTGATTGCAGTGTTAATTATTTTAATTATGGGCCTTTAATCAATACCTTTAATCAAAACATTTTCAAAAAGGTGTAAGCTAGCCTAGCGTCAGTTTTGCGGTGCTGCATTATGAAATTATTGTGGGGCAAAACAAAATTGTAATATAAATTTAAGAATAAAAGTAACTTATTTAGACACAGCACACCAAACCACTTTGAACGCTGACTGAACATTGACTGAGCTCAAATAACATTCATAACCGGCCTGACAGTATGTTTCCCGGCTTCACAGAATGAACCAGTTCAAAAGTGGAACTGCCTTACTTAAAATTAATTGCGGACTGATGGACGTGCTTTCTCCCTCATCAGTGTGAGTTTTAAAAGTCTTTTTTTTTTACAGAATTATGCATTGCTGCTATTCTTCTAGCATTTTCTAACACACAGCTGCAAATTACAGTCCAACTGAATAGGTGAACACACATGAATTTACATGTGCAACATGCCCAAAACGTTAACAATTGGCTGACATTGCTGTCAGTCAGATTCATCAAGAATTATGTAAAAAAAACATTTAATTTATTTTAGTTATTTGAGATGTTATAATAGTTCTCTATTTGAGTTAAAATAGATTAAATAGATATTTGTATAATACACTGGGGGGGGGTTGCTGTCATCAGAGTGGGCGGGCCTCCGCTGCCTATTACCAAACTCTTAATAAAAGTAGCCAAAACAACTGGCACAGTTGTCCAAGTTATACAATAAATTTGAATTTTGAATTAATAAAGACTTCAAGTTCATCTGTAAAGCACATAAAGGTATCGATTGACTTTATAAACTTTCATGTCATGCATGATTCTTATGGATCTGTTAACTGAATGCAAAGTGTGAATTCTAGGAGAATGTATTGTGATGATGAGCATGTATGCATGTATACATTTTAGATGTTTCTCTTAGCTAGCATACTTTATTTAACTCATCAGCTCATTAGTAAAGACTCCCAAGACCAGTGTTGCCAAGTTTGCGGTTTTTACACCTGTTGTTTTTCATGTCTGCGGGTTGAAGCGATAACATGATATTTAGCCCCTGGAATGATGAAATTTGTATTTTACCCCCTGGAATGTGGGATATTGGGGAATCATCCCTGAAATGCGATTGAGCTAGTTTTGGGCTACTTTTGAGTACCAATGGCCAAGTTTTGTTGTGAAAACCTGGCAGCCCTACCCAAGACCTTAAATGTGAGTCAGATAGGACATCAAACTTCCAGTGTTAGGGGTTCTCTAGGAGCATGATTGGGAACCACTGATCCGCAGCATAGCAAATTGCAAGGATAAGACTGTATTCAGAACAAACATGGCTTTTGTAGAAGTGCTATTTAAAGCTCGACCACAAATCAAGGCAAAAATCTGGGGCAAAGTTGTGCAGTGTTTTTTAGCCTCATGATGCCCTGTGATAATTGGCTATAATTGCATTATTGGAGAATATGTAAATATAGTCAGTAATAGGGATGTAACGATGCACTCCGAGTCGGTTGAAAATCGATAATAATATGTGACGATTCGTGTCGGTTGAGATGTTAAACGAATCGCAATACACGCTTTAAACAGCAGGGGGCGCTGAAGCAGTAGCCTATATTTTGACCTCGCTTTGCAGGCGCGAAAGCAGCGAACAAGCTGTAACTTTAAACAGTAGCAAAAATGGCGGCGGCAAGTGTAGATGACGTTGATGTTGAGGATGCACCAACCTCATTCAAATCGGATGTGTGGCGGCATTTTGGCTTTCCGAAGATTAAAAATGAAAGCGGTGAGGTGGTAACGGACAAAACAAAAACTGTGTGCAGATACTGCAAGAAGATGTTAATATACACCAATAGCACAACAAACATGATGCAGCATACAAACCGTCACCACCGTGAAAAGCTCCAGTCACCGCTGTCTGCACATAAAAACCTGTTAGTGGGCCAAACCACACTGACCGGCGGATTTGCAGCCCCACTCGCGGCGACGAGTGCGAGAGCCAAGGAGATCACAAGGTGTATCGGCGTTTTCATGGCGAAAGATATGAGGCCGTTTTCTGTCGTAGAAAATGAAGGATTTAGGCTACTCGTCAACAAATTGGAGCCCAAATACACCATCCCATCACATCCCCACTTTAGCCAGACTGTCATGCCAGCGCTTTACAGGGAAACAAAATGTAAGGTAATTGAGACCCTCAGAAAAGCAAATAGTGTATCAATTACAACCGACGGCTGGACCTCCAGGGCTACCCAGAGTTATCTTACGGTCACATCCCATGTGATAACCAGTGAGTGGGAGATGGTTAATTTTGTTCTCCAAACTCGCCCATTGTTCGAAACACACACCGGAGCTAATATTGCTGAAGTTTTAAAATCAGCTGTGAGTGAATGGGGGCTTCAAAAGGCCAACCATGGAATTGCTGTGGTCACGGACAACGCGAGGAATATGGATGTTGCTGTCAGAGAGGCTGGGCTGGCCCCCCATGTCAGGTGTTTTGCCCACACTTTGAACTTAGCCAGCCAAGCGGGTTTGAGTTTGCCCCGCGTGAGCCGTTTGTTGGGCAGAGTGAGGCGTATTGCTGCCTTTTTCACCGAAGCTCCACAGCCACAGCTGCGCTCGCAGCCAAGCAGATACTGCTGGAGCTTCCACCGCGTAAGCTAATCATCGATGTCGCTACGCGCTGGAACAGCCGTCTGGATATGATCGAACGCTATCTCGAACAGCAAGCGGCTGTGACAGCAACTCTACTGAGCAACGACGTTCGACGAAATGTCCGTGACATCGATACTTTGGATGGCTCAGACATCCGTGATGCGGAGGACATAGTGAAGCTTCTAAAGCCACTCAAAACGGCCACCACTGTGCTGTGTGATGAAAAAAACCCCTCTGTGTCTCTCATTGTGCCCTTAAAGCATATGATCGAGCATAAAGTGGCATCCAACGAAGAAGATTCCCCCACTGTGATCAACATAAAGAGAGCTATACTGAACAACCTTTACAACAGATACACTTCAGAGTACAACCACCTGCTGGAGTGCACCGCATTAGACCCCAGATTCCGGGCTCTGCCTCATCTAGAGACAGACCAACGTGATGATGTATTCCACAGACTGAAGGAGAAAGCTGTACTGATGTTGCAGAACCAGGTAGCCTATTGTATTTATTTTACTCTTTCTCTAAATTGTATTTATTTTACTCTCTCTAAATTGATTTCTTTTAAATAATTTGTTTATTATGGCATATTTTTCTAAATGTGTTTCCAAATGTGTTTGTGTAAACTGAGTATTAATGATACAAATTATAACAAATGATATTAAAATCTTGCCTTTATAACAATGTGAAACCCCAGTCAATGTTGTACTTAAATTTTACTTAGTCTTTTTATTTCTGCTATTCCTCTGTGCAGGATGAGGGCAAAGAAGGTGCCAGTGGTCACCCCCCTGCAGCAGAGCAGCCTCTAGAACAGACAGACAGAGCAGGAGCAGAGCTGAAACAACCTCCTTCCAAGAAAACAGCATTGGAAGATCTCCTTGGAGGGACTTTCGATGAACCAGTTGCACAGCACATCAGTCAGATTGATGCAGAAATTAATAAGAACAGGGCTGATACGTCAATTTCCCTCAATAGCTGTCCACTCAAGTGGTGGAAAGAGAATGCTAGGCTATACCCACTGCTATCCAGTATAGCAAAAGCATATCTCTCCACACCAGCCACCTCTGTCCCTAGTGAAAGGGTTTTTTCATCAGCAGGGGGCATTGTGAATGTGCAGAGATCTCAGCTTTGCCCAGAAAATGTGGATATGCTGATATTTCTTAAAAAAAAACATGTAAAAAAAAAAAAAAAAAAGATTCTAAGCTAGGAAAGAGCACTGGCAAAGCCTTAGTTTGTTTATATGAAAAGATTTATTTTATTTGTATTATTTATTTTATTTGGGATTTGTTTTAATATTTCAATTTAGTTTTGTTATTTGACAAAGATATTTCAGTTTCAGAAAGAAGTGTACAGCATTTTGTCTGAGTGAGATTGAAATAATAAAAGGAAACTTTTTCATTTATCTTTCTTAAATCTCATTTTGTACAAACAATCGTGAGAAAATCGTATCGTGAAACCAGTATCGTGAATCGTATCGCATCGCGAGTTCAGTGAATCGTTACATGCTTAGTCAGTAAGTTAATCAACAGTATTTGAACAGAGTGAATGAGTAACTGTTAAAGTCAAACCTCAGTTTGTTCACTTGACAGTGTGAACTCTTTAGTGCAACAGAGAGCAGCTTTACTTTTGAATCCTGAAGGTCGTTGTTACTCAGGTCCAGCTCTCTCAGCTGGGAGTCTGATGATTGTAGAGCTGAAGACAAACTTTCACAGTGTTGATCAGACAGACCACATCCAGCAAGTCTATAACAGAATGGGAGCGCAATAAAGAGGAGATGGATGGTTAAAAACTAGGCATTACGCAATAATAATCATTCTGAACACAACAATGGCATCATTACTGCTGCCATTAAACTCACCGTCAAAGCCCAGAGAAGAGCAGTCTTTCAGACTCATTTGAGCGGCCCTCATGCACCCCACAAAATACCTGCCATCCATTTCAAACAGATTTCTACTCTTCGAGTACCAACCACACACATGTGGTTTATTATATTATCCATATTTTTTCAAGAATTCTTGTGAACAACAGGGTGTCTGTAGCTTTTATTTCACTACTGTTACCTATTTTGCTAGTCTAGTCTTTATATATTTTTTTCTTGTAGGAGTTTTTTTTTTTTTTTTTTACCACTAATGCTTTGTTTGGTGTAATAACAGTTTAAACTTTGAATTCTTAATTCTGAATGTGAGATGGTTGGAAATATTCTTTCCACACAACTGTGCTTCTACTGTCTACAGTTCAGTATGGTTTCAACTGTTATAAACTTTCTGCTTTAATGCACTTTGGAGGAACAGATTATTTTATTCAAATATTGTTCTATGAAAAAACACAGTCATGATTTGATAGATGAATTAGTTAAAACAAACCTGTTTTTTTTTGTGATGACATAAACGAATTGGATGACAGGGATGAATACTCACAGAGCTTTCCTGCAGTTTCTCACAGCTGGTAACAGTCTCCGTCTTCCCTCAGATGATGTGTTATATTTCATGAGATCAAACTCATCCAGCACCTCCTCTGACATCTGAAGCATGTAGGCGATTGCTGAACAGTGAGCAGGAGTGAGTTTCTTCTCAGAGTGTTTGTCTGATTTCACAAAATGCTGAATCTTTCTGTAAAGAGTCTGATCTTTAACTTCCAGCAGACAGAGGAACAGACTGATAGATTGTTCAGCTGAGAGACGATTATTTCCCTTGATTTTGTGTTTAATTTGAATTATAATTTTTTTGATTGTTTTTGAGCTATTCTCTGTGCATGTCAAAAGGGCCTGTAAGAGTCTCTGATTGGACCCCAGTGAGATCCCCAGCAGGAACCGCAGAAAAAGATCCAGGTGTCCATTTTTATTCTGAAGAGTTTTTTTAACTGCTGATTTTAGCAGCTCAAACAAAGTGCTTTTTCCAGATGTGTCTGTCTTATGTTTATCATTCAGAAACAACTTCAGTGGCTCCATGTTGTTCAATAGATGGGAGTAAAACACATAGAATGCAGCCAGAAACTCCTGAAAGCTCAGATGTATGAAACAGTAGATTTTCCTCTGATGAAACACAGATTCCTCTTTAAAGATTTCAGTGCAAATCCCAGAATACACTGAGGCATCAGTGACGTCTATGCCACTCTCTCTCAGGTCCTCCTCATAGAACAACACATTGCCCTTCATCAGCTGTTTGAAAGCCAGATCAGCAAGTTTAACAATAATTTCTCTGTAGGACTGCACTAGTTTCGCTGGACTTCTCTCTTCATACTTCTGATTCCCCATGTTGATCTGAGTGAGTAGAAAGTGGATGTACATTTCAGTCAGAGTTTTAGGGATTTCTGCACTGTCTTTGTGTTTTATGATGTTTTGAAGCACAGTGGCTGAGATCCAGCAGAAGACGGGGATGTGGCACATGATGTGGAGGCTTCTTGCTCCCCTGATGTGTGAGATTATTCTGCTGGCTTGATGCTCATCACTGATTCTCTTCCTAAAATACTCCTCCTTCTGAGGGTCATTGAATCCCTGTATTTCAGTCAGACGGTTGATGTACTCGGAGGGGATCTGATTGGCTGCTGCTGGTCTGGAGGTGATCCAGATGAGAGCAGAGGGAAGTAGCTTTCCTTTCATCAGGTTTGACATCAACACACCCACTGATGAAATCTTAGTAATACCAGAAACTTTCTGAGTGTCTGAAAACATCATGACTCTGCTTTCATCCAGACCATCAAAGATGAACACAACTTTACACTTCTTGTAAATCTTGGAGTCCAGATCTTGAAGTTCAGGATGAAAGTCAAGCAGAAGTCTGTGAAGACTGTACTGATGATCTTGGATCAAGTTCAACTCTCGAAATGGTAACACAAACATGAAATCTACATCCTGATTGGCTTTTCCCTCGGCCCAGTCCAGAATGAACTTCTGCACAGAGACCGTTTTTCCAATTCCAGCAATGCCTTTAGTAAGAACAGTCTTGATCTGCTCTTCTTCCTCATATCCTGGACCAGGTGAGGCTTTAAAGATGTCATTGTAGCAGATTGGAGTGTCTTGTGAAGATTGATTTCTGGCTTTTTTGTCCATCTGTAAAATCTCATGTTCTTCATTCACTCCTTCACTCTCTCCCTCTATGATGTAGAGCTGTGTGTAGATTGTGTTCAGAAAGGTTTGATTCTCTTGTAGTTTGACTCCCTCACATAATCTCTCATACTTGTTCTTCATGCTGGTTTTGTGTTGGTTTTTGACTCTCTGTAGTTCACCATCTACTGATTGGTGAGATTCATTCTGCAGGTCTTCAGTCTTATCACCTCTATCCACACAGCAAAAAATAGAAGAATAAGAAAAAGACTGAATGAGAGCATGAGCAACAAGATCTTGAGTAAAGATATATTATTCTTAAAACAAGTCAAGACATTATAGGCCCAGACTATTTTCATAGAGAAACTATTCCAGATCAGCTAGAACAAGCTTACTGAAAATTATTTTAGTCTGAAAATGTTTTTTTGTTGTTGTTTTAGGGCAGCAACAAACTATTATTTTGATAATTGGTTAATCTAACGCTTATTAGAACAATGAATTAACTATTCAGTTAGTTCACTGAATAATCAGTAGAGATATTAATCTTATATATATGAGATCCAAGTGCGGGTATGATATTTACTAAGGGGTAATCCAAAGGGGTAAACAGGCAAGGTCAAAACCAGAGTATCCAATAAACATGAAAACAGACAAGAACACACAGCAAGAGCAAGACTACGGATTAGCATTAAACATAAGACAAGGACTCCATGAAACATACTCAGACAGACCGGGTATAAATACACAGAAGGTAATGAGGGAACTGGAGACAGGTGGAAAATAATCAATTAACCCAAACAAGGAGGAAGGTGACCAAATAAGGGAACAGACAGTTAATAAAGTGACAGACACCATGGGAAAGGAGGACATCTAGTGGAAGCCCAGGGAACACAACCCAGACACTGTGACACATTTTAACATGTAGATAAATTGAATATAGTCCAAAGTTTACATGTTAGATTTACCCAAAACAAATGATATTTTATGTTTAACCACTAAGGAGACATCATAGCCAGTGGCACATAACAGAAGGTCTAGCCGAGGAGAGGCTGCTCTCGGTGGATACATAAGGCATGAGCTCCATCTGATCACATGGAGCTCACGTCTCAGAGCTCGGCTAAACACATTTTTAAATAGGCGCTGTCTTTATGAATAAACCACAGATTTGAGTTTTAAACAACTACAGTCTCGCCTGAAATACTTTTAAAATTACATTTCATGACATAATAACAGTAATATTTTGAAAATGATTAATTTGGTATAAATGGCTCGAATAAATGGTGGCTGAAATCACAATGCTCTATGAACTCAACCAATCAGGATGTTTAGCACCCAAGTCCCGCCCCCAAAAGTTCCGGAACTTTGAAAAAGTACTACCTCGGCAGCAGGGACTTTCTGAGGAGCAGTGAGCGACTTTTGGAAGTATCAGACTTTTTGGAAGTATCAGAGGAGGCTACGGTTTCTGGGGACCAGGAGATCAGGCTGACAATGGGCTTTTCGGGAAGTATTGCGTCAGGTTCTTCAGGGCTTTCCTCGGGTGAGTAGCAACAGGACAAGGCATCTGCCTTCAAATTCCTGGATCCGGGATGACAGGAGATTGTGAAGTTGAAACAGGTAAAGAACAACGCCCACTGGGCTTGTCGGGGGTTGAGTCTCTTGGCCATCCGTAGATACTCCAAGTTTTTATGGTCGGTAAGTACTAGAAATGGATGTCTTGCTCCCTCCAACAAATGCCTCCACTCCTCGAGCGCTAGCTTGATGGCCAGAAGTTTGTGGTTGCCGATGTCATAGTTGGCCTCCACTGGGTTGAGCTTACGGGAGAAGGCAGCACATGGGTGGAGTTGGCTGGGATTCCCCTGCTGCTGGGAAAATACCGCTCCAAATCCTGTGGTGGATGCATCGGCTTCCACGGTGAAGGGCTTGTCGGGGTCTGGATGAACCAGGAGTAGAGCATTAGTGAAAGCTTCTTTCAGGTTGTTGAAAGCTTCAGTGGCTGCAGGGGTCCAGGAAAGAGACTTGGGCTTATTCTGGAGGAGGCTAGTAAGAGGACTGGTAATGGCACTGTAATTTTGGATGAAACGGTGATAGAAGTTAGAGAAACCAAGGAATCGTTGGAGTTCTTTGATGGTTAAGGCAAGGCAAGGCAAGTTTATTATTATAGCACATTTCGTACACAATGGTAATTCAAAGTGCTTTACATAAAACATCACTTACTCCTCCACATGTCATCTTTCGACATAACCTAC
Organism: Carassius auratus; assembly: GCF_003368295.1. Classification (NCBI taxonomy): domain Eukaryota; kingdom Metazoa; phylum Chordata; class Actinopteri; order Cypriniformes; family Cyprinidae; genus Carassius; species Carassius auratus. The sequence goes on along the minus strand of NC_039271.1, from coordinate 23,367,833 downwards.
GCACACTTACCACCCTCCCGGCTATCTGCAATGGTTTCATCTTCACTTCCTTCCCCTAAACTGTTTGCATCTTTGGAAGCTAACAGTGCTACTGATACTTTCTGCTCCACTCTTACATCTTGTTTAGACACTGTTTGCCCCTTATCTTCCAGGCCAGCCCGTAACACCCCTTCTGCCCCTTGGTTATCTGATGTTCTACGCGAACACCGTTCTAAGCTTAGAGCTTCTGAAAGGGTGTGGCGCAAGTCCAAAAATACTACTGATCTTATTGTGTATCAGTCACTCCTATCTTCTTTCTCTGCTAATGTCTCCTCTGCTAAAAGGACATACTACCATAACAAAATTAACAATTCATCTAACTCTTGCATGCTTTTTAAAACATTTTCCTCACTTCTTTGTCCTCCTCCTCCTCCTCCTGCTTCATCTCTAATAGCTGACGACTTTGCAACGTTTTTCATTAATAAAATTAAACACATTAGTGCACAATTTTCCACCCCACAATCAGTCAAGCTCATATCACCAGCAAACTTACACTCATTTACATCCTTCTCTTCACTCTCTGAGGCAGAAGTGTCAAAACTCATCCTTTCTAATCACCCTACGACTTGCCCGCTTGATCCAATTCCATCTCATCTCCTTCAAGCCATTTCTCCTGAAGTTGTACCTGCACTCACTCACATCATCAACACTTCCCTCCACACTGGTGTTTTCCCCTCATCATTTAGACAGGCACGTATAACTACACTACTTAAGAAACCCAACCTCAACCCATCTCTTTTAGAGAACTACAGACCAGTTTCCCTTCTTCCTTTTATTGCAAAAAAACACTTGAACGAGCTGTGTTCAAACAAGTCTCTACATTTCTCCGGACAACAATCTCCTTGACAGCAACCAATAAGGCTTCAGAAGTCGACATTCAACTGAGACGGCCTTGCTCTCAGTTGTTGAAGCTCTAAGACTGGCAAGAGCAGAATCCAAATCTTCAGTACTTATCCTGCTTGATCTGTCCGCTGCTTTTGGAACGGTTAACCACCATATCCTCCTATCAACGCTACTGGCAAAAGGCATCTCAGGAACAACACTTCAATGGTTTGAGTCTTACCTATCAGATAGGTCCTTCAAAGTATCTTGGAGAGGTGAGGTGTCCAAGTCTCAGCATCTAACTACTGGGGTGCCTCAGGGCTCAGTTCTTGGACCACTTCTCTTCTCTGTCTACATGGCACCATTAGGTTCTGTCATTCAGAAACATGGCTTTTCATACCACTGCTATGCTGATGACACTCAACTCTACCTCTCATTCCATCCTGATGATCCGACGGTAGCTATTCGCATCTCAGATTGTCTAACTGACATTTCTTCCTGGATGATGGACCATCACCTTCAACTCAACCTTGCCAAGACAGAACTGCTTGTGATTCCAACAAACCCATCGTTCCATCACAATTTCACCATCAAGTTAGGCACATCAACCATAACTCCTTCAAAAACAGCTAGAAGCCTTGGAGTTATGATTGATGATCAGCTGACTTTCTCAGACCACATTGCTAAAACTGTCCGATCCTGCAGATTTGCTTTATTCAACATCAAGAAGATCAAGCCCTTTCTTTCGGAACATGCTGTACAACAAGCTCGTGTTCTGTCCGGGCTGGACTATTGCAATGCCCTCTTGGGAGGTCTTCCAGCCAATTCTATCAAACCTTTACAATTAATTCAGAACGCAGGAAGATAAATTTTTATTGAGCCAAAAAGAATACACACCTCTGTTTATCAATTTGCACTGGCTTCCAATAGCTGCTCGCATAAAATTGAAGGCATTGATGTTTGCCTACAAAACTACCACTGGCTCTGCACCCATTTACCTAAATTCGTTACTTCAGACTTATGTGCCCTCTGATTGTGCCATCCCAAAGAACCACAAAGTCACTTTTACGGACTTTTAAATTAAATGTTCCCTTCTGGTGGAATGAACTCCCCAACTCAATCCGAGCAGCTGAGTCCTTAGCCATCTTTAAGAATCGGCTTAAAACACATCTCTTCCATCTTTATTTGACCCTCTAACTTTAACACTCACTATTCTAATTCTATTCTTTAAAAAATCTAACTACCTTTCTAATCTTTTTGTATTCTATTTTCTTTTCATTTATTATGCAATTGTATATGTATGTGTGTGTGTATGTGTGCAGGCTGGCCCGGGTCTCCCCGCTGCCCTAGTGGTGGAAAGTGGTTCAGGGGATTGACAATCCAGCAGATCCAGCAACCGCAAACGGTCCTTGCCACTTCGCAAGTAATTTGGAACTTGACGTTGGGAGTAATACAAGCACTTTATCTCTTGGTGCAAATTAACACAAATTGGTTTCCCTGTTATACAGCCAGCTCTGTTTGTTCTGGGACTGTAACAAATTCTCCATAGAGAGCCTCCCCAAAGTGTGGAGTTTTGTTCTCAGGTCCATCACAAACTGAATTTCATTTTTAGATTGAGAAGGTCCTTCCTCCCAAGTCTCTCTTATGAGACCTCCAGCACCCCCCTGGGCTGGTGACCATAGAGCAACTCGAAGACAACTCGGACCAGCCCGTCCGTTTGTGGGTGAAAGACGCTGGTTCGAATCTATTTAATGCCCATTAATTTGTAAAGTTTTCGTAATGTCCGTATCATAAACGCCGTGCCCTGATCAGTGAGGATTTCCTTAGGAATCCCCACTCGGGAGATTAAAGAAAACAGTGCGTCAGCAACACTCTTAGCGGAAATGTTGCAAAGAGGCACTGCTTCTGGATATCGTGTTGCATAATCCACAATGACTGATGCAGAACGATGTCTTTGTGCTGATCACTCTAATGGCCCGATGTAGTCCATGCCAATTCTCTCGAAGGGGACCTGCATTAATGGGAGGGGGCACAAAGGCGCATTCGGGGTGGCCAGTGGGTTTACCAACTGACATTCACGACAAGCCGCGCACCACCTGCGCACATTCTCGTCAATGTCCGGCCAAAAAAAAGGGGTCATGAGGCGATTTAGTGTCGTTCCTTGTCCTAAATGACCAGCCATTGGATTAGAATGAGCCACCTGAAAAAGCATTTCCCGGCTCCTAGGAACTAATAACTGGGTTGTATTTTCTTTTGACTGAGTGTCTTGGGCCACTCGATACAACCTATCTTTAATTATTGCAAAATATGGACAGGTAAGCGGCTGTCCAGGATGCAGAGACTGAGCGTCAATGGTCCTGACCTGTTCAAACACGCGTTTCAGCGTCTCATCTCATTCAGCGTGTTACAATAGTGGTGAGTGGCTTCATTTGATTTGTGGAAGGAATAATAGCACTCACCATGGGATGAGGAGGACGGATGGGGCATGCGGAGAGAATATGCCTTGGAGATCCACAGTACAAGCACAGATACTTGGTCAGCCGCCCCTGCCATTCAGTCACTGATAATCGAGCTGTGTCAAGTTGCATGGGTTTGGAGGATGGTTCTGGAGTGCTGACGGATTCTGGTTGGCAGAGGGCGAAGTTGTGTTGAAGCTGCCCTGGTGCTCCTCGAGACATGACTGCATACGATTGGCGAAGCGGATGGAGAGCTGGATGAAGCATTCAAGCCCACTGGTATCCTCATATGCAGCGAGATGCAACCGCACTTGTGGATCCAAACCCTGAAGATAGGTGGTGATGAGGGCTTGTTCATTCCACCCACTTACGGCAGCGAGAGTCCTGAACTTCAGAGCATAATCATTAACAGATATCTTGCCTTGTTTTAAATTATATAATTTCTCACCCATCAACGAATCCCACACAAGAAGGGCGCTGGTTTGGCCATGGGACTGGTATGTACTGCCGGAGAAGAAGTGGTGAAGTTGTTACCGGAAGTGTCCGCTGGTAGTGAAGGTGATGGAGTCATGTTGAGAGTTCATTGTAAGGTGTCGACGAGGTCCTGGAAGGGGTCTGGTTGGCTCATGCTTGTGTAAGATGGTCTTGGTCCGGTCTTCTGTTACAGCACAGATAGGTCGGAGACAGGAGATGGCAGGTAATGGTTTTATTTACACAAGCAGATGAAAGATGAATGGCTGAAAGGAGACCGGGAAGTGATACTGTCCTAGGTGTAGAGCTGAGTTGTGATACGAAAGGCGATAGTGGAAATGGAAATGAGGACAAGGGAGACACACACTCACGGTAGAGACAGGAGGGAACTTGGAGACAGGTAAGTACAACACTTTGAGTCCTTGAAGTCAGCAGGTAGGAGAGTCCTATGTGCAAATGAGACGAGATGAGCAGCAGGTGTGCGTGATCAGTATTCCGATGAGGGAGTGCGCTGTGATTGGGTGGTGTTGTAGCCTGGCGTGTCTGTGACAATATGATTGAATTGTTTTATATGTACAGATTTTATTTTAGGCAAGTCGTGATGATTTGAAAGGCTAAATTAATGAAATATAGGCTAACTCTCTGCCACTGGCTGCTTAGTCATTACTTTAAAAAACAAAAACTTATATTTAATTAACAAAAATAGCTTCAAAGGCTTTTCTAAATTAACTTAATAAAAAATAAACAAAAGATAATTACTGGCAATAACTACAAAACTGAACTATTTAAATAGCTCAAACAGTAGTATAAGCTGTTTTGGCAGATGTGGGGAAAAACGTGCTTCATCCGATAATTCTTATAAGTTGTTGGACACGGGCCGGGCTAGGGCCTAAATCTGAGGCCCATGCAGGGCTTTAATGAACATTATAATGTGATGATTTGCGATCAGTGAAACACAGGGAGAACGTGAGATTCAATCGCAGATGTTTATTAACCATTCAGGGGTAATCCAAATCGTGGTAAAACAAGCAGAGGTCAAAAGCCAAAACAGACAGTCCAAAAAATAAACAAAACAAAAGAGGGAAGAGGTATGGAAAAGGAACGGGAACTCGGAGGACGAGAAGATAGAGGGAACTCAGAATACGAGAGGCTGGTAACACAAAGGGTAAGGACTCCATACAAACAACAGGGACAGACTGGTATTTATAAGGAGGCTATTGACAATAGATTGCCTGCACCTGGTGCAATTAACTGGAGTGCAATTACTCTGAAGACAGGAACAGACTAGAGGAATTCTAGTGCCTAATTTGAAGTGCCTAAGGGGAAGTGAGCCCACTAGTGGACACCCAGGGAAACAGAGACTAGACAGCGTGACATATAAGCATAGCGTCAAACGTAAAATCTGAGCAGTAAACTAATTTTCGGCAGCCGAAATTTTGGTCCATCTCTAATTGTTGGTGACATCAGAAATTAATATTATATAATATATGATTTTTTTGAATATATAAGCAATTATTAATAATTAGATTAGAAATTAGAAATATTTAAATATTCCCCAATTGGGAAACACTGCATTAGGTAAAATGAGATCAAACAACTAGTTGTTGATAATGTTGACGAATCATTTCAGCCCTAGTTTGAGCATCTTATGCATAATTGACCCCTTTCCAACAGTGACTGTATGAGATCTATCTTTCCACAATAGGGACCCATACACAACTATTGCAAAAGGAGCAAACATTCATTTATGTTAAAATATTAATAGCATTTAGATGTGTAAATTGTTCATATTTTTATATATAGGAAACATGTAAACATGTACATGCAAATATTATGGCTCTAAGAATATTTTGTTTAAAGGTCTTATGTATTTAAGTTTGATTAGTCTTTTTTTTCTTTCTTTTTTTAGCATCAATATTAACAATACTGAACTTTTTAGAAATAAAGAAGATTCTCCACTAGGTGGATGTATGATTAAACGTTAGGAATTCAAGGGATATGCTAATTCAATGTTAAAATAGGAATTCAAGGGATATGCTAAAGCAAAGAAAGCATCCAATAAGAATTATAGAATAGGCTGAGATGTGCACTGTCATGAACCTAACACATGATTATAGCAGGTTTCATGTGTAAAAACCAAGCGTTTAAATGAAGAAGAAATATAATTGCACAATCCCTTATACACTGTTTATTTGTTACCAGTGTTTCGGCCAGACAAGTAGCCTTTCTGGTGTACCATAAATAAGCTACTTCCAGTATGGTTCTCATTTGTGTGATCTCATCTGGACCATATACCTATTCACATATGTGATTCAAAAGAAGATTCCCTCCAATTCTAAAGCAATGGCAAAATATGTATATAGTGAATATTTGGCCCACATGTGTTCAGCCATCCCATATCTAGGCCAGATTTGACAGAAATCATTTGCTTTTTTCCCAAAACTTCTTGATATCTGGGATGGCCAGTATGAACCATTTTGTCCGTAACTTCAACACAGATTTGTGACAATTACATTACTGTTTGTAGCGATCGTAACCATCAATTATTTTAACATTTTAACTTTTCTTGGTGTGATTTTGTTGACTAGTCAAATCAGCAGTGGGGCAGAGTTTGCATTTAACTGGTTTAATAAAAAAAAAAAAATGTGTTTATGGCATGGTTCTTAGTGACCTTAGCTTCTAAGCATGGTGAGTCTTGGATTCAGCACTCTGTTGAGAATGTCTTTGTGTTTACTATGAATTCTGAGTTCATTTGGGACTTATACCCCAAATCAAAACTTTATATACTCCCCTTTTACTTAAATTCCAACCTCATAGTGGTTTGAAATATGATGGGGGTACAGTAAATAAAAAAATCTAGTTTAAAATAATAATTCTTGTCTGCAGTAGTGGTTATTGTCTCACCTGTGTTTAAAAGTCACTGATCCTTTATTTAGATTTGGAGGCTGATTTATTGATCTGTCACTCTTCAAAGACAAACAGCTGGGCTCTGGAGATGCTGCTCTTTTTCTCTTTTTTCTAGTGATACTGAAAAAGACATCAACAATTCTGATTATGTGAATTTACCTCTTATCAGTAGTGTGACTGTGAACACTTCAAAATATTACCATAGGCCTACCATTAATGTGAAGTCAATACCAGATAGAGGGACAAGATGACAGCAGTTGTGTTTGAATTAAATGCTTTTTTATTTTTATAATTGTTTTTACCTTAATTCTTAGCCTTAATTCTTTACTTCAATTCTTAATGTAGCACATAAAACCTGTACTTGATTATGATCAATACTGTGACATAGGATACGTTTACATGACAATGTAGTCAAAAAAAAAAGGGAAAAGTTTTTCCCTTGTGTTTTTAAAAAGTTTCACGTATACAAGACAACATTTTCAAAGCTAAAACAGCCAAAAATGCTGTATTAAGTATGCCAGGCGCACAGTAGTTGGCGCTGTCAACCTTGTTATTAAACAATACCTGTAAGGAAGTGATGATTATATGTTATATATGAGGCATCTCCACTGTTGGTTGTAATATCGTTTAAGAATTCCACACTTTACTAAATAAGCGTTAGCAAACGCTTGAGCAGCAACAACAGTACCATATCATCCGCCACTGTTGTGTATCTTTGTTCACGCTTGCTTTTAAAATTGACATGTAGGCCTACTGCACATCTATATACATAACACGTACGACGCACAAGCATAACATCTCCATTTTTGAAGATTCCCATTTTGGGTGTTTACACAGAAATGACAACGGTAGTGTTTTAAAAAACGTACACTTTGAAACTCCTTTTCAAAAATATGCATTGTTAGTCACCAAAACGTCGTTGTCGTGTAAATGAACAGGAAAAACACATAAAAAGTTTCCCATTTTTGTCTGAAAACGCTGTCATGTAAATGACCCCTTAGCCACTGGCATGTCTTGCTTTATTTGTATCCAAAATGAGATTTGTTCGTCTTTAAGATGTGACATGCTCCCACCTTCTACTTAAGCATCCCTGTTCAAGTAAATAAGGAAAAACACCTTCCCAGTTTCACATTCCCAATTTTTCTAAACTAAAAACTTACTTAATAACTAAAATTAACTGAAAAATATGCCTAATTTCAAACCACATATGAAATTATTAAACTTTCTGAAGTAAATGTCATTAGTGTTTGCCTGAGCAAAATGTAAATTTTCCCAGAGCTTAAATGTAAAATAGTAGATTTTTTGGGGAGCACCAGCAGAATTGAGATTGTAAACACACAAATAAACTGTTATATTTTCATGCATTTTTTCGCAAGTTATACATTTTATATATATATATATATATATATATATATATATATATATATATATATATATATGTGTGTATGGTATAACGGACAAAAATGTTACTTTGTTTCTCATTAGACTACTGGGTGTTTCTCTCCATTTTTCTTGGTGGTTTGCATAGGTAATGTATTTGGGTTACATGTAGTACCTCTAGGAGCAGCTTGAGGGTGCTATTGCCTGGAGGTGACCGGATAAATAAGCTTGTTCACCATAGAGTAAGTCAGTTCATTTGGTAGAGGGAAACCATTTGGTTGAACTCATGCTACCGGCTTCCTCTGTGAAAGTACTTGGTTGAGAACTCTTTGAGTTTCCGCTCAGCTATGAGTATGGTTTGGTTTATTAATCTTACATCATCTGTACAATGTAGTTACTGATGTCAGCCATCTGCTTTCTTTTTAGAAAGGACTTTATTTAGTCTGTCTACACTTGTCTGTCCCACAAATGATTGCTTTCTTTGGGTGTAATTGAATGGATGCACACAGGACAGCAACACCCCGAACGCCAATGACACTATGGTATATAGGAAAACATTGCATCGCAATCAAATAACTTTGTGGACTATCACTCATCAATTCTCTTGCTTCAACTCTTCATGGAATGATACGTTTATTTCATAATGTTGATTGAGTTAGGAGACGAAGGGTGTTTAAATTGACTTTGGTTTATTTGTTGGTTTTTGTACCTGTATGTACATATACACTGATGGGAAGAATAAATTAAGATACAAAGATCATTTGTGTTGTGAAGAGTATTTTATCAGTACATGTTAAAAATCTGTTGAACCCCTCAGAGTAACAGCAGAAATGAGGTGTTACAATGGTTTATGGAGAACACAAATGTGTATAATGACATGGTATTACACCGTAATACCAATATGGCTTATGAGGTTTATGCTTCCTGTGTCCCCATAAACTTAAGGAGTCTAAAAAACAAACTAAACATTATTTTCTGAAATTCAAAAATGGCTGTAGTCACCACAAAAACAGTGCCCGGATGCAGGTGGCTTCTACAAGGCTTCGAACGGATCATCACATGGGCAAGAATGAGCTTTAAGCCAGTTAAATCCAGATCCCTGGTCCTGTGGAAAGGAATAGTAGCTGATCAGTTCTGCTTTATGTTGGGAGATACCAGAATTCCATCAATGTCGGAAAAGCCATTGAAGAGTCTGGGAAAGCTCTTCACTCACAACCTGAAGGACACCGCTGTATGGCAGGGTACCAGTGATGAACTCGACACATGACTCTCGGCAGTGGATAAGTCAGGACTTCCTGGTAGGTTCAAGACCTGGATTTATCAGCATGGCATCCTTCCTCGTTTCCTCTGGCCACTGCTGATCTACGAAGTCCCAATTACCACCGTGGAGGGCTTCGAGCGGAAGGTCGGCAGATTTCTGCGCAGGTGGCTGGGCTTGCTACAGAGCCTAAGTAGCATTGCTTTCTTTGGCCATAACACCAAGCTACAGCTTCCCTTTAGTAGTCTGACAGAGGAGTTTAAGGTCACATGAGCCAGAGAAGTCCTGCTCTATCGAGACTCAGTTGACACCAAGGTCTCCTCAGCAGGGGTAGAGGTCAGAACAGGAAGGAATTGTCGCGCCCAGGAGGCAGTGGAACGGGCAGAGGCAGGGCTGCGGCATAGCACCCTGGTGGGTATGGTGGCTACTGGATGGGCGGGCTTTGGTAGCAATCCCAAAACGTGCTACATCAAGGACAGAGGGAAGGAGAAGCGGAAGCTTATCCAGGAGGAGGTACGAGCCGAGGTGGAGGAAGCTCGCTTCAGCAGAGTGGTGGGCATGTCCAAGCAGGGGGCCTGGACAAGGTGGGAGAAAACAGCTGGCCGCAAGATCACTTGGGCAGAACTCTGGAAGGCGGAACCACACCATTTTAAGATCTTGGTCCAATCATTGTATGATGTCCTCCCTAGTCCTGCCAACCTGTTCACCTGGGGCCTGGTAGATTCACCTGCTTGCCAACTCTGCAAGAAAAGAGGATCATTAGAGTATATCCTCAGCTACTGCTCAAAAGCATTAGGAGATGGACGGTATCGTTGACGCCATGAGCAGATCCTGAAGGCAGTAGCAGACACCATCTGCACTGGCATTAACATCAGCAAACAGCATCTTCTAACCAAGAAGATCTGTAAATGCCTTTGTTCGAGCAGGCGAGAAGCCGCAACCCCCTAGAAGGACCCAAGGGGACTTGCTTGCAACAGCAAGAGACTGACACCTCCTTGTGGATCTGGGGAGGCAACTGAGGTTCCCAAACACCATTGCAGTCACATCACTCCAACCAGACATGGTCTTGATGTCCCCAGCGAGTAAACAGGTGGTGTTACTTGAACTTACGGTCTCCTGGGAAGATAGTATGGAGGAAGCCCAGGAAAGAAAGAGGGCCAAGTACGCTGATCTGGTAGCTGAATGTCGGAGGAATGGGTGGAAGGCCCGCTGTGAGCCTGTCGAAGTGGACTGTAGGAGCTTCGCAGGCCAGTCTCTACATCGGGTCCTGGGACTCTTAGGAATTTGCGGACTGCATAGGCAAAGAGCCATCAAGAACATCTTAGGAGCTGCTGAGAAGGCTACACGGTGGCTCTGGTTAAGGAGGGGGGACGCGTGGCAAAGGGCGCTACCTGGACACAAGTCGTGGTCTAATCACCCCCGGCTGGATCACCTGGGTGAGGGTGTCTGATGTAAGACCAGAAACAGCCTATGACCCCGGGAGAATCACTGACGATTTGTCCAGGTTGAACTGCAAGGTGTATTCAAGAACTTGTGTGAAGGGTAGGTTTAGATGTAGGGTTAGGGTAAATGATAAAAAAATACCTTCTGTACAGTATAAAGATCCTTACACCTATGGAATGAACCCATAAAACATGGAAACCCAATTGTTTGTTCAAGTTCAAGTCTGCTTTATTGTCAATTTCCACATGTACAGTACATACATACAGAGAATCGAAATTGCGTTACTCTCAGTCCCCGGTGCATACAGATAACTTTAACATTAAAGCCTAAAAAAATCTAGATCAAACATAAAATGTAGATACAACTATACAGTAAGGGAATGTAAAAAAAAAGGCATATAATACAATTTAAAATAAAGTTAAAGCAGCGCAAGGCAAATGACAGATATAGTGCAAATCAATGAAGGGAACAACAGTGCAGATAAAAGATTTTCAGTGCAAAAAAATCCCTTATTAAAAATATCTTATTAAGTGTAATTAAAGTGACAAGTGACAAAGGGCTCAAGAGCAGTTATTTTATTTAACTGACTGATGAGGTAGTGGAATGTTGTCAGTTCCATGCTGAATGAGGTAGTGAGCAGACCAATGTTGACCTAGCTGTTCTCAGGCCCACCTCATCTCCAGCTCTGAAGGCAGCGTTCCGTGACTTCAGGAGTCTGTAGACCTCCCCTCTCATCCACGGCTTCTGGTTGGCCCGGACAGTGATGGTTTTTGTGACCATTACATCATCAATACCCTTGTTGATGTAGGCAGTCACATTCTCTGAGTACTCCTGGAGGTCAGTGGTGTTATTGTATGTGGCAGCCTGTTTAAACATGTCCCAGTCAGTTGTGTTGAAGCAGTCTTGAAGAACCTCTGATGATCCTTCTGTCCACACTTTAATCTGTTTTTGAACTGGTTTGGCGACTTTAATGAGCGGTCTGTATGAAGGCATTAGCAGTACAGTGATGTGGTCTGAGGCTCCGAGGTGGGGGAGGGGGAGGGCTTTGTAAGCTCCTCTCTGTGTGGTGTAAACAAAGTCCAAAATGTTATTACCTCGTGTTGGAAAGTTAATGTGTTGGTGTATTTTTGGAAACACACTCTTTAGGTCAGCATGGTTGAAATCCCCAGCTATGATGAGAAAAGCATGGGGGTGTGCTGTCTGCTGCTCACTGATGTGCTGGTACAGTTCATTTAGTGCGTCGTTCCTGTTGCTGATGATGTTGAACAGGGGAATGTACACCGAAATGAGCAGTATAGCAGTATATTCCCTCAGGCAGATACAACAGCCGGCACTTAATAATCATAACTCCACCAGGGTTGAGCAGTGTTTGCAGATCACAACAGTATCACGGCACCACGTGTCATTGATGACACAAAGCCCGCCGCCACGGTTTTTCCTCCCGCGACGAGAGCTCTGTCCGCTTGATAGCATGTCAGCTGGTCGAGCTGAATAGCGCAGTCTGGAACGCTGTTGCTGAGCCATGTTTCCATGAACACAAAAACACAACAGTCTCTTACAGTCCTCTGAGTTGAGCGTAGTAATCAGATGTAGTCCAGTTTATTGTCCAACGAGCGTATGTTAGCCAGTACGATGGTGGGGATAGCCCGGATACCTCCGCCCTACCCCTCTTCTGGTTCCTCTCACGCCGCTTGTGGCGCCTCCGCTGTGGGCGAGATGCAGTAGTGGGGGTCGGTGATGGTGAAGGCCTCCGCAGAAGACCGAGATCCCGTAACTGTTCCGCATGCGTGGAGTTTAACTGTAAAAATGCGGTTCTGCTGACATCGAACAGAAACTTGCGATTGTACTTGCGCTTATAGACAGGTAGACGCGACGACAGCATACAAAAACACTGCAACTCACAAGACAAAAAACACGAAAACACTGTTCTGTCGGGACAGAGAGAAGCCGGTGCATGTGGATGCGCCGCCATCTTTGTTGTAGTCTTTGTTGTATGTGTGTGTTGTCAGTTGGTCCTGTAATTCCCTACATTATGAGAACAAAATCCCCACAAAGATGGAAACATTCGGAATCCTTGTCGGACACCTTTTTTTTTGGTACCCAAGAGGAAAAAAAAACAAATCAGAAATCAGAAGTTTTTGGAAAAGCTAAAAATGGCAGTAGTTTCTTCTGAGGGGCTAGGGTCAGGGTAAGGGGATAGAAAATATGTTTATAGCAAGCATTGTGAGCCTGCTGAACCTGATCTAAAGCAGGTCAGATTTGTTTTGGTCAACTCTGAATCTTCTCTGAAACTCAGAGTATTTTAAATGTGCTTTGTGTAACAGGTCACAGGTGTAATAGCTGGAATAAAACGAACTGTAAAAATGAACTGTCCCTGTAACCTCATGTTATACCTGGCAGACTACAATCCTTTATGATGACTTATGATGATGTCAACATTTACACTTGTGTATATATTAACAGCAAATACATTATGTGAAAAAATTACTGGTGGCTCTTAAACACAAACCTAGTCTAAACAGTGTACATCTGCATGCATCACTCCATGTTGTGCATGCAAAGGAAAGAAAATTGATCTAAATAAATACTAATGCAAAAAAACGACGATGTTTGCTACTTATCCTTTTCAAATACAGTTTCTGAATGTTATGTATACATACAAATACCAATTATAATAGTTATACCTATTATTTTACGTAATTAAATTAGTCATGCCAGGCAAAATAAGTTATAATTATAATATTTTTAACAGGATAAAAAATCCAATTCATTTTATTTTAATAACAAAACTTCTGCTTGTGAATTTGATGGCTGCTATTGGATCATTGAAAGTAAAACATTGTATTATGTGACTATACATTACAGAGAGATAACGACTTACTAGCTATGGTCTAGTTTAAGAACAAATGTTGCAACCAGAGTAAAGCGTTTGTTATAAACTAGCTGCTGCAGGCCTACCCTGATGCTTCAGTCTCTTGCCTGCAGTACTGGTGATTGTCTCACCTGGGTTTAAAGGTCATTGGTCCATCACTTAGATCAGGAGGCTGATATATGGGCTCTGGACATGCTGTTCTTTTTCTCTTTCTTCCATTGATACTAAGGAAAGACATCAATAATTTATATTATAAAAAATATGAAATAAAAAAAACGTGTTTTGGGATGTCCGTTTTGTTTATGTTTATGTCATGACATTTGGTTGGCATATGAGAACCAATGTGTTTTAAATGTGAGGCTTAAATTTCAACCTGTGCATCATGAAATGTGATCGTATCACTGCTGCAAATCTGGATTAAACCCGATTCACATGGTGTGTCAATATTATATCTTTTTTTCAGAGACATTTTTAAGGGTTTGACAAGTACAGTAAGAAAAAAAAAAAAAGAATGGTGATATATATTATAACAAAATATACTGAAAGTTTCATGGAACAATATGCTACTATATATTTTTAAATAAATCAGTCAAAATGAATAAACGTTTTAAAAAATGATAAGGTATTTTGAGGTTTTTTTTTAAGGGTCTATTAATTTAAAGAGTTGAGCATCACTAGATTAAGATATAATATGTCTCCAGTGCTGGTTATTGTCTCACCTGAGGTTGAAAGTTCCCGTTCCATTACTGAAATAAATGGGTCGTCCCATGGATGCATCACTCAAACAGCTGGACTCTGGGGGTGCTCCTCTCTGGTTCTGATAGTGATCAACATCCTCCTCCTCTCTCTCTTCACAGAGACTCATTTTAGAGCCAGCTAGTCTTCTTCTATGTCTCTATAAAGATTTGAGTTCTGCATTTAGTGAGGAAAAACACAGCTGAACACCTGATAAAGTGACTTACTGTGAACCACTGCATTACAGTATTGATGAGTAGTAAACAGATTAACACATTTTCGAAGTGCGGGTAAACTTCTTTATGTGTAAAATGGAGTGAACTTCAGCAGACGACAAATCAACTCATAACATAATGACAATAGTGCCAGTAAGAATGAATGGATAGAAACTTACAACCATTTAAAGACATTCAGTCTGGATTCAAACTTATAACTATTTGATCTATGTCCTGAAATATACTATGTATTGTCATGTTGCTCATTGTTGAATATGAACGATAATAATATTATAAAGATCAATACAATCAATCTGCTTCATCGTTGGCTCATCTTTTTTTATAGAGTTTGTTAAAAGTATTGTGAAATTTGTCTGTTTTGATAACATGATATGACATGAACTTACCCTAAAGACTTTAGTTGGAGTTTGATCAGTCTTTCGCTTTCGGTTTGTTCAGCTGAGGTGATGTCAGTTTACATCTAAAGCTGATGACTCACATAAGAGTCTGATGTCAACTTGCTAGCTTCTTTTTCCAGTGGGTGGGCGTATTTTTATGAACAGAAATTGACTTTGTAAAATGTATTTTAGAAGCATATTTTACATTTTTGGACAAAAAAACAGGAATGGCTATGGGCTTAATGTGATTACTTATCATCAAAAGGCTATAATTTATTTAAATAAGCATAACTGCCTCACATTTATTTCAAATAATTACTTATGATCTACTGTTGATTAATTATGACAGGGTTTACTATATTGTGTCTATATAACAATATGTCATATATTGTTGTAAGAGTGCATTTTTCCCCCATCTTTTTACAGTTGGAAGAAGCATATACAATTTCAAAATAAGAGCCCTGGAGTATTTCAGGTTTATTATTAAATTTCAGCATTATGCATTACTTTTTTCTGGTTATTATAGGTACTTTGGTTGCACAATAAACTGTACACTTGACTTGACACTTAAATTATAAATAATTTGAATGAGGCAGTTTGCAACCCCATAACAAAATCACATGGTATGGTCTTAAAAAGTATTTCAATGTGTATAGTTTGACATGGCATGCTGTTTATTAAATCCAAGAAGAATTAATTAAAGCTTATAATTCTCGTTATGCAATATTATCACCTAATACTGATATCAATCTTTTTGTCAGCTTGTTTTCTTTCAGTTAGGTCTGGTTTTGTGTTTATTTTTGGAATTGATTGATCGTAGGTCTCATTGATTTGAGGTTATGTACCTCAGTTTTTAAGTGAAAAATCACTATTTGTGGATAATTTTTTCAGTATTAAATTAAATATGAAAACGGCACTGTTTATCACACTAGCATGCTCTTATGTTTAACCAAAAAACTTGATTTGAAATGGTTATATTTTGTAAAAAAAAAAAAAAAAAAATCACACAGAACATTTGTGTTGTTCCCTACCAAAACTATCTTATAAATCTCTTGTTGTGGAAAATGAATGGGGGAGATTGGAAATCTGAGAAATATTTAGTGATCCGAAGCATGTTGTTCATGTTCATGTTCACACATGCATTTATATGTTATGTTTGGTCTTAATAACTTATTCCACTGTCTTTGAGATGCTTGTACTCATTGAAAAAATCATAAAGAAACTCCTCAATGAGACTCGGCTTGTTTTGTCCACAGTATATAATGACAATAAATGGATCAAAATGGCTAAAGTTTTTTTACACCACCATCAGAGAACTGTAGGAGATATTCAGGTCTTTGGTCAGGCTGCTTGTACAGGTTAAATACTTATTTACTCTGCAGATGTTTTAGTTTAGTACAATATCAAGTTATGTGGTCATTAAATATTTTTTGTGTTCTGGGTATAAAATCTACACAATGTCAACATTACAAGTGTCGTTGTCTCATATTTACTCATGAGACTGAGTTTTCTTATCCTATGCAAATACATGAATTATTAATGACAGAACGTGATGCTTTCCAATGACAGACCTGTCAAACTGTGAGATCACATAGAAGATGATAGAGGTGTACATGGGTCGCAAGTGTTTGGTGTAAAAGTTTGGGTGTATTGCATGGCTTTCCCTGTGGCACTGCCAGGGCTAGACTCTGGTTGTGGGAAGTTGATAGGCCATCAACTTCCAACACATTGAAACTGTTTCTGTGTATCAAGCATTTTTATCGGAAGTGCAAAGAAAACTGGAGAATGGTGAACTTTGGCCATATTCATTTTTTATTAAGCAAGATAAACACTTACAAATACAGGAACATGTAAATAAACATTAAGGTATCTACTGAATTTGAGCTAAACTTGTACTGAACCTGAAATTTGCTTTAATTGCAATATAACCATGAAAAACTCATACTGGAATTGCCAGAAGAGGGAATAATAAAAATGAGAATAAAAATAATCCGATATTTATTATGTGTTATGCTTTTGCTTTGTGTGTGAAATTATATTTAATAATACCAATATATGTATAAGTGACCAATGTTTCACATTATTTCTTTGAAAAGAAAGCATCATTACAACTTCTGAAAGTGATCAGCAATGTTTTAGCATTACATAAGAAATGTCATAAATCTAAAAATATAACTTTGACATGAGATGACTAATAGAGAAGACAAATATGGTAAATGTGCAAGTTAATAGTTTTAAGACTTTACTTTGTAATGGTGGCAGACCAAAATTGTAAATTTCAAAATGACTCAAAAGTTCCTGGTTTTAAAGTGTTCCTTAATGTTTATGCTAAATATAAACATGTATTATATATAAGTCATTGCATATAATTAACTCATTTTACATTTTTCTTCTCACAAATCCATATAAAAAAGGTAGTACATGGATAATCAGCCCATCCTTCTGAAATTTTGACAATACAGTTCTCTTCTGTATATCCACCGGGCTCATTAGCATTCCAGAACCTGCATCATATCAGCATTAGATGTTCAGAGTTGCTTTCTGTGTGTAATGAACCATTTATCACGTAATTATCAGTTCAATTCAGTGATTTTCTCACCCAGAGGTCAGTGTGCTGCCATCTACCCATGTCCATGTGCCTTCCACTTCAATATCAGTCAGACCAATCCAGGTTTCAGATCCACAGGATATTTTCTTTACAAAATCCTGAATTTTTGAAAGAAATTACATCAAACATTTACTTCAACTGACCTTTCACAAACAATACACATATATTCAGTTTAGAAATACCCATTACCCTGACATAAAACCATCTGATTTTTTTTTTTACTTAAAAGGATGTCCATATGTAAACCTCTGATGAAGGTTTTGTCAATTTTAGCTCACTTCTAGTTACAAACATGCCCAAAGAATATGATTAAGAAAGTACCTTTCACTCACTTGTGTTTTGCTGTCATTTATGATCACTAGATCTGCTCCTCTCTCTGTACAGTATCTTCTGCCCTCAGCCCAGCTCTTCGTCTCAGTGGAAACATAGTAAAGACTGAATTGATAGTAAATCCATCCATCTGTGAACATCCAGTTTAACTATCAGCTCTTTATTGTCATTTACTGTACATACCTAAATATATTGATAATAGAGAAACAAGTCTGTCATTGAATATTTGTGGATTAAGTGTAGTTCAAGAATACCTTGAAAAAACTTTGCCAGTTCATTTTTCTCTTGACTGAACTGTTTGTTTAGTTTAAATAAGCTGGTATTGTTGGTTAGTAGCTGGTTTCTTTCTTCTGTGAGGTTGGTGATCTTAGTTAGAAGCTGTTGTTTCTCCTCTGTGTAGTTTGTGCTCTTTGTATAGATGAGGACACACAGCACTATGACTGCAGTCAGCAGAAGAACACACAGCAGCCCCAAACACACACCAGCTGCTCTGGAGATCGTCAAACCATCACTTCCTGAATCTCAACAAACATCACTTGATTCTCTTTATTTGTCCATTCAACACATCAACTGAAAACATGCCAACTGAGCAATAAATCCATTATTGATCAAATCTGTGCTATTATTAAAAATATTCATGATTAATCTTAGTACCTGTGAGTTCTGATGACTGGATTCTCATCGCGTTACAGTCAGTGATCTCTTTTCCAGATTTACCAGTTATATTTTTAGTAATATTTTCGTACACAGCATCATCCCTTTTTCCGTCTTCTCTGTGCATTTCCGTAAATTTCTGTAGTTATTGTTGTCAAGTTTAGTTACACTTACAGTTACACTAGTGGACTGTGTTGTGTTCCTCATCAGTGTTCATGAAGCCAGTATTTCTGCAGAAAGGAACTGTTCTTTGGAGTTTCTGTTATTTATGGATTAAGGAACTTCAACTCACCGCTGAACGTCACCATCTACAGTGTTGATTGTCTTCATTTAAATGAGGTTCAGTATCTGTATAAAGTCTTCAGAGGGTTGTTCATTTTGATGCTGGATAGGATTTAGGAACATTTATGGCTTGTGAAGTTTTCAGGTTGTTGCTGGCACATAAAAAAGTTAAGACAGCTGATATTTTTCATTTTTCATGGTTTAAACTGTTTGTTTAGTTGAAATAAGCTACTAACTAACAATACCAGTTTAATTCAACTAAACAAACAGTTCAATCAAGAGAAAAATGAACCGGCAAAGTTTTTACAAGGTATTGTTGAACTACACTTAATCAACTTGTAGTAACTCTACATGTAGGCTAATCAAGCATGCTGAGATTGAGTAATTGTAACTCAATACATTTCAAGTAACACTAGTAACCAAAGAACAAACATTGCATACCTGTAGATCTTTTGCCAAGACAATCCATCAGTCATTTTTGTTATTTGTGCAGAAAAAGAACAATGTAACTTCCCAAAAATGTAAAAAACATCAACATAGGTCAAAGTTTATGCTGTGTTGAATTATGCTGATTAGTGGACTCTCAGAAAGGTTGCAGGCCTACCGTAACACTATTCAAATAATAGCCCAGTCCCAGATGCCTGTCCCTTGGGGCAGAAACACATATTTAGAAAACTAGGGATACACGATATTATCGGCCGATATTGGCTTTAAAATTCAATATCAGTAGATATCGGTATCGGTTTAAAGATCCTTTCAGAGCCCGCTTTAAGCCCATAGGAGCATTCATGGTTGAATCCTGGTGCAAGCCCACTTTAAACCCCTTTAGGCAGGTGGGGCCCAAATGGGTCTGACATGAATTACCCAGTTAAGACCCACATAAGACCCTTACAGGTCCCACTTAAAACCCATCTTGGCATCCACGGCTGGCCCCCGTGTGGATCCCGGGTGCAAGCCCATTTTAAACGGCCATTAAGCAGGTGGGGCCCAAATTGCCCGGTTAAGATCCCACATAACATCCTTATAGATCCCTTTTAAAGCCCATCTGGGCATCCACGGCTGGATCCTGGGTGCAAACCCACTTTAGACCCATTTGGGCAGGTGGGGCCCAAATGAGTCTGACATGAATTGCCCAATTAAGACCCATGCAGTCCCACTTTTAGTACGTCTGGGCTTCCAGGGCTTGCCCAAATGTGGATCCCGGGTGCAAGCCCATAATGGGTCCCACATTTGCCGCCCATGAAGCCCTCATCTGGGCCCCACATGTCATTGTTGGCTGGGCATATATGTTACAGATTTTCTTTTTTTCTTTTTGTAAATGACTTACATACTAAAAGTTGTACATGAGGCAAACATAATGAAGCCATTCACTCATATACCGAATCTGATTTACACTCAGTTTGCAATTAAAACTTGAAAACACATTTCTTTACATTAGACACATGATTAAAATCTAACAGCTCTTGTGTATCATTTGAGAAACACTGCCATTTAAATGCCACACTTATTTACTGATTAACTATACTCAATGAAACATAATTTGTTCACTTGTGAAAAAAAAAATATTTAGAAGAAACAAATAATTTTTTATTAACCCCTAGAATAGTTTTTTTGTAGTGTAAATATACTTAATTTGATCACTAAAAAGAACTCAGTTCTTTTTACTTTTACACTATCAGGAAATAAAAGTTACAAAAGCTGTCACTGGGGAAGTACGTTTTACTTAATACGTTGTACACTTAAAGCCCGGGACATGCTGCTAGATTTTCAGCTGTCTCAGACGAAAGATTGGCATTGTGAAACAATCGTGGTGATTTCTGTGGTCATGGTCATATGTCGTACAGAAAGAGAGGTTCAAAGAGGGCTGTTGTCATGGTCTTGTAACCAAAGATAGCCTATGATTATTTTCTGATAGTGTCAGAAATTCAGCATGATCATCGCACCGTGTGTTTGCTGCTATGACCCATGTCTACTGACCAGTCAATAAAAATATGACAAGAAATCAACGCGACATGGCGCTAAAACATAAAACTGCTTACCTCAAGCTTTTATCGCTTCCTCTTTTGCCGCTTCCACTTTTTTTTTAGCACACATAAAAACTTAAACTGCCAAAATGTGATTCATCATGTTATTTTTGTTTTATCACTAGCACATGCTAATGATGTTTTTTTCTGCTCTAGTAAAGTGGATCGTAGCCTACGAGTCAATAGGTATCATCATCGTACAGTCTACATGCATGTCATACCCAAGTTTACCAGATCCATGTCGCACAGTGTGATTTGCAGTGATCTTAAATGATGGCTACAATCATGCAGTATGTCCCTTAAAGGGATATTTCACCCAAAAATCATAATTACATCATTAATAACTCATCCTCATGTCGTTCCAAACCAGTAATGCTGTGTTCACACCAAACGCGAATAGAGCGTCAAATTCGCGTCTACCGCGTCTAGTTTGCCGCTTGACCATTTTGAGATCATTCGCTTTATTCGAGCGAGTAATTCGCTTCATTCGCGTGTGAAATTAACTTCACAACAGACGCGAATTCACGTCATGGGGGCTTGAGTCTGATGTCTCTTTAGTGGTTTAAGATAAAATGTAATTTGTTTGGGGTAAAATGAGATGTTTCTTATCTTTGGCCTTTTCAATTTATCTATTAATATGTTTTTTATATATATATAGGTCCTTTTTATTCCTGTCTCTATAGAAATATGAACTTTTGTCATATAGCTCCAGTTGACTGTTCACTGACAACATCAGTCGTTCCTGCTTGTTGAATGAATGGAGAAGGGTATTCCTGACACCATAGTTAAAATTTTTCAACTCGGGCGGACACGTTTGACACGAATTCGCGTCAAACGCTAAATGCACAAAAAGCACCATTCTCATGCGAAGCGTGAACTGGACGCGCGAATGAGGCGAATTTGTGTCTTCTGCGCTTAAGACCTCTAGACGCGTGTAAAAGCGCCTTTGCATTGACTTAACATTGAAATTATTCGCGTTTGGTGTGAACACAGCATAAGACCTCCATTTATCTTCGGAACACAGTTTAAGATATTTTAGATTTAGAGCTCTCAGTCCCTCCATTGAAACTGTGTGTACGGTCTACTGTTCATGTCCAGAAAGGTAAGAAAAACATAATCAAAGTATTTCATGTGACATCAAAGAGTCAGTTAGAATTTTTTTAAGCATCAAAAATACATTTTGGTCCAAAAATAGCAAAAACTATGACTTTATTCAGCATCGTCTTCTCTTCCGTCACTGTTGTGAGAGAGTTAAAAACAAAGCAGTTTGTGATAGCCGGTTCGCGAACGAATCATTCGATGTAACCAGATCTTTTTGAACCTGTTCACAAAATCGAACTGAATCGTTTTAAATGGTTCGCGTCTCTAATAAGCATTAATCTACAAATGACTTAAGCTGTTAACTTGTTTAATGTGGCTGACACTCCCTCTGAGTTAAAACAAACCAATATGCCGGAGTTATTCATGTACTCAAACAGTACACTGACTGTGAACTGCTGTGAAGAGAGAGATGAACACCGAGCCGAGCCAGATAATGACTCGTTCACGAGTCAAGAACCGGTTGCATCGGTTTTCGGATAACCAGTAGTTCTTTCTGACAGTTTGATTCAATAAACCGGTTGAAGAAAACGGTTCACCGGTTCTTTTGTGCTCGACGTAATGGCGTCATTGGCGATGACTGCAAGCCTTCGGTTTACCCACGCTCATAACATCAGCACAGAATCAGTTCAGAATCAATCACCAAAAGAATCAGTTCGGTTCAGACGCTCTGTTTGTCGGTTTGCTTCACGCTGAATCACACATGCGCAGTATCATTAGCTCCTTGGTTCTCGAATCGGACACGTCTGACAGAAACGGTTCTTGACTCGTGAACGAGTCATTATCTGGCTCGGCTCAGTGTTCATCTTCAGTTCTCTCTTCACAGCAGTTCAGTCAGTGTACTGTTTGAGTAAATTAATTACTCTGGGATACTGGTTTGTTATAACTCAGAAGAAGTGTCAGCCACATTAAAAAAGTTCACCGCTTAAGTCATTTGCGGATTAATGCGTATTGGAGACGCGAACCATTTAAAATGATTCAGTTCAATTTGGTTAACTGGTTCAAAAAGATCCGGTTACATCTAATGATTCGTTCGCGAACCAGATATGACAAACTGCTTTGTTTTGAACTGTCTTACAACAGACACGGAAGAGAAGACGATGCTGAATAAAGTCGTAGTTTTTGCTATTTTTAGACCAAAATGTATTTTCGATGCTTCAAAAAATTCTACCTGACCCTCAAATTCTACCTGAACGTGACCAGTGCGGCAGGGCCGAGAGCCGTGGGAACGGAGCGAGGCCAGTGGAGTGATTGGAAATGAGCGATACCTGCGACACTCACCGGTCTTGAGAACCACAGAGGAGATCGGAAGGATACAAAAGAGGAGAATCCATCTCCCAGGCAACTCACTTCAGCCACCACCTTGATCGTCCTCGGCGGCAGACTCCTTCGCCCTGCTCGATGGCACCGCGGATTTACCCCAGCAGTGAGGGATCTTCTGCAGTGCATGCCTCCTTCCTCCGGGCTTCAGCACCAGTGGAACACAATAAAAACTTCACAACCAAGGGAAGACAGAGATGGGAACCGGGAACCCATTCGTCACAATGATATAGCCCACCAACATTAATAACGAACTGCAATATCCTTAGTGTGATTATCGAATTGCAATTAAGTCAGCGCGGGTTGTGTGTTTCGAAGCGCGGGCGCACACGAGATGTAATAACCGTGGAGGTCTCAGAGCAATGCCATTAAAAGGTACAATCGTGCCACATTATTAAAAGAGAAAACACTTGCTCACTTCAATACACTATATTCTGCATGAGATAGAATACACCAAAAAAATCAAATGTTACGAAAATGGTTTCAGGTAGGCCATGTTCATTCATTTCTATCGTCCGTTTGAACTCTGCACTTTTTTCGTTCGGGAAACGTTTTGTAATAAGTCTTTCACATGTATCGTGTGAGCAGGGCTAAAAAAAAAATTGCAGTACTCGATGTATCATCTCATTTTAGAGAACATTTTGCCAAAATTCTGAAGTCTTTTGAAGATATTGCTTAACATTTACTTAACCATTGCAAAAATAAATTCCTGCCTGAACTTAATGTCATCCAGTTTTTTTGTTTATTTAAAACAAGACACATCTGTTTATTATAATTTTTTTTTTACCTATTTCACAATCATTTTTATCTCCAAACTGTTTTAGATAGTTCTGCTTTGCTTCTTCTGCTTTCATGAATGCATTTTCTGCAACAAAACACAGCAGTGCAGATTACAGTTCACTGGAATGAGTCTGATGCATGTTTTTTATGGACACTACATATTTTAATGTCCGTAAACAAAAATTAAAACTTAAATATTAGTAGTGAAATTTTTCAGGTGTACTCTAAAATAAAATGTTTATTTTTCTTAAATACTTAATTTCTGTCATCAAACTTTTAAGTAAGATTAGGCTTAAAGTAATATCAACAATTTTTTCTCAAATATTTTGGTGGGTCATGAAATAGATTACACTTGTTTAGGAATGGAAAAGTTTGAGAACCACTGCGTTAAGGTACATACAGTAGAGCTGCATCTCAATAAATTAGAATTTCATGGAATTATTTCAATAATTCAACTTAAATTGTAAAACTTGTATATTAAATAAATTCAGTTATTAGTCTTTGGTTCTTTTAATTGTAATGATTTTGGCTCACATTTAACAAAAACCCACCAATTCACAACAAATCTCAACAAATTACAATACTTCATAAGACCAATATTAATAATAATATTAATAAAAACACATTTTGAGTGAATTGTTGGCCTTCTGGAAAGTATGTTAATTTACTGTATATGTACTCAATACTTGGTAGGGGTTCCTTATGCTTTAATTACTCCCTCAATTCAGCATGGCATGGAGATGATCAGTTTGTGGCACTGCTGAGGTGGTCTGGAAGCCCAGGTTTCTTTGACAGTGGCCTTCAGCTCATCTGCATTTTTTGGTCTCTTGTTTCTCATTTTCCTCTTGACAATACCCCATAGATTCTCTCTGGAGTTCAGGTCTGGTGAGTTTGCTGTCCAGTCAAACACACCAGCACCATGGTCATTTAAGGAAGTCTTGGTGCTTTTGGCAGTGTGGGCAAGTGCCTAATCTTCAAAAAGCTGGTCACCAGAATTTCTTGGTAAACAGGTGCAGTGACTTTTCAAAAAACACAATGGGACCAACACCAGCAGATGACATTGCATGCAATTTGGGCTATGAGCTTCTCCACCCTTCCTCCAGACTCTAGGCACTAACATTTGAATAAAATAAATGAAGTGACAAGAGAGACATACAAAATGTGCAGAGCAGTGGGGCGCAAGAAGGACACGCATGGTGTGTCAGCATAGTTTGTCAGTAGTCAGTAACCTAGCATATTGAAAAATTATTATCTTAAAATAAACTTTGCCAAGGATCCTGTTTTGTTTTTTTTCTTGGCTTGCCAGCAAAGGATAATGCTTTAACCGCTTACCGGTTTCGAAAATGCATCCTAATTGAGTGGATTTACTCTAGACCTCCATCTCTTTCCCTTTGGTATCGAGAGATCTTCAGAAAATTGCCTATGGAGAGACTATGATAGGCTGAGAATTGTACATATACATATTTATTTTCATCATATTTTCTGTTGTTCTGTGTTTTTTTATCATTATTGTTCTGTTTTGATTAATTTTACCAAAATATTGTTCAACTCTTTGTATTATTGTGTTTTTTGTTTGTTAATAAAAAAAGAAATAAAAAAGTTATTATCTTTCTGCAGTCCAATAAATGGCTGTTTAGTCTGTTTAATGGTGATTTAACGCTACTATGTCACCTAGTTGGTAAGACTCATTGCTATAAAGTAAATAAACAATGCCCCCGTCTTTTACTCTCATGATGTGCTTTTCATACTCATTTGCTACATCAGTAGGGCCTTGTGATTTTTGCGATGTGGAAAACGTACTCGGAATCATGGAGGCCATACATAAAAACAGAATTTACTCTATAAAGCAAAATTGAACGTGCTATAACTGTAGACCAGTGTCTGTGAATATTAAACTGCAAACAACAATTTTATATACCAATCTTCTTGTTCCGCATGTATATTTGATTATCAGAAAATACACAACACAGAATTTGTGAAAAATATTCATGATAATTAATTATTTCTTTTAGAATGTTTACATTTAGAAAAGCTG
This sequence comes from Carassius auratus, assembly GCF_003368295.1. Classification (NCBI taxonomy): domain Eukaryota; kingdom Metazoa; phylum Chordata; class Actinopteri; order Cypriniformes; family Cyprinidae; genus Carassius; species Carassius auratus. Next base: position 23,341,706 of record NC_039271.1, on the reverse strand, counting down.
GGCATCCTGCATAACCTTCTCCTGTTTTTTTGGCATTATAGTTTGCTTGCCCTACAGTTACTTTGTTTATTTTCTTAATTAATGTTATATATATTTTGTTCTATTTGTGTTATTTATAAGAAGTGTAGTTTACTGTTAAGTGCACTGATGTCAGACTCATTTTAAATAATGGAGTTTCTTGTTAAATTCTCTGCTTCCATATACATAAGGCTATTTTTCACATAGTGACACAAGTGTTTGATGACCATATTTGAGTTATCACTGCGAAAAAATATGTTTATGTATATATTGGAATTGAATTTTGAGAAAAACGGATTTAAAGTGAGACGGGTTTCAATTTCACTTCTACTTAACGATCGCTGTCTGTCAGGAGCTCTATACTGCATCATTACACAGACTAATGTTACGCTGAAGAGGACAGTTGTCCATTGTTTATCATGATGGGCATAGTCTCTGAACTTTTGATCGCCCCTTGAATGCTTGGTTACCATGAATAGTGTACCTTGTAATTCGAAAAGAGACATATACAGACTGTCATCAGACTCCTCCTCTTTAGTAATATCATTATCTGATTCTTCTTCTCAGGATGGGAAATAGTCTATTATAACAGCTTTTAGGGCACTGGTTATCACCAAGATTGAGTAGACAGAGACAAGTAAGACTGTCTAAAATGTGAGCAGCTTCAGACTTTGTTGTTTTCTTGCACTCCGCCATCTCATGATCTTAAAAATAAATAAATATATAAAAAATTGTGTGCCATAGTTTAAATAGGACTGGTGGGAAGATACAACATTATTATGTCACGTGATTTATTTTGATAGGTTAATGGTTTTTGTGGTGTTATAAGAAAGCACCTCCGCAGCGTGTTCTTATCATGAGAGAAAGACAAATACTTTTTAATTTCTACTTGCTGCAATACATCTTTTTTTTTCTGCACTAAACAAGTGATTTTTTCATTTTCATAGATGATAGACAAGATGTTATAGGATAATAATTGTATGAAACCATAAATTATGACAAAAAAAATTACAACCAATTTTTAGAACTTCCTGAAAACGTTCCTGATGGGTTTTCCCAGATCGAATCACATATATTCTGTTTATGTACATACTGTATTCTATATACAGTATCAATCAACATTTGGAAACATGAATGGGAAGTTTGTCCAAACTTTTGACTATACTGTACTGTAATAGAGCCTACCCAGATAGCCACTGGACGCTATAACGGAACAGGGCCGCAACCGCAAAACGATAGAGCCGGGTCTGGCCCGCATCCGCCTCACGGACTCGTTCCTGAGTCCAAATGCACATCGGGCCGAAGTCGTTTCTGGTCTGTTTTTAGGGGTTGTTGCGGATATGTGCCAGCGCCGATCCAGCACCGCCTGATCATCCCATCACAGATGCGTAACGGGTGCGTGAACTCGCTGATCAGATCACAGACACAGAACAACAGCACCCGGACTCTGTTTTAATCATTCTCGGGGACTTTAATAAAGCCAATCTCTCCCATGAACTGCCAAAATACAGACAGCATGTTACATGTCCCACAAGAGACAGTAATATATTGGATCACTGTTACACCACAATAAAGGATGCATTTCACTCTGTTCGCAGCTTTGGGACGTTCTGATCACCTTCTGGTTCATCTTATACCGTCCTACAGGCAGAAACTAAAATCAGCTAAACCTGTATCAAGGACTGTAAAAAGATGGACTAATGAAGCAGAGCAGGATTTACAATCTTGTTTTGACCTCACTGATTGGAGTGTTTTTGAAGCTGCTGCCACCGATCTGGATGAACTCACAGAGACCGTAACATCATATATCAGTTTCTGTGAGGATATGTGTATTCCTACAAAGACTCAACTAATTTACAATAATGACAAACCATGGTTCACTGCAAAACTCAGACAGCTCCTTCAGGCCAAAGAAGATGCTTACGTGAAGGGGGACAATGTCTTGTATAAACAGGCTAAATACACATTGGAAAAGGAGATCAAAGTGGCAAAGAGGAATTATTCTGAAAAAATAAGGACTCAGTTCACTTCCAACGACTCCGCATCAGTGTGGAAAAGTCTAAAGAAGATCACCAATTACAAGACACCACCCCCCAGCACCGTAGAGAATCAACGACTGGCAGACGATCTGAACGAGTTTTACTGCAGGTTTGAAAGAACACCCATCACCTGCCCTGAATGCTTCCCAACACAACCATTCACACCATTCACAACTCCTGCAACCAGCCCCAAATGCCTCTCCAAACTACCGTTCACACCATTAACAGCTCCTGCAACCCATCCTGAACACCTCTCCAATCAAGCAGTCTCACCATTCTCACCTCCTGCATCCCCCCTCTCCCCCACACCTGCAATTCAGATCAGCGAGGATGCGGTGCGCCAGGTCTTCCGGAAGCAGAAAAGGAAAAAAGCACCAGGCCCAGATTGTGTTACACCAGCCTGTCTGAAATCCTGTGCTGACCAGCTGGCCCCCATCTTCACACGGATTTTCAACAGATCGCTGGAGCTGTGCGAAGTCCCTTCATGCTTCAAATGCTTCACCATCATCCCCATCCCTAAGAAACCCAAAATTACAGGACTAAATGACTACAGGCCTGTGGCTCTAACGTCTGTAGTCATGAAGTCATTTGAAAAACTGGTGCTGGCCCATCTGAAGGACATCACTGGGCCCTTGCTGGATCCTCTTCAGTTTGCCTACAGAGCAAACAGGTCTGTGGACGATTCAGTAAACATTGGACTGCATTATGTTCTGCAACACCTAGACAGACCGGGGACTTATGTGAGGATCCTGTTTGTGGACTTCAGCTCGGCCTTCAACACGATCATCCCAAACCTCCTCCTGCCCAAACTAAATCAGCTCTCCGTGCCCACCTCCATCTGTCAGTGGACCGAAAGCTTCCTGACAGACAGGCAGCAGCTAGTGAGGCTGGGAAAATACACATCCAGCACCCGTACAATCAGCACCGGAGCTCCCCAGGGCTGCGTTCTCTCCCCACTGCTCTTCTCCCTGTACACTAATGATTGCACATCTAAGGACCCCTCTGTCAAGCTCCTGAAGTTTGCAGATGACACCACACTCATCGGCCTCATTCAGGACGGTGAGGAGTCTGCTTACAGACAGGAGGTAAAAGAGCTGGCTGTCTGGTGCACTCTCAACAACCTGGAGCTTAACACGCTCAAAACAGTGGAGATGATCGTGGACTTCAGGAGAAACCCCCCTGCACTCCCCCCACTCACCATCATGAACAGCACTGTGACTGCAGTGGAGTCATTCAGGTTCCTGGGCACCACTATCTCTCAGGACCTGAAGTGGGACATTCACATTGACTCCATCGTAAAAAAGGCCCAGCAGAGGTTGTACTTCCTTCGCAAGCTGAGGAAATTTAACCTGCCACAGGAGTTTTGCACATAATTTACATGTACATACATAACTGCATTTTGTAATATACCTGCCTACAATTGTCATTTGTATATTGTCATTCACTATCTACTTATTTGTATTTTTTATTCTTTTATTATGTGTTTTATGTTCTGTCGCTGTCATTCTGTTGTACTGCGGAGCTTCTGTCACGAAAACAAATTCCTCGTATGTGTAAATAAAATAGGCAATAAAGCTCATTCTGATTCTGATTCTGATTCTGATAAAGGCTAGTTTCAGTTGGAGCAATGCGTAGGCCTATAGGCTATAGCTGAAATAAATATTTTTAATGATTAAAACACATACTAAAACAACGTGAACAAAGTTAACAAACACAGAAGTTAATTCATAGATTTAATTATAAAAAAAATGAACAACAAAGTCATGCACAAAATCAACTATTAACACAAAACACAGTCAACAACAAACACAGAATTAATGGATAAAAAACACAACGTAAAAAAAAAAACCATGCACTTAAACAAAATCACTAGGTGTCAGCTGTTGCTGTTGCCACTCCTGCTGCTGACGCGCAAGTCTCTCCTGGCGCCCTCCACTCCTGTCCGTCGAAAGGGCAAACCACCTAATGGTATGCCTCCATACTTCAGCTTCTGTTGCAGTTGCTGTCAGTGCGCATTTGCGCACTGCACCTGGAAAACAGCATTACTGATTAGGTTTAATGAGACATTTGGATCAGTGCTAGTCCTACATGATGACAAAACATATTGCATTTGCTCAAAATGAAAATAGGCCCATCCTTCTTATTCGGCCTACTTCTATGACGGTTTGTGCATTAGTTGATGGAGCTGTAATAAAATAATAGCCTAATAATAAAAAAACTGGTCATGTAAAACTGAATAAGACAAATTAACTATATCTAACCATTGAGGTTAAGACGTAGCCCCAATTAGGCCTAATAGTAATAAAAAGAATAAGAAGAATAAACAGATTAGTGTTGTCAAAAGACCCGGTACTTCGGTACCAAGTCAGTACAAAAGAAATGTAAATGTGACAGTACCAGGTTTCTTTAAGAACCAGTAGTACCGAGGTCTCGTTCAAACCCGGTTCAGAGCTATGATTTCCGCGAAGCAGAAAACGAGGACGGAATCTCAAAATCCAGTCATGAAAATGAAACTTACATTTTAATATGAACAGTCACGGAATTTGTCAAAGTTAGCATAAATTAATCAAATCAAATCTCCATATGGACCAGTATCTGTAAATTAAGCCGCAAAAGTTTTTTGAAATATGAATCCGTGTTCTGCTTGTCTCTGTGTGAATGAATGAATGGCAGAGTCGTGCGGGTTTGTTTACTTCATAGACTGAAGCGCGTGACGCATACATTAATGTCAGCATCTGAGCTTCAGAGTTCTCTCTCCATCAAGCGATCAGGGCCCAGTTCCCCAAAACATTCTTTCGCTAAGTAGTTCTTAACCTATTCCTTAACCTCTCTCTTAACCTTATGGCACGATTCCAGACACGTTCGTACGCTAAGTATATCTTCTGTAAGTCACACTTTCGTAAGGTTGGTCTGGACCATTCGTAAGCTCTCTCTTAGCGTTGTTTGAGCTCAAGACTCTGTACAGCAGTCTTTAGAAACCAGCGCAGCGAAGTACAAGTCAAACTATGGTATGTTGACAATGTTGTGGCTCAACAATGATTTTGTTATTTTTTAAAAATTATAATAAATTATGTTCGCAATGGATACAGGCCTATTTATGAAGTTGACTTCATGTGGTATCAGAACTAATATGGTGGTAATTAGCCTAGGCTTTTTCGTAATGTAATTAAAGCGAATTGGCAATCAATTATTTGATAATTAAAATCTGGCAAAAAATTTGTCTCTAAATGGCTAAGATCTATAAATGGGTAATCATGGTTGTGTCCAGTAAGCGACCATAGCAGCGATCTAACGTGTCCTTGTATTGAATCAAAGACGGAGCCGGACGCGGAGCCATTTAGTCCATGTCAATTTTTTTATTCTGCAAAACTTAAGCCCTTCTGACATTTTGCCTGATGTGGCTATATTAAAATAAAACTTCGCTTCCCAAGACAACTCATTATGGAGCTGCTGGACCTTCTCAGACCTGCGCTTGCCAGGCAAACGTGGCGGAATTTTGCTTTAAGTCCTGAAGTCCAGCGCAAGGTTTTTTTTTTTTTGTTTGTTTGCTACAGAGAGATTCATCGAGGTCGTGGGAGAGAGGCTTGGTGCTCTTTTTTACGTTGCTTCCCCATCATATTCTGTATCTAACTCTCTCTCTCTGTTCATTGTAGATATGTTGCTTTTTATTTAAAACATAAACCAATTGCAATCAATACCGCATTAAACAGAAGTAACTGCAGCTGCTTGCCAATCAATTCTGATAATAAAGTAACTTACCATTAATATAAAAGTGTATTATATAATTTTTATAAGTCGTTAAACCCATGTCAAGAAGCGGCACAACGAGATAAGGAGGGTGGATGATTAGCGAGGGATACCCGGTTCGTCTAACCGTCACAACATATTCGTGTGAACATATTACTGACCATTTGATCATTTAATTTATAGTCTATATTTACTGATAACTTAAACTATGTTAAAATAAATGTTACTATAATAATTTGAGGAATATTTCATTTGCATAGAACGTTTTGTCTTTCTTAACGCTGTAATGCACCTTCGCGTGAAGTGGAAAATCAATTAATGAGCAATCGATGCCAACTAATTCACCACCCTCACTTTGGACAGCGCTCTTGTTATGTCGGACGTAAGAGGCAGCGTGCTAAGAGCTTCCTAAGGGACACTTCGGGGAACACACTTAGGAACATAAACAACTTTGGTAAGATATATCTTTCGAGGTCTTCTTAGCACGCTAAGAGTGAGCGTTATTGGGAAACCGGGCCCAGAACTTCTCAGTTCATCTCAATGGACACACAGCGAACCTGTATTTGATGCTTTGTAAACTCTTTGTGAAGGCGCACGACCACTGATCTATATATATATATATAACTATATTATTATATTATCTATATTATAGATCAGTGCGCACGACTCACCGTCGCTTTACGGATAGCGCTGTTTCTCACACATGCAAAGAGAGAGAGAGAGCGAGAGACTTTCCACACTGAATCGACACGCTATATACAAACTATTCTTTGTTGTCTTCTCCTGTCAAAAAAATGGAGTTAATTTAGAATTATTCATATTCATTTTCGAAAAAGCAGAAGACATAACGGTTTCTCCGGTAGCGGGCGGAGCTAATGCACAAATGGCAATTTCATTGGCTGGCGCTGAATAGTACCGTCCCTGTTTTGATTTCAGCAAATCAGTTTGACCGAACGCAGACAACGTGATTAATATTCATGAACCCACCAGCTCATCAATTCATAGTGCATTGTATATTGTTAGTATGGTAGTAGAATTAGTAGTAGTATTATCTTAATAATAATTCATATGATCTATTACTATATTTTTTACAGAACCACTCAATGACCAAAAATATCTTAAGCATCACCACCAGTCTTAAGTTCAGATAAAATGACAAATATGCATTCATTAGGCCTAAAAGTAAAAAAGTAAATTTTAACATAAAGGCATTGTGCTAGAAATATTACTATTATTTAGTAAAATGTATGTGACACTGCTACTACTGTTGAAAAAATTTATAAAACTTTATTTTTTTAAATAAATAAATCACAATATTTCTTCCATGTTTTAATTTTAAAAGCAAATCCCCTTTATTTACCAAAAATAAAATATGTTTAAATTTCATAAATTAAAAGACAAAATGCAATTTTGGGGAAACTTGTTTACTGTTTTTCAAAATTATATAAGTCGTAGAAAAACGTTAAACACAATTGTAAATAAGTATAAAGAATAGCATTGGTTTTATTTTCAGTGCTAAAAAGTTTTTTGTTTTTTTTTATTAGCATATTTTTGTGTTTTGCTTTGGTACCGAAATTGGTACAGAGAACCGTGGATTTTCACTGGTATTGGAACCGAATACTGAAATTTTGGTATCTTGACAACACTAATATACAGTACAGACACACCTTCTCATTCAATGCGTTTCCTGTATTTTCATGACTATTTACATTGTAGATTCTCACTGGCTACTTTGAAGAAACTACAATATAAGACATGTTTTCAGTTATTTCACACTTTTTGTGTACATAATTCCGCATGTGTTCATTAATAGCTTTGATGCATTCAGAATCTACAATGTAAACAGTCATGAAAATAAAGAAAATGCAATGAATGAGATGTGTCCAAACTTTTGGCCTGCACTGTATATACTATATACCTATTAGTATAACAATCAGTTTTGACTGCTAAACTGTTTTTCAGGAGTAATCTGTAAGACTTTTGAGTGAATAAATACTAATTCACTAAGGGCATTTGAAGCAATAGCCTACTTACGGCTGAGGAGGGTCCGTGATGCCATCCTGTGGAAGGCAGTCTCCTTGTTCACACCCTTCCAATAAATTGTTCGGGAAAGGGGGCAGGAAAACAGGTATGACAGAATGTTCCATGTCACCCTCTTCAAATCCACACCCCCGACAGCAGACAGGGTATTCACCTAGGGGCATGAAGATAGTGGTTGGATCAGCGTTGCACAAGTTTTTAAACAGGTAAGCCACTTTTTTGGCAGTTTTTTTTTTTTCACAATTAAGACATGTGGGCAATTGGATGATGCTTTTATCCATAACATTCAAGTTACATAGCAATAAATATTACTTTAGATGAATTAGATTACAGTTACATCATCATAAAGATTTAAGTCTACTGTAGCAATAAATATTACTTTAGATTAATTCGATTTAGTGTAAGATGAAACAAGTGTCTTGAGTACAATAAGAACATATATGCTTACAAGGGCATGTTTCTGCCTATCGTTGGCAGGGTCCGCCAGCCAGGCCTCAAAGCGTTCCAGCTCTGCATCTGATTCCAGGGGGAATTGAAATTCCCCGGACCACTCAAAGGCTGCTGGTTGGAGGCCGTTATTAACGTTGGCCATGAGCAGGTTCACGGTGGTGGTGAGTTGGGCAACCTGCTGCTTTAGGTTTTCCAAAAGCAATAGGCCATGTAGCTGAGCCGCTGAAACATTGTGAAAGTTGAAAAAAAAAAAGTGTTAATCTGGAGAAAAGACTCAGGTTATTTAAACATTAAGGAAATAATACACACAATGATGGTCAATAAAATCAACCCACAGCTGCACACGATACTGTATATATATACAGTACAGGCCAAAAGTTTGGACACACCTTCTCATTCAATGCGTTTTCTTTATTTTCATGACTATTTACAGTGTAGATTCTCACTGGCTACTTTGAAGAAACTAGAATATAAGACATGTTTTCAGTTATTTCACACTTTTTGGGTACATAATTCCACATGTGTTCATTAATAGCTTTGATGCATTCAGTGAGTCATGAAAATAAAAGAAACCCATTGAATGATAAGGTGTGTCCAAATTTTGGCCTGTACTGTATGTGTATATATATATATATATATATATATATATATATATATATATATATATTAGGGCCGGGACTCGATTAAAAAAATTAATCTAATTAATTAGAGGCTTTGTAATTAATTAATCGAAATTAATCGCATTTTAATCGCATATAAATATTTGACCTGAGAACAGTGAGAAGTATTTTTTTTTCTCATGGATTTATAGTATACCATTGAATAATGACTGAATACATAAGCTTAAGCAACAAAATATTGTTTATTTTTGTTCAACCAAGTCTAGCAGACCAGTGCCATTAAGTGTAGCAATAGCATTTTTAGGAACAATTTAGAAATAGTTCATTTCAGAAACTCAGGTAGCTTATAGGTGCTGGAACCTTCTGTAAACTGTTTTTTAAGTAAAACACAATACTGTCAAGTACATTCAGAACATTGGAAACCCTGACTATTAGAAAACATATCTCTGTTGCTTCAGAGGCCATAACATACTAAGTCCAACTCTCAATAACCTTGGCCAAAACAATAAAGAGTTCAACATAAACTGCCAGTTGCACCAACAAAATAATACATAGTTCAACATAAAGTGTAAAGTCCACGCTAGCTGCTATATGTTTTGCGTTGAGGTGATACTTGAGGTGTGCGTAACCTCCACTGCGGTGATATGCGAACCCTAGTTGGTGCTTCAGTATAATCGGTCCGCCGAAACTCATCCAGTGAGAAACATTCCGCGGTGCAAAAATAAGTTATTTTAAAATGCGGGAATTTTTTTCTGTAATTAATTAATCTCAATTAACGCGTTAAAGTCCCGGCCCTAATATATATATATTCTGCCCAATGCATTCAAATTATGTTCAATAAGATGTACTTGTTAGTACTGATAGAGCTGTGCTGATGGGCTTGCATCGGTTGCACTCAAACATAGTAGTTCTCCTACAGTAAACTAATTCCGCAATGCACAAGTTGCAAACAACCTTTCGCCTGTTTAACACATAATCCATCTGCAGTCTGTATGCGTTTTGTATGTGGTGAAGAAGCAGGGCGGACTCATTGTGCTTTCACAGAGGACGCGCTTGAACTCCGCTACTGATCCATGACTGTTTGGTCCACAAACACAACATTTATTCATTATTTAGATTTCAAATCATGTAAAAAAAAAATATATATATATATATATCCTTTTCATCATTGTGACTCTATCACAGAACAGTAACAATCTTTCATAGACATTAGTTTAAACTAAATAAATATAAACAGTGTATTATTCATGGATTTGACTAGATTTGTATAATAAGTTACTGAAGCAAGCGGCAACACATTTAAACATAATATTTAGCCCAATTATCTTGTTAGGATATCGCAAATATTTAAAATTAAAACACACCACTGACAGAAATATTCGACTCTCATCCCTTTTACATTTAAATCTTTATTACAAATAATCCCACAGGTCTTAATGAACTTTGTTTTTCTGCTTCCATAAAAGTGCATAGGTATTAAGTTGCCTTGTTTATCTAAGCTCTTTTTCTTGTTTTAAACCTAGCAAAAAAGTAAAAAAACAGTAGGCTTTAATTTCTAACATTTATTATAAAATTACTGCATTTCCGTGCCAATCCATGTTCATTTTCATCACAAACAATGCACTGTCACTTTAACTCAGCGCGTGCAGCACAGCAAAAATAGACTCGGTACGTAAATGATTGCTACACTGCTGCAGACCGCTCCTGGAACGCACTAACGCTGGAATCCATTAACATGGGTGAGTAAAAAATATGCAACGCATACGCACTGCAGAAGGAGTATGTGATAAACAGGAAGTCATCATAGCTTGCATAGTATAGACCCAGCTCCCAACCCAACTTTGAGAATAGATTAACGGCGATATTTTTTTTTATCGTAAAAATTTGTGAAATCATTTGTATAGTAATTTTGCTACAGAGCATAATTCCTACCACTGAAGGGGTCTGACTCCCTCCTCACATTCCAGCTTATGTCTCTATAGGTTCCCTGTCTTGTGTTATCTAGAGACTCCTGACCCATGTCCACTGCAATGTCTGCTTTTGGATAAAGGGATAACCGTGAATCAACATATTGCAGTGGTACAAATCACTGGACTGTACATTGTTGCAGATGGCAATCAAATCAAAACTTACAGAGGGGGGCTGGAGGAAGACTAGGAAGGGTAGCGCTAATAGGGAGAGGTTGAGGCCGAGGCCGAGACTCTGGTCTTCTTTTTGGAGTCTGCTCAGTTTCAGAGTCAGTACTGCCGTTTTCAAATCCTGGGTAACTAGTGAAGACAGAGTTCAAATTGTAATGACAAGGCAATAGCATCATTAAATGGGCAGGCATGAACAAAGGCTTTTTTTTGTACCCTAAACCCATCCCCACCCATAGCTTTTGCAGTAATACAACAATTATCTATAATGTACATACTGTGTCGCTTTTCTTCTCCTTTTTGCCATGGGGCCCTCATCCTCTGACTGGAGGACTGCCGTTCCATTTCTGTTGTAGTCCTTTAGCTTTTGCCTTGCCTTACTGAAGTCATCTACTATTATAAAAAAATTAAAAATAAAGAAAGACATACATGGAGATAATTAAGGACAAAGGAAGTTAGGCATAACTGTTGTCATAACATGGAAATAATTATAGAAACTGTTTGCTTGTTTATTTACCTTTTTCAAAGAGTGTTCTTATTTTGAAGATTTTCCAGCCAAGGCCTGGCATTTCATTTCTCTTTATGGCCTTTTGGGATTTTCCTCGGAAATGAATGTTGGCCAAAAACATTCATCACCTTTAACCCATGACCTCGGCACAACTTATGTAACGTCCTCGTCGAGGAAAATTACTCCACAAAATGTCTTTTAAAAATAATTGTGTAAAAAATAAGATGATTAAAAAAATACATAACTGAACTGAACTATGATTTAAAAAAAAAAGTCTAGTCCTTCATATGAAACAATGGTATAACCACCATTGCCTCATTGAAAGGGACAGCCATGCATTTTTGTGTGAAAGATGACAGTTTGGAGAATTTTATCTCATGGCCTAAGGTCAGCTGGTATCTGTCACGGTTTTACGCTGCCTGAAGGAATACGGAGTCGAGGATAAACGGAATAAGGTTTTTAATATATCCAACACAGGGGATATCCAACATGGAGCACAGAGGTAGACACACGTAAGTCACAAATGCAAATGAAGACCCGACAAAACAGAACTGAAAGGACAAGGCTTAAGTACAAAGGATAATTGGGGAAACACAGGTGGATGGAATCATTAAATTAACAGGGACATGGAACACATGAGGAAGATAATGGACACACCTGGGAACTAATCAAACACGGAAAGACAGAAACTGGGTCACGGGCAAAAACACATTAAATGAGTCCAGGTGTGTGACAGTACTCCCCCCTCCCGGTAGGTGCGTCCTCGCACCGTAGAAACAACAGGGGGAGGCGTAGGTGGGAACTTGGGAGGGGGTTCCGGTGGAGGACGGACTTCCAGGAGGGGGCCAGCAGACAGGGACCACAGAAGGAGGAGCCAGGGAGGAGACGGAGGAAGGAGCCAGGGAGGAGACAGGAGCAGGAAGAGCCAGATGGTCCACCAGAGACCAGCCAGGACGGAGATCCAAGGTGGAGTCGACGGCGGGAGGAGCCATGGTGAAGGAAGGGTCGACGACACCAGGGGGCCGACAGGTTCAATTCTGACGTTTCAGAAAGAAGTTAATTTAGACCGAGATGGCAGAAAGCACATCCTGTTGAGTTTTGAAAGGTTTTCATGTTATCTAGGGTGTCTTACGACCCAAACTGATGGAGCTGAAGCTCTTTCCTCTTGTTATCGGGATGGTGTGGATCGGGATCCGCCGATCGGAGAAGTGCAGCAGACTACACTCTACAAGATAAAGCTTCAGTTGCTGTAGTTTGTAATAGCAAATGAAAACATGTTAGGCTACCTGTGAGGTTTTTCTTAAATAGGCATAGAATAAAATTAGTAGGCTAAAAATCTGCATATTTCATGTCATTGTAGATCATATATATATATATATATATATATATATATATATATATATATAAGCTTGCAAGCACCACTAGCAAAGAATCAGGATTAATGAACTCTGCTGTCTGCCGCTTCTCTCCTGGTGAAAATGAACTGAGCTTGCGGTCGCCGCTTGTCGGTGCAATACAGAAGGGATGAAAGGGGCGTTTCAGCAGCGCCCACACATTCAAACAAATATTAAATCATAATCTCATTTTTTACCCACAAACAAAAATACGAAAAAAGCAACATTTTCGTTTTCCGTTTCTTAAACAAAACGAAAATCAAACCGTTTCTCATTTATCTTTATTTATTTTTAAATAGAAAATCGAATGACCAAAATATACACGGACCGATTTCTTAGGACTTTTAGTATGTTGTACTAGACACCTCATAGAAATGATCTATGCAGAAAAAAAATTATTTTACAATTATGTTTTTAGTTTTGGCTCCAAAATGAGATGGTTTGCCTAGACTATTTGTTTTATTCTCAACTTTTACAAAAGAGCACGGCCTGCTGGGAAATCTGTTTGACGAACCATTTTATTTCTCATCGTGACATTTCTCGAATGTTATTGCTAGGTTTGTCTTTCTGAGAGGTGGCGGTAATGCACCGTTAAGTTTGCCAACCGCCATAAAACACAAAAAGAAGTCTTTCTGAGAGTGTCTCAACTAAATAGTTGTTAACAGCCAAGCAACTGCAATGTTCAGCAAGCCAAAAAGTGGTGCTCAAAAATGAAGAAGATAAGAAAGCTGCAGTTTGTGGCATCAGTGATTGACACTGTTAGATGATGGCTAGCTGGCAGCATACAATTCAAGCGAGTGTTTAAATGGTCTGTCAAGGTGTAAAATTAATCTCACAATGTTGCACGTCATTTTCATGAATGTGTGCCTGCAATTCTCAGCGCTTTAACGGCATAGCAGCTAAAGCTAAGATAAGGTGACCAGATGTCCGAGACCAAAACAAAAAACGGGGACATTTTCAGTTTGACTGTCAATCTGATTGAAATACAAACAAGTTTTATCTTAAAAAAACAGGGACATAGGTAGTTTTTTTTATGTATAGAGCTTGCGAAACTACGTCACTGCGCATTGCATTCTGGGTAGTCGCGGCCATTTTTGGGGACACACTTATCAGTAAAAGTGAAACTGAAAGTGACATGACATACAGATCAAGTATAAGATTACATATAAAGAAAAACTCAACAAGGAAGCAAAGACAATCAACGAACTCAATCTGCACGAACACAAAGAGTGGTCGGATGATCTTAAAGAGCTGCCACTCGTAACCTTCCCCAATGTGTTTTCTTACCTTGTTTGTAGTGTCAGAGCGTACACCTCTGATCAGTTTAAAATGATAAATCTCTCGAGGCTCACCTGCAATTTACAAATGGATGGGTGCAGAACCTACAAATTTTCAGCGTCAACGAGCGAGTTACACTGCCCCTTTACTTTTTAATATGCGTTATTGTAATGTAATGTTATGATGCACAAATAAAGAGATACAGAATTGATCAATTTTGCCATTTATTACTGTAACAGGTGGTATGCAATATGCATAACACTGATAATGCAGGAGATGTGGTTCATGCATACGTAACATTTAATGTAACCTTAAGTCTGTCAATTCGAAAAAAGTTTTTTATATAACATACATTTCTGTATATATATATATATATATATATATATATATATATATAAATGCACATACATACGTGTGTATATATCAGACCAAAGGGACAATCCTTCTTTTCCTTCTTACTGCTGCTAACCAAGCTATGTGACGCCGCTTTGTTAACTCGGAGACCTGAGATCAAGGTGTGGTTTTCCAGCGGGAAAGCTGAAAAATCGCACTCCATTCAAATTATTTTTCCATGCCAGTCATGAGTACCAGTATGGCAGTTAATTACACAACAAGGTTTTACCATTGTAACTTATTTTTTAGCTGTAGAGAGCAAACAAAACAGTCTATTATCAATCCAATACAATACATACAGCAGCGTCCGTGTCCCAAAGTCCCAGAATGCATTGCGTAGCTGACATCATGTTCCCAGACTCTATTTTCCCAGAGGCAACCAAAAAACGGGGACTGTAACCTGAAACCGGGGACGTCTGGACATCGCTAAGACTACCTTTTAAAATTCAGCACATTAGCGCAAATATATGCCATGATATTAAAAAGTTGATTCTGTTATCCTATAATTGGGTCTATTCTGTGCTACACTCATAGGTTATTTGTATAGCGCAGTAGCGCTATAGCAGATGCGGCTTTAACATAACACAGACTGGTGCGCCAATAACAGCCTGTAACTGCTATCTACCAAGCAAACAGCATTTTCCTTGCACGTTTAAGTAATAGACAGTAAATTAGAATAAACGCATAAAAATAGATGTGCATAATAAACACATCGTAAAAATGTTGCTGTATAGTTTTTAAACACTTATAATATTGCTCAGCTTAATGACAATGCATTTATCTCATGCTCAAGATAGAAAAAAATAATATGCAGACCGATAACCAGTGTTATGAAAATGTTTATTCCACTGAGTTCTTCACACAGTTTGAGATAAGTATTTCGGATGTGGTCCACATCAGGTAGTCTCTGACAGTCTATGGTCAAAACAGTGTTGGCTCAAATCCGTTTTGCAGATATGGGCCAGAGCAGTTTTTAGCCCTTTTTTAAATGCAGTCGGCTCAGATATGTATCACAAATTCAGGCCACACCAGTGTAGCCTATGTGAAAACAGTATCGGCTCAGATTCATATTGCAGATCTGGATCAAATCAGTGTCAGACACAGCTAATTTCTTTCGGTTACCAATGGGAAAAGTGATCTGGGCCAGATCTGTAAACTGATGGCAGTTAGAATGTTTAAGCTGAAACCTCTATCTGGCACGGATCTGGTTCACAATCAGAAAACGTCTCTAAGATAGAAACGGAGGCAAGGGGCTTAAAACGGATCCGGGCCAAATGTAATTGCTATCTGGGTACACATAAAGAATATCAGCTGATATATCGATACTGCTCTTTTTTTTTTTTTTTACATCCTAATATCGGCATCGCACCCCCCCCAAAAAAAAAACATTATCAAGCTTTCGATTTTTAGTCCATATTTAACATAAATGGTTCATACAAAACTATTTTCATCTTTATATTTGATATGTATTGCAGTAATCTATAAATATTTTTCTTTTTTCAGTTTTTTTTATTGATATTCTTGAAGTGATAGAAACATACAAGTGTACATACAGACCATACTCTTATCGGGCGATAAAAAAAATATCGCCGTTAATCTATTCTCAAAGTTGGGTTGGGAGCTGGGTCTATACTAAGCAAGCTATGATGACTTTCACCTTGATATTTTATATAAATATTTTATGTATACAGACAATATATATATATATATATATATATATATATATATATATATATATATATATATATATATATATATATATATATATGACAAAAGTTCACATATACCAGTGTGTCCGCGGGTTGTAAAAGGTAGTAAAAGGAAATTAGCCAAAATGAAAGGTATTAAAAAGTAATAAACGTTATCTGGGGAGGTATTACATTTTCGAGCCCAATTTTTTTTTTTTTTAATAGATTTTCAATTTTTGTTAAGTGCAGGCCTTTTTTCTAAAATTTGTGTGGATTTATTCATATGTTGACAGTAGGACCTGAGCGATATCATGTGAGGTGTTTGTTCGCACACGCGCTGAAACAGGCTGGCTTGCTGCCAAACATGTACGCGAGCTCGCTTCCATTCAGTAATTAAAACATGGGGAAATGCAAGTTTTCGGACCAATTTTCACAAAAGATCGCAAATTTTCGTAATTGCCACATAATTTCTGCAGAATTTTGTCTTAGATGCATCCTGTGACGTCATCGCAATGCGCATTCAGTCAGAGAAGGACCTTGTGTTCTCATCAGGACCAGGGGGGCAGGGTTTCAAATTTTATTGAAGCATCCCTGGGCACCGCCATTGATTAGCGGACCTCCACTTGCTGTTAGCATTCCATTGACTCCCATTCATTTTGGCGTCACTTTGACAGCGAATAACTTTACATCTGAGGCATTTAAAGACTCCGTTTGTCCATTTATTATTTCTAAAGAAACATGAAAATGTATAAAAGGCCCCATTACTTTGTATCTTACGTTATGGCCCCGTAGAAGCAGTTTTTGTCAAAATAGGCTAACGATTGCTTCATAACCTGCGACTCTCTGTTGCACAGAAGATAAATTACCGTATGGACAGGAGGAGAAGCTTGCAGGCAATCTTTTATTGTCTACAAGGCTATCGGGGGGACATGGAAGTCAAGGCATGAAGTCAAGAGAGAAGCCCATAGAGAGTCCATAAAAGCAACGGGACAAAATTACAAACAACGTCTGCAAGATTCGGTGCATGATTCAGATTTCTCTTGGCACAGCGATTAGAAGATTTACAATTGTCAGACAGGTTGCTCACATAATATCTACATAATCAAACTCAGTTTGAGTCTGCACAGTACACTCGACCCCCAGGAAGAGCGTGCTTCTGAAACCAGGAAAACATTTTTCAATAAACACAAAATTTCCACCATTCACCATGGATTAAACAGTAAACCACAGGGACAACTTTTTTCAGAAATGGTCTGTTTTCTAGTGATTTTAAATTCTTCACACAACTTTCCCCAGCACTTCAATGCTTTAAGTATTACCAAATTTGAAAGTTATTTTTAATGTGACTATATTTGTTAAGCTTAAATAGGTTTCCCCATGCATAAAACTAAAAGTTTTATAATTTAGGAAAGCCAACGCTCATTTAAAAATAAAAAAAAGATATTAAATGACCACTAGTAGATGGCTGCAGAGAAGTACTTATAGGTAATTTCCAGTCCCTAATATAGCCTATATATTTTAGTTTTATTAAATTATATTTAGACATCATGAATGACAGTAATAAAAGTAAATTTTATCAGATGTAATCTATTAGTTACATTTGTACGACGTCTGCTAAAGATCTGGGAATCATATGCTGTGTACTCTGATAAACGTCTCAGAAGCAGTTTTACATGCATTCTAATAAATGTCTATTTGACATCTGACAGGAAACATCTTAGAGACGTACTGCAGATGAACAAGCACTCTTCAAAATACAACTTGCATATGTATATGCACACATTAGATGTCTCTGAGATGTACATGTGTGATTATGGTGAGTGCTTTACTGTCAGGTGCTGGAGCCTCCTTCGGTAGAACTTAATGGCACTAGTGCTGGTGTCCTCAAATGTTAGTCTGGAGACCTACAGTGGTTATCGAAGTCAGAAAAAAGTCTTAACAGTGTAAGAAGAATGTTGTCTTTGGTATATTTTCACTGCAAAACAATATGAAATGGCGAAAATATAATTGCAAATTTTGAGAAAAGCCGCAGCAAAATCTTTAAAGGGGGGGTGAAATGCTCGTTTTCACTCAATATCCTGTTAATCTTGAGTACCTATAGAGTAGTACTGCATCCTTCATAACTCCAAAAAGTCTTTAGTTTTATTATATTCATAAGAGAAAGATAGTCAGTACCGATTTATCCCGGAAAAACATGAGCCGCTGGAGGCGTGATGTGTAGGCGGAGCTAAAGAATCACGTGTGCCAGTAGGCTTTTGCGTTGAGAGATGTGGAAGCTGTGACATTACCGCGAGGGAAAACCCATCATCCAAAACAAACCATGGCTTACAGTCAGATTCAGCCGTTTATTTATGATCCAGAATCAGATCCAGAGGCTGAAACTGAACGAAAGCAGCAGCAGCAACGACTCGCTCCGAGCGGGGCTCGAACACGGGTCTCTGGCACGGGAGGGGACGCATTAACAAGGAGGCAGAGATATTTGAAACAGTTTTACTCGCCGCCTGCGGTTCCAACACACGATAGTGACCCCTTTTCCTTGGGATTGCATCATCCTTAAGAAATAAACGATACGCAAATCCGGCGTCAAACTGGGCCTTGTTTGTAAAACAAGCATCTTCGAAATGCAGGGAACAAACAAAAACACTTGCACAACTCCGTTGATGCTCTGTAAAAATAAACTCCATCCACTGGTCCCTTAATGCTGTTTTTTTTTTTTTTTTGGTAATCTGTGCAGGGTTGTCTTGCCCTGGCAACCAAAAATACACTCCTTTTGTGACTTTTCGCGACGCTCTCGCTCTGATCAGTGAAGTCTGTTGTGCTCTCTCTGCTCTGCTATACGGGAACGCGCGCTCTTCCGGCAGACGTGACCTAGGACCCATACAAGGAAATTCCGCTCCATCTAACGTCACACAGAGCCATACTCGAAAAAAACTTTCCGAAACTTGTGACAAACCGGAAGGAGTATTTTTGGAACAGAAATACTCCTTCAAACGTACAACTTAATTTTTGAAACTTTGTCCATGTTTAGCATGGGAATCCAAATCTTTAACAGTGTAAAAAACTCAGTATGCATGAAATAGCATTTCACCCCCCCTTTAATCACAACAACCAAAAAATTGTGAAATCTTGGAGAGACTGGCTACTGTTTGGTAGACCTATATGCTTACATAGTTGTTTGTATTCGAACATTTTCACGCATTTGTGATCATTTTATTATTTAGCCTAATGTTGATTTTCAGTAATAGTAGCTATAATATTAGGAAATGTATTTAATTAAATGGAGGTTGGAGTAGTCTAACTTACCTGTTAAATATGCTAATTAATGGTTAATAGCTCCAGTCCACAAGCAGGCAGGCCGTAGGGTCCTGCTCCACCTCTCAAATTGACTAAATATCCAAGTACCACCATTGTGTTTTCTCCCATAGTGCAAACTAACATTGACATGGCTTGTGATGGGCATAGTGTTATAGATTACTGTAATGCTTAATCTCAGAGTTTAGCAAGGCTCTGGTAAAGCCAAACATAAATTAATTTGTCCAAAACTATACTTCACGGCCACCTCTTTTTTAGATCACTCACTCATCAGACTTAATGACTAATGATCTATGAAGAAGATGTCTCCTTCCTATTCTGTTTTTATTTCTATTCTTATCTCTGAGGGCAGTTTTTGAGTCCGGTGTTGGTTAAGTTATAATGACCTCATTACATTGTGATGCAATATGTTATTCCATTTGAAAAGATATTAAATAAAAAATATTTTGAAGGTAGTTAAAAAGTTAGTAAAAGGTATTAAATTAAACTTAAGAAGTTCTGTATATACTGTACCCTGTAGACCTTGCAGAATCTGCAAAATGTTAAATGTTAATTATTTAACCAAAATAAGAGGAATCATACAAAATGCTTGTTATTTTTTTTTATTTAGTACTGATCTGAGTAACATTTTCCACATAAAAGACACTGACATAATAGTCCACAAGAGAAAAAAATAGTTGAATTTATAAAACCCACCCCATTCAAAATGCTTGATTCTTAATAATGTGTGGTAAACTGGATGATCCATGGCTGTGTTTTTTTGTTTTGTGATGGTTGTTGATGTGTCCCTTGTATACAACTATTACAGAAGAACAGGTTATTTTAACTTATTTTGTCTTCTGTGAAACATCCAAGTATCTTCTAAAGGGAAGTACTAAATGATATTTTTTTTTAATTTAGGCTAAGAAAAATGTACACCTCTTCATTCTGTTCAAAAGTTTACACCCCAGGCTCTTAATGCATCGTTTTCCCTTCTAGAGCATCAGTGATGGTTTGAACCTTCTATAATAGTTGCAAATGAGTCTCTAAGTTTTCCCTCCAACACTGATGACATAAAACCATGATTTGTGATTTTATGTGGCAATTAAGAATTACTTTAATCTGAAACTCTTTCCTCGCCGACCATTCAAATAGCTTTTTTATGTGTGAAACTTCATCCACGTTGAGCACATATGCTGGCAGGTGAATTCGTTCTTAGTGTCAATTCTTGAGCATTAAGAATTTCTTTATTGGACAATATCTTGCCACAGTTTGCAGGTGAAAGGCATCTCTCTAGCATGACTTCTTATGTGGCCATAAAGGTTTTTGTTATGCTTGAAACTCTGTCCACACTGATGGCACATGTAAGGTTTCTCTCCACTGTGAATTCTCATGTGGACTGTAAGGTTTTGTTTTTGACGGAAATGTTTTCCACACTGTTGGCAGATGAAAGGCTTTTCTCCAGTGTGAATCCTCATGTGGTCATTAAGAGTGTGTTTATATGTAAAACTCTTTCCACACTGAGTGCATGTATAAGGCTTCTCTCCAGTGTGAGCTCTCATGTGGCTTTTAAGGGTTCCTTTTTGAGTGAAACTTTTTCCACACTGATGGCAGGTGAAGTAACGGTTAAATATGGTTTTCTGAGCCCTTTTTAATGAGGAAGTTTTTTCAGTTTCACCAAATTTTTCTCCATTCTTGAAATCGTGGTCTATTTTCTGATAGTGATCTTTCTCTTCCATTTCAGATAGTACTTCACTCTCCTCTTTAAGCACCATCAGTTCTAAAGTGAAAAAAGACAAATACAGTTTAACACAGCAACAGACATCCAAACCAACAAGATGCTTGCTAGATTCTAGATTCACTAAACCAGTGAAAGCAGAGTTGTGTCAGTCCAAGCAAGCAAGAAGGGTGTGGCTGAAGACTGGTCTTTTTTATTTTGTTCTATTTATTGATAACGTTTTGTTTGAATCTTTCAACAATTTTACAAAAGTAGCCAAGTGGTGAAGACAAGAAAAAAGAAACTAAATTACAAAGTCAGTTGCAATCGCCACTTGCACTCTCTGCTACCTGCGACATCAATTGCAATCGACCCAAATTGCCCATGTTGCCAATGGAGACAAGACGCTGTGGTGGTGATTAAATGATTAAAACTAATTAGTATTATAAAATACAGAGTCCTGCAAGAAAAAGACAAGATCGGCAGATCCATGGCCACAGAACAGAATATGAATGCAATGCACAAAGTCTCTGGTAAGTGTTTTCCTCCATTAACACTTAATATAGCTTAATGTATTAAGAAAGTCCTACATTGAGTGCAATTAAAATATCTAATTTAATATAGTTATTAATTAATGTACTACAAGGCAAGCAGATGTCCATGAACAGCAATGCGCAAACTTTCACTTCTCCTCCCAAACAGCACAACGCCTTGGCATGATAACAGACTAAGATGATAAAAGACAATTCAGTAGCCTATGTCTTGTTGTTGACTCAAAGTATACACAGACCAACAAATATGAATGTGCAATATGAAATACATTAAGTGATATTAAAACCATGAACTCCGTGAAGGCAAGCAGATGAGCCCAGAACGCAATATTAATGTTAAACATTTTCCTCCCATAGAAAATCCTAAATTAGACACATAAATGTAGCTTAATGGAAAAAGAAAGTGATATAAAAGAGCTGTAGGCCATTTTTTGTGACGTGATGTGGTCAAGTATACTCGGAATTAGTGCACTGAATGTATCCCATCCAAAGTGCACACACAGCAGTGAACACACACACACCGTGAACACACACACACACACACCTTGAGCAGTGGGCAGCCATTTTTGCTGTGACACCCAGAGAGCAGTTGGGAGTTTGGTGCCTTGTTCAGGGGCACCTCAGTCGTGGTATTAAGGTGGGAGAGAGCACTGCACATTCACCCCACCTACAATCCCTGCCGGTATGAGACTCGAACCCACAACCTTTGGGTTACGAGTGCGAATCTCAAGTCATTAGGCCATTACTTCCTTATTCTATATGGAAAAATGCTTAATGCAAAACTTTGCGTGTTACATTTATTCTGGGCTCACCTGCTTGCTAGAGGAGCATATTGAGTTTGGTCTTTATTGTCTTAGTCCATTATGCCTTAAGTTTTGCACTATGGGAGAAAAATAATATATTGATCATATTAATAAACTGCATATTGAATTTGATATTTTAATAGCATCTTAATACATTAAGCCATATTAAGTATTTATGTGTTCTACGGGAGGAAAATGTGGCCACAGATTTAGGGGTCTTGTCTTTTTCTCCTACAGATGACTTTCAGGACCCTGTACGCTACGGTATTTAATTTTTTTTAAACTGTTTAACCACCACAGAGTCTTATCCTGGCAGTTATCATAACCTCTCATCACTTGACCCAAGAGAAATGGTTTATTGTAGACCAATCCCAATGTTCAGTTTTGCAACAAAATGCTATTGGAAATGTCCTATTACCCACTTATGAAGTCATGATTACGAGCTTGTTGTAATCAAGTGTTTATATGTTTGTCCCTCTACCATTTTTAAAGATGACCCGCCCAACTCAGAAACTGGTATCAAAGTTATTTCTGAATTTCCCAGTGATAAATAAGACTTGAGAAGTGTTCATCTAATTTCTGATTAGGAAACTTCTATTTGCAATAATTCCGATAATTATGTGAAGGCAGCATAAAGCTTTTTTCCATTTTTGTAACGTTTTTTTCCTCTTCTAACAGACACCTAGTGGTCAAAGTTGATAAATGTAAAAATACAGGTAAACCTATTAAAACACTTCTTTTCTCTTTTGATGAAGGCCTGTTTGACCTGAAAACTGTTGGTGTTTCATATGTATCTCTGCAAATAAATTCTTTTTAAAAGCTCAAATATGCATAATACACAGAGTACGCAGTCTGAATAGGGCAACCACTCCCAAAGGGGGCACAAAAAAAAAACACAGTGAACAGTGAACACAGCTGCAAAGATCATCTGTGCCCCTCTCCGGTCCATCCTAGACATTTTCATCAAACGATGCCCCAGCAAAAGCAAACAGTATTGTGAAAAACACCCATCCCTCCCACAGTCTCTTCCAGTTCCTACCATCAGGAAGACGGTACCAGAGCATCAGAGAACTGCTCAACAGCTTTCCCCCCAGGCTGTGAGAGCCATGAATGCAAATCACCCCATCTTCCTCTGAAATCCCAGACACCCTACCTCCTAAACATGGACCATCTCACCTCCTCCACTCCACACCTCCCACTTTACCACATAACAGAAAAACTGTCTGAAACTCTCTTTTTTTGTGTGCAATTCAAAATGTGCTACACACAGGTGAGTGGGCCTGTAGTAACCATAGACAGTAAAAGAAATGGACACAGCGACCCCATTGGAACTCAACTGAGACAATTGAAGCCCATTTTTTGTGTTTTTTTAGCACTTCCATTTTCTGACGCGCAGACTCAAACGAAGCTTGACGACGTCAGCAAACTGTCTTGACAGATGTAAATGTTCTAGTAGCTGTGCGTGCAAACTGCCATTTTAAAATGTAACGCCAGTACGCCATATTAAGTTAATTGCCTGCGAGCTCCTCCTCCTGTCTGTACGGTAATGCGATAGAGAGTCAAGTGGTTATGACAAACGGAGTCTTTAAATGCCTCAGATGTAAAGTTATTCGCTGTCAAAGTGGCGCCAAAATGAATGGAAGTCAATGGGAATGCTAACGCAAGTGAAGTTCTGCTACAAGATGGCAGCCCCCAGCCGACTTCAACTTCCGGTCGACTTCCTTGCCGCCTGGTAGTAACAGTCTCCTCTATGCACATTAAACACTTTTCACACACACTGCCATGTGTACATGATCAAAAGACTGAGTAATGTGTGTTTACATGCTCATGCACTACAAATCATCTTGCACAGTTCCCTCAATCAGCTGCTTGACTTACGATGTTTCTCTTTGCACATGTTGAGTATTATGTGAAGCATTCATATAGTTAGTATTTTTTAGTTTAAGTATAGGTAAACATTTATATATAATGTATTTATAGTCAAAATCTGTCAGTAGAGTAGTTGTGTATGGGTTTATATGGTTTTACTTTGTATGTCTGTATTTATGTAGCACTGTGGTCCTGAGAGGCAAGACATTTCGTTCTACTGTATGTCCACACATGTATCAGAATGACAATAAAGCTCAACTTTACTTTACTTCTGTTTTATGAAAAACAGGATGTTGACTGATTTATTCATACATTTTTCCCTGACTTTTAAGGATGTAGTAAGACAAATGATAGTTTTTCAACATGACATCACAGACATTGGTCCTCCTATTAAGCACCATGTGTACAGAGTTATTCAGAAGAAGATAAAGGTGATACAGATAATGAAGTGAAGTATCTACTGAACGACAGTTGGCTGAGCTTACTGAAAGTTAATGGGTTCATGTTTACCTGATCCAAAGCCTGTTGGAGTATTTTAGCAAGATCAATGCAGTTACAGTTCCTGATTCTTACCATTTACCCTGAATGGAGGGCTGTACTGATAAAAGTTGTAATGTTACAACAGGTTAGCTACTATAAGCTACAAAATTACCATCATTTTCCGTTTTTTATCCATTCAGTGAGATTTTGAGCTGCCAACGATCCATGACAGTCGTTGTCCATGCCGGCAAATAATAGCCAAATGGCCATTTGACATGAATTACATAAATAATTTTAATAGCACGTCCATTCAAAACCCAAGGATCTACCATGTGCAATCACTCACAATCATTTTGGGTTGGAATTATGTAAACACAGATATCGGATACCAGTTGGGTCTCAATTGAATGTAAACAGACGGGACAAAAAAAATCTGTGCATTAAGACATGCGGTGTAAATGCAGCCTTAGTCAAACCCTTCTGCAGCCTCTGATGTATCTGCCTTGGTAACAAAAGACACTTTTTATACAATATTATTTCCTGTAAAGCTACTGGAAAATTCTATACTGTGAAAAATAAACCTTTATGTTGTGAAGCTTGTGGGAGTCTCATAAAGTGTTTGGGTTTACATCAAGTCTGAGCTCATGTCTGAGCTCATGTGTGGCTATGGATTATTTTCTAAGAATCTTTGCGTTCATCTGAAGTAAGTAAGTATTCATCACATACAGCAAAAGAGTGAGAAAATGAAGAAAGCATTTTACACACTATAATGGTTTAGTTTACGCTGTATCTGTATATTATCCTAAAACACACACTATAATTTTTTAATGTGTGTGTCCTGTCGTAAAAAACGTTATAAACTTATAAGTAGGATCTTCTCTGGTTAAAGGCAGTGTTAGTATTTGTCAGGTCAGGTGATCTCAACATGTCTGTCCACATGAGGCTTCATGACAAATTAAACAGCTTTAAAGGACTTCAAACACTTGTATAACATTCCTCAAAAATATCATTATTTTCTATAGAGCTGGACAATTTAATAAGGATCACATGAGTAAATTCAGTTTTAAGAATGAAAACTAACCTGTTTTTGTCTCAGTATCTTCTTGTTTGACTCTGAATGTTTCTTCAATCTTCACGTCTTCAATCTCCTCTTTAATAAACATCATCTTTGTTTGTTCCTCAGTATCTTCTTGTTTTACTCTGAATGTTTCTTCAATCTTCACGTCTTCACTCTCTTCTTTAATAAAGTCCATCTTTATAATTGTAATCTGGGTGCGTCTCAATCAGCACACTGGTAAGATAAAGTCAGCCAGAGTCAGAGTAATGACCTGATGAGCCAAGAAACACCAAAATATATTTAAAAATTAAAGGTTTATATTGTGTATCTAATAATATGCAGATTAGTTTACACTTGCATGAAAACATTACTGTTTAGTAAAAGTCAAATCATGCATTTGTTTTTTGTTCTCGTTGCATTTACACAGATTTGAGCAAGTGCGTCGATTCGAGCGATTCAAAACAGTGAATCAATTGATTCAATTGAATCGGAGTTTCAAACCAAAGCTCCGTTTATTTGCCAGTGACCGAGTTTGTGTTTACGATAAACTGATTCACAAGCGAAATGAGACGCGACTCATTAGTTAATCACGTGCAGATGCAGTTTACAAAAAATAAATAACACTCATAAATGTTAGATGAGACGTTACAACGATTAATTCATAATACATTATTAATTTTACATAGCTTGCAAAACATAATAAAACTCTCCAGATGCTGAAAAACACCAACCTTTTTTCAAAAGCAGGAGGGCGGCGCAGCCTTATGACGTCACATCGCCGGACCAAAATAAAGGTCCTCCAGCGCATTAGAAATTTAAGGTACATAGAAATAGATTATATATACATTCAGAAAACACACAAGTAACAAAACATGTGTCTTCTTGTAGAATCTTTAATGTAGTAAATACTCAGCAATCTTTTTTCAGGTCAACCATATGGTCCCATATGTGAACATCTGGCATTTTATCGGATTTCTATTATATTACTTTGACCATTGCACTTTTTACAATGCATTTATTGTATAATATTATTATAATCAGTGTTGGGGAAAGTTACTTTTAAAAGTAATGCATTACAATATTTATATATTACAATATACTCCCCAAAAAAGTAACTAATTTTGTTACTTAGTTACTTTTTATGGAAAGTAATATCATGTTACTTTTGCGTTACTTTTCAGTTACTTTTTCTTACCTGGCTGAGGCTTGATCTCTCTCAGGTCTTACACGTGTTTTTTTTTGACTGAGAAGTTATTGTACTAGTGTTTAAAGCCGTAATATATTCAACAACAGCCTTTACAAGTCAAGCACCTTCATTTTCTTTTAAAAACACATAGGCTATATATTGAAAAATAATATAGAATAATATTATATCCGGAGAACTTCCTGATCCCATAGCTATGCATGCTATATCAAAGATCAATAAACATTACAGATTATGGAAAGTAATGTGTTTTTTACTTTTGTGTGGGTAAACTATATAAAGTGAAATCACTATCCATTGTAATAATAAGGAGTGTAATACTTGTTGCCATTATGAAATAAGTTATATCAGGGTAAAAGACATATCTTAAACATTTAAAATGTTTTATTAACTTATTATAGGACAATAAGATGATACTTGAGAACAAACATCACCACCAATTAAACAGATCTGTCAGCATTCTATTATGTGTCCTTAAAACAAAATTATTTTATGCAAAAAAAAAAAAAAGTCCAGATCACTTCTGCAATACAATGCAAAAAAATGTATTGTCAATTTAATGTTAGAGTATTATCTTAATAAGAGTTCATTACTTCATCTGGGTTTTATTTTCAAAGTAACGATTGTAGCGCAACAGGAGTAGTTTCTCAAAACGCTGTTCTGTGAGACGGTTCCTATTTGGGGTGAGGATGAGACTTCCAATACTAAACAGCTTCTCAACTGGTGCACTCGAAGGTGTTGCTGTGTTGGCTTTTAAGAAGATCTTCAAAATCCTGGGGAAATCATGTAAATTTTCCATATTTGCTGATTTCAGGTATTCACATATCTCCACGTCCACAGTAATTGTTTGGTCGTCATGTTGATTCTTCACTTAAGGAAATGCAAAGAAGTCATTTTCATGGTATCTGCTTTCAGGAGACTGCAGTGGCTCTTTCTGTGGTATCTCAATAGTGAGAGCACGACACTGTGCTGCCAGAATCATCTTGATGTTGTCTTTTCTTGTTTCATCCCTCAACCCAATTTTGGCAGGGTTACCGCAGCAATCAAAGCTTCATCGCTGTCAAGGGTGGAGCTAAACCGTGTCTTGATAGCCTGCAAGAGAATTTTAGATAGGTTACACAGTTAATACACTAATAGACATGAATTCATACCAGAATAATGTGTAAAAAATAGAGTTAAAAGTAGAATTAAACTTAACGACACGCAAACATATTGACTTGAAAGCACTGACACACACTATTCTATGAGAACTGAACTGAGCTGAATGATGACATCACTGTTTTTTCCAGAACTGCTTTATAGCTACAGTATATTGAACTCATTTCATAGTTGATGAACTACACTATTATACTGAACCAAACAAAATAAACACTGAACTGATTTGAACTGTCTAATGATTGTTTACTATTTTCTTTTTAGAGCTGCTTTGCAGCTAAATTGAATTCTGTTTGCATTATTGAATCATTATTTTCCTGTTATCCCTGTAAATCTGCTTTGAAACAATCTATATTGTATAAAGTGCTATACAAATAAAAGTGACTTCACATTAAATAAAACTACATTAAATAATAAAAATAATAATAATAAGACCATATTGAACAGAATTACCTGAACTATGTGGTCTGGGAGGTCAGCCATCATATGAGAGAGGCCCTCTTTCAGTGCCAAGATTTTTGTCATCAGGATTTCAAGGGTAGGTTGAAGGGTGCCATAGAAACATTGATCTTCACCTTGAAGTATATCCAGTGCCATACAGACAGGCTTCAGAACCTTGCAGTATTCTTTAATGAACTGGTACTATCTCTCTGTAATGCATCTGATGTCCAGGCGAGTGCAAAGTTGATTGAGGTCCACTAAGGGCATGTTTATGACTAAGTAAACAAGTGAAGTGAAGCTAAGTGCATCATAAAACGAGTTCCACCTTGTAGTTGAAGGGACCAGCAACTTTCTTTTGCTAAATTCTTCCAGGCTCTCTGATGCCACAGTTGATCGACTAACTTTTGACCACAAGGCTGAACATTTTCCAGTTGCACTTCCGTACACTGCTTTGCAATCTCCCTTCGCCGTCAAAAATTTAACTATGTCGTTCGAGCATATAAGGTTAAGGGTGTGCAATGCACACCGGTGATGTGGAGGGAAAACATACTGTTCGCTGGACTCAACGTCATCTCGTAAAACTGTGTGCAAGTCCGTAAATATGACCTCGTCTTCATCATTCTCTGTTTCATTATCATCGTCAGCTTGAAACATTCTGAAAGCTTTGACAAAGTTCGAAGCATTGTCAGTGACCGTGGCAGTTATCTTACCACAAAGAGCATATGAGCTGTGAATTTGCTCCAGCTCCGCTGCGATGGTATCGTACGTGTGTCTCCCACGAAATCGTCTGCAGGCGATTGCAGCTTTTTTCCGATGCAGAGTAGCAGGATCTATCCAGTGTACTAATTCCCAGAAAACTTTTATTCTGAGCAGTCCACAGATCTGCAGTGGTTGAAACATATTCCAAGTTGGCAAAAGTTTTCTTTAGTTCGGTCTCCATTTCCATATATGCATTATCCAAAAAGCTTGCAAAGGTTTTACAATTGGGCAGCACGCCTCCCAGCCTTTTCCCTGTCACAGAGATTTTGCTGATGATTTTTCTAAATGTGGGCGCCTCCACAGTGGACAGCGGCTGCATCTCCTCAACAATAAAAGCAGCAACCAATTTGTTGAGTTCAGTGGAACTAATTGTTTTACTTGGTGATGATTAACTGAAATCAAGCTTTTGTTGTTTAGCTTGAGGCGGGGTGGATGTATCATTCGGCGCTCTCTCTTCCAATTCTGTAGTGCTGTGCTTTGCATGCAGATGTTTTTTTTAATTTGAGGTGGTGTTTTTTGCAGTTGACAAGAGCTTTTCACCAACACATAATTTACACTTAACGATTATTCCCTTCTCCTTTTCTTCGACGACTTCAAAATAATGAGAATACTTCCGTCGCAGTAATGTAACGCTCTGGCCTGCCATCTCCGTTCCTGACTAGAGTTTGTTCCCGCGCAGGACGCGCACGTATCTGTGTTCTACGTGACTACGTTCATTTTAATTCAGTACTTTTTTCTTCTTTTTTTATGCAAATTAATTAAACTGAAAAGTAACTCGCATTACATTTTTAAAAAAGTAACTCAAATATTAATGTGTATATTTATAAAGTAATGCATTATTTTACTCGTTACTCCAGAAAAGTAATTTTATTACGTAACGCATTACCCCCAACACTGATTATAATTATACAAATACAGGGCTATTGTTAACAAAAATTTTATAAGACAAAATGGAAACTTCAATTGTTAATGCCAAGAATTACCCTGACTGGGCAAGTCAACCAAGCAGATTGACTTGTTAACTGCTAAGTGAATGGGTCATCTGAAAAAGAAAAAATCACCCCGAAAGATTACTCACTGTGGTATCAGAAACAAAATGTTATCAAATAATTTTTTGCAAATGTTTTGCAACCAGGTAATGATCGTTATATGTTTTCTTTTTAGAAAATACATTTTTCACTGGCAGAAGTGAGCGCAACCAGAGGATTGAGCAACTTTGACAGGACCCCTGGAATTGTGTGCACTCATTTCTAATTATTATGCTGCCTTCAAGTACCTGGAGGAAATAGTCACTCTGGACAATCAGAATGAAATTCATGTAATTTGCCTACATTATGTTATACTGCCTCAAATCAACATGCACCAGGAACTGTCCTGGAGAAATGGGGCCAGCACCTTCTCTTCTCTTAGGGAAACCTTTCTCCATTCTTTCTATTCTAAAAAAAGAAAAAAAAAGAAAAATTTTTATCCAAAATTTTGAGACACTGCCCCTGATATATACAGTCCTGCTCACCATTATTGGTACCCCTTCATTTTTTTGCAGAAACTATACAATATCTTCAGGAATAAATAAAAATGTACAAAAAATTATATCATCAGAATTTTTTATTTGGAGGTCCGAAGTATTAAAACAAAGAACATTGTTTTTCAACTTGCATGTAGTAATTTCAAAGAAGAAACCCCCCAAAATTGCAGGGGCAGCAATAAAGGCACCCTTCCTTAATATTTGGTTGCACACCCTTACCCTGCAATGACATCCTCCAAATTTTTGGGGGACAGAAGCTCCACTGCACTTCACTAAAACCCACCCTTTACACGTCTCTTTGGAACAACGTCACTGTGACGAGTGAGGCGGGGCAGAGGGACGTGGGAACGAGGAGTGAGGCCAGGTGCAGCTCATCTCCAATCACTACACCTGGCCTCACTCCTTGTTCCCACGCACCTCGGCCCCGCCCCACTCGTCACAGTCACGCACATCATTTCTCTAACAAAGAGAAGTTATAAGAAAACTGTAAAGAAATGAATCACTGGAACTAGCACGATCAGAAAACGAACACGATAAAAGTGGCCGTTTGTTTGCATGCTTTGTTAAATATATAAATCCTAAAATATCAATGTTTTACTATAATGTTATACATTGACCATAATGAATTTAAAATTAGTCACAAAGAAATAAAATGGTATGAATATAGATAGCCTGCTTATTCAATATAGTCTGTTTTTGTTTATTTGAAGTCACAATAGCCTATATACATCACATTCAGAAAGATTGATCATTGACCAGTGCTACTCTATAACCCACCCTTAACACAAATCTATGAAGCAAACATCATACAACCCCACCATTTCACCAGTGAGGTGAAAAAAAATGATTAAAATTAAGTATGTTAACTAACTAAAGACTCCATTAATAAAAAAATGATATACCAATAATTTACAGTACAAATAGCCATTTATTCATTTGTGTCAGCATGCTAAATCAAACTAATATTTATCATTATTTCATTTAAAAATCAAACACACTTACACATTCAATCGCAGTGGTCCAGTATCAACAAAGACAGAACAAATATGAAAACAAATAAATAAATGCTTATAATCATATATGATTTGTACAAGATCTTAAAGTGGTGTTGGGTATTTCCATAAGCAGATATATCATATATAATGGTGATGGATAGCATAAATAGTATTTAGCTTCACATAAAATACAGTGTCATATGGTGGTCAAATCCCATTGGGCCGCAAACGTAAGTTAATTCAGATATTTGCTGGTGTTTGAAAGTGAGTTTTGACATTTAATTGTTTTAAATGTCTTAAATGTTAATGTTAGCTGTTAGCTTGACATGAAAATGACTTGGACATCAATGAACTGCTTTTACTGTTTCCATGAGTTGTTTTGTTTCTCTTTTACACCATTCAAATATGAATCGCAGAACTGGTAAAGGGGTGGTTACACTAGCCATTGAACGTGCCAAATTATTTCGGATACCGCTGCGAATATGGTCCTCATTCAGATGTACCATCGGTTCCTGTTTCCATTGACACTGCGAACCATGCAGCTTCTTTTTATATTATCTTTTAAATATGTATTATATAAAATAGGATGCTGCGCTACGGCTAAAATTATCACTTCCTTCAATTTGTAATTTCTGTACAGAGAGGTCATGCAGTATCGATAATCTACTGGTCACACGACTTCACGTGATGCGAATTCGCAGGTCAGAGTTCACCAAACTTGAACTTTCGAACGCAGCGAAATGTGAAATTTTTCGCATGAGCCTGCATTTCCGGTCTGACGCTTTCGCATGCGTATGAATGGAAGTCAATGGAACAAAAAGTGCAGTGTGACTTCCCCTTAAAATCCAAAACAACAAACAAAATATTCTACTTAATAAAAACATAATCCCTACTTGACCTACGGAAAAAGTAAAGAAAATAAATTAGGATGGACTTCCCGACTTCCTGTTTACAGCAATCACAGGCATTCTAAAACACCACCTCAGTTATGAACCTGGTAATATTTACATTATTTATAATGAAATCAAAGGGCACCACCTTTTCAAACAAATTGACAAAAAAAAAACCTAATGGGGCAAATTAAAAGACTGATAAGAAAAGAAATAAACACATTATTTTGAAAAATAAAATCACTCAACACCTTATTATAGAAGCTTTTTCTACTACACATAGATTCATCTCAAACACCCGCCAACATCCTAAGAGTATTTCAAGTGACGTCAGCAGGTGTGTCCATGTATGTCCTATTAGGGGGTTATATAAGTTTAGAACAACTTAAAAGTGAATAATTGAAGACTTTAATAATTATACCTTTAAGACAAGTAAATGACTTTTCTTCAGTCAAGTGAAGTGTGGCCAAGTATGGTGACCCATACTCAGAATTTGTACTCTGCATTTAACCCATCCACGGTAGTGGACACACACCCACAGAAACTGTGAACACACACCCGGAGCAGTGGGCAGCCACATTGCTGTGACACACGGGGAGCAGTAGTGGGTTCGGTGCCATGCTCAATGGTCTCACCTCAGTCATTCACTTCCCCCCACTGACAATTCTAGAACCCGCAACATTTCTGTCACGATCTCTAGCTGGAGTGCCTGTGAGCTTCATTAGAGGGCACTCCATTCCAGACTCATTATTCATTTCCCATAATCCTTTGCCAGGACTCATCAATTGCAATTACCTGTTTCTCATCACCTCATCAGTATTGCACTATAAAGGTTGCACACATCCACACAGACTTTGCTGATTATTGTTTAGCCTTGTACTCCGTTTTCTAGTCTTGTTGTTCTGACCCTAGCCTATTTATCTCGCCTCTGATCTTTTGCTGCTTGCCTTTATCGATTGCCTGTTGAAGTGAAGAGCCGTGACATACAACCATACTCATACTGACCCATACTCAGAATTCGTGCTCTGCATTTAACCCATCCAAAGTGTGCACACACAACAGTGAACACACACCCTGAGCAGTGGACAGCCATTTATGCTGCGGTGCCTGGGGAGTAGTTGGGTGTTCAGTGACTTGCTCAAGGACACCCAAGTCGTGGAATTGCCGGCCCAAGACTCGAACCCACAACCTTAAGGGTAGGAGTCAAACTCTTTAACCACTAGGCAACACCTTCCCCATGACTTTTGGATTATTCTTTTGCCTTGCCCTCTGGACATTGTTTGCTGGTATACAACCTTTGCCTGTCTGACTATGCCCTTTGTTTCAATAAAGCTGCAATTGGATCCAACCTTGCCTACAACAGTAGTTCCCAAAGTGGGGGTCGCGACCCCCTGGGGAGCGGGGGGTCGCGAGATGATTTACAGAAACTTTTTTTTTTTTTTATGTTAATGCGAGATGGTGAAAAAAAAGTCCGAAATACACATTTAGGTCTTTATTCTATTACACTTTGTCTGTTTGCGTCTATAGATTTCGCATAAATTCAACAAAAGTTAGCGTTGTAAATCATCCTGCCGATCCGCGATCTCTGTCTGAACGGCTGGAAAGCTCTCTCTTCACTGTACAATGCTGTCAGATCCAAATATGGTCATTTCCTTTTTATCAGCAACAAATCGCCAAAGTAAAAGGGCTGAATGCGCAATCTCATTTGCTGATGATAAATCTTTAAAGCCCGTTTTCTCAAAATGACCTTTCTCTCATACTCCAAGTACGAAATCTCCACTTTAGTAGCACCTATATACACCAAACTGTCCAGTCTTGTACCTAGTTATAATGGAGACATTTACAGAGGGATTTGTAAATATATTATTCCTAGCCTGATTTATATAACATTTTATTACAAAAAACATGGCGAAAATCATTTTTTAAGGCTATTGATAGTATATTCTGATTTACAGGATAACAAAAGTAGATATCCATAAATCCCTCTGTAATTTTCCCCATCTAATATGTGAGCACAATGAAAAAATAATTTTTAATCTGGATTTATCCAGATCACTTTCATAAGTATTTCCCTGAAGGAGACGCTCCCGACCAATATGACTGGACAAGGTCACCATTTAATGTAACCACGGCAAATCATCTGGCGTCAGATATGGAAGATGCGCTGATAGAACTTTCAACCGATCGAACCCTGAGGACGGCATTTGACGGCAAGACGCTGGATGAGTTCTGGGTTTCTGTCGCGCTGGAATATCCACAGTTGTCGAAAGCCGCGTTGGATGTCCTCATGCAATTTGGCTCAACGTATTTATGTGAAAAGACATTCTCCGCGCTGACTTACATTAAGAATAAACACAGGTTACGGCTTAAGGTGGAAGATGATCTGCGGGTGGCGATCTCCAAAGTTAAACCTAGAATGGCCCTGCTTTGCTCCGCTCACAGCGCCCATCCATCAAATTAGGCGTTTTTTTTTATTATTATTATTCACAATTTAGCACATATTACACAAACAATGCAATCTCACACACACACAAAAACAAACAAAAAAAAAAAAAAAACATCAAAAAGAGTACTAAGGCCCATATAGATTGGAACTCTTGCAGTATTGAATGCTGTTTACTTGTAATCTTAAAAATGAAATTAAAATTATAAAAATATAAAATTATCTGCTCCACCCATTGACCAAATCTTGGTCCTCATTGGGAAATCCATACATGTATGTAAGGCGTTTTTTCTGAATACAAAGTAAGTTATTGTTGTATGCTTGTTATAGGCAGCTTGTTCCTATTCTGTCTGTAAGCATTTCACAGTTATGGATGTATTTGTTTTTGTCCATAATTTGTTAATAAAATAGCCTGGCTTAAAGATTGTATTCCTTTTTGTTTTAGCTCTGTCAGTATGTAACCAAATCGCAAATCATCACAAGAAGGAAACAAATTGGGGGGGGGGGGGGGGGTCGCGGGTCGTCAGCAATCTAATATTGGGGGTCGCGGTCTGAAAAGTTTGGGAACCCCTGGCCTACAAGACCCTGATTGTAACAATTTCGGGTTACAAGTCAGAGTCTCTAATCATTACTGCCCTAGTGTGAAGCCTCATGTGTAGGGAAGGGTGTCGTTTACATTTTATCAATACCGATACAAATTGATACTTTAATCGATACTGTTAGGTGCAAAAAGATATGAGGTTGTTGAAAATTTTAATTTATGTTATTAGTGCTGAACTTGACAGTCAGTTATTTTTCTATTTGTGTTTTATTTCATCAACATTAAATGAATAGTTTGCACAAAATGTGTCATCATTTACTCACTCTCAAATCTGAATGAGTTTCTTCTTCTGTTGTACATCAGTTATTTTGAAGAACGTGGGAAACTAAACAGTTGCTGGTCCCCAGTCAGTGGGGACCAGCAATTCTTTGCTTAACCACATTCTTCAAAATATATTATTTTGTGTTCAGCACAAGAATAAATACACATTTATACATGTTTGGTACAACATGACTGAGTAAATAATGACAGAATTAAAAGATAAAACAACGTAAGTATCAATATCAGTATCGTTTGTCCAGCGTACGGAATCGACCCAATTCGGTCCAAAAAAATACCAGTTCTCAGTACCCATCCCTAATCATGTGACAGTTAATTTTTATTTGGATCGGAAACTCTGTGAGTCACTCCGTGACCGCATGTAAAAGTTCTCAAGTAAATATCAAGGTTTGTTTTGTCTCTTTTTCCAGTTTTCCACAGTGAAGCACAATGAATTATTTTTTTTCTGATATGAGTTATTACATGATCCTTACAGTGCTTCCTTTCTGTGAAACTTTTTACTGATGACAAATTCATTTTATCGAATGATACCTTATATGGTTATTTAGTAATTTTTTACATCTGAAACTGTTGGCAGTTGGAATATTTCTCTCCACTGTGAATTTTCATGTGGTCTTTAAGAGTTTGTTTACGTGTAAAACTCTTTCCACACTGTTGGCAGTTGTATGGCTTCTCTCCAGTGTGAATTCTTATGTGGGCTTTAAGAGTATATTGACGTGTAAAACTCTTTCCACACTGAGGGCATGTGTAAGGCTTCTCTCCAGTGTGAATTCTCATGTGGACCTCAAGGTCTGATTTTCGAATGAAACCCCTTCCACACAGTTTGCAGGTGTGAGGCTTTTCTCCAGTATGAATCATCATGTGCCTTTGAAGGGTTGCTTTTATAACAAAACTTTTTCCACACAGTTTGCAGGTGTAAGGCTTTTCTCCAGTGTGAATCCTCATGTGGATTTCAAGGTTTCCTTTTAAATTGAAACTCCTTCCACACTGTTGGCAGGGGTATAGCTTCTCTCCTGTGTGAATTTTAATGTGGGCATTAAGAGTTTGTTTATGTTTGAAACCCTTTCCACATTTAGAGCATTTGTAAGGCTTTTCTCCAGTGTGAATCCTCACATGAACTTCAAGGTTTCTTTTTTCAGTAAATATTTTTCCACAATGTTGGCAGGTGAATTTACTTCTTGCTCCGGTTTTCTGAGCTCTTTTTCCTGTAGTCTTTTTATTCTGTGAGAAACTAAAATTTTCTCTGGTTTTGAAATCATGATGTTCTTTGTCTTCCATTTCATCCAGTGCTTGACTCTCTTTTTTCAGTGACATCAGGTCTAAAGCAGAAAGAGACCAATATAATTATTTTAATGACACAAAGCAAGATATGTAAATCATCAAAATCAACAAAATGATTGTTAAACACTACCAACTAAGCTACTGAAATAAGTGTTGCCTGTAATGCCTATAGTGAACTCTTCACTTTCTTTAGAAAATATCCCAAATACTTTTAAAGCAGGCATTTATCAGACCCCATATGAAAAAGCTCAACTCAGAAGGACTGGTTAATTACAGACATATCTCACATTTGCCAAAATATTTTCCTCTCCTCTATGATTTTAGAAGATAAACTTTTTGGAGAGAAAATGTATTTTATCAGTCGATAAATGTTTCAATCAGGATTTAATCCCCATTGTAGTACAGAGACTGTGCATATAAAAGCTATTAATTAATTTTTTTGCACATATTCATGTGCTACATGTTTTTCATCAGGTGCTATTAAACATTATGACAAAAAAATGCCATGACATTCACTTATTTTATTTTTTTTGCCATTTCTGGACAAGAATTAGCATGGTTTAACTCTTTCGGTTAACATTGCGTATATCTGACCGCTACAACTTTTCTTGTGTAAATCAAGACACATCTCATCAATTACAGGTATGGAGTGCCACATGGATCAATGTCAAGTCTTCTTTTTATGTTTGTAAGTTTCCCCTGTGGGTCCCAATTGTTTTACAACAATTTATTTTAAAGGCAATTCAATTATGATGCAATTTCAATATTTCCTTTCTCTTTGGGGTCTTACAAGCTCTTGGTGCATAAATAAGATCTGTAAAGATGCAAAGACTAAAGTCTCAAATCCAAAGAGATATTCTTTATGAAATTTAAGTCAACCACTCCTACCAAAAACGCATCCTCCTAACACCCCGCCACGTCTACATCACAATGTGAAAAGATTTGCATAACACTGCATAATGAGTAGCCTATTGTCTGTTTCTATAAAGTGACAATCTGACAGTCTGGCACTTCTGACTCACAGTCTGTATGTTTTCATATTTAAATAATTTGCCACTGATGATTCAAATGTGAGTTTTGAGTAGTGTAGAGTAGGCTTGTTGTTTGTCGTTTCTCAAATGATAAATGCAAAAATGTTTTTATGTTTATGCTAAGCAATATGCAACGCATAAAAATACAATAAGTCATTCTAAAAAGTAATTATTTCCCCACAGGATGCGACAAATGCCTCATTTGCAATGGGTTTTATTGTTTTTGTCTTGTCGCGACAGGGCACACAGCATCACAGTATGGTAAGGGGCATAACATTTCACACTGGATAGTTGGCCAATGAGCACACACATGGCTTTTCAGAAAAAATAATAATCAATTCATTTCAGAAAGGCAGGCCATAGGGGAGCAGAAATTGATATGTAATATAATAGATGATTTTTTTTAGCATTTTAGCTATTTAAAGATATTAAATGTTTTGTTTACATGGCACCACGGTTGGGAAACAGTGGCCTATAGTGTATGATCCACTAAATGTATAGCAAATAAATGTATGAAATCTATTTTTTTTTATCTTATAAATATGCCACTGGAAGCTTCTAGGGTTGTTTTTATGAGTAAATGTTACTTCTGCATCTGAAAATGCATAACGGGAGGCAATTTGGTCAGTTAAAAAGATTTTATTATTTATTAAAAACGTTGCTACTAATCTTTCACATGCCCAAGACTTTGATAAAAAGAAAAAAAAATCCAGCAACAATTACTTTTAAATAGAAAATAAGTCTTTTTTTTTTTTTTTTTCAAATCAGTGACATCATTTATTAACTTGGCAATTAAAGAGTTAAAATCTTGGATTTAAAAAAAAAAAAACATTTGTTAGTTTTGATCAGGACTGAAGATGATTAACAGATTTATGCAAAAAAATAAAATAAATGAATCTGATACATTTTTACAGTAGTTTAATTGAGTGGATGTTTTCATCCCGAACATATCGAAAGGGTAGTGAATTTGAACAATGCACAAGGGTTAAATTTGTCATATTCTTCAGTCTCTTAAACTTTAACAAAACCTTTAACTTTTAGTTTTGAATCTCACTGGGTCTCTTGGGAGAAGTAGATCAGACTTGCTTTGTGCTGCAAGGATTGTGATTGGCTGTTCGCCAGTGATGTCAGACATTCATGTGCATGCGCTCCACAAACTCAGGACCAAAGCCTGAGTTGACAAAGAAAGTTGATGAACAGCGTCATGGTACCAACAAAGCTGGATTGGAGAGGTTTGGTTGTGTCAACCCAAAACTAATCCTGTAACTCTGAATTTGTTCAGCTACCATCATGGTACAGGCCCCAGGTCCTGTTCTTTTAAATGGGCCTGGCCCTCCATCCCTCCCCTTTTTTGCCTCCGCTCCACCACCCTCCTGAATTTCTTGGGTTTGGTTTGTTTGGGCATCAGGAGCCACCATATGACGTATGTACCGGATGTTGGTGAATTTATTCTGTTCTAGTCAAGTCTGTTCTCATCTCATCTCGTCAAGTCTTGTTTGGATTACACCTTGTAAATAAACTGCACTTGGGTTCATCTAAGCCTGCCGCCAGTCGAATACTCATTACAGGAATAGTGATATGACCGCAACCAAAATATTATCAAACACTACGATGCAGGCTCCATTCTTTGTGAAAGATGGTTAAAAAGGGTCACAGAAAACAAAAACTTTGAAAAATTATATACGACCCACCAAATCGCAGATGTCACTTAGCACAGGACTAATTTTATCAGAGGACATATTTCGGCGAAATATTTTAGGTCATTTGCGGGGGAATTTTTACTCCACAAATTACAGACATGGCTGATTGAATTAGATTACACCAGATAATACTAATGGGTGGTGTTGGCGCAGTGGACAAGACACATGCCTTTGGTGTGAGAGACCCGGGTTCGAATCCACTGTGAGACACCAATGTGTCCCTGAGCAAGACACTTAACCCCTAGTTGCTCCAGAGTCATGTGACCTCTGACATATATAGCAATTGTAAGTCGCTTTGGATAAAAGCGTCAGCTAAATGAATAAATGTAATGTAAATGTAATTCTATGTGAACAGGGCTAAAGAATCAATTCTGCTGTTTTTCTCATGAACAGTGATCTCTGGCAGTTTAATATAATGTATAATGCAGGGGACAGGGGCTTAACAGAGTGTGCCGCTTACTTAAAGTGGCAGCATGATCATCTCTTCCTATTTACTACTATTTTAACGCGAAATAAAACACATGACCATCTCGTGCCTCATGTAATCGCTCAATCAGTGTTTCATGGAAAGACATCAGTAAAACAGCTTATAAACAAAATGTCCTGTACCAGTCTCTCTTTTTTTTTTTTTTTTACCATATACCAATTATTTTCCCTTAGGTAAGTCATCAGAGTCTACAGGTTGTTAGTTCACTATAAATGAAGTCTGGAGAAGAGCATTTTGAAATTTAAGACCTATATACTAATTACATTTTATTTTACTTTGTTAGTGATGTCTTATTATTTGATGTTTAAATAAATATTTTAGGAAATGTGTTATAAGAAGCAGTGTAAATGAATATTTCAACAATAAATATAACTTAATAAAAAGTTAATTTAAAAACTGCATTATGTGCAATTCACATGTTTGCATACATTTGTAAGTTGAGTGTTCCTTTTTACATTTAATTGCTAATTATTTTTTAAAATGTAAGTTTGGGTTCTGTTGTTAACTGTAACTTTGTAGGCTAGTAGGCCTAATGTAAAAGGGCTCATTAGAGCATAACCCTAGGTAGATTTTTATCCATAAGAAAATTTGAATTATAATTTATTTAAAGAAAGAGCTATTTGTTCAGTAAACTATTGTTTAATAATAAAAAAAATTGTTAAAGTTTTTTCCCCCTGCTGTACCGAACCATTTTGTTTGTCTACTATTACACCCCTAGAGAAAAACCTATGCAAAATCCGATCCGAGCACTCCGACTCAAACAAATTAAGAAATTGAATTTCAAACCACAAATGAACGTACCACGGATTTGTAAAAAAGATTTAATGTGACTTACTAAATATGATCAGACTCCAATTTGCTATGTAGAAAAATCAGATCTGACAAGGCTTTTGTAGCCAGACAACAAACAAGAGACTGATCTGAAGTGTCAACGTCATTAAAAGCTTTCTGTCGAAACCGTTCCTTATCGTTTGGCCCCCGTCTGTGGAAAAGCGGCTATACAGTCCCTCGAGAAAAACGCGATTATGCAATCTCGTGATTTAATGCATAATCAGCCAAGTGCCGCATATTTATGCGGGGGTCGCAATTTTTCAAATACGCCGTACTTTCGCCGCATAAGTTGACGATTTCAGGAAGCAAAATATGCGGAGGTAGCATGATTTCATAATAATAATAATTTTTGTTGCAAAAAAGTAACATATATCTTAGCAGAAAGTTGAAAAATGTTCACACAAGTAAATCGCCATTATTTTCCAATGGCAACCTTATGAAGTGATGTAATTGCGCGACGTGAACATCATCTGTGAACCCCGCGGTGAAACCAGGGTGAAGGATGCAAATCATTCTCATCCGCCAACAAAAATAAGTGCAAAAGACTGCGCAAAGGAGTTACCCGGTGTGTTACATGACAGTGGGGGCAAATTGTTTTGAGAGAGGGATGAGGATGAGGATGGCAAATGATAGGCCAGTGTTAGAGGCTACGCAGTTAGATTTCATTTTCACAGTGGACTGTTGTAGTTTCATTCAGAAGTTGATGCACCTCTACAGTTGTAAGATTGTACTTCTTTGTTCACAGAATACAGAAAACTAAATTCGAATTTTGTGCTTAAATAGGATTCAAATTCAAATTATATTCAAATTTAAAATGCATAACTTAAGTTAGAAGAGTTTTTGGCTTTTCTCCCGAGGCCACAAGAGGTTGCATCGAGCATAAGATAACATGACTATCTGTGGAAAAAGTGCTAAAATAAGGTGTTTAAAATTATGTTTATAAACCAATTATAATTAAGTTGCTTAAAAAATTTAAACAAAACAGCATCATGCATGTTTTCATAGTTTAATACAAAGAGCTGAAAGCCAATCACATGGAGTACACTTTTCATTTAAAAACACGAGTTGCAGTGGGATGGGGTATTTACATTCAGGTATGTGTTAGTATGGCACTTTTGGGGACGAGTTGAATAAAAATAAAACAAATGTCAAGTGAAAACAATTGTCATTGTTTGCTTCATGTAAAATATTAGACTGTTTTCAAATTAAAAGTAGATAATGGATTTAATGTTATGCAAAACAATTGTTTTGTTGGCTACTTCTGTATTTTCATCTCTATGTCAGTAGGGCTGGACATTAAAATGAGCGAGGTCAACTATGAGGATGAAAACTAACCTGTTTGTTCCTCAGTGTATTCTTGTTTGACTCTGAATGTTTCTTCAATCCTCACATCTTCACTCTCCTCTTTAATAAACATCATCTTTATAAAAGTTTCTCACGTGGATCTTGGCTGCTTCACCAGGAGTTTGTGTGTGTTTTCAGCCACTTCGTCCTGTTTAAGTAAAGAATAATTAAAAGAAAGTTAAATAATTCCTAACTAAATCTCTGGATGCGTCTAATTCATCTCCGTTGTTCAGTCTGCGAACTAGTTAGGGAGTCCCAAAGTCCCAAAACACTCAAAACTAGCAATATCATATCCAAAAGAAGAACTCAACTTTAAATAAATTTAATATTTATTCTAATTCTTTTGTTGCTGGTTTGTCATGACAAATGTTTGTTTGGTGTTCTCGTTGCATTATAACACGGTTTTGAGCAGCGGTGATTCGAGCGATTCAATCAGTTGATCATTTGATTCAATTGACTCGTAGTTTCGAACAGCTCGGCTTCTGCCATCACTACTTGGCAGTGATTGAATTCGTGCTCAAAATAAAACGATGCACTATACAGGAAGCGAAATGAGACTAGCCTACACTTGTCAATCATGTGGACGCCCTTTACTTTCACAAAATTACTCTCAATAATGTTACATTGCGCACTTAATTGTGCATTCGTTGGTGAACAATTTTTCTTTTCTTTTCTTACATCGCTTGTAAAAAAAATTATAATAAAAGAAAACCTTCCAGAACGGTTTGTATCGATGTAAACATTAAAAATGTCTAAAACACAAACCTTCCTTTGGTCGAAACACAACAGATTCAGGATAGCGGCGCAGCCTTATGACGTTACCTCACCAGATCAAAATAAAAGTCCTGTATATATATATATATATATAACGTTTTGAGCCCATAAATGTCCAAATAATGCATCAGTGAAAGAACACGAAGTAAAATTCTGTCTTAAATACAAATCAGTAATGTTTGAGTGTAGAGTCCATTAATGATATTGTTTATAAAATAATGGTTAATCAGCTTCTGGAAAAGAGATACAGGGCAAAGGTAAAAAAATAAGTCTGGGAGGCAAATAATCATCGGAATGTATGTTCTTATAATAATGTACACATTCTCAATTTAGATACCTTGTAATAAACAAGGTACACTGCTGCACAGACGTTTCTGGAGCGTATTTTAAAATGTAATTTATTTCTGTGATAAAAGTAAAATTTTCAGCATCCAGTCTTCAGTGTCTTATTACCAATGTTTAAAATGGCAGTACTGTTTCATATCTTTGTAAATGGTTCAAATGTTATAAGACTTTTATTTTATTTTTCCCCTCTTTGGGAAGACATTAATAGCAAGGATGCATTAAATTGATCAAAAGTGTCAGTAAAGACTTTTATAATATTATACAAGTGTTTTATATGTTTTAAACTGTTATTTGAACTTTTTAAACTTTGTATTCATGAAAGAATCCTGAAAAGGTTTCATGGTTTAAACATTAAATAGCACAACTGTTGGAAAAATCAGCTTTGCATCACAGAAATTTTGCATCGAATATATAATAAATCTAAAAAACTATCTAATAAATGCAGCCTTAGTGAGCAGAATAGACTTGTTTACATACATTAGCAACATAAACAAGGTGATCCTCCCTTTCAGATAAGGATGATGACTGTACAGACTCAGGATGACGAGGATGCAGAGAAACATTTTCTCATACCTTTGCCACATGCTCTAACAAAACTAAATAAACCTAACTACATTAAT
This sequence comes from Carassius auratus, assembly GCF_003368295.1. Lineage (NCBI taxonomy): Eukaryota > Metazoa > Chordata > Actinopteri > Cypriniformes > Cyprinidae > Carassius > Carassius auratus. Next base: position 23,296,923 of record NC_039271.1, on the reverse strand, counting down.
ATGATAAATTGTATTAAAAGTTTCCAGTTTGCAAGGAATCTGGAGTCTCTAACTATGCACGAGAGGAAGATCAAGAGCCGGGGCCAGAGCAAAACATTGCATCAATCCTCCATGAAAATATCAAGAGTGAAGTGTCACCTTCCTGTACTTCCCTCAGAAGAGGCTGTCTTCTGCTGCCGGGGTACGAAAGACACCCTTCCTCGTCTCTCACAGCTGTTCAGCACCTGACTCTGTTTCTCAGCACTGTCCGAGAGTCAAGACAACCAGGCTTTGAGGCTGATTTCTTCCCTTATGATAATCCTAGGTAATGTCCTTATTATCTTGGTGCTTCTAAAGATGATCTTGTCAGATTTTCCTGTGGTGTAATGTGTGTAAAGAGTGACTAAATCTGTTTGGAAGAAAATCCTGAGGTGTGGTGTGAACCCCCAGGGATAAACTCGGATCTAGTGTAAAACTAGGATTTTTTTTTTTATCCTTGTGTTTCTGGTCTCTAACATTTTGAAAAATCTTTTAGTGCGTACCCAGTGTTATTTATACAGTGAAGACTATAAAGTGTTATTTTACAGGTTATTTTTCCAGCAGGGATTGTAGGTGGGGGGAGTGAATGACCAGTGCTTTCTTCCACCCTCAAAACCATGACTTAAGTGCCCTTGAGCAAGGCACCAAACCCCCAACAGCTCCCCGGGTCCAGCAGCAAAAATGGCTGCCCACTGCTCCAGGTGTGTTTTCACAGTGTGTGTGTGTGTGTGCAATTGGATGGAATAAAAGCAGAGCACAAATTCAAAATATGGGACATCATACTTGGCGACACATCATGTCACTTTCACTGAATCAGATCAGAATGAGCTTTATTCACTAAGTTTTCACAAACACACAAGGAATTAGTTTTGGTTTCCAGGAGCTCTGGGTACAAACATATATAACACGAGAGAAAGAATAACATAAAACACATACGTAAAATAAATAAATGCACACACACACACATACACATACATATATATATATATATATATATATAATAAAGTAACTTACATTAGAAATTACAAGGTTTATGTACAGATGTAAGCATTATTTACTGTATTTACAGCTGATAAAAATCTGTATTTGTATAATGCATAACACCACAAAACCACTGAATTATACAAAAGCAGATAGCAAATAAACCAAATTTTAATTTGACATTTAAATTAAATAAAAGCAGGTAGCAAATTGATGTGTTATTTAAGGTGGAGAGGTGGGATGTTTTTAGCAGCACGAGACTCAGTCCAGCTGCTCTGCTTGTACACATCCCATCATCGGTTCTCTTTTAGCAGTTCAGTCAATGTACTGTTAGGAGTAACTGAATAACTCGGGATATTGGTTTATTTCTCGTCAGAGGGAGTGTAATTTCTTAAGTAATTTGTGGATTAGTGCGTACTGGAGACATGAACAGTTTCAAAAGATTCAGTTCGATTTGGTGAACCGGTTCAACCGGTTCTCTAAGAAGATCTGGTTAAATGGAAAAACTTGTTCGCGCTCTGGACATCACTAGACAAGACGAAATCAACAAACCCCATGACAAACGAGACATTTTTGCATCCATTAGGCACATAATTACAGATTATAATGACTTATACGGTCTTTTTACGCGTTGCGTTGGGTATTGCGCTGCGTAACCATAAAAGCATTTCTGCATTTCTGATCTGAGTAACAAGAAACAAACCTACTCTACACTGCTAAAAACTCATGCTTTAATCATTATGGCAAATTATTTACATATAAATATGGTACTTACAGGCTGAGTCAGAAGCGCCAGACTGTCCTTGCAAAGTTTGAACTGCCCCACTTTATAGAAACAGCAGTTGTGCCACAGACACACTGCAGGCCATTCTTTCAGGAAACAGTCCTCCTCCTTCATAAAATACACTGCACACATCTGAATATTTGGGATGGACTGTTCTGGAAAAGTGTTGAAACACAACTTAACCAATGATTTTTAGTCTTGTCCTCTTTTGGAAGGACAAACAAGTAGTTTCGCTTTCACAATGAAACACACATTGACTCCACGACATGACGGCAGCTGCAATAGAGATAAAAAAAAGTTATGCCTTTTTTCTTTGCGTGAACTTTTGAGTGGCATTATGTAAATCTTCTCACATCATGATAGAACGAGTTTGACGGAGCCGTTTTAAGGGTGTGTGGTTGACTCTTAATTTTTATAAAGAATATCAACTTTACAGATCTTCTTTATACACCAAGAGCTTGGAATACTCCAAAGAGAAAGGAAAAATTGAAATTGCATCATATGACCCCTTTAAAAAAAATATTCCTAATAAGACTATTTATTATTGTCATCCACTTTTAACATTGTAAAATACACAGTTTGAACATTAACACCGCTCTGTGCCTACGTTCAGGTAAATAAAACTTAAATATTAAAAGATTTGAAATAAAACTCTTAAAATCTGTGATTAAATAACAAATGTATTGTACTTAGCAGTACAGTTCTTATTTAACTCCTAAGTTTTAATTTAATTTATATTTAAGTGTAGTTTTTAAACATTTATGTAGGTTTAGTTTTTTAAATAAAAAAACAATTCCCCACACTGCAGACTAATGATAACTTCATAACGAATAAAATACACTCTCTCTCCTTCTTCCCTCCACTCTTGGAGATGGAAGTTTTTCCAAACTTATCCTTTCCAATCATCCTACAACTTGTCCACTTGATCCTATCCCCACTCACCTCCTTCAGGTCATTTCTTCTTCATTCATACCTTTACTTATTCACATTATTAACACTTCTCTTCACTCTGGTACATTTCCCACAGCATTTAAGCAGGGTCAGGTAAGCCTACTGCTTGAGAAACGGTCTCTAAATCCAGCACTTTAAGAAGACTACAGATCCCTTTTTTTCATTAATTTCTAGTTGAGACAGTTGAGCAAGTTGTGTTCAACCAATGTTTCTAGTACAGAACCTTCTGGACAGCAACCAAGCTGCCTTGAAAAGTGGCCACTTAACTGAGACTGCCCCTTTTTAAATAACTAAAGCCCTGCGACTGGCAAGAGCAGCTTCCAAACCTCAGTATTCATCATGCTGGATCTGTTTGCTGCTTTTGACACAGTTACCCACCAGATTCTCTTGTGCACCCTAAAAAGGATCAGCATCTCTAACCGCTCTCAGGTAGGTCCTTCAAGGTGTCTTGGAGAGGTGATGTTTCTAAGTCACAACTTCTTGCTACTGGGGTTCCTCAAGGCTAAGTGCTTGGACCACTCTTCTTCATCTAAATGGCATCATTAGGTTCTGTCATTCAGAAACATGGCTTTTCATACCACTGCTATGCTGATGACACTCAACTTTACTTCTCATTCCAACCAGATGATCCTACGGTAGCTGCTCACATTTCAGCCTGTCTGAGAGACATTTCTAGCTGGATGAAGGACCATCACCTTCAGCTCAGCCTTACTAAGACAGAACTCCTGGTGATTCAAGCTTACCCATCGTTTCATCACAACTTCTCTATACGGCTGGGTTCGTCAACCATAACTCCTTCCAGGAACACCAGAAAGCTAGGAGATCAATCGATCATCAGTTAAGCTTCACAGACCATATTGCTACAATCACCTGGTCCTGCAGATTTGCCTTATACAACATTAGGAAGATTATACCCTTCCTGTCAGAGCAAGTCACCCAACTTCTTGTCCAAGCACTTGTTCTCTCCAGACTGGACTATTGTAATGCTCTCTTACGGGCCTTCCTGTATGTTCTATCAAGCTTCTGCAACTGATCCAGAACGCAGCAGCAAGAGTGACGTGACATTCAGCCAAGTATGGTGACCCATATTCAGAATTCGTGCTCTGCATTTAACCCATCCAAGGTGCACACACACAGAGCAGTGAACACACACACTAGTTTGATCCCTTGCTCAAGGGCACCTAAGTCGTGGTATTGAGGGTGGAGAGAGCACTGTACATGCACTCCCCCCACCTACAATTCCTGCTGGCCCGAGACTCGAACTCACAACCCTTCGATTGGGAGTCCGACTCTCTAACCATTAGGCCACGACTTCCCCCAAAAAGAGGTTACACTGGCTACCCATAGACACGTGCATGAAATTCAAGGTACTAATGCTTGCCTACAAGACGACCACTGACATTGCACCAATATACCTAAACTCACTAGTTCAAATTTATGCGCCCTCCAGAAGCTTGCGTTCTGCAAGTGAACAGAACCATCCCAAAGAGATTCAAAATCCCTCTCATAGACCTTTTCCTGGACTGTGCCCAGCAGGTGGAATGACCTCCCAATCTCAATTCGAACAACTGAGTCTTCAGTCATTTTTAAAAAAAAAACTTTTTTGCCAGCACATGACCAACTAATACTAGCACATACCTTTTCTTTTCTATTCTATTCTATATATATATATATATAAAACACTGTGTACTGCGCTAGACTAACTGAAACTTGTCATGGCACTTGTATACTATTGTTCTATCATTGATCGAATTGCTTCTATTGTTCTCATTTGAAAGTCGTTTTGGATTTAAGCATCTGCTTAATGATTAAATGTTAATGTAACAGGCTATATGTGTAGCGGCAAGTAACAATAAGGCCGTGTGTCCACCAAAGCCAGCTGAAAACACCAAGCTGTGAGAACTTGACAGTGCCGCGTTTTAAAAAAAAAATTAAACGTTGTGGTTGGTATGATATGGAATATATGCTGAAGCAGTATGACAGACGAATCCCTAATGAAATGTTTCTCCAAGCATTATTTTTTAACCTGCGATTATGAACTCGATATTGCATAGCTGGTCAGCGAACTACGGCTCTGTGTATTAAAGTCCATTCCATCTGAGCACACTTAATGGAGAGATGGAGATTAACTACTAATCACAGAACCAGCTTTACTGACAAGATGCGCATGACAATTGCATGTGATTTATCATGCAGCCCTAGTCCCGCCCCTCCTTCACTGTGATTGTTCAGATAACTAAAAAGTGACAGTGATGAGTGCTTATTTTACCAAAAGTTTAACAGTCTTTAACTCTTGGTGGCAAGAAAAAACTTTGTGAGTTTCCCATTTCAGGTCCTGAGAGATGGTCATGCCCAGGAAACCGAATGACACCGTGCTGTATATGATGGTGAGTAGGGGGAGTGCAGGGAGGTTTATCCTAAAGTCTGCGATCATCTCCACAGTTGTGTGTGTGTTCAGTTGCGTGTTTCAGGAAGTTTATCCATGCACCTGTTTGCTTGATAAGCTAATTGAATAGGGTTTAGCAAAGGTCCAGTAATGTCCTTAAAGTGGGCCAAAAACCAAATGACTTAAAATGTCTTCATGACCACAGATTTAAGGGCAATAAGTCTATAGTCATTTAGCCCTGGGATTTTTTGGTTTCTTTATTATAGGGATGATGTTAGAGCACTTGAAGCAGGAGGGGACTTCATACAGCTCCAGTGATCTGAAGATGTATCACACAGGCTTTGAGACAGGCTGGTGAGACACTGTCTGGGCTTTAGGCTTTACTTTTTTCTACTTTTTCTGAAGTCTCTACAGACATCTTCCTCACAGATCTTGAGTGCAGGCTAGGAAGCAGTAGGTGGGAGGAACGGGGTATGTTTAAAGGTTGTGTGGAGAGACAGTCAGAGCAGGTGAGAGATGTGAGACCAGGCTATTCAAACCCGCAGTAGAACTCATTCAGGTCTTCAGCCAGTTGTTGATTCACCTCAGTGCTGGGGGATGGCATCTTGTAGCTGGTAATAGTTTTGAAGGAATTCCAAACTGATGCAGGCTCACGGATAGAAAACAGTTTTTTCAGCTTTTCAAGTAACTTCGCCACTCTGATGTCTTTTGTCAGTGTGCTTTTGTTTGTTTGTACAAGGCTTTTAACCTCACTACTGTAAGCATCCTCTTTTGCCTGGCGAAGCTGGCGGAGTATGTGAACCCTTGAACCTGCATTAGGAATGAATGATAAAATGCCATGTTTTTTGTAAAGGATATTCCATGGCTAGTTGTGCATTAAATTACTTTAATGCACAATGTAGAGACAAAGAACCACCTGAACGCAAAGCATTAAGAACTTCAAGCTGTTCATGTTTGCAATACAATATATGACCAGAAGTGTAAAAATATTTTTTGTAATTTGTGGCTTATTAGATGTATCATTATTCTTGCTTTATATGAAACACATAGATGAAGTAGTGTGGTAAGATCACTTTTTTTTGGATTATAGCATTTAAATTAATTATCGAGAGAAATTTAACACGTGTGCGTGTGTGAATTACCTATCCATAAGTTTTCCAATGTTTGTGTAACTGTCCACAATGATGGCACATTCTCTGCTATGAGAATTTTTACATGATTCTTAAGATGTTTTTTTTTGTGTGAAACTCCTTTCACAATAATGGCATATAAAAGTCCTCTCTAGTGTGAATCCCCATGTGATTATTAAGGTGTATTTTACATTTGAAACTCTTTCCACACTGATCGCATGAAAATGGCTTCTCTGTAGTGTGGACTCTCATGTGGGTATTAATGTGTCCTTTATGTGTAAAACTCTTTCCACACTGTTTACAAGTGTAAGGTTTCTCTCCAGTGTGAATTCTCATGTGAGTCTTAACATTGTTCTTTCGTGTGAAGTTCCTCCCACACAGACCGCAGGCGAAAGAGCTCTTTCCAGTGTGAATTCTCATGTGAACATTATATGTTCCTTTTTGAGTAAAACTTTTTCCACACTGTTGGCAGGTATAAGGTTTTTCTCCAGTGTGAACTCTCATGTGGACTTTAAGGTTTCCTTGTTGGTCAAAACTCTTTCCACACTGTTGGCAGATGAAATGCTTTTCTACAGTGTGCAATGTCATGTTTACTTTAAGCTTTCCTTGTTGATCAAAGCTCTTTCCATGCTGTTGGCAGTTGTCAGGGCTCTCACCAGAATGAATTTTCATGTGGCAATTAAGGTTTCCTTTACGTTTAAAACTTTCTCCACACTGCTGACAGGTGTAAGGCTTTTCCCCAGTGTGATTCCTCATGTGAACGTTAAGGCTTGCTTTGTGTGTGAAACTTTTCTCACACTCTTTGCATGCGAAAGGCTTTTCTCCAGTATGTCTTTTTATGTGGACTTTAAGGTTTGTTTTTCGAGCAAAACTTTTTCCACACAGTTGGCAGGTAAAATGACTTTTAGCTTCTGCCTTCCGAGCTCTTTTTTGGGAATTATTTTTTGTATATGAGCAACTTATTTCTTCAGTTATTAAATAATCTTTCTCACATGGATTATTCTCTTCCATTTCCTTCAGTTCGTGACTCATCTCTTTTAGCTGATTCAGTTCTAAGGAAAAACAAAAGCAAATACAAGTTAACCTCATTTTAATGGCACAAAGCAAGTCATCAAAACCAACATAACACCAACAGAAAAGAAACAGACAATACAAGATGCTTTAGAAATTTCTATATTTGACTCCTTTTATTACACAGAAATGTTTAGACTAAGACATTTAGATTAAAAAGCCTTTTTATTATATAACAACCTTACCAAAACTTGACATTAACACTAGCTTATTATTTGACATCTAACATCATCTGGCTTGTGTGTTTACTTCAACATGAAATGCATACTGCTCATTGCTGGTGGAGTTTGCTGGAGACTATTAGATACAGATCATTCTATTTGGTGTGGGTTTTCACTACTGTCTTTATAGTTGGAAAATTAGAGAATTAATATCTGCTTTAAGACATGCTTTTTCTGGAGCCTTAAATAATGGTGCAAATATCAGTTATTTGACTAGTGCAAAACATTAGTAATTAGTGTTGCATGATAAATTTTAATACCCTTTAAGTCTGAAAGAGAAACTCCTATAAATGTGTATTCAATAAGGTCAAGTGCAAAAATAACCGTCCATGCCTTTTCAGCGCTAATTCTTCACTGCACATTTTTAGTAAATCCTGACAGTACTATTTTAACACAAAAAAAGGCCATTTGCGGTGGAGCAAGCTGTTAGTAAATCAGGCCTGGTTGGAAAACATTCAATTCACCGTCTCAGACTTTACCCAGCTGGTCAACTCCTTAGAATTCAACTCTACTGAAGTTGATCAGCACAATCCAGTGCAACTGGATTTTTAAGGTCATTGCAAACGGAGTCCATTAAGAAAGAAATAAGACCTAACGTTATGTGGATCACATTTACACGCTGCTTCAACCCTTTACAATATTCAACCCTCAACCCCTCATTGTCCTGGTGTCCTGCCAAATGATTATTTTCTACCTGTCATGGGTAGCTACTGTGAGGAGCACGGAGCAAGGAACATGGAGACCATACGTACAAATCACAGAATTTAATTATCACACAGGGAATCACACATTGCACAGGGTGTTGACAAACGATACCAGACTGAGAACTAGAAACTGAGAATACCATTTATACAGGACTTGATAAGGGGAGGATGAGGAACACCTGGGACTAATGAAACAGGGTTCAGCTTCTGATGGGGTTGAACGAGATTTGGGAGGTTCCTTAACTTCAAATTCAATGTCAGAACCATTCAAAAAGAGTACAAGATTAATCCACTCAATCAGGGAGAACTCAGAGACTGGATGAAAATCTCACCATCCAGTCCCAGTTGAAAAGCACACAACAAGAGCAGCACAGCTGGTAAACTAGTTCAATTAAATCCTCCACATACAACTCCAACCAGCCTGCCATTACCCCCACAGCTTATCTTCAGGCATCATAATTTGGGTCCAATATTTTGTCATGGGTAGCAACTGAGAGGCTCACAGAGCAAGGAGCATGGAGACCAGAGGCCGTTTCACAAAGGAGGTTGTGGCGAGTGGGGCGGGGCCGAGAGGCGTGGGAACGAGGAGTGAGGCCAGGTGTAGTGATTGGAGATGAGCTACAACTGCGCCCCACCGCCAGTATCGAGTCCCACGTAGGAGATGGAAGGATATAAAACTGGAGCGACTATAGTGAAGGACGAGAGAGGACCAGGCCTGGACAATATTTTATGTTTTGCTTTTTATTAATGCGCACCAGTCGTCCGCGAGGGGCTGGTGCGCCATTTTGAGTTTATTTTTCAATTATTAAAATGTATTGATTGTGCGCCGGTTCCCGCCTCCTCCTTCCCGATGATTACAAAGGTCGTATCGTTACAGTGGTGCCGAAGCCCGGGAGAAGGAGGGACGTGCTGCTGAAGATCCCTCGCTGCTGTGGTGAATCCGCGGTGCCCTCGAGCAGGCGAGGTATGTGCCGCCAGGGACGCTCGAGGCGGTGGGCTGGAGCGAGTTGCCGGGGACGGGCGAGCTTGCTGCCAGTCGCCCACGATATGGAGGGGCGGCTGCCGTCCGTGAGGGAGCGGAGGAGTCGGCGCCGTTCGCCAGGGGGCCGGAGCCTGCCGCCTCCGTGATGGAATCCGGAGGGGCAGGGAACGGGGGACTCCTGCCGCTGCCCAAAATCGGAGGAGCCGTCGCCGTCCACCAGGCGGCGGAGGAGTGTCGTGCCGTCTGCTGAGGGCCGTCCAGTGCCACCGCCGGGCACCGCGGAGGAGATCACCCAGCCGGTGGAGGGCCGAGCAGCAGTGCGTCTGGGAACTGGAATTTTTTTTTTTCTCTTGTCCCTGTCGCTCCTCCTTCCATCTCCTTTTCTCTCGCCTCGTCTGTCCCACCCCCAGGTTCCCTCAGGTCCCCGTGAGCGGTCCCCCCCGGAGGGAACGGGGGGGGGAGGTTGGGGGGTGCTTGGAGTAGAGCGCAGTCTCGAGGGTACCCCCCCCCGGCCTGCGAGGGGCGATGGGGGTATGTGGCGAGTGGGGCGGGGCCGAGAGGCATGGGAACGAGGAGGGGCTGGTGTGCTGTTTTGTATTTATTTTTTGATTATTAAAATGTCTTTTGATTGTGCGCCGGTTCCCCCCTCCTTCTTCCCAATGAATAGGAAGTTTATATCGTTACAGAGGTTAAGTGAAAACTCTGAGTATGTTAAACCTAAAATGAGGGAAACTCTAGGTTTTCTGTTTCAAAATGGGAGGTTTGTCAAACCTGAGAAAGAAGGATAAGTAAAGCCCGTTTCTGAAAGAGAGGTTACTTATACTCCGAGTCAGTTACCAAGGTAACTTACACTATGAACCTAACCTGGTCAGGGGCAGGTTTTCTTCGATAAACCCAGAGTTTCTTTCGGTCTCCTCCCCCTTTTTAAACACTTAATTGATGCACACTGGAAAAATGCTCTTCTTACTGTATATACGACACATGCAAATAATAGCTTGTAACGCGATTGACTGGGTTAGTCCGGCTTTTACTTGTTCTTCTCACTTTTCCCATCACTTCACATTAGAATTTATTTTCAATAAAAATGAACAAAATGTTCTAAAAGTGGAAGTAAAGTGCCTAACGAGTGTTTAATAATGATAAACTATTTATAATTGTAATAAATATAATAATTTACAATCTGTTATTATGGAATCCTGTTAATGTATAACAATACTGAGGTGCAAATGTATCTGCCAGTATAAAGTATAACTATCCCACTTCATATAAATACCCACTGTTGTATTTTTCTTACTCTATTGGCAGATCATTGTTAAAATAAGAAAAATTCACTTAAAATATTATTATTAGGGTCCAAGCACCGAAGGTGCGTAGGCACCTATTGTAATCGTTGGCATTATTATTATTATTCTTCCGCCGCAAGTCTATGGCAGCCCATAGAACCAATTGCGGGAAAGTTGTATAATTTGGCACACTGATAGAGGACAGTCCCAACATTAACTATAGCAAATTTGAAGTCTCTAATTCCTACTCTCTAGCGCCACCAGTTTGTCCAAACTTTCAATGTTTGTATGCTAATAACTTTTGAACCATAAGCCAGAAAATGAAAATCCTTTTTTCCTCTGAATCCTTGGCTCATGCCAAGTCGAATAAACCCCGAGATTCAAAAATCGCAAGGTTTAGTGCTTTTTGCTATTTTCAGTTATTGAACTCGTCCTAGGCGGTTAGTCTGATTTTCACGAAAATTGGCTCAGATCATCTTCATACCATGCTGGCAAAAATGTATGGAATTCAAGTAGATTCGTCCAACCGTTCTCGAATGACACGACACAAATTTGACGAAACTCACGCAAAAATGCATGTGAGGCTATATCGGCAACGATTTGGCATATTGAGACCTAACTTGGTATGTGTTATATTAAGCATGACCTGAGACTACCTGCAGCACCACCTAGTGGTCAGGAGATATGAAAAATGCATATTTTGGCTTATAACTTTTGAAAGGTTTGGCCAAAAATCATAAAACTGGTCTCTTTAAATTCAGTGAGTCATGCCGAGTCGCATGATATCCAATTTTCCAGTGTCGGCCATTTTAGGCGTCGGCCATTTTGAATTATGTTTTAAAATGCTGTATTTTTTGAACGCTTTATCGTATCATTACGAAAATAATTACAAAAATCTTCAGCTCCATGCCCTGAAGGTACTCAAAAAGTTTGGTGGCAGCGCCACCTTGTGGTCAAAAGTTGCTAATAACTTTTGAATAAATTTGACTTTTGAAATGAAAATGGTCTCCCTAAATCCTGTAGGTCATGCCGAGAACATTGATGCCAATTATTCGAAAATTGGCCATACTTCCTGTCCGCCATTTTACTAAATGTTGCAAACCTACTTTTTCGAACTCCTCCTAGACCGTTAGTCCGATTTTTATATATATATATATATATATATATATATATGTAATTGCTCATTGTTGCATTTGGTGTGATTCTCCATATCATGCTTAGTTCCTCAATTTGCCAGTGGAGTGCTTGGCCCCGTAATTGCTGCTTGCAGCTACATTTAATGTTATTATTTTATATGTATTTTTTTTTGCCCATGAGATACCATAAAATGATTAGCTATTAGTTAATTAATCTAACGTTCTGCCAGTTTTCAACTGTGATATAACACTGATAAGAATTACATTTGTATTGAGTCTGAAGTATGCAGACGGCTTTTTGGCAGGAGCTGTTGCCATGGAGAATCGTAATATCGGCGCTCCATTGATAATGGCTTTTTATAGTAGTGGTGCACACACTTAACTCAGAGTCAGTCAATTTAGAGTTGATTAAACCAACTAATTTCAGCTGTTCTGTAACGGAAAACTCAGAGTTTCCAATCTCAGGGTAAGATAAACTCAGAGTTTAAGTTTAAACTCAAAGTTGGTTGAACCTCCTTAGTGAAACGGGCCCCAGAAGTACAATTCACAGAATTTAATTATCACACAGAGTGTTGCAGAACAATACCAGATGAAGAACTAGAAACACTATTTATACGGGACTTTATAAGGGGAGTATTAAGAACACCTGGGAATAATTAAAATGTATGAAGAACACCTTTGAATAATTAAAACAAATGGGGAACACCTGGAATCAAATCAATCAACATGAGGAGCAAAAATACACACAAAACACGAGAATATTTTGCTGAATTTATTGCTTTCCTCAAATTACTGGCCAGATGACAAATTTTGCTTTAAATAATTGGAAAAACTTCCATCTCAGATTTCTTATATTTCATTAAAAATATATATAAATAAAAAAATTCTCTTCGCCGTCCCAACAAATAATGGATGCCCTTTTATCATACATAAAAAAATTAGCGAAATCTTAAATTTGTCTGTTTAACCCTTTTTATTCCAACTAATAGGTTTCCTTTCACATTGATATTTGTAATACTACTTTGTTTATCGAAGTGTTTCCCAACTTTCTATTGTTATCTGCCGAGCATTTATTTCTATATTTACTTTACTTATTCCATTTTTACTTGTCATGGTTTTTATTTTTGTTACGTTTTTAGTTAATTCGTCATGTCCACCCTGATTGTATCATGAAAAATTATGTATAAATAATAAAAATAGGTTTATTTTATTGATCATTGTAGCTAATCACAGACATATCCGTTGAGTGCTTAAACACAATGGCCAATCAGAGATATTTAAGACTCAGCTCAACAGCAATAAAAATGCTAGGGGAAAACACTGGTATTGTCACATTTTTTCAATTTCAGTACAGCCTTGGTAATGATGTTTGTAATTTTGACAAACCAATTGCAAGTGCATCTCAAAAAAATTTAATATCATTTAAACTGAAATATTTCAAAAGATTTTTTTGTTTTAATTCTTATGGTTACGACTTAGAGCTGAGGAAAAAAAAATTCAGTGTCTTAAAAAATTTGAACCAGTGTTAATTTTGACACGAAATTTTAATTTAGTTTTAGTCTTAGTCTTTTGACTATAATTCTTTTTAGTTTTAGTCAAGTTTTAGTCATCTGATTTGTTTTAATTTTAGTCTTATTTTAGTCGACTAAAATTGCTTGGTATTTTGGTCGACTAAAATTGCTTGGTATTTTAGTAGACTAAAATTGCTTGGTATTTTAGTAGACTAAAATAAGACTAAAATCAATAACAGATTTACTAGACAACTTTTTACAGCTGGTATAGGAAACAAACTTAACCAAAATATATAAAACACAAATACAACTTTATTTCAACACAACTGTGTCTTTATTTCGATTCAAAAGCTTTTATGCAGCAACAAACACTGTCATGATAATGTAAACAATAACTAGCTGCCAATTGACCATCAATAAAAGAAAAATAAAGTTAGGTCCAGGACCTTAAAGCTTACAGCTGAGCTGAACAATAAGTGCATACATTTAAAGTAAATATTTAATAAGTTGAGTGGATAAAAAAAGTAACAAGATTTTATAAGGTATTCATTTCTCTAGCAATATTGTATGTTTTAAATACTACAATATTACTAGATTAGTATGTATAATGATAGGATGTGAACATTCATGTTTCACATGACTAATATAGAAATATTTGTGATATTGTCAACAAGTAGAACATTATAAAATATACTAAACATTAGTATTAATCAAATGTATGTATCATAATATTATGTATTAGTATTGTGCTGTCATCTAACTTGAAGAAGGGGCTATTTTACAGTACTTTTCAATTCGTAATATTTAATGCTACAACATCTACGCACTGCAGTCTTCCAATTTTGCCTAGCTCAATAAACAAAAGAACATCGTTGTGAAATTACATTTGAGAAAATGTCCAGGTGGCTCGTCTGTAAATGTCTTTTCAAATTGGTTGTGTTGCCACGAATGAGCGCTCCGCGTGCTTTACACTTTGTTTTGTTTTGTTCGTCGTCAAACGTGAAGTTAGCTGTGGACATTTTGTCGCTCTTTTAGACATCACCTCTTCGAATGCCGACTTCCCGGGAGCTCATTTAAAAACCTTCGCTTCACGTCTCAATAAGTCAGGCTCGGATTGGTTCTCTTCTCTCATGCAGTCTCGCCTGTTCCGTTTTGCCGGTGTTCTATTTTGCCGGTTCTTTGTTCATTCCTCGCATCTCTCCCGTCTGCTGATTTGATTTTCGTCACAGTCTATTTTCGTCTCGTCCTTTATTCGTTGACGACAATGTCAATCAATTTAGTCATAGTTTTAGTCTCCATCAGTGCCTTGTTTTTTAGTTTTCGTTTAGTTTTCGTCCCCAAAAATATATTCGTGCCGAAAATAATGACGAAAATATTTAGTCAACGAAATTAACACTGATTTGAACATTATATTTTGAGCTTGATTAGTTTGATTAATTTTAATTGTAAATACTGGGTACCTCTAATGCTAGTTTAGAACATGGAATCACAATTAGGAAAAAGACTGGAATTGACAGTTGTCCAGAAGACAATCATCAACACCCGCCATAAGGAGGGTAAGCCAAAGAAGGTCATTGCTGAAAGAGCTGGCTGTTCACAGAGTGCTGTATTAAAATATATTCATAGAAAGTTGACTGGAAGGGAAACGTGTGGTAGTAAAAGGTGCACAAGAGCAGGGATGACCACAGCCTTGGGAAGATTGTCAGGAAAAGCCAAATCAAGAACTTGGGAGAGCATCGCAAGGAGTGGACTGAAGCCGGAGTCAGTGCATCAAAAGTCACCACTCAAGACATCTTCAGGAAAAGGGCTACATCTGTCACACACTCCTAGAACCTAGCCACTCTAGAACCAGAAAAAAAATGTCAGAAGCATTTCACCTGGGGTAAGGAGAAAAAGATCTGGACTGTTGCTCAGTGGTCCAGATTCATCTCTTCAGATGAAAGTAAATTTAGCATTTCATTTGAAAAAAAAAAAAGGTCTGGAGGAAGACTGGAGAGGCACAGAATCCAAAGTCCAATGTTAAGTTTCTGAAGTCAGATGATATGGGTGCGGTGATATCCACTGTTGTTGGTCCATTGTGTTTTATCAAGTCAATGCAGCCATGTAACAGGAGATTTTGGAGCACTTTATGCTTCCATCTGCTGACAAGCTTTAAAGAGATGCTGATTTCATTTTGCAGCAGAACTTTAGCACCTGCCAAAAGAGCCATTTCAAAGTGGTTTGCTGACCATGTTGGTACTGTGCTTGATTGGCCACCAAACTCAGCTGACCTGAACCTCACAGAGAATCTATGGAGTATTGTGAAGAGGAAGGTAAGTAACATCTGACAAACAATACAGAGGAGCTGAAGGCTACTATCAAAGTAACCAGGGATTTAATAACGCATCAGCAGTGACACAGGCTGATCACCTCTATGCTACACCAAAGCAGTAATTTGTGCAAAAGGAGCCCCAACCAAGTATTGAATGGTTTATGAGAGGTTTATTGGTGCCCCCCTCCCCAACCTCCAAGAATTCCACACATCCAGAGTGAGGAAAAGGGCTAAGAGAATCACTCTGGACCCCTCACACCCAGCACACTTCCTCTTTGAATTGTTGCCTTCTGGCTGGGATTACAGATCACTGTGCACCAAAACAAACTGCTTTTTCTCTCCAGAACATATTCCAGCTGAACAACACATAAGATCTCCTGTACATCTGTAAGTAAGGATCCTCTCCAGTGTGAATTCTTGTGTGGACTTTAAGGTTTCCTTGTTGAGCATAACTCTTTCCACACTGAGGGCATGTGTAAATGTTCTCTCTAGTGTGAAGTCTCATATTAACAGTAACGTGTGCTTTTTGAGCAAAACTGTGTGCACATTGAGGGCATGTGAAAGACTTCTCTCCAGTGTGAGCTCTCATGTGCTTGTTGTGGTCTCCTTTTTGATTGAAACTTGAAATCCATACTGTTCGCAGGTGAAAGTCTTATTTCCAGTGTGAATTCCTTGTTGAATGAAACTCTTTCCAAACTGCATGCAATTAAAGTAACTTGCTCTTTTTCGTTGAAGTATTTTCAAAAAATAAAAAAATAAAATATTTTTCTCCAGTTATGAAATCATGATGTTTGTCATATTGATCTTCCTCTTCATTTTCTTTAAGTACTACTTTCTCCTCTTTCAGTATCATTAGGTCTAAGATGAAAAACAAAGAAAAGTCAACAGCAGTTTAATAGCACAGGACAACAGATATCAAAATATTATCAAATGGGGGGGGGGGGTGTTCAGAGTTTGTGGCACAATGTAAGTTATATAGTACAGTATGTAGTGTATACGCTCACTAAACAAAGAGTGACAGCTTTTTAGTGGTTATGAGCACTCTTTGCAAGGTTTCTAGTCTAAAATCCATTTAAAAAGTAGAACTTTTACGTTTTTTGGCCACACACACATTGCAAAGTTATGGGAATTATATATTTATGTGGGATTTGCTCTTGAAGTATCAGTTATTGACCGTGATAACCATAGCAATAGACAGGACAAAATATGTGAAAATGTGCATTCAAGAGAGCACCCTCAGTGATGAATACAAAAACAACAAAATACAAAAGGCACTTATATTATATATATATATATATATATATATATATATATATATATATATATATATATATATATATATATATATATATATATATATTTATTTTTTTATTTTTTTTTGCCATAAAGTGTAGCAATAGCATATTTAAAAACAATTTAGAAATAGTACATTTCAGAAATTCAGGTAGCTTATAGGTGCTGGAACCTTCTGTAAAGTGTTTTTTAAGTAATACACAATACTGTCAATTACATTCAGAACATTGGAAACACTGACTATTAGAAAACATCTCTCTGTTGCTTCAGAGGCCATAACATACTAAGTCCAACTCTCAATAACCTTGGCCAAAACAATAAAGAGTTCAACATAAACTGTTGCACCAACAAAATAATACATAGTTCAACATAAAGTGTAAAGTCCACGCTAGCAGCTATATGTTTTGCGTTGAGGTGATACTTGAGGCTCGATGTGTGCTGCGGTGATATGCGAACGCTAGTTGGTGCTCCAGTATAATCGGTCCGCCGAAACTCATCCAGTGAGAAACGTTCCGTGGTGCAAAAATAAGTTATTAAAAATGCGGGATTTTTTTTCTGTAATTAATTAATCTTAGTTAACGCGTTATTTTTTGTGTAATTTATTAATCTCAATTAACGTGTTAAAGTCCCGGCCCTTTTTTTTTTATTATTATTATTAATGCATATTTACAAGTTAAGCACTTAACTACAATAAGTAGACCAGATGAAACCTATAAATTATCTAAGCTAACATAGTGTGTTGAAAATGTAAAAGATTGGATGACCAATAATTTTCTCCAATTAAATTCGGATAAGACAGAGATATTAATTATTGGACCAAAGAAACATTGCCGTGCATAGTCTTTTGAATCATTTATAAATATTTCTGCTTTGTTTAGTGATTACAATCCACATCAGATCAAATTTTCAAACGCTTGCTGCTGATTAAGAGTGAGTTTTGAGCTCAAGTTATTTAATAAAGTCTTTAATGCTGGTGTTAAAGCTGTTATCTTTCTGAAATGATCCATGGCTGATGCTCTCCAGACGCAGAGAAACTCTGCCATTGTTCAGAAACATTATTCAGAAGGCTTTCGTCTGGCCAAAAAACCCTTACTGTTGGCCCCGAGAGAGCCCCGACAAGGCACGATCAAGCCCGGAAGTGACAGTGGAAACATGACTGGCACGCCCACTTTAAGCTCGACAGTGGAAACATGGCTTTTGGCTCACCCAGTTCTACTCAGCCATCATTGAGTCTGTCCTGTGTTCATCTATAAAAGTCTGGTTTGGCTGGTTCGGACAGTCAGGACAGCTGAGAGGTTTATTGGTGCCCCCCTCCCCAACCTCCAAGAATTCCACACATCCAGAGTGAGGAAAAGGGCTAAGAGAATCACTCTGGACCCCTCACACCCAGCACACTTCCTCTTTGAATTGTTGCCTTCTGGCTGGGATTACAGATCACTGTGCACCAAAACAAACTGCTTTTTCTCTCCAGAACATATTCCAGCTGAACAACACATAAGATCTCCTGTACATCTGTACGTAACCTTTCATTTCCATTCATAATAATTTTTTCACAAATTAAATTCTAGAATTCAGGTATTATCCCGTTTTATTCTTATTCCGAGGTCACTGTAGCCACCAGTCTGTGGATCTAGTCTGTACCCAGATCAGATTGTCCCTGCGGTCACCTGGATCCAGTCCAGATGGTGCATCAACACCTACATACAGTCGTGGCCAAAAATATCAGCCCCCTTAGTAAATATGATCAAAGGCTGTGAAAATTAATCTGCATTGTTAATCCTTTTTATTTTTTTTAAAATTCACAAAAATTTATCCTTTCATTGGATAATAAGAATGTTAAATTGGGGGGGTACCATTATGAAATAAAGGTTTTTCTCAAATACTCACTGGACACAATTATTGGCACCCCTAGAAATTCTTATGAGTAAAATATCTCTGAAGTATATTCCCATTCATATTCACAATTTTGAGCACTCCAGCATGATTATAAACATGAAATTATCCAGCCATTGCTTCCTGTTTCACAGAAATATAAAGAGGAGGGAAAACAAAGCCCAAATGCCCTTAATCATCCATCACAATCAGAAAAACCAAAGAATATATTTCTGATGTGCAGCAAAAGATGATTGAGCTTCACAAATTGGTGAAGTGGCTTTAATAAAAGAGCTAGAGCAGTGAAATTCCCATTTCCACCATCAGGACAATAATTAAGAATTTCCAACCAACAGAAAATGTTACTGTGGCAGGGGGGCCGTGGTTTAGTGAAGTCTGCAGCGGAAGAGAGAATCTGGAGACGAGCGGTAAGTGAGTGGTTTGGGCAAAAACTATCAACACCTGTCTCTTGTTTCAGTAATTGGCGCGAAAGAGTATAAAACGTTTATAAAGTATAAGTTTGAATTTGAGTTAATAAATTCGTCAGCAGTCCAGCCGACCCCTTTGTCCTCTTCCTTTCCTCTCACGAACTTACTACAGTTACAAAACTGCCTGGAAGAGATCGTGTGTCTATATCGTCCTAACATGCGCGCAGTGAGAAGGAGAGTTTGAGTGGCTAAAGACTCTCCAAGGATCACAGCTGGAGAATTGCAGAAAATAGTTGCGTCTCGGGGTCAGTAAACCTTAAAAATAAATTGTCAAACAGAACCTGCATCAACAGGGAGTGTTACAATAAAAATTCTCCTAGCTCATCCAAAAACAAACTAAAGCATATTCAGTTATCAGCCATGACTGGATCTTCAGATGGGAGTGGCTTCTATGGTGAGATGAAACTAAAAATGAACTTTTTAGCAGCAAACACTGAAGATGGGTTTCGTGAACACAGAGAAAATAAGTACCACGTGTACAATGAAATATACAGCTACATTTTTTATTGTTGGGGCCTATATTTCTGCTGGAGGTCCTGGACATCTTGTTTAGACACATGGCATCTCTGATTCTATCAAATACCAACAGATAAAAAAATCAGTAAGTGACTGACTCTGTTAGAAATCTCATAATGGGCCATGTTTGGATCTTCCAACCATACAATAATCCAAACACAAACCTCACAAAACAACACAGAAATGGGTCAAAATTTAGATGTTTCCTAGTTTATCATTTGCAAATGAAAACGTCTGTCCACAGCAGGCTGCTTCTTCTGCTGAATGGTGGCATGACATATTAGATGCAGACGAGGACCCAGCTGTCATCAATTTCATTCCAAAGCATGCACCAGGGCCTCGGCTGATCACAACAGCCACATTCTCACCACTTGAGCTTTTTCAGCTCTTTTTCACATCCTCTGTTATAGGGTCAATCCTAAAAAATACAAATTAATTTACTGCAAAGAGGCCCAAGGCTGGTAAGAAATTTCTTTGTAGAGTGCTTTCTGAGAAAGACTTTTATACTTATATTGGCAGTGTCATCTATATGGGATTGGTGAATGCAAAGACTATTGCTAACTACTGGGCAAATAACTTTAAAAAAAAAAAAAAAATTCCATTCCCACAGTTTGCAATGTCCAGATCACATTTCCAGTCTATTTCTTGGAATCTTCATCTTTCCAATCTAAAAGATGTAGAAGAAAATGGTAGAAAAAAGGGAACCCTGGACTATGATAGACTGCATAAAATAAACCCCTTCTATACTGACATTGTTTCCGCTTGCCAGGTATATTTTCATCCACGAAAGCAGCTATCAGTGGACGAGCGTATGGTTTCTCCTAAAGCCAGGATTTGACTGCAACAATATATGAAGGACAAGCCCACCAAATGGGGCTACAAATTGTTTGTCCTTGGGGATTCTTTTTGAGGCTACATTTGGAAATGTTATGTTTACGAAGGAAAATCCTCTTCAGAAAAAGGCTTGAGCTATGAATCTGTGATGCAACTTCTGGATTTGAATCTTCTTGGACAGGGCTATCACATTTTTATGGATATTTTTTAAACCAGCCTGACCCTCTTTTCTGATTTGCTCCTGAAGCACACCCAGGCATGTGGCACCATATGCCCAAACAGGCAGGGCTTTCCAAAAACTAAAGTCAAGGACCAAAAGGGGGGAAATTCGTTGGATCAGAAATGGGAAGCTACTTTTTGTAAGATGGAAGGACACCAGGGAGCTCACCATGTGTTCCACGGTTCACAAATCGAACAATGGTGACACTGTAAAAGCGTCGGGTAAAGACTGCAGAGGGTGGTTGGACTAGCAGTTATGGAGTACATCAGGTACATGGTTTGTGTCGACCTCTCGGACACACTCATTGGATATTACAATGTGCTCCACAAAACAAAGAAGTGGTATAAAATGTTCTTTCATTTCATTGGCATTGCTGTTGTGAACAACTATAATATTCACAGTGAACTGTCAAAACTCCAGAACAAGACCCCTCTGACCCAAAAGATCTGGCAATGATACCACAGCTGCCAGGAGAATCTGTGTTTTGTGCAAAACAGAAGAGAAGAAAGTGAAGACTCCTGTATACTGTGTGAAGTGCAACGTTCCGCTGTGCTTTGTCTCATCCCGGAAATGCTTCCAGTGCTGGAACACTGAGGGACACTAAAGCTAACTGATGTGTCTAAACTCCAGAAGTCTGAACTACTTTTAATTTTTTTTGATGTTGTTTATTTTTATTTAAACAAAAAGGTATTTGAACAAGTTTTTTAGGTTTGAAGAAATGTTTGCAGTGTTTGTTTTTAGTTTTTTTTTTATTAGTATTATTATTTTTAACAAATTTGCAAAACAATTTTAACATAAAAAAGTTCTTGCTTTTCTAATTTGAGGTAAATGACCCTAAAACAATTTTTAAAATTTTACCCCATTTATCTTTGAATATTGTTCTTCATATACATTTGCTCATTTTTGATATATTTACTGTGTGAAAAATGTTTGATCACTGAAAAATAAAAGGCAAAAAGTACTACCGTGTGTCACTGCTCTTTTTGATATACAATTATGATTTCTTCTGAGAAGAAATATGAATAAATGCCCTGGAAAATCTCCAAATGACAATAGCCCCATTGACTCCCTCTAACAATGTGTTTATGAAATTAATAGTTGGATGTGCCAGAACTTTCTTCAGTTAAACAAAGAAAAAACTGAAGTCTTTGCATTTGGAAACAAAGATGAAGTGTTCAAGGTGAATGCATACCTTGACTCTAGGGGTCAAACAACTAAAAATCAAGTCAGGAATCTTGGTGTGATTCTGGAGACAGACCTTAGTTTCAGTAGTCATGTCAAAGCAGTAACTAAATCAGCATACTATCATTTAAAAAATATTGCAAGAATTAGATGTTTTGTTTCCAGCCAAGACTTGGAGAAACTTGTTCATGCCTTTATCACCAGCAGGGTGGACTATTGTAATGGACTCCTCACCGGCCTTCCCAAAAAGACCATTAGACAGCTGCAGCTCATCCAGAACGCTGCTGCCAGGATTCTGACTAGAACCAGAAAATCTGAGCATATCACACCAGTCCTCAGGTCCTTACACTGGCTTCCAGTTACATTTAGGATTGATTGTAAAGTACTTTTACTCGTATATAAGTCACTAAATGACCTAGGACCGAAATATATTGCAGATATGCTCACTGAATATAAGCCTAACAGAGCACTCAGATCACTAGGATCAAGTCAGTTAGAAATACCAAGGGTTCACACAAAACAAGGAGAGTCTGCCTTTAGTTACTATGCTGCCGGCAGTTGGAATCAGCTTCCAGAAGAGATCAGATGTGCTAAAACACTAGTCACATTTAAATCTAGACTCAAAACTCATCTGTTTAGCTGTGCATTTATTGAATGAGCATTGCGCAATGTCCGAACTGATTGCACTGTATTTTCAATGTTTATGTAAAATCATTTTTTATTTCTAATTGCTAAGTATTAAAGGGGGGGTGAAATGCTCATTTTCACTCAATATCCTGTTAATCTTGAGTACCTATAGAGTAGTACTGCATCCTTCATAACTCCAAAAAGTCTTTAGTTTTATTATATTCATAAGAGAAAGATAGTCTGTACCGATTTTTCCCGGAAAAACACGACCGGCTGGAATCACGAGCGCCAGTAGGCTTTTGCGTTGAGAGCGTTTGGAAGCTGTGGCATTACCGTGAGGACAAAACACATCCAAAACAAACCATGGCTAACAGTCAGATTCAGCCGTTTATTTATGATCCAGAATCAGATCCAGAGGCTGAAATTTAACAAGAGCAGCAGCAGCAACGACGTCTCTATGTGGTATGTACTGAAACTGTATATATTTGCTTAGCGGTTTTGGAAAATGACTAAGTTCCACTTTATGTCGTCTTTTTTTTTTTTTTTTAAGCTGTACATGTGGAAAGTGCAGTTTGACGACAACATCTCATGTTGTTTACTTGATGTGCTTACGCGCCGATAGCTAAGTTAACAACACAGAGATATTTTAAGCAGTTTTACTCACCGCCTGCGGTTCCAACACACGATCGTGACCCTTTTTCGTTGGGACTGCATTATCCTTAAGAAATAAACGATGTGCAAATCTGGCATCAAACTGGGCCTTGTTTGTAAAACAAGCATCTTTGAAATACAGGGAACACACAAAAACACTTGCACAACTCAGTTGATGCTCTGTAAAAATAAACTCCATCCACTGGTCCCTTAATGCTGTTTCTCTTTTGGTAATCTGTGCAGTGTTGTCTTGCCCTGGCAACCAAAAACACACTCCTTTTGTGACATTTTGCGACGCTCTCGCTCTGATCAGTGAACGTCTGTTGTGCTCTCAGTGCTCTGCTATACGGGAGCGCGCGCTCTTCCGGGAGAAATGCCCTTAGGACCCATATAAGGAAATATGGGTCCCCCCCCTTTAAGTATTTAAAGTTTTAAAATTGCTTGTTTTATTTTTGTTATTTTTCTTCATGATTATTTTACATGCTTTTATGTAAAGCACTTTGAATTACCATTGTGTACGAAAGGTGCTATAAAAATAAACTTTTAAGTGTATCTCTGTCGCAGAATTACAAACAACATGCAAACCACAGCACCACATGCTGGTCTGGCATGTATACTACATCGTTTTGTGGTTTCGTGTGGATGCGGATATTTCTTTTTCAAGAACCAGTTGCATCTGTTTTCAAAACACCAGTAGTTCTTTCGGACAGTTCGATTCAATAAAGCGGTTGAAGAAAACAGTTCACCGGTTCTTTTGTGCTCGACGTAATGGCATCATCGGTGATGACTGCAAGCCTTCGGTTTCATAATATTAGCACAGAATCAGTTCAGAATCAATCACCAAAAGAATCAGTTCGGTTCAGACGCTCTGTGTGTCGGATTGCTTCACGCTGAAATCACACATGCACAGTATCATCAGTTCATCGGTTCTCAAATCGGACACGTCTGACAGAAACGGTTCTTGACTCGAGAACGAGTCATTATCTGGCTCGGCTCAGTGTTCATCTTCAGTTCTCTTTTCACAGCAGTTCAGTCAGTGTACTGTTTGAGTAAATGAATTACTCCGGGATATTGGTTTGTTTGAACTCAGAGGGAGTGTCACCCACATTAAAAAAGTTAACAGCTTAAGTCATTTGTGGATTAATGCGTATTAGAGACGCAAATCGTCTAAAACGATTCAGTTCGATTTGGTGAACTGTTTCAAGAAGATCCGGTTACATCGAATGATTAGTTCGCGAACCGGATATCACTAAACTACTTTGTTTTGAACTCTCACTCACAACAGACACGGAAGAGAAGACAAGGCTGAATAAAGTCGTAGTTTTTGCCATTTTTGGACCAAAATGTATTCTTGATGCTTAAAAATATTCTAACTGACCCTCTGATGTCACATGGACTACTTTGATGTTTTTTTTTACCTTTGTGGACATGGACAGTAGGGCTGTCAACGAATATTTTAAATTTTAATATTTATTCGAATAGTTTGAAAAAAAAAACGAATTTCGAAGGTGAAAATTTATATTCGAATAAATAAAAAAAATGTGGGAAAAAAGGCCCGCGGTAGTAGAGGCGTGGCTGTCTGCTTTGCGAGTGGGCTCGCAATCGCACCTGAGGGTTCAGGAACAGGTCACAGGAGTCGCACTGTCTGGCACAGCATCACTGTGCTGAAAGTTGACGCGTCTTCATGGAAGATGGCAGCAAGTGCAGAGCCCAACTCGACCGCAGCAGAGAAAATGAGGTAAAATTGTTGACCCGAAAGATAAAGTTGTATGCAAGCTATTTAAGATACAGTTAGGATACCAGTCGACCACTAGCAACATGAGGTCACGTCTCAAAAATGTGCCCCCAAATGAGCATTTTATACTGTTTGGAACTCCAGTTAAACAGTCACGTCTTGACACTTAACGTTACTTTGCATCACCCGCCGCAAGCTCTTCGTCTGCAACACAACAAGAGGCCATAACGGATAAAATCATTTCGTTCATTTGTAAGAACATGAGAGCGATCAGTATCGCGGATGGGGCACGCTTCGGGTAGTTCTGTCAAGCAATGGATCCGAGGTTTGATTATTTATCGTTTCATGTCAAGGAAAAGTTCCATGTTTACCACAGCACAGCTCGCTCGGAGCATTCAATGTCAGTTCTATATGCTGTAAAACTTCAATTAATATTAATAATATTTGTTTCAATCACTGAATGAAGCCTGCTATATTTGGGACAACAGTCGCGACCTTAAATTGCTTGCACAAAAATGTGTTTGTTCATTTAAACCATTATGCGCAGAGAACGTGAGGGTGAGAGAGCGTGAGGTCTGCAGTCTTGGCCATTAGTTGATTTCCTTGTTTTTGTGTAGGTAATATGTTGTCATATATGTTTAAACTTAAATAGACTATCTATACAAGTAGTTATGTCTCTTTGTATTATTTTGGCCTGTTATTGACGTAATGCACGGCGTCATTTACAACATGCGCAACCAGATGTTCGAATAGTTCGAATATTCGTGTATTTTTTTGAGGGAATATTTGAACGTCATTTTTGAGAAATTTTGACAGCCATAATGGACAGTATACCGTACACACAGCTTCAATGTAGAGACTGAGAGCTCTCGGACTAAATCTATAATATCTTAAACTGTGTTCCGAAGATAAGAGGAGGGGTCTCACGGGTTTGGAACGACACGAGGGTGAGTTATTAATTACATAATTATGATTATTGGGTGAACTAACCCTTTAAGTGAACCGCTTCTTTCGGCGCTGCTGCTCAAAGTAATCTAATCCTGCTGGATTCTGTTCTGGAAAATGTCTAATTTTTTTTTTTACAGCTTTTTGGATTTATTTGGAGGTTATTGCTAATGTCTCATTCAGCACAAATCCAAATGTTTCCATATTCACAATGTATTTGAATGTTAAACTATTATTTATAATGTCTACTAGGCTTGTACTTTACACACATTCACATATAGATGGAAAAGATGATCGTCTTCATATCAGCAAAAACATCCTTGGCATAACAGCAAAGTGAGCCGGTACACTAAGGTCTACTTAAACTGACCAGTGTAACCTTTTAAATGTTTAGTTGACTGTATTTTATTTTGATAATGAACAGACTATGATGTAAGTTTGAATCTCAAGAATATATTTGTGCTCCAGGCTCCGGAGCGATCCAAACAGCTGAGACAGAGAGAGAGAAAAAAAAAAAACTTTTCTGCAAAAGTGTTCAATGTGCATTGTCATCATTTTCAGTTGAAGTCGTGGCCTAATGGTTAGAGGGTTGGACTCCCAATCGAAGGGTTGTGAGTTTTAGTCTCGGGCCGGCATGAATTGTGGGTGGGGGGAGTGCATGTACAGTTCTCTCTCCACCTTCAATACCAAGACTTAGGTGCCCTTGAGCAAGGCATCAAACCCCCAACTGCTCCCCGGGCGCCGCAGCATAAATGGCTGCCCACTGCTGAGTATGGGTCACCATACTTGGCTGAATGTCACATCACTTTATTTCCATGAACTTTCTTTCTGTTTTAAATCCAATCCAATCGTAATTAAGTCGTAATTATATTTTTGCATATTTAAAATATACATATGTTGTGACAAAACAAATTGTTATTTTTATGTTAGTCCTATTACTTACATAGGCTATACATTTTCCTTAAAGCATGATGTGAATGAATGATGTGTTTATACCGTCACCATCACTCACAGCCGCTCTCTCGTGTTGAGTGCCCATAGGCCGGACGCAACCCAACATTAAATCGGTTACCGACCGAAGAGAAGATGGGGAAGTCACAACAGATGTTTTCATTAGTGAATCATTTGAGTCACACACATTCAGCTGAAATCATCCATTTCGTGTCTGCTGGCCATCAAAGATCTTCAAAGAAAGAGCAAATGTAGACAGCAGCAGCAACTCAACCAATATAAAAATCAATTACTCACATTGCTTATTGCAAAATAATGTTAGAATTAATAGAACTTAATGGTTTTAGTTTCTAAAGTAGATACTACATTTAATGTTATACAAAGTAATAGTTTGCTAAGTTTTTTATTTTGCTTATACTGATGTATTTCTTCTTTGATTTAAATGTGTGAATTTCATAATAACTGATGTCCAGTGTGGAAGTCGGATGGGTTGAGGGCAGCGTTAGTGTTTGTCTGGTCATGTGATCCCAACATGTCTGTCCACGAGGCTCCATTTAAATCAAAACCGCTCTGATTACAACACTCATGTGACATTTCTGTAGAGCAGGACATTTCAATAAGAATCAAATGAGTTAAGCTTTGAAAACCAACCTGTTTGTGTCTCAGTATCTTCATGTTGGACTCTGAATGTTTCTTCATCACTCATGTCGTCGCTCTCCTCTTTAATAAACACCATCTCTGTTTGTGTCTCAATATCTTCATGTTGGACTCCGAAAGCTTCTTCATAACTCGTGTCTTCGCTCTCCTCTTTAATAAACACAATCTTAATTTGTTCCTCAGTATCTTCTTGTTTCACGCGGAATACTTCTACAAGCCTTTCCTCTTCAGTCTCATCCTTAATAAACTCCATCTTTATAATGGTGCGTCACGTGGATCTCAGTTGCTTCAGCGGGAGTTTTTCGGTGTTTGGACACTGTCCTGTTTAAGATGAAGAAAAATAACTAATAATAAATACTAAGGTCTACATCTGTGCGTCTCAATCGGCTCTCTTGCTCAGTAATCAGTACACTAGTAAGTGGAGTCACTGTCACAGTGACGGTTCATAATAATAAAAAAAACCCTCAAAACTAGCACTACAAATTAATTAAATAACACCATTGATACTGAAAATCTATGTATTTAATTTATATTTTGAATTGAAAAATTAGTTGGTTGCATTTAACTCTCATTAGACCCTCGTAAAAACATTTGTTGTTGTTGTTGTTGTTCTCGTTGCATTTACACTGTTTTGGTCATCGTGATTCGAATCACTGAAACGATTTGAAAATCAATTCATTCAATAAGATTTTTAAAATTATTATTTCAAACTAAGATTTCTCCGTCACTACTCGCCCGTGGCCGAAATCGTGTTTATAATGAACTGATTCACGATATAAGGAGCGAAATGACACGCACCTTTTGTTACTCATGTGTGGATGCGCTTTACTCAGAAAAAATATATGTGCTTTATCGCTAGATAAAGCACTAAAACATTACATTCAATCAAATGTAATTCATTTTACAGAGCTTGTAAAAACAATAAGACTGAACGCTCTGTATCCATTTAAACGCTGTCAATGCTAAAAACACAGACCTTTCTTCAGACGAATCGCAGCACGGCGCAGCCTTGTGACGTCACATCGTCAGCCCAAATTAAAAGTCCGGAATTGTGTAAAGAAGTTTACTTACAGAAAAAAAAATTATTTATTAAAAATAAACAGTAGCATGTTGAATTCTGTTTAAAAGGCCATAAAAAAAAGAAAAGAAAAAGTCATATTTAGGTGCTGAAACAGTTCATAACATGTGGTTGCAAACTTTTTTTCTTGATAACAATTAGCAACAACTGTTTATTCATAATAATACGTTCAAAAGTACATATTATATAGCTTCTATACTGTATACAGCAGCCAGTACAAGCTTCAAAGGTTTTTGCATTCCATTCAACTTTGTTGTTTATTTAAATAAAAAGTCCCAAAATGCACAGAACATTAAAAAAAATCTATCACACAATATAAATAAGTTTTACACTGAATAAGAATATGTGAATAACTCGATTTTGACAAAACTGTCAGATATAATCTTATAATTCCAAGGGGACGATATGCTAATGACAATGAGGAATTAATAATAGTCAGAAGAGGACCTATGACTTCTGGAAGCACCTCTTTTAGGAGCTTAGATGGTATAGGGTCTAACATACATGTTGTTGATTTAGATGATTTAACAAGTTTATACAATTCTTCCTCTCCTATTGTAGAGAATGAGTGGAACTGGGGGGGGGGGGGGGGGTAGTACCTATAGAGTAGTACTGCATCCTTCATAACTCCAAAAAAGTCTTTAGTTTTATTATATTCATAAGAGAAAGATAGTCTGTACCGATTTTTCCTGGAAAAACACGAGTGGCTGGAGGCGTGATGTGTGGGCGGAGCTAAAGAATCACGAGCGCCAGTAGGCTTTTGAGTTGAGCGCGTCTGGAAGCTGTGACACCGTGAGGACAAAACCAACCAAAACAAACCATGGCTAACAGTCAGATTCAGCGTATATTTATGATCCAGAATCAGATCCAGAGGCTGAAATTGAACAAGAGCAGCATCAGCAATCAGTCTCTATGTTGTATGTACTGAAACTGTATATATTTGCTTAGCGGTTTTGCAAAATGACTAAGTTCTACTTTGTCATCTTTTTTTTTTTTTTTAAGCTGTACATGTGGAAAGTGCAGTTTCATGACAAACATTGCATGTTGTTTACTTGATGTGCTTACGCGCCGATAGCTAAGTTAATATCACAGAGATATTTGAAGCAGTTTTACTCACCGCCTGCGGTTCCAACACACGTTCGTGACCCTTTTTGGGCAGGAAAGGCTGAGCATGCTGGTGATTGAGTGTCGAAGGATGATTGAGTGTCGAATCCACATGCATCAATGGCGAGAAAAAATAGGCCCTTTTTGCACTGCAGCATCTCAGGCCCAATTTGGTCTTAATCTGGCACTGAAGCGGTGCATTGCCATCGAGACTTGCCTATGAGGAGTTCACAGCTGAGCGGACATTTCACTCGTTGGCTTCAGCGTCACATTTACATATGTTGTACTGCTGGATTCGTGATTGGTTGACGGCAAATTTCAAATTTTAAATGGAACGATAAAACAACGTTATTAACTGGTTAATGGCCATTTCAAATTTTCGATTTGGAACTATACAATTTGATTTTGTTTTGGTTTCTGTCAAAATATGATATAAATATATTTTTCTGTCTGCTCTAATGCATCAAACATCTGTAAATGCCACTTGATCCACAACACCCTGAAAAATGCGAACAAAATTCTCAGTGCCACAGGTTATGATGTTGAATCCATTGTCCTAAAAATCTACAATGAATTCTCATGCCCAGCCAAAAAAGAAGAATTTCTGAAGCGGTTTTGCGAGTTTACTTCAGTACAGTACACAGAGATACTGAAGCATGTTCCAACCCATTAGTTATCTCTATTGCCTGCAATTCAGCGGATCTTGGAGTGTTGGCCTGCCCTCAAGTCTTATTTCTTGTCACTGGGAAAGAAGGACTGTTCTGACATTATCTGGAAGGTGGTATACAGAATGTCAGTGGGGTTGGCCAAAGCTGAACTTCAAGTTAGATTAAACTTTAAATGATCATGCTTGGAGTTTAAAACATTCATTGAGGGACAGCCGGGACTTCTGCAGGCAGCAAAAAGGGATGAGAAATACACACGGAAAAGAGGTTTACAAATTTGTTTATAATCTATTAGAGTAAATGTAATCATGTTTTAATTGCTAAAGAGTATATCTTTTTTATAATGGATTATAATTATACAGTGTACGTTAACACAATATTCATACAAATGTGATGAGAAACCGATTGCTCCCTCGTGACCTTTTGTAAACTGTATTTATGACAAAGAACTGCACAGATACAGATATTCGAACAATCTGTCGATAAACACATACCGCTCCATAGGTACCGGTACCATATTGACACCGGGTTTCGGAACCCAACCCTACAGTTAATAAAACTAAGTTTGATACTTGCATGTCTCGCCTGTTTGAAAAAGAGTCCTGATGCACTTTGTGGCTCCAGTTGTTCTCTGCTGAATTGAATTGATGAGACCAGTTCGAATCAGAGGATATTGATGAATGAATGGTCAATGCCGAAGGCCTGGCTCAAGCTTAGCGTGGTTTTAAGGCTCTTAGCTCAGCATCTTCTCCTGGAATTCCTGAATCTAGAAGAACTGCCCTATGTAGTGGGGAAGATGTCACATCCTCAGGATTTGAAATAGCCAATGAGGAATGGTATATTTTGGAGGGAAGTTTTACATATATTTGTTCCTAATATGGGGTCTTGAATATTAAATTAGATTGAGGGGTTCAAAAGAAGAATTTTTAAGATTCTTATGAAACTAATGTGTTGGATAACCATCAGCATGTAGTACACACTCACCTAAAGGATTATTAAGAACACCTGTTCAATTTCTCATTAATGCAATTATCTAATCAACCAATCACATGGCAGTTGCTTCAATGCATTTAGGGGTGTGGTCCTGGTCAAAACAATCTCCTGAACTCCAAACTGAATGTCAGAATGGGAAAGAAAGGTGATTTAAGGAATTTTGAGCGTGGCATGGTTGTTGGTGCCAGACGGTCTGAGTATTTCACAATCTGCTCAGTTACTGGGATTTTCACGCACAACCATTTCTAGGGTTTACAAAGAGTGGTGTGAAAAGGGAAAAACATCCAGTATGTGGCAGTCCTGTGAGCGAAAATGCCTTGTTGATGCTGGAGGTCAGAGGAGAACGGGCCGACTGATTCAAGCTGATAGAAGAGCAACTTTGACTGAAATAACCACTCGTTACAATCGAGGTATGCAGCAGAACATTTGTGAAGCCACAACACGCACAACCTTGAGGCGGATGGGCTACAACAGCAGAAGACCCCACCGGGTACCACTCATCTCCACTACAAATAGGAAAAAGAGGCTACAATTTGCACAAGCTCACCAAAATGGGACAGTTGAAGACTGGAAAAATGTTGCCTGGTCTGATGAGTCTCGATTTCTGTTAAGACATTCAGATGGTAGAGTCAGAATTTGGTGTAAACAATGTGAACATGGATCCATCATGCCTAGATTACCAAAAAAAGAAAATTGCATTAAGGGACCAGTGGATGGAGTTTATTTTTACAGAGCATCGACGAGGTTGTGCAAGTGTTTGTGTTTGTTCCCCTGCATTTCGAAGATGCTTGTTTTACAAACAAGGCCCAGTTTGACGCCGGATCTGCACATCGTTTATTTCTTAAGGATAATGCAGTCCCAACAAAAAAGGGTCACGATCGTGTGTTGGAACCACATGCGGTGAGTAAAACTGGATCTGAAAACTATACGCTGAATCTGACGGTTAGCCATGGTTTGTTTTGGATGATGTTTTTTTCCTCAAGGTAATGTCACAGCTTCCACACGCTCTCAACTCAAAAGCCTACTGGCGCTCGTGATTCTTTAGCTCCGCCCACACGTCACGCCTCCAGCGGCTCGTGTTTTTCCAGGAAACATCGGTACAGACTATCTTTCTCTTATGAATATAATAAAACTAAAGACTTTTTGGAGTTATGAAGGATGCAGTACTACTCTATAGGTACTCAAGATTAACAGGATATTGAGTGAAAACGAGCATTTCACCCCCCCTTTAAACACAATATACAATAACAGTAACAGCATACACAATGCCCTAAAATATATGTGAATTATTTATTATTATTATTATTATTAGAGAAGAGTCCCTTTTTATGTGCATTATGTGTCTGTTTCTGAGAGACTTGAGTAAAGAGTGGTTTAGACACATTTTTAGGCGTCGTAAACATAGTGTTATCAGATAGTGGGCCTTTGGTTGCTAGAGAACCAGAGGCCTGTTCTGTCCATTTTGAGGTGATCGCTGCCTTTTGGGGGATGGGTCCATAGATCCTTTGGTTAGATGAGGATTTGTGTTAGATATTATTTGTTCAATTGTTTTATTATTTGTGTCTAATTGGTCCAAATGCAACAATCTCTATTTGTGAAGGCAAAATACATTTTAATTACTCATATACTAATTAAATATTTATATATATTGTTTTATGGTGTCTCCTTTATCTATACACCTTTTACCTATTTCTTTATTATTCTCAGGTAGGTAAGGAAAGTCGACCCTGGACAAAACTATAAACATTTCAAAAATACTTACAACTTGCTCAGCAGACTTCCCTGTGGTCAGTTCTTGCTTACGGCTCTTAAATTACTACTCTTGCAGACCATAACTTGTCAATAATAAAATACAAGTTTTATTAAAGTTAACAAAAGTTAAATCAAAGTACAATAGTAAAGTTACAAAATCAAGGTATAATCAGCTGGTATCAGGCGTCGAAGGATACTGTGCTTGTTCAATATCCATCCGTCGAGTCGCTCTCTCAGTCTTTTATACACAGACGTCAAACGCTGGCTCTTCTGATGTCATCACCTGGAGTGCTGCCAACTCCTCTGCCGAGGCTTTCAGTTGTTTACTTTGCATTGCTTTAGCCCCTTTCCTCTTCTTTTTCCTCTTGTGAATTCTAATTCTAGAATTCTAATTCTAATCTGTGAAATACACCTTAAATACTATATTGTCCATTTATCATAAAAACTATTTGTAATACATAATTGTTTCTACTCTAAATCAGTCACTACATACATTTCATGCAAGTAAGCAGTTTTCTTAATGTTAGTGAAGTTACCCAATACATTTTCCATATAGCATTAATCACAGGGTTACATCTTTGTACTAAAGCAAAAGCATTATTACTACTTAGGTTACAGTACATCTGTTTATAGCAAATTAAGCATTAATCAAGACGGTACAATTGCAAAATCATCATCTCCATTAACAATATTTATAAACTTCCAAATTCCCAAAGAGAATGAGCAGAATGTTATTGATATTGCTTTATCTCAAAAAACGTTTGACACACTCCTAAAACTGCAGTTTACTTCCCTGATGATTTTATAAATGTTTGAGGTCTCTTTGATTTGTATAACTCTTCTCATACTGAAGACACATGAAACCTCTTGTGTCTGTTAAAGTCTCCTTTAAATCTGAAACTCTTTCCACACTTAAGGCAAGTGAAGGGCTTCTCTCCTCACTCTTATGTGATTCTGAAGCAATGTTTGCTTTGTGAAACACTTTCCACAGTGATGGCATATGTTAGCTTTCTCTCCCGTGTGAGTTGTTACATGATTCTTAAGGTGATTTCTATCAATAAAACTCTTTCCACACTGCTGACATATAAAACTTTCCTCTCTTGCGTGAATATTTGTGTGGTAATTAAGGGCGTTTTTACGTCTGAAACTCTTTCCACATTGAACACATATGAAGGGCCTCTCTCCGGTGTGAACTCTAATGTGAATTGCTAGGTATTTATTGAATCGCAAAGTCTTTCCACACTGGTGGCACATGAAAGGTTTCTCTCCAGAGTGAGTTATTGCATGCATTTTAAGGCATTGTGAATTCCTGTGGATTTCAAGATTTTGTTTTTGTGTTTGATTAGAACTGTTAGATTTGGTCTTCTGAGCTCCTTTTTGTGACAAAATCTTTGTGGTCTGTCTGGTTTGTGTTTGATTTCAACTGTTAGATTTGGTCTTCTGAGCTCCTTTTCGTGACGAAATCTTTTTGGTCTGTCTGGGTTTTTCACCAGTCGAGAAATCATGGTGCATCTCATACTGATTTTTCTCTTCCACTTCATTGATTTCTTGACTCTCCTCTTTCAGCGCCATTGGGTCTAATATAGGTGATGGAAAAACATAAAGAGTTTTAACAGTTTAAACCTATTCGTCCACATGAGCGTCTACCCTACAAAAGCTATTCAGTCAAACATTTTTTCGACTGCCTCTTGGAAGTGGCACATCTGTATTCAGTGTCATCAACTTGTGATCCGATCGACTGAAATGCATCTTAATATCAGGTGTAATCAGGGCCAAAGATTTTTCAGGACCACACTTCAAACGAAGGGGTATGAATTATCTCGGCAACATGGCTGCTACAGCAAACAAAAAGACACATAAATATGTTAGTGCCACAGCATATGTCTGATCAGGGCGATAACTGCCGTAGACATTGATGGGGGCTAATCCCTGAATAATAAGAAATCGCTAAACCATTTTCTCAAATATTGCCTAATCGAAAGAGAGCGAGAGAGAGAAATAGAAGTTGTGTGTATTCGCGTCTGTGCATTTCTCTTTTTAGAGTTTACTTAAAAACAGTGATTGTATCCTCTCGTCACTGGAAAATATAATGTAGCGATCCAGTATTTAAACAGTATTTAATAAAAGTTGTGGGGCAGCATTGACAAGTTTATTTTCTCCTGGATGTGTGAGCTGCATGATTTCTGACGTGTGTATGTCAGTAAGCAGCTCATTAATACAGAACGATAATTGAAGGCTCTAATGCACACCAGCACACCAGTATATATATGTATTATGATGGTGTGTGACGTCATGGTAGTGGTGTCCCAATCCTTAGGGGACTATTTTCTCCCCTACCCCTTGACACTCTGTTTCAAGGGACAAGGGGAAGGGGTAGGCGGAGGGGTAGGGCAAGGGGTATAAAATAGTATTGGGATTGGGCCCAGAAGACACAATGTACAATGTCCTTGTAGCATGTTTACATAGAAATCAATGGAAAGGAAGCACACTCCATTCTTCACTTAATGGAAGAAATAATTTACAGATTTAAACATACAGATTTATAACAGACATCCTTCTTTCACCATAGAAATGTTGCAGGATCAATAAATTAGTGGAGCGGCTAAGTGTTTATGTTTGGCAGAATCGTTCAGTTTATGATACAAGCGTGAATCATGAACAGGCTCCATGGTACACTTGACAAGAAAATTGCCCGAGCCAATTGAAATTTCAAGATGGTGGCCATTTTTCAATATGGCCGACACCTTAGTGGAGCAGTTAAGTGACATTGTTTAGTGTTTAGTTTATTTGGTGATACAAGCATGAAAATTGGCATGAGCAGTCTCTGTGGGTCACATTCGTGAGTTCAGCTTTGAGAACGAAAACCAATCTGTGTGTTCCTGGGCATCTTCATGTTTGACTCTGAATGGGTCTTCAATCTTCACATCTTCACTCTCCTCTTTAATAAACATCATCTTTGTTTGTTCCTCCATATCTTCATGTTTGATTCTGAATGTTTCTTCAATCTTCACGTCTTCGCTCACCTTTTTAATAAACACCATCTTTATTAAGTGTGTGACGTGGATCTCAACTGCTTGACCAGGAGCTTGTGTTTGGACACTTTATCCTGTTTAAGATTAATCAAAAAAAAAAGAGTTCAGTAGTCAGTAGTCAGCACACTGGTGAGGGAGTCAGTAAGAATGAGAGTTAATGGACTTACATCACCTGATAAGACAAAGACAACCAAAACTAGCACTCAATAAATGCAAAGACACAGGCTATATAAGGTTCACATTTGTATTATTGCTGGCATGTGATCATTTGAAGATCACATTGTAAAAGATTTTTCTTAACTTTACTCGACAGTGATTGAATTCATGTTTAAGATGAACTGATTAGAGTGGATACTGTAGTAAGTTCGTGAGAGGAAAGGAAAAGGACAAAGGGGTCGGCTGGACTGCTGACGAATTTATTAACTCAAATTCAAACTCAAACTTTATAAAACTCAATGGTGACTTTTACTCTGACAATAAACACAGACACAATCGCACAACACTTCCAGGTTACTTGTTCCAGTTGCGTTTCCGGTTCGTGTCAGCAGTCCATCTCTCTCTCGACTGCTTCTGTCTCTCCTGGCGTTTTATACTCTCTACGCGCTGATTACTGAAACAAGAGACAGGTGTTGATAGTTTTTGCCCAAACCACTCACTTACCGCTCGTCTCCTGATTCTCTCTCCCACTGCAGACTTCGCTAAACCACGCTCCCCCTGCCACAGATACTACTCAGTCAGTATGCCAATCACACGCTCCCTCAAAACTTGCGACATCTGTGCATTGTGATAAAAATATTTTAGAGTGGCCTTTTATTGTGACCAGCCCAAGGCACACCTGTGCAATAATCATGCTGTCTAATCAGCATCTTGATATGCCACACCTGTGAGGTGGATGGATTATCTCTGCAAAGGAGAAGTGCTCACTAACTCAGATTTAGACAGATTTGTGAACAGTATTTGAGAGAAATAGGCCTTTTGTGTACATGGAAAAAATCTTAGATCTTTGAGTTGAGCTCATGAAAAATGGTTCAGTGTGTGTGTGTGTGTGTGTGTATTTAATTTAACAATAGAACCACCAGGGGTGATTGTATACCTAAAACCGCCAAATTTACCCATGCACATGACTATGGTTTTGATATGGTTAAAACACATTATGTCACTGTATTATGCCACATTGCCATACTTTCGTGATGACGTACACCGCAGAGTCACGCAACCAGTGCTCAGCACAGCAGTAGTAGGCTGATCTCCAATGTGGCAAATTTTAGCTACAAAATGAGCGCCCCTGATCGCAATACAAATGTGACTGAACGAGCTTCCACAAGTGAGGAGAAATCAGACGAAATGGTTGATAAGAGAGGAAAGACTAATTCAGTGCAACATTGTATGTAAAAGGGCATCTCTGAAGCCAGATAATGTAGACCAGCTTGTATTTCTTGCCAAAAACCTCTAGAGCCTGTCATAGGATCTCATCAACACTCAACAATGTCCCTGCCCCAGCAACATGTGTTTTTTTTTTTTTTTTTTTCTGCAGCTGAGCCCTTTTCATATTTTTTTTTTATCCTGGCTGAAGCACTTTGGTTTATAAGAACAAGTTTTGTTACAATATGTTTTGTTTAAAGAATAATATAATCAGCCTGTTATTGTTAAAAGATAAATATATTAATAAGGTCAGTCTGAGAGTCTTATGTTTATTTCACTTTTCTTGTTTGTATAAAGGTTAAATACAAATAAAAGGTGAACGTTCACTTATTTGTACAGTTTTTATTTCTAAAATATTATGTAGTTTTATAGGAGGAGGTTGCATAGACTTGGCAAATAAATTTTATGATTAATTTAAAATGAATTAACCTCAGAAGATTGTCGGTACAGACATCTGTTGTGGGCGTTATTGGCAGTTTTCTGAGGTTTTACATTGTTCATATCGATATCAAAATTATATCGTATCGACCGAAATTAAGAAATATATCGTGATATAAAATTTGGCCATATCGTAAAGCCCTAAGTATGATTAAGTATTTTGTAAAAACTGTATTTCTCTTTATTTGTAGGGTATAAAATGTACAGATGCCACAGTGGATGTTTCAAAAGCCATCATTATGACTGCTGCTATTGTGCAAGGATTATAACTCATGTTCAGAAATGTGAAAGTGAAAGTGAAGTGACATTCAGCCAAGTACAGTGACCCATACTCAGAATTTGTGCTCTGCATTTAACCCATCCGAAGTGCACACACACAGAGCAGTGAACACACACACACACACACACTGTGAGCACACACCCGGAGCAGTGGGCAGCCATTTATACTGCGGCGCCCGGGGAGCAGTTGGGGGTTCAATGCCTTGCTCAAGGGCACCTAAGTCCTGGTATTGAAGGTGGAGAGAGAGCTGTTCATGCACTACCCCCACCCACAATTCCATCCGGCCCGAGACTAGAACTCGAAACCCTTCGATTGGGAGTCCAACCCTCTAACCATTAGGCCACGACTTCCCCTGTGGGTTAAATGTGGGTTTACTGACGTGTCAGCCGGTAGCTGTGTCTCTGCAGCCTCCAGCGTCTCTTCACCCACCAATGTCTCGGTGTCTCTGCATGCTCCAGTATCCAGTGCTTCAATTTGCTTAACAATTTCCTATCCAACAGTTATTACACTGTCTAAGAGTGATGACACACCTGCCTCATCAACTCCAGCCCAAACCACCTGAATGAGTGACCCAAAAATGCTCAAGTCAAGGCCCAAAAGAACTACATGCACATTCTGTAATTTGACTGTGAACAAGAAAAACATCAAGATACATTCAAAGCATTCAAAGATGTCACTTATCAGCAAATACAAATGTAACAGCAAATCACCACCTTCCATCCCAATACATAGTCTGTAATAAGGGCATTTTTGTCCAAACCAGACATCACACTTAAAGAAGTTCTGTTAGATATGGTCATATGAAAGTGGATTTCTGACAACACAAAGAAAATGTGTCTCACTAGAAAGCAAAAAGCAGAGTCTGATTAATGCCCACTGATGAAAGAGATCTCAATAGGCAATAGAACATAGAAAACATTTGTGTCAGACATTGCACCTCATATTATTCTCAGTTACAGTGAGTAATTGTTTATTTTGGCAGAAAAAGAAATACTTAGAACTGCCCATGTGCTAATTCTCCCATCCTATTTTAATAAACACATGCCTTTTTTTTATCATGTACAATATTGTCTGTGATGAATGAATTTGGATGTTGGACATCTTGGAACAGACAAACCAAAAAAAGTCTCCAAACCAAGTATCCTATCTTTGCTTTGAAGCATTGACATCACATGATTAAAATTTTTCATGTGTGCAGTGCACTGTGGGGTCCAGCCACCTGTCGTGATAATGGACTGGCACAAGACGTTTTTAGCATGCCAAGTAGTGGTCTCTTCTTTTAACCTGACTAGTACTACCAAATAACACTGAAGTTGAGCAAAATGTCTAACAGTGAGTGATAATGAGAATCCCCCACCATAGTTTGAAGGTCATCTTGATGTTGAAGAATTCTGGCAATCTGTCGATCAAGATTTCCAGAGGTTTTTTACAAAGTAAGTTATAGATATGAATAGTTCTTTACAAGAAGCTTTCTGCAACCATATTTGCCAAAAGATCCATATCTCTGTCTTTAGTGCCCAGTGATTATGTATGTGCATGCTTTTTTAGTGCCATGGATTATTGTGTATATCATTTTAACTGCCATAAACTGTATTAAATACAATAACATTTAAGAAAGCTTTTGTTTTTCAACTACAAAGGTCGTAAACCGTGAGAATCCGTTTAAAGTTTACCCCCTCAACAGAACCAGTCTTCTTTCTTTTTCTTGTAGCTATGAGGGTTTAAATCAGAGGTTGTTGTCCTGTTTTGCTTGATATAAGCATGGGCCTGTCTTCTGACTTGAAATAGTGTCTTGGCCCACCAAATTTACTTAAATTTCCACTTGAACTGTACTTTCATTGTACACTGGTGTCTTCTTCAGCATGATATGGCTTGATTAAGAAGGTGGTAGTGCACACCGTTGGTGGATAATCTTGTTAGCAGTAATCTGGGGCAACAAGGTACATTTATTTTAATTGTTATTTAATGCTAAAGCCATGGCCAGAGGTTTGCCCACTTTACCAAGCAGGGAATACAGATGGCCAGGGGAAGTCTGGATCCAATATTCCACATCCCTAGTAAGAGAAAATGTGAGGTCACCTTGCTACAGTTCCAAAAACTTGGTCTAAAGTAGGGGTGACAAACTCAATTCCTTGGGGGCTGGAGCCCTGCAGAGTTTAGATTAAACCCTAATTAAACACACCTTATCCAAATAATCAAGTCCTTCTGACTTTTTTGAAAACTTCATGGTATTTGTTCGAGCAGGGTTAAAACAAAACTCTGCAAGGGTCTGGCTCTCCAGGAACTGAGTTTGACACCACTGGTCTAAAGTAATCAGCATTTTTGTGCTTTACATGTACTAAGGTATAATGTAATCTTGATGTGAAGGAACCTGTCCTCTCAAACCCACGCAATGTGAAGAAGCCATGCAGAGTCGAGTCCTTTCTGGAGGGAATTGTCATTTTGCGGACATGTATTTAGATTTGATTTCTCCATTTTTAGACGTCAAGCACCTTTATAATCCATAGATTCAACTCGCTCATATCGTTGGTTATCTGTGCACTCCATGTACACATGCCAGCTAGCCACTTCTTACATACTCTATCTTAATCCTAGATTCTACAATAACTATATATATGTTATGTGCAGGACACAAATCTAAATGTTAAAGAACCTGAAAATTAAGAGTGGTCCTTCATCTCTGACACTGTTTTCTGGTCCAAGATAATAATGATGATGTCCTGATTTTGAGCCTCATGTTTTTGAAGTGACTCATGTTTTATGTTCACAGCTGCCTGAGGAAATTTTGCATATGATCTTCATCCTTGTGGTGCTACAAAATGGTGAACCTGCAATCCGTATCCTTGCTCTCACGTGCACACATTTCTGGAGGAAAGTAAGAGAGGAATCCTTTCTGAAGGAAGCACACTTCTGCTGGCTTGTAGTGATGTCCGGTTCACAAACTAATCGTTCAATTTTACTGGCTCTTCTTAGTGAACCGGTTGAACCAGTTCAGCAAATCGAACTGAATGTTTGAAATGGTTCGCATCTCCAATAAGCATTAATCCACAAATGACTTAAGCTGTCAACTTTTTTAATGTGGCTGACACTCCCTCCGAGTTCAAACAAACCAATATCCCGGAGTTATTCATTTACCGTATTTTTCAGACTATAAGTCACACCTGAGTACAAGTCGCATCAGTCCAAAAATACGTCATTATGAGGAAAAAACATATATAAGTCGCACTGGACTATAAGTCGCATTTATTTAGAACCAAGAACCAAGAGAAAACATTACCGTCTACAGCCGCGAGAGGGCGCTCTATGTTTTCAGTGAGAGGCTACAGGAGCACAGAGCAGCATTAGAGCGCCCTCTGGCGGCTGGAGACGGTAATGTTTTATATTGGTTCATTTTTCTTGGTTCATTTCTCTCGGTTCATGTCAAATTCACTTTGATAAATAAGTCGCACCTGACTATAAGTACATATATATTTATAGTCCGGAAAATACGGTACTCAAACAGTACACTGACTGAACTGCTGTGAAAGAGAACTGAAGATGAACACTGAGCCGAGCCAGATGACGAATGAATATGCCCACTGCTGGAGCGGTTCTTGTTCTCAAGTCAAGAACCGGTTATATCAGTTTTTGGATCACCAGTACACTGAACCGAGAATCATTTCTTTCAGACACATCCGATTTGAGAACCGATGAGTTGATGATACTGTGCTAGCGTGTAATTTTTCAAGCGGACAAAATACATATCGAAGTATTTTGTTAAACATCAGAGTGTGATAAAATAACTATATTTTAGCTTTTTTTTAAAAGACGAATAGATTTAAGCTGTGTATTTTGTTAAATTGTAGATTATGTTAGATTGTAGGCCATTGGGGTTTTCAGGGAAGACAATAATTAAAACTCTAATAAGGATGATTTATGAAATACCTGTACTGTATAGTTAACGATGACACTTTCACAAATTGAGTTTGTAGTAAATAGAAGATGAACATGAGTAGAGCAGCTGATGATACTGAACTGCAGCATGCCGGTTGGAGCGGTTCTCGTTCTCAAGTCAAGAACCGGTTGAATAGGTTTTCAGATCACCAGTACACTGAACCGAGAATCGTTTCTATCGGATGTGTCCGATTCGAGATCCGAGGAGCTGATGATACTGCGCATGCATGATTCAGCATGAAGCAGACTGACTGACAGAGAGTATGATCCGAACTGATTCTTTTGGTCATGGGCACCGTAAAGGGGGGACTGACAAGGGTCCCAACAAATAGGTAAAAACTAATTTAAATTTTGTATTGTATTATACACTATAAAAAACCATTATCATGGAGTATATTTCAAATAATAAGAAAATGAATGATGTCTTTGATTTTACTTATTTTGGCAATAAAAGTTAAATATCACCATTGACCTTAAAATAAAACATCCATATTGACCAACCAACACCCTGTATCTGCATGAAATGGTTTGATCCTGTCTTAGCACACTCCTCCACTCATCAGTGATGGTGTTTAGTTAGTTGCAATCAGTCAATCAATGCACGGCGCGCTAGCAGTGTTAATTTCGTTAATGAAGACAACAATGAAAAATATTCGTTAACAGACATTTTTTATGTGACTAAGACGAGACATTGACAAGCTAAAAATAATATCTGATGACTAAATTATGAAGAAATTTATGCAGCATTTTCGTTAACTAGACAAGACTGGACTATAATGATATTTGAGGACTATTGGACATTCAAAATGCATCCTATAGGCCAGTGTGTCATGCTGTCTGGTCTCTGTTTCCCTGAGTCTCCACTAGTGGTCTCACTTCCCCATAGGCACCTCAATGTAGGCACTACAATTCCCACAAAGCCTTGTCCCTTCATCACAGTAATTGCACTCCTGTTAATTGCACTCAGGTGTATTAACTTGATAGTCATTACCCTACCTATATTAACCGGTCTTTTTCTGTTGTCTGGGTGGAGTCCTTTCATTCCGTCACCCAGTTTCCTTGTCTTCTGAGTTTCCTGTTCCAGTTCCTGTTCCTTCCCTGTTTGTTTATTGTTTGGATGGATTTATGGTTTTGATCCCTGCTTGTTGGATTCTGATTTGGATTACCCATTAAATCCCACACTGCGTTTGGATCTCTCATTTCCTGTGTTTCTTTGGGTTCCGATCGTAACAGGAGGACACCATCAATGTTGAGATCCAGCGGTGTTGGACTTCATACATGTTCCCCAGCCAGTATGGAGGAAGACTGGATTCTAGCCCAGTGCCACAGCACAAGTTGGCCGCTGGCCCAGCGCCACAGCACAAGGTGGCCGCCGGCCCAGCGCCACAGCACAAGTTGGCCGCCGGCCCAGCGCCACAGCACAAGGTGGCCGCCGGCCCAGCGCCACAGCACAAGGTGGCCGCCGGCCCAGCGCCACAGCACAAGGTGGCTGCCGCCCCAGGGCCACTGTTATATTTATGTCTTCTTCCATCATAAAATATTTTCTCTCTTCCCTAGCTGCTGGTGGTGGTTTCATTAATTTTTCTATTAAATCTTTTGGCTTCAGACTTCCCTTTGTGTAGAAAGGCCTATTGAAGTTAAGACTGATTATTGGTTTAGGTAATCTGGCCTTAGTGGCCCTTCAAGTAATTTGCATGAATTGTTTATTGTTATTATAGGCTTTCGTAGCATGACCTATCATGGCCATTTGCATAGCCCAGACCATCTCAGCCGTTCGCATAGCACAGTCTTTTGCATAGAATGACCTTTTGCAGCCTTTTGTATAGCATGGCCTTCACATAGCACAGACCATAAGCCTTTTGCATAGCATGATCTATTGTGGCCTTTTGTATAGCATGGCCTATCACGGCCTTTCACAGCTTTTTCCGGATAGCACAGACTATCACAGCCTTTTGCATAGCATTGCCTTTCGCGGCTTTTTTGCATAGCACTTTTATCACAAGGTCTAACCATGCTTTCACATTACACGGCCTATGGGGGCTATCAAGTAGACTGACTATTGATTTTATATAAGGTGGCTTTAGTGGCCCTTTTCTTAATTGGCCTATCATGGTTTTCCGTTTTTTATTTACATAATTAATTTGTCACTTTGCGCTACATGGCCTGTTGAGGCCTTCGCATTGCAAGGTCTATCGTGGCCATCTGGTAAAACTGAATATCATTGTGTTATGTAACCTAGCCTATTCATAATTTTATTCACAAAACAGCATATCATATCCTCTAGTAAGGGTTTTCATTAAACAATGTTTTTAAGTGTTCAATAGATAGGTGTAATTCAATTAGCTTATAAGGCATCACTGTAAAATAAGTGTTCTTAGCCTTCTGCAGGGGAATTGTTCCACAAGGTTTATTTATCAATCTTGACTCAGTGTCCAATTGCTTTCTTAGTATTATGTGTCATGTGATCTGGTTTATTTTCTTTTGGGGGTTCACTCATTGGATTCCAGTGATTTGGAGTTTTGTCCGTGGAGTCTTTCAAGCATTTGTGGGAGTCAATCCCAAGATTATTTATATTCGCTTCGTTACCTGTCGTTATGCTCTTTATGTTTGTAACCCGACCTACTGTGGTTTTCCACGTAACTTGACCTACATGTTAGATTGATTAACGCAGATAGACCATGTTAATCGGCGTGATATGGCCTCTCATCAGCCTGTTGGGACCTTCAATTTACATGGAGTTTCAAGGCTTGACAT
Organism: Carassius auratus; assembly: GCF_003368295.1. Classification (NCBI taxonomy): domain Eukaryota; kingdom Metazoa; phylum Chordata; class Actinopteri; order Cypriniformes; family Cyprinidae; genus Carassius; species Carassius auratus. Next base: position 23,252,032 of record NC_039271.1, on the reverse strand, counting down.
TACACAGCCTTTAGTTGCCTTTACACAATTTGGCCTAGTGCGACGATCAGGTAAATCTGAGTAATATTGTTCACTTAACTTAGGCCAATGTTGTGAGGATAGGTTATCAAGGATTTTATCACTACATGAACTATGTTGCCTTTATGTTAAATGGCATTATGCGGCCTACTATAACATAGCTTATACAGTAATTTGTTTATAAATATTTATTAAGCCTTTTCATCAAATGTAAAGGTAATAATTTGACTCCATTTTAGGATATCCAATCAAGAAAAAACTCAACTGATGGGTATCAATTCACACTTCTTTTTGGGGGTAGGCTCTTCAGGCAGAATCAGCTAAATCTGCATCCCCGGGATTTGGACAAAGGATGGGGACTAATCCAAAATTATTTTTATACAACTATTCAATAATAATTGTAACTCACTTACCACCATCTGTTAACAATTTACAGAATAAATTCCATGTAAACATTTACCTTCTCTCTGAGTCTTTCTGATAGAAATACATCCAACAAATTTTTTTAAACGTTGGCCATGTTTAGCAACAGAATCCAACTTTTTACAGTGAAAATAAGTCCCCTTTAATGTAACACAATAAAACAAGTCTGATTACAATAATAATCTATTTTTTTATTGAATACATTAAGACAAATTACTTGTGATGTTGATGGCAATATCCTAGTAGTTAGAGCACTAACAGTGCAACTGCCCCTCCAGCAGTTCATTTACACGACAACAACACTTTGGGGACTGAAAACGCATATTTTTGAAAACAGGTTTCAAAGTGCAAGTTTTTGAAAATGGCAGCGTTTCGTTTCTGTGTAAACACCCAAAACCAAAATCTCTAAAAATGGTGATGTCATGCGCGTGCATGGCACTTGTTAGGTATGTAGACATGCACAGTGTGTCAATTTTAAAGGCAAGCGCAAACAAACATATTCAACAATGGCAGAGTACATGGAACTGTTGTTGCTGCTCAAGAGTTTGCTAATGCTTCTTCAGCAAAGTGTGGATTTACTTCACCAATATTACAACCAAGAGCAGAGACGCATCATAAAAAAAACAATAGTCTCTTTTATTGTCTCCCTTAGGAGAAATTAATCATAGGCAACTGGGAGAGCAGGTCAAAACACACTTAAAGAAAAAAAACCTGTATACATCCACTTTACATATATACACAATAATAGTAATAATAAACCATTCCAAAACATAATTCCCACACAATCCTAATAATACACTAACATTACGTTACCCATCACATCACCCTCACCCACATAAACAATTTCAATCACTTATTCAATAGTTTGACAGATAATGGAATTAGAGAGAATTTATATCTATTCAGCTTACAGATTGGAACTCTGTATCTCCTGCCCGAGGGCATTAGCTCATACTCCGTATGGAGAATATGACTAGGGTCACTAATAATTTTAAGACTCTGCTTCTTAACAGACCTCTCAAAAATTTCCTGAAGAGAAAGTGGAGACAACATACCCATTATTTCTCCAGCTCTTCGACCACATTCTGAAGTTGTGACCTCAGTTTAACAGTCAAATTGCCAAACCATATTGTAAGACCATAGCATATTATAGATTCAATGGCTGATCTGTAAAACAGTAACATGATAGTTTTATCCACCCCATAGACCCTGAGCCTTCTCAAAAAATGTAAGCGCTGACTAGTTCCTGTACAAACATAGTCCACATGATGACTCCATTGCAGCTGAAAATAAAGTAGATATCTCAATACTTATATGATGTTACCTGCTCAACTTCCTCCTCATTAATTAAAATTGGACTATGATCACCCACCAACCTTGGGTCAAAGATCATTTCTTCAGTTTTTTTTTGACATTCAACCTCAAATTATGTTCCTCAAACCACTGCACAACCCTTTCTATTTCTGATTTGTACATACCGACATCTGAAGTATTTGTCAGCAAACTAAGTATAGTTGTATCATCAGAAAATGTAATGATGTAATTGTTTATGTAGCGATTCATGTGTTGGGAACACAGAAACGAAGACCAGGAGATTCTTGGGTAATCTTCAGCAGGATTCTTTATTGAGAACGCTCTCAAGTGTCTAACTTGCCCTTAAGACATTGTAGGTTTTATACATTTTAAGGGGGTGGGATACACAGGTGGAGGTGGAGACAACCTAAACAAAGCATGCAAATGCAATACAGGGATCGGCCTGATACTGGCCATTTTCCCATCTTTGATCTTGTCAGCATAACAGTGTCATTTAAATACAGAGGTGCCTGACAGTATCGCTGATAGCTTCACATTATCATAGAGACAAAAGGCACAGCTGGGCCTCGAGTTTAAAAAGCCAAATGGCAAGGAAGAGCACAAAAACAAAACGTTGATGTCTCAGACACTTGATTTTCCTGATTTAAGCTTCTTTGATGTCAGCTTTATTACCCCAAAAAGTCTACTATTATATTGGAACCTAGATTTAACATTTTATAAATTTGTAATCCCACACATGCAGTCATTCGTATATAATGTAAAGAGAATGGGAGAATTTACACGGCCTTGAGGAGCTCCAACATTTGTGACCAATATGTCAGATAAAGTTGAATTAATTTTCACTTGCTGTTGTCGTCAGAAATGCATAGTACCATTTGACGATGTAAGGGTTCACTTCCATCTGTTTTAACTTAGATAACACAACATCTGGAAGTAGAGTATTAAACGCTGATCCATAAACAACACTCTAACATAAGCTAAAGGACTTTAAGGTGTTTTAAAATAAGGTGCGTCATTGTACTCAAAGCATCTTCTGTACTCCTATTTACTTTGTACGCAAATTGATAAGGATCTAATTTATACAGTACATGTTAACGCCACTGGTCTAAAGTTATATATACACCTTTTACCTATTTCTTTATTATTCTCAGGTATGTAAGGAAAGTCGACCCTGGACAAAACTATAAGCATTTCAAAAATACTTACAACTTGCTCAGTAGACTTCCCTGTGGTCAGTTCTTGCTTACAGCTCTTAAATTACTACTCTTGCAGACCATAACTTGTCATTAATAAAATACAAGTTTTATTAAAGTTAACAAAAGTTATATCAAAGTACAACAGTAAAGTTACAAAATCAAGATATAATCAGCTGGTATCAGGCGTCGAAGGATACTGTGCTTGTTCAGTATCCGTCCGTCGAGTCGCTCTCTCAGTCTTTTATACACAGACGTCGAACGCTGGTTCTTCTGATGTCATCACCTGGAGTGCTGCCAACTCCTCTGCCGAGGCTTTCAGTTGATTACGTCGCATTGCTTTTAGGCCTTTTCTTCTTCTTTTTCCTCTTAACGGTCTGTGAAATACACCTTAACTACTATATTGTCCATTTATCATGACAACTATTTCTAATACATAATTATGTTGGCTTGGCAACAAGCCAACATACTGTTATGCTATTTAAACTTATTTTTATTTTTATTATTATTATTCTTCTGAGAAAAAAATTCTGAACGCTACTCCTCCTAGGGCTTTAAAGCCACAAGCCCCAAACTTGGCAGACACCTGCGGGATAGAGCGGTGGTGTGTGCTATATCTTTTCAGAGTGATGAGACTTAAAGTTTTTTTTTTATTAATTTTTAAATGTAAAAAAAAAATAAAAAAAATGCGCCCCTACAGTTGCAATGACATTTAGGGGCGGAGTCGGGTTTCGTTTCACTTTTAAACTGGTTAAAAATACTGCTGCTCAGCCCAGGCTGTCTACAAGGAGCTCACAACGAGCGAATTCATTCTTATTTATGACCTTTTAAAAACGCGATTACACGCAATCCACACGTTAGAACACACCAAGAGCTAAATTCAGATGTTTCTGAACTGTTTAAAGTAATAACATTATATATTCGCGGCAGCCAACTGCTCGCGAGCTGGCAATGTATTTCTCTGAACACTTGAAGTCCACAGAGAATTTACAGCCTTTCACATTAAAACACTGCAGCGAAACGGCACAAAACAATTTGAATAATATATTATATGGTTTTAAAGTAGTTTTGGCCACTGTCACGCTGGTCTTAGCTGGTTTCTAACTGAATCATCAGGCGGAACGTCACAGTGAGCTCGCGATGTATTTCTCTGAACACTTGAAGTACACATTTACAGCCTTTCACATTAAAACACTGCAGCGAAACGGCACAAAACAATTAGAAGAATATATTACACATATGAAAATGAGTGTTTATATGTGCTTGTGAGATTTCTCTGTCAGGCTTAACGTCGCAGCAATTGCTCAGCGTTGCATAACATGGTAAAGCAGGGAGCTACACTGAGACCAAAAGGGTCGCATGCATCACTGATTATTTTTGTACCTACTTATGTGTTATGCTATGATTTAATATGACCATTTATTAAAACAGAAATGTGTATTTTAAGAATACGTTTTATAACGTGCTCCGAGCATTCAACACATCAAGTTGGCTTCAGCCCCGCGCTGCGGGAAACTGAACTGAGCAGCTGATGGCGCGTGTGCACGAGAGAGAGCCGCGCGTATCGCGGACAGGGACAGCAACACTGAACAGAGCTGTCGTTCAGGACGTTCACTTCCTCCTGGACCTGAACGAACAAATTCAAATCGCAGTTTAAATAAACAGAAAAAAGAGCGAAAAGCAAAAGAGCTCAATTCAGCAGCGCGGTGTTGTTCAGGGAGCAAGCAGAGACGCGTCTCAAAGTCTTCTTGCTTTTGTACCGACAACAAATACATACAAAATATGTCGAAATACCCGTGTTGGAAGGTGTGTTCGAATAAGTATGTGGTTATGTCTTAAGTGAAAGTAAAGATTTGCAAAAAAAAAATCGGATGTGTATCATCATAATGGATGCGTTTGTCTCTTAAAGGGACCGCGCCTAATTTACTAGCTCTGCTGTCAGAGTCTTTAATGTATGAAAATGAAAGTAAATCACTCACTGCTCTTGACTGAATTACCTTGTAGTACAAGAATTTATCCAAAGTCAATCCAAAAATCAGATAGAATTGTTTTACTAGTGGGTGCAGGCCACTAGTTCATTTATGTAAGTGAGTATGGCAAAATAGTGATCTGTGAAATATTATACCCACTAATTCTTCATACAGTAGGCTACCAGTGAAATTGATTTAAAAAAATAATAATTAAGGACCTGCCCATGTTTTGCTTAAGTGTTTCTTTCTTTAATTGTTAATGCAACCTTTTCACACCACAGACTGAACCAAATTAAGCATTTCTTGCTTGGTAACTGTTCAACAAAGTATTGATAGTTGTGTAAATATTGTCATACTGACAGTCTGAAGTTTTGGTTGATTCCATTACATATCTTTTTATCAAAGTTATCCGAAATTATCAAAATGAATTTGTTCTGAGTTATTGTCATATATTATTACCAGTTTCTAAACTACAGCAAATAAACTGTGATTATGTGAGAAATGTTGAAGGTGTCTGAATACATTTTGGTTTGATTGTGTATTTTATCTTACAGTGAAGACTATGCAGTGCTATTTTACATTAACAAAAACAAACTTAAAAAAATGTAAACATTATGTAAATAGCACAAATAAATAAATAGAATGAACATACAGTACAAATTAAACAATTTTAAACAGTGTGTAACTGCATCATCTATACAAACCATTGTGCTTGGACCCCTTATGATCTCCTTGATTTAAAATGCATTGTTTCAGTAATCTTGTGTGTCGTTGCCCACAACGCGACGGTGGCAGGACTGTGAAATACATACACGAGAAAAATAGGCATGACTTATTTCACATCCAGCTAGACAACCCTGTCATAGCTGTTATCATAGCCCAGGCTTTTTATTAAAAAAAGAAAACAGCAAGGGAGCATGGAAAAAGACTGTTGCAGGTGTATTTTTTTTATGGCATTATTATGTGTATTAATTTTGCAGCGGGGCAACTCAATGTTGGGCACACAAGTACTTTGGCTCTTTTGCTCCATGGCCAAGATGGCCAAGCCAACATCAAAGTTAGTTCACTAACTTTTAATTCTAGTTTTTTTTTTTATTATTATTCTTCTGAGAAAAAAATTCTGAACGCTACTCCTCCTAGGGCTTTAAAGCCACAAGCCCCAAACTCGGCAGACACCTGCGGGATAGAGCGGTGGTGTGTGCTATATCTTTTCAGAGTGATCAGACTTGAAGTTTTTTTTTTATTAATTTTTAAATGTAAAAAAAAAAAAGAAAAATTGCGCCCCTACAGTTGCAATGAGATTTAGGGGAGGAGAGCAGTCAGACGAGAGAAGAATCGCTGCTGCTCATCTCAGGCTGTCTACACGGAGCTCACAACGAGCGAATTCATTCTTATTTAAGACCTTTTAAAAAGGCGATTGCACGCAATCCACACGTTAGAACACACCAAGAGCTAAATTCAGATGTTTCTGAACTGTTTAAAGTAATAACATGATATATTCGCGGCAGCCAACTGCTCGCGAGCTGGCGATGTATTTCTCTGAACACTTGAAGTCCACAGAGAATTTACAGCCTTTCACATTAAAACACTGCAGCGAAACGGCACAAAACAATTAGAAGAATATATTATACACATGAAAATGAGTGTTTATATGTGCTTGTGAGATTTTCTCTGTCAGCCTTAACGTCACAGCGAGCTCGCGATGTATTTCTCTGAACACTTGAAGTACACATTTACAGCCTTTCACATTAAAACACTGCAGCGAAACGGCACAAAACAATTAGAATAATATATTATATGGTTTTAAAGTAGTTTTGGCCACTGTCACGCTGGTCTTAGCTGGTTTACTGAATCATCAGGCCGAACTTCACAGTGAGCTCGCGATGTATTTCTCTGAACACTTGAAGTACACATTTACAGCCTTTCACGTTAAAACACTGGAGCGAAACGGCACAAAACAATTAGAAGAATATATTATACATATGAAAATGAGTGTTTATATGTGCTTGTGAGATTTCTCTGTCAGGTTGAACGTCGCAGCGATTGCTCAGCGTTGCATAACATGGTAAAGCAGGGAGCTACACTGAGACCAAAAGGGTCGCATGCATCACTGATTATTTTTGTACCTACTTATGTGTTATGCTATGATTTAATATGACCATTTATTAAAACAGAAATGTGTATTTTAAGAATACGTTTTATAACGTAAATTATGTCTCTGGCCAAAGAACAGAGAGAAAGACGAGAGAGAAATGAGCGCTTCCAAAAATAATATCACAGCGAATTGCACTAATCCACCATTAGAATTCCTGCAGAAGAGCAGAATTCAGGTGTTTTTGAACTGTTTATGTGTGCAAAATGAAATATAATTTGACAGAGTGATACAGCTTATGAATACTGGAAGGAAAAAAAGTCACGACAGCCTTTTAACTCTGGAGTCTATTAACGCATATACGCGTTTTGAGTCATTTTCTCCTGATAACCCCGAAATTTACTTAAATTACACTTTCAGTTTTAATCGAGCAATACATCAATCGAATCTGTAAAGGGTCTACTTTTTTTTGGATACAAACATAATAACAACAAAACTTTGTGCACTTATAAAATAAAGATAACAAACAAGGTGCAGCCTTGGTCTGCGCTGATCTTCATTTACAAACACGTCATTAAAATGAACTGTAACTCCATGAATACTCAACGAGGAGACATGAGAGATATATCTATAGAAAGCTTGACATGTCTACTTTTAAACCAAACAAGTGCTGCCGAACAAATATTCTGTGATAAAGTAATCCATATCAAAACAACGCGATGTCCTTTTTTCACGTCTAATGTGTATGGAAGGCCAAGAGGGTCAAATACACGTGAATTTTAACGTGTCTCTGTAAAGGGTCTACTTTTTTGGGATACAAACATAATAACAACAAAACTTTGGGCACTTATAAAATAAAGATAACAAACAAGGTGTGCTGTCTGCAGCCTTGGTCTGCGCTGATTTTCATTTACAAACATGTCATTAAAATGAACTGTAACTCCATGAATACTCAACGAAGAGACATGAGAGATATATCTATAGAAAACTTGACATGTCTACTTTTAAACTAAACAAGTGCTCCCGAACAAATATTCTGTGATAAAGTAATCCATATCAAAACAACGCGATGTCCTTTTTTCATGTTTAATGTGTATGGAAGGCCAAGAGGGTCAAATACACGTGAATTTTAACGCGTCAACAACACGTTAAATACGTGTATTTCATGCGTAGACAACACGTATTTAATATTATTTATTTATCGGCGCTGCACAACATGGTAAAGTCATTTATATATTTTTTTAATATCTTCTTAAAATACTATATTACTCCGATATTATATCCAATATTGTTTAACGGTTAAATAAGTGTTGTTTACACGTGAAAAATCAGCTGGTATTTAACGTGTATTTCACGTTGAAATACACGTGAAATACATGTGAAGTACACGTTAAAAATCAGTTTGAAGAGGTCAATGTCATTGGCTGCTGAGGACTTGGGTCAAACCACTTCTGTGAGCTTAGAGGGGTGTACCATTCATAGACAGGCAACCACCATTTAACCCTCTGGAGTCTAAGGGTATTTTTGGGGCCTTGAGAAGTTTTGTCATTCCCTGACATTTGTGCTTTTTTCAGTTTCTTATAAATATCTAAATGGGTAAAGTCTAATATCACTGTAATCAGCACAAACTGGGCTATAATAATATGTGAAATGCATGCATGTACATGATTGTATTTTTGAGAAAAAAAATGTTATGCATGGTTAGTGAAAAACAAAAAATGTTAAATCACTTGAATAAGGCAATAAAACACATACATAAAATTGGTTGCCGGAAAAGTTGAGAACTGGAGCTTGTAGCCTAGAATTTTTCTTTCTGAATGATGTGAAAATCATCTTGTTCACTCACTCACAGAAAACAATATATTGATTTAAATTTTCTAAAACACTTTTTGTTGGTAAAAGTCATATGCGAGTAGGCGTCAACTATCATGAATATCATTGTGATTTACACCTGAGAAGACAAAGGCCTGCATAATGAGCTGCATAATGAGCCTCCCATTCAACTGAGCCACTGTGAGGGAGGACTTACAAGAAAGAATGTGAGAACAAAATAAAAGTATATAATTTTATGTTTGTAGTTTATTAAGAATATATTTAATTATCCCACAACATAATTTAATATCCACTTGGGGGAGCAGTTAAACAGTTTATTAGGAACAATCAAAGCTGACTTTCAAATTTTTTGGCATCCTTTCTCTAGTCACACAATCCTTCAGAAATCCTTTTAACAATCTTATTTTCTACCAAATAAACCCCATTTATTATCATTATTATTATTATTATTATTATTATTAATGTTGAAAAGAGCTGATAATATTTTTCAGTTTTTTTTAGGGGGAATAAATCGAAAGAACTGCATTGTTTTTACATTTGTTAGAGTTATCTCTATTTGTCACATTTATATTATTTACATCAAGCTTTTGAATGGTATAGTATTGTATACTGTTAGTGAAACTTCATAATGTTTCACTTGATTATACATTTAGTCAGGAATTATAGTTTGGAAAAAGTCTAACTAGTAAAATGTTTACACGTTATGTGAAAACTAGTACAAATAAATAAAAAGAGACTTACTCATGTTTATGATCTCTGCTGAATAAAGTGCTTCATTCTTTTTTCTGAGGAAATCCATTTCTCAAATCCTCAACCACATCACATCTTTTTGGGGTGAATTATGTCTTAGTCCTCTCATCGCGAAGCAAACAGTAAAATAAAATAAAAACTTGAAGGACAGTCTTGCTACTTTTTCTTCTGTGTGGGCGTATTCAAGCCGCGCGCTTCAGTTTGAATCTGAATAGCGCGTTAAGCGCGGGGGCGTGGTCACATTAGATATAATGAGCGGAGATATGAAAAACAGACATTGCGTTGTTTTCATATGGATTACTTTATCTCAGAATATTTGTTTTCGGCAGCACTTTAAAAGTAGACATTCCAGGCTTTCTATAGATATCTCTCTCATGTCTCTTCGTTGAGTATTCACGGAGTTACAGTTCATTTTAATGAAATGTTTGTACATGACGATCAGCGGAGACAAAGACTGTAGACAGCGCACCTTGTTTGTTATATTTATTTTATGAGTGCACAAAGGTTTTTTGTTATTATGTCTGTATCCAAAAAAAAACTAGACCCTTTACAGATTCGATTGATGTATTGCTCTTATCTGTACGATTAAAACTGAGAGTGTAATTTAAGTTCTTTTCGGGGTTATCAGGTGAAAATGACTCAAAACGCATATATGCGTTAATCGACTCGAAAGGGTTAACATGCTATAGATCAGCTTATTCAGCCTTATTATTTAGTCTTTTTTCTTTTCTGTTTAGTATAGCCTATAGAAATAATATATTTAAGTTTCAGTTTTATGAAATATTTATTTTATAATGAATATTAATTAAAATTTTGTGGTGATAGTATAAAGTTTATAAAAGTTACAGTATTTTGTAATGAAACCGGACTTTTTGTTTAGCTCTTGACTCGCCAAAGTATACTATATATAGTGTCCCTTCTTTAATTTTTCAGTAATGTGTGATAACTTAAAATATGTTGTCAGTACTATTAAAATAAGATTAAATTGAATGGTATTTAGGAGATTATGGTTTTTGCATGACTTATTTCGCATTCTGCTAGACAACCCTGTCGTAGCTGTTATCATAGCCTAGGCTTTTTATTAAAAAAAGAAAGCAGCAAGGGACCATGGAAAAAGACTGTTGCAGGTGTATTTTTTATGGTATTATTATTTTTATTTTTTTGCAGCGGGGCAACTCAAGAATGTTGGGCACACAAGTACTATGACTCTTTTGCCCCTATGGCCAAGATGGCCAAGCCAACATCAAAGTTAGTTCACTAACTTTTAATTCTAGTTATCTTGGCTTGGCAACAAGCCAACATACTGTTATGCTATTTAAACTTATTTTTATTTTTATTATTATTATTCTTCTGAGAAAAAAATTCTGAACGCTACTCCTCCTAGGGCTTTAAAGCCACAAGCCCCAAACTCGGCAGACACCTGCGGGATAGAGCGGTGGTGTGTGCTATATCTTTTCAGAGTGATGAGACTTAAAGTTTTTTTTTTAATTAATTTTTAAATGTAAAAAAAGAAAAGAAAAATTGCGCCCCTACAGTTGCAATGAGATTTAGGGGGAGGAGAGCAGTCAGACGAGAGAAGAATCGCTGCTGCTCAGCTCAGGCTGTCTACACGGAGCCGACAACAAGCGAATTCATTCTTATTTAAGACCTTTTAAAAACGCGATTGCACGCAATCCACACGTTAGAACACACCAAGAGCTAAATTGAGATGTTTCTGAACTGTTTAAATAATAACATGATATATTCGCGGCAGCCAACTGCTCGCGAGCTGGCGATGTATTTCTCTGAACACTTGAAGTCCACAGATAATTTACAGCCTTTCACATTAAAACACTGCAGCGAAACGGCACAAAACAATTAGAAGAATATATTATATGGTTTCAAAGTAGTTTTGGCCACTGTCACGCTGGTCTTAGCTGGTTTCTAACGGAATCATCATGCTGAACGTCACAGCGAGCTCGCGATGTATTTCTCTGAACACTTGAAGTACACATTTACAGCCTTTCACGTTAAAACACTGGAGCGAAACGGCACAAAACAATTAGAAGAATATATTATATGGTTTTAAAGTAGTTTTGGCCACTGTCACGCTGGTCTTAGCTGGTTTCTAACTGAATGATCAGGCTGAACGTCACAGTGAGCTCGCGATGTATTTCTCTGAACACTCGAAGTACACATTTACAGCCTTTCACATTAAAACACTGCAGCGAAACGGCACAAAACAATTAGAAGAATATATTATACACATGAAAATGAGTGTTTATATGTGCTTGTGAGATTTCTCTGTCAGGCTTAACGTCGCAGCAATTGCTCAGCGTTGCATAACATGGTAAAGCAGGGAGCTACACTGAGACCAAAAGGGTCGCATGCATCACTGATTATTTTTGTACCTACTTATGTGTTATGCTATGATTTAATGTGACCATTTATTAAAACAGAAATGTGTATTTTAAGAATACGTTTTATAACGTGCTCCGAGCATTCAACACATCAAGTTGGCTTCAGCCCCGCGCTGCGGGAAACTGAACTGAGCAGCTGATGGCGCGTGTGCACGAGAGAGAGCCGCGCGTATCGCGGACAGGGACAGCAACACTGAACAGAGCTGTCGTTCAGGACGTTCACTTCCTCCTGGACCTGAACGAACAAATTCAAATCGCAGTTTAAATAAACAGAAAAAAGAGCGAAAAGCAAAAGAGCTCAATTCAGCAGCGCGGTGTTGTTCAGGGAGCAAGCAGAGACGCGTCTCAAAGTCTTCTTGCTTTTGTACCGACAACAAATACATACAAAATATGTCGAAATACCCGTGTTGGAAAGTGTGTTCGAATAAGTATGTGGTTATGTCTTAAGTGAAAGTAAAGATTTGCAAAAAAAAAATTGGATGTGTATCATCATAATGGATGCGTTTGTCTCTTAAAGGGACCGCGCCTAATTTACTAGCTCTGCTGTCAGAGTCTTTAATGTATGAAAATGAAAGTAAATCACTCACTGCTCTTGACTGAATTACCTTGTAGTACAATAATTTTTCCAAAGTCAATCCAAAAATCAGATAGAATTGTTTTACTAGTGGGTGCAGGCCACTAGTTCATTTATGTAAGTGAGTATGGCAAAATAGTGATCTGTGAAATATTATACCCACTAATTCTTCATACAGTAGGCTACCAGTGAAATTGATTTAAAAAAATAATAATTAAGGACCTGCCCATGTTTTGCTTAAGTGTTTCTTTCTTTAATTGTTAATAAAACCTTTTCACACCACAGACTGAACCAAATTAAGCATTTCTTGCTTGGTAACTGTTCAACAAAGTATTGATAGTTGTGTAAATATTGTCATACTGACAGTCTGAAGTTTTGGTTGATTCCATTACATATCTTTTTATCAAAGTTATCCGAAATTATCAAGATGAATTTGTTCTGAGTTATTGTCATATATTATTACCAGTTTCAAAACTACAGCAAATAAACTGTGATTATGTGAGAAATGTTGAAGGTGTCTGAATACATTTTGGTTTGATTTTGTATTTTATCTTACAGTGAAGACTATGCAGTGCTATTTTACATTAACAAAAACAAACTTAAAAAAATGTAAACATTATGTAAATAGCACAAATAAATAAATAGAATGAACATACAGTACAAATTAAACAATTTTAAACAGTGTGTAACTGCATCATCTATACAAACCATTGTGCTTGGACCCCTTATGATCTCCTTGATTTAAAATGCATTGTTTCAGTAATCTTGTGTGTCGTTGCCCACAACGCGACGGTGGCAGGACTGTGAAATACATACACGAGAAAAATAGGCATGACTTATTTCACATCCAGCTAGACAACCCTGTCATAGCTGTTATCATAGCCCAGGCTTTTTATTAAAAAAAGAAAACAGCAAGGGAGCATGGAAAAAGACTGTTGCAGGTGTATTTTTTTATGGCATTATTATGTGTATTAATTTTGCAGCGGGGCAACTCAATGTTGGGCACACAAGTACTTTGGCTCTTTTGCTCCATGGCCAAGATGGCCAAGCCAACATCAAAGTTAGTTCACTAACTTTTAATTCTAGTTATGTTGGCTTGGCAACAAGCCAACATACTGTTATGCTATTTAAACTTATTTTTATTATTTTTTTTATTATTATTCTTCTGAGAAAAAAATTCTGAACGCTACTCCTCCTAGGGCTTTAAAGCCACAAGCCCCAAACTTGGCAGACACCTGCGGGATAGAGCGGTGGTGTGTGCTATATCTTTTCAGAGTGATGAGACTTAAAGTTTTTTTTTTATTAATTTTTAAATGTAAAAAAAAAATAAAAAATTGCCTACAGTTGCAATGACATTTAGGGGCGGAGTCGGGTTTCGTTTCACTTTTAAACTGGTTAAAAATACTGCTGCTCAGCCCAGGCTGTCTACACGGAGCCGACAACTAGCGAATTCATTCTTATTTAAGACCTTTTAAAAACGCGATTACACGCAATCCACACGTTAGAACACACCAAGAGCTAAATTCAGATGTTTCTGAACTGTTTAAAGTAATAACATTATATATTCGCGGCAGCCAACTGCTCGCGAGCTGGCGATGTATTTCTCTGAACACTTGAAGTCCACAGAGAATTTACAGCCTTTCACATTAAAACACTGCAGCGAAACGGCACAAAACAATTTGAATAATATATTATATGGTTTTAAAGTAGTTTTGGCTACTGTCACGCTGGTCTTAGCTGGTTTCTAACTGAATCATCATGCTGAACGTCACAGTGAGCTCGCGATGTATTTCTCTGAACACTTGAAGTACACATTTACAGCCTTTCACATTAAAACACTGCAGCGAAACGGCACAAAACAATTAGAAGAATATATTACAAATATGAAAATGAGTGTTTATATGTGCTTGTGAGATTTCTCTGTCAGGCTTAACGTCGCAGCAATTGCTCAGCGTTGCATAACATGGTAAAGCAGGGAGCTACACTGAGACCAAAAGGGTCGCATGCATCACTGATTATTTTTGTACCTACTTATGTGTTATGCTATGATTTAATATGACCATTTATTAAAACAGAAATGTGTATTTTAAGAATACGTTTTATAACGTGCTCCGAGCATTCAACACATCAAGTTGGCTTCAGCCCAGCGCTGCGGGAAACTGAACTGAGCAGCTGATGGCGCGTGTGCACGAGAGAGAGCCGCGCGTATCGCGGACAGGGACAGCAACACTGAACAGAGCTGTCGTTCAGGACGTTCACTTTCTCCTGGACCTGAACGAACAAATTCAAATCGCAGTTTAAATAAACAGAAAAAAGAGCGAAAGGCGAAAGAGCTCAATTCATCAGCGCGGTGTTGTTCAGGGAGCAAGCAGAGACGCGTCTCAAAGTCTTCTTGCTTTTGTACCGACAACAAATACATACAAAATATGTCGAAATACCCGTGTTGGAAAGTGTGTTCGAATAAGTATGTGGTTATGTCTTAAGTGAAAGTAAAGATCTGCAAAAAAAAAAATCGGATGTGTATCATCATAATGGATGCGTTTGTCTCTTAAAGGGACCGCGCCTAATTTACTAGCTCTGCTGTCAGAGTCTTTAATGTATGAAAATGAAAGTAAATCACTCACTGCTCTTGACTGAATTACCTTGTAGTACAAGAATTTATCCAAAGTCAATCCAAAAATCAGATAGAATTGTTTTACTAGTGGGTGCAGGCCACTAGTTCATTTATGTAAGTGAGTATGGCAAAATAGTGATCTGTGAAATATTATACCCACTAATTCTTCATACAGTAGGCTACCAGTGAAATTGATTTAAAAAAATAACAATTAAGGACCTGCCCATGTTTTGCTTAAGTGTTTCTTTCTTTAATTGTTAATGCAACCTTTTCACACCACAGACTGAACCAAATTAAGCATTTCTTGCTTGGTAACTGTTCAACAAAGTATTGATAGTTGTGTAAATATTGTCATACTGACAGTCTGAAGTTTTGGTTGATTCCATTACATATCTTTTTATCAAAGTTATCCGAAATTATCAAGATGAATTTGTTCTGAGTTATTGTCATATATTATTACCAGTTTCTAAACTACAGCAAATAAACTGTGATTATGTGAGAAATGTTGAAGGTGTCTGAATACATTTTGGTTTGATTGTGTATTTTATCTTACAGTGAAGACTATGCAGTGCTATTTTACATTAACAAAAACAAACTTAAAAAATGTAAACATTATGTAAATAGCACAAATAAATAAATAGAATGAACATACAGTACAAATTAAACAATTTTAAACAGTGTGTAACTGCATCATCTATACAAACCATTGTGCTTGGACCCCTTATGATCTCCTTGATTTAAAATGCATTGTTTCAGTAATCTTGTGTGTCGTTGCCCACAACGCGACGGTGGCAGGACTGTGAAATACATACACGAGAAAAATAGGCATGACTTATTTCACATCCAGCTAGACAACCCTGTCATAGCTGTTATCATAGCCCAGGCTTTTTATTAAAAAAAGAAAACAGCAAGGGAGCATGGAAAAAGACTGTTGCAGGTGTATTTTTTTATGGCATTATTATTTGTATTAATTTTGCAGCGGGGCAACTCAATGTTGGGCACACAAGTACTTTGGCTCTTTTGCTCCATGGCCAAGATGGCCAAGCCAACATCAAAGTTAGTTCACTAACTTTTAATTCTAGTTGTTTCTACTCTAAATCAGTCACTACATACATTTCATGCAAGTAAGCAGTTTTCTTAATGTTAGTGAAGTTACACAATACATTTTCCATATAGCATTAATCACAGGGTTACATCTTTGTACTTAAGCAAAAGCATTATTACTACTTAGGTTACAGTACATCTGTTTATAACAACTTAAGCATTAATCAAGACAGTATAATTGCAAAATCATCATCTCCATTAACAATATATATGGAACAGAGATAATGACTGCTTTTTTCCATATTGTAGGAATAATTCCAGTGTCGAGTGATCATTGAAATAGTGGTCTCCAGGCTAGAGATAATTCATCAGCAAATGTTTTAAGTAAAAAAGCTGAAATACCATCTGGACCACTGGACTTTTTGACATGTGGCCTTTTAAAGATTTTAGCAACAGCACTAAGGTCTATCACCATAATTCTATCCTTTGTATAATCACATATTACTGAACTAAGCAAATCTCTACATTCATCAATGCTACCATTTCCCGTCAATTCAAAATGATTATAAAAGTTATTAAATTCATTTGCTTTTTCAAATTCATTTAAAACCTGTATTTCTAACAAGTTGACAGCTAGGGGTGCTCCGATCACGATCAGCCGATCGTTAATGCGCATCTCGTCAGTAAAGCCGGTTATCTAATCAGCAGTTAATTGCATCAGGTGCGTGATTTCACATAGAGCAGCTGTTACTACACAGAGCCGTTGTTAACTGAGAAGATGCACCAAAAAAAAACGGTGAAAATGAAGTGGATTTGCGCATCTTCTCTATTAACAACGGCTCTGTGTAGTAACATCTTCTATATGTGAAATCACTCACCTGATGGAATAAACCGCTGATTAGAGAACCGGCTTTACTGATGAGATGCACATAACGATCGGCCGATCGTGATCAGAGCACCCCTAGTGACAGCGAATCATTTTGAAAAGGTTGTTGTGTACACGTAAAACTTTTTTTTACATTTTTGACCACATGGTGTCGAGTAAAATGTAGCCTAAGGTTTGCTGTGATTGAACAGTGATGGATGGCACATGAAAGGCTTCTCTCCAATTAGACATGATTCATACAATGTTTTTTCAGATGAAAGGTTTTTCTTCGGTGTGAACTTTCATATGGCTTTTAAGATTAGATTTTCGAAAGAACGTTTTTCCACACTGCTGGCATGTGAACACGTTCTCTCTGTTGTGAGTTTTCATGTGGACTGTAAGACTCCCATTATTAGGGAAACTTCTCTCACATTGGTGGCAGCTGAGAAGGCTCTTCTCTCTAGTGTGAACTCTCATGTGGTATTTAATGTAGCTCTTTTGAGAGAAACCTTTTCCACACTGTTGGCATTTGAAAGGCTTCTTCTCTCCAGTGTGAATTCTCAGGTGATCCTTAAAGATTCTGCTATAAGTAAAACTTTGTCCACATTGCTGGCATGTGAAAGGCTTCTCTCCAGTGTGAGTTCTCATGTGGGGATACAATGCTGATCTTTGTGAAAAACCCTTACCACACTGAAAGCATATGTAAGGCTTCTCTTCAGTGTGAATTCTTTCATGTATTTTAAGATTTTCTTTTACAGTGAAACTTTTTCCACACTGTTGGCAGGGAAAAGGCTTCTCTCCAGAATGACTTCTCATGTGGATTCGAAGGTTATTCCTTTGAGTATAACCTTTCCCACACTGTTGGCAGGTGAAAGGCTTTTCTCCAGTGTGAATGCTCATATGGACTTTAAGGGTTTCATTTTGACTGAAACCTTTTCCACACTGTTGGCAGGTGAAAGGCTTTTCTCCAGTGTGAAGTCTCATGTGAACCTGAAGGTTTCCTCTTCCACTGAAGCTTTGTCCACATTGCTGGCATGTGAAAGGCTTCTCTCCAGTGTGACTCCTCATGTGGGGATACAATGCTGATCTTTGTGAAAAACCCTTACCACACTGAGGGCAGGTGAAAGGCTTTTCTCCAGTGTGGATAAATTCATGTACTTTAAGAGATGCTTTTAGAATGAAACTTTTTCCACACTGTTTGCAGATGAACTTCCCAGATCCTGTTTTCTGAGCTTTTTTTCGAACGGAAATCGTTTTTGACTGTGTGCAACTGAAAGATTTTTCTTCAGTTATGAAATCCTGATGCTTCTCATCACTCAGATTTTTCTCTTTTTCATTCAGGTTTTGACTCTCTTCTTTCAGTGCCATCAGGTCTAAGGTGAAAGAAGACAAATACAAGTTAATCCTGGTTTAATGGCACAAAACTACAATTGTTCCATACACATTGCTCAAAAAAAAATTAAGGGAACACTTAAATCACATATTGATTCTCAATGACTGCAATTTTCAATTCTAAAAATTATTTGAAAACCTTTATTTATAAACATTTTATAATTTTTAAGGATAAATATTAAGTGATAAGTTAAGGGGAACCAAAATCAGCCCTCGGTGTAAAAACTTAAGTTACAAGCTGATCCAACTTGCATGAAGTTCATCACAGCTACACATAATAGAAGTCAGTAGAGTGTATGGCCCCCACATACCTATCTATATGCACTCTCCACAATATCTGGCCAATACCTGGATCAGGACATCAGTGAGATCCTGAAGAGTCTGTTGTGCTACTTGACGGCTGTGGATGCTCTGATAATATCCCAGAGATTCTCAAATAGATTCAGGTCTGGAGAACGAGAGGTCCAGTAATTGACATCAATACCTTTGTCATCTAAAGCTTGTCCATACACTCTTGCCTCACTAGGACAAACACTATCAGGCACCAGGTGGAAACCAGGACCCACTGCACCAGCATATGGTCTGACAATGGCTCGGAGGGTTTCATTGCAGTACCAAACAGCAGTAAAGGCACCATGGGCTAGAACGACTATGCTGCATGCAGCATAACATTGCCCATGCATCTCCAGATTTTGTCACATGTGCTCAGTGTGAACCTGCTTTGGTGTTCTCTGGCAAAAGCCAATCAAGCTGTAACAGTGCTGAGCTGTGAGCAAAGGTCCCACTAGAGGATGCTGAGCCCTCATGGCACGCTTATTAAGTATGTTTTTGACAGTTTATCCCTGACAATTTAGTCAGAAACATGCACACCAGTAGCCTACTGGAGATCATTTTGCAGGGCTCTAGCAGTGCTCCTCCTGTTCCTTCTTGCACAAAGGAACAGATACCGGTCCTGCTGTTGGGTTGTTACCCTTTTGCCTCCCTGTCTAGATCTCATTGGTTAACAGCCTATCTCTCGGTATCTCATTCATGCTCTTGAAACTGTGTTGGGAGACACATCAAACATCCTTGCGACAGCACATATGGAGATAGCGACAGCTATCCTGGAGGAGCTGGATTGCACGAGCAAACATTTTGGGATACAAGAACTGCATCATGCTACAGACAAGTGACAAGGACCCAAACAAAACATAAAACTAAAGACAAATCAGTCAGGAAGAATAATTGTCAACAACGGTCTGTTGCCAACACCTGCAAAATCATTCCCTTTTTTGGGTGTTGTCTAGCGGTTGCTTCTCCAGGGCACCTGATTCACAATCACCTATGCTTCTTAATTGGACAGATTGATATCCCTAACATTAAACTGACTTGGTGCTGTACTGTGATTAGGTGTTGCCTTAATTGTTTGGAGCAGTGTAATACAGAACCATCCCGTATTTAGGACATCTAAGTCATGTTCCATATTAACGCTGCTTTTTACATGGCATCAGAATTGCAGTAAATACGAGTTTCCTAGGTAAAATTGTGCTTGGATTTTGTGTATATCCACCTGGATAAAAGAAACCATTAAAAGATCTGGGCCCCGTTCCCCAAAACTTTCTTATCGCTAAGCAGTTCTTAACCTATTCCTTAACCTCTCATGAGTTTGGTTGTGTGGGCCGCGAGTTGAAAAAGGTTGGGAACCACTGGCGTAGGCTATTTCGTAATGTCATTAAACCGTTTAAATTGGCAATCACTTTTGATAATTAAAATCTGGCAAACAATTTGGCTCTATTTGAATTTAATCTAAATTTGGCTTTTTTATCTTGTATTGATTCAAAGACGGCACCGGCCACTGGCAGGAAAAATCATGGGGACACAGACAATTAGCTCTTTACAGGATATTTTTGAGCTTTGTTATCACCCAGCAGGCCAACAAGATTTTATTAGATACCTCGCATCTGTTGTATCCTGAGTACACACTGATGAATTCTGGACGGATATACAGTGTTATATTATGCAAGTATAACCAATATAAATATTCATTTTTACCATTGTCTATTAAATTAATTAATGAGCAAATGCAGGAAGATAAAGATAAATAAATGGTAATAGAGATTTGTGTTGTGTATTGGTATATGATATATGTACTGTTTTTATGATGTAGGTTTTTGGAATTGAAATGTGTTTTACTCTTTCATTTTATATGTTGTTATTTATTGATGTGGCAGCAGTTTCCCTAATCTAAAACACATTTCTCCTAAGGGATACAATAAATGCTACCTTGACCTTGATTGATCAGGCGTACATATCACGAAAAGGATACGCAGCCATAAACGTGCAGGTTATAGTGGACCATAGGGGTGTGATCTCCGACCTGGTGGCAAGGTCCAGCAAATCTTCAAGTTCCTCTGACGAGAAGCTTGGTGCCCTTTTTTTTTTACGTTGCTTCCCCATCATATTCTGTATCTCTCTCTATCTGTACATTGTAGATTGGTTACTGTTTTCAATAAAAAGCAACCTATGGCAATCAATACCGCATTAAACAGAAGTAACTGCAGCTGCTTGCCAATCAATACTGATTATAAAGTACCTTACCATTAATATAAAAGTGTATTACATCATTTTTATAAGTCGTTAAACCCATGTCAAGAAGTGGCACAAGTGGCAAAACGGGATAAGGAGGGTGAAAGATTAGCGAGGGATACCCGTTCGTCTAACCGTCACAACATATTTGTGTGAATATCGTGTGAACATATTACTGACAACTTGATAATTTAATTCATAGTCTATTTACTGATAACAAACTATTTTAAAATAAATGTTACTGGAATAATTTGAGGAACGTTTCATTTGCATAGAACGTGTTGTCTTTCCTAACACTGTAATGCACCTTCGCGTGAAGTGGAAAATCGATTCATGAGCAATCGATGCCAACTAATTAAGCACCCTCACTCTGGAAAGCGCCCTTGTAACGTGGGACGTAAGAGGCAGCGTGTTAAGAAGCTTCCTAAGGGACACTTCAGGGAACACACTTAGGAACAAACAACTTTGGTAAGATATATCTTTCGAGTCTTCTTAGCGCGCTAAGAGTGAGCGTTAGCGGGGAAACGGGCCCTGTATCCTTGATATGTGATCCTTATGGACCAGGCCTTAGCCATGTGATTCCCAAATTAACTTAAATTTCAATCATCATAGAGTGAATGTTTATCATTTATACATGTTTCGTCTTTGCCAAATTACACATTCAAATTAATTTAAACCATTCCTGGTCAAAGAGAGGTGAAAAAGAACTTAATTCAGTGCTTCAGTACTTATGTGTTATCTTCAGTTATCTCTTCACAGCAGTTCACAGTCGGTGTACTGTTTGAGTACATGAATTACTCCGGGATATTTGTTGGTTTGAACAGAGGGAGTGTCAGCCACATTAAAAAAGTTAACAGCTTAAGTCATTTGTGGATTAATGCGTATTGGAGATGCGAACAGATTAAAACGATTCAGTTCAATTTGGTGAACTGTTTCAAAAAGATCCGGTTACATCGAATGATTCGTTCGCGAACCGGCTATCACAAACTGCTTTGATTTCAACAGACACGGAAGAGAAGACAATGCTGAATGAAGTCGTAGTTTTTGCTATTTTTGGACCAAAATGTATTTTCGATGCTTCAAAAAATTCTAACTGACCCTCTGATGTCACATGGATTACTTTGATGATGTTTTTCTTACCTTTCTGGACATGGACAGTAGACCGTACACAAAGTATTAATGGAGGGACTGAGAGCTCTCGGACTAAATCTAAAATATCTTAAACTGTGGAACAACATTAGGGTAAAGTTATTAAATTTGTGGCATGTATAGTCTCAAGAGAAATTCACTAAAATATAATGTCCTCAAGAGGATGCAGGGTCTCAGGAGGTTAATAATGTTCGAAATTTATTGGACTACAAGCTTTTCTTGTGGTATAAAGGTACTTAGCAGAGACTTACTACCACATTTTGGCTGTTTTAATTTCTCGATTAAATTATCCTTTCATTTTTTTTAATAATTGAAAACAGTATTTATCATTTTAAGTTTTGAACATCAAAACAATTTATCTGTAACCGCTAATGGTTGAATATATTTGTAAAGTTATTTTATATCAGTATTTATGTATCAGAAAAATCTACTGTTTAGTCCTACATGAAAAACCCTCTTTATTTGATTCATGTGTTTGTTTTGTTGTATTTGTTTTATTTCTCATAATTTGATTATTTGTTGGTGATTGTTTAATTATTTTATAAATGAGTGTTTACTTTTCTAAGGTTATTTTGGGTATTTTTCAGACTATAAAATCACACCAAAGTATAAATCGCATCAGTCCAAAAATACGTCATGATGAAGAAAAAAAACATTTGTAAGTCGCATTGGACTATAAGTCTCATTTATTTAGAACGAAGAACCAAGAGAAAACATTACGGTCTACAGCCGCGAGAGGTTACAGGAGCACTGAGCAGCATAGAGCGCCCTCTCGCGGCTGTAGACCATAATGTTTTCTCTTGGTTCATTTCTCTTGGTTCATGTCAAATTAATTTTGATAAATAAGTCGCACCTGACTGTAAGTCGCAGGGCCAGCCAAACTATGAAAAAAAATTGACTTATAGTCTGGAAAATACAGTACCTTAGTTTTGGGGTTACTGTTCAATATGAGCTTGATACAATTGAGAATGAGGAGTTGTCGTCATAGCACAGAGCCCCTCCCCTCAATATCACAGTCTCAGGAGTTTAAAAGCCACAAGTCTTTGGAAAGTTACGAGGCTTTCTGCTGTGGCTGGGTCCATCTACAAGCCTCCAGGGGATGAAAACTGCGTTACTACTCGCCAAAGTAAGTTTATTCACACACGTTTTAGCGTGTTGTAATTACACATTGCATTTAGCAGACACTTCTTGACCAAATTGACAATTGTGTATTGTGCTTGGTGTGAGCTTGTTCCTGTAACGTCCCCTTTCTTTCACCTTATCTTTCTGCATTGCTTTACTTAATTCATTTCTTTCTCGTATTCGTAGATCCATCTCCGTTCCGCCGACATAATAAATGCACAAAAATTAAAGACCTCTGGAATGTTTAGTCGCGCCTGTGAAATTCTGAAGGCGTTGCCCCTGGCAACCGATAACGTGTCCTACCATCATGGCCGACCAGCTAAGACCCCTCCCAAATCAACCCAAATCGGCACGTGACTCCTCGCTCTCAATAGGAAAAAGCAAAAAATATACAAAGCTAGGTTTCCTACATTTTGGTGAAATAATAAAGGCAAAAAAAAGGCAAAAACTAATTCAATGTAGAGGGTTGTTCGTTAAAAGAGGCTAAGTAGGGCTGTGAAAAATATTCAATGCGATTTTTTTGTGCATCTTGTCTGTAAAGCTGCTCCTGTGATATGTAGTAAATCGCCAGCACATGCTTTCAGATGGAGTGACATTTCGCTAAGAAAAGCTGGGATTGAAGTCCAAAACCTGACTTGAAATAGCCTTACAATCTAAAGCGGTTCCATGAATGACATTTAAGTACAATCTAAAGCGGTTCCATGAATGGCATTTAAGTACATGCTATCTCACCAATTTGACCCAGGTTCAGTAAATTAAGGTAATTTGATATGTGCGTTTATTCTCGAGGAGCTCTTTATGTCGATCATAGATCAAATCAATCCACCGTGGCACACAGTGAATAGGTTTAACACATTTGAGATGTTCTCCTCAGTGAATAATTGACATATCACAGGTAAATTCTACATGTGTAAATGTTCGAAAGTCATTCAAATATATTAATTTTGCTGTCTGGAGGGGGCGAGGTTTATGCAAGTAAACAAGCATTGCTGAGTACATTTGTACTAAAGAGTCGGGGCTGGGGGGTTTAGACTGCAAATGAGTAGTTATTCACTTACCCTTTGGTTTTCTTTATGCAATATGGAGGAAAAAATAGATTTTGTTTGATACGGTTGCATTGTCAAGTAATAGATATTACTGTTTTTGATTGTCTGTTTGGATATTTAAGCAATGTCACATGAGGCACTGACTCCATGTCAAACGATTAGAATTCTCATATAACTTCTGAAAAATATCATTCATATTAATAAGGATCAAATGACTGGCTCCAGCTTTGAGAATTAAAACCAACCTGTTTGTTTCTCAGTGTCTTCTTGTTTGACTCTGAATGTTTCTTCCATCTTCACATCTTCACTCTCCTCTTTAATAAAAGCCATCTTTCAGTAGATCTCAGTTGCTTCAGTAGAAATTTCCTGTGTTTGGACACTTTGTCCTGATTAAGATGGGAAGAATTAACAGAAACTTTTTAATAAAATCCTAATCAGCTCCGTTGTTCAGTCTTCTGTGCATTAGTGAAAGAGTCAAGTCACAGAAAGTTAATAGCTTCAAATGAGCTGCTTAGACAGAAATTCTCAACACTAGCGTTACAAATGTTTACAATAAACGTATTCAGAATATGGGGAGCATAATGAGATGCATCTTTCCTCTTGGATGCGCTTTGCTCTAGTCATGACCCCGCTCGTGAACAAATCGATGTTTTGAACCGGTTCTTTTTTGAGCCAGTTCGCCAAATTGGACGAATTGATCGAAACAGTCTTGAGTAAGACTTGATCCACACTTTACTAAAGTTACGTTACTCTTTTTCACACATGCCTGACAGTTCTTCCGACTTTAAATCAATATGCCAGCATATATATTAGTCCTGTAACTCCAACGGCACTGAAACATGGCGAGCGATGCTGTGAGCGCGAGTGAATCGAAGAGTCGAATGAGGGGCGAATTTGGACAATAGAAATTAACTGTCCGAAAGAATCGGTTCGCTGAAAATAATCGGACTCCCCCTCACTACTTTGCGCACACACGAGCAAAAAAATAAAAACTTTCTCCAATGTTAGATAAAGCATTACACTACTATATTCAATCATATTTGAGTATGTTTACGTAACTAGTAAAACCTAAGTATTTGGCTTAACAGTTCGTATTGATTTACAACCTTTCAACGCTTAAAACCACAAACCTTTCTCTTTTTTTGGCGACTCTGGTGGGACAAACCTTTCTTAAGCTGTATCACAAAAGCAGGAGCGCGGGGCAGCCTTATGACGTCACGTCTCCACACCAAAATAAAAGTCATTCTCGCGCAGTGCTGTCCAAAATCACAAAAATGAATAAAAGTTAACATGCAAAAAGGTGTCCAGTGATGTGCTAAAATAACTACCAATAAGGAGCGAGTTGATCATCAAATATGTGCTTTTCCATTTAAAAGACAAAGCACTCCTGTTTGATTAATGGGAACAATTTATATACCAGGGCACCAAAACGTTTTTTTTTTTTCAGTTACACTTATAAAGTTATTGTGTCACAGCAAAAACTGTATTTAATTTACGTGCAACTGTTTTTAAATAAATACACAATTTTATTGTGGTCAGAAAAAAATATATTAATATTGCAAGCTTAATTAAAAGTTGACTTACTTCGTTTGACTTTGTAAATTAAGTCATGGAAATTAAAAGCAATTTTAAAGAAAAAGTGTCTAACGTTGTTTCATACAGACATATATCTAAACATCTGTCTTTTCACATTGCTTGAAAGGGTTGACACGACACATTATAAATTTAATTTATTAATTTGAATAGATCCTAAACATACTGGGCCCAACATCAAAAACTGAAGAAAGGGTTTGTTTTTTAATTGACATATTAAGTTTATTAATAATATACAACAGAGACAAATGGAAAGCCCAATGATCATGAAAATCACACACACACACACACACACACACACACACAAATAAGCAAAATTTAGCAGTCCCAGTCACAGTCCTGTCAGACCCATGTCACTATCAAGCTTACCACTGTCTTTTTGTCATGCAGTATCATTAAGATGTAGAAAAGAAAGAGGCAGGAGAAGATTGACACCTTTTTCAAGATAAATCCTGTAAATGAAGTTGAAAGCTGAAATTTGAAAAATTTTGGCATTAAACAACAGTAGCCTATTCCCATTAGATATTGTTTGCATTTATTTCATGATATTACTTTTCAATATTCACTGAGGTTTGCTAGTGCCACAGCTGTAACTGTTTGTCCCTATTCATATACCACTGCCCATTAGTACCACTTTAGGAGAGGAAGTTGCTGGAGGCATCAGTTTCAGAGAGAGCACAGGAAGGTTCACAGGTGAGCAATGAAATGAATGTTAGTTTCTGAAAGAGGTCTATGAAGGATAAGAGGCCATGTGTGTGTGTGTGTGTGTTTGTGTCATGGGTGGTGCTTATTTCCATCCCATGTGCACACGTGTGTCTGGTGTGTTTTCATTTCAAATGTTTTGATTAGGGTGTATGTGAGGATGTGGCCAGGAGTGTGGAAGACAGAGATGAAGTGGGAGGAAAAGGCAGACACGAAGCAGACAGACGAGAAGCATGAAGCCCTGCATTTTGTACCCCTCTGTCACTGTATTCATCATTTTTATTGTTTATAAACAAACCACATCCATCCCCCGCACTTTTGAAAAGCTTGCTACGCCCCTGTATGGAAAACATAGGAACAATGGAATACAGTTTTTATTTAGGTTACACCAAGCGCAAAACAGCGGTATTTGGAGAAGTGCTCAGACATCCAAAATATCGTCCCATACGAGCTTCCTGCAGCGGAGTGGCACAGAGACCTGAACTATACCTCCACGCACACATATGGACATTGTGAATTATCTTGTTTTTGGAGTAAGTTACTACACAATTAAGGAGTTTAAAACCCAAAAGTCTTTGGAAAGTTACGAGGCTTTCTGCTGTGGCTGGGTGCAGGACACTACAAGCCTCCAGGTGATGAAAACAGCGTTTTTACCATCCAAAGTAAGTTTGTTCAGATGCGTTTTAGAGTGTTGTAATTACACATTGCATTTAGCAGATACTTCTTGACCAAAATGACAAAGTAACTTAAATAACTGCGACTGTTTCGTAAACACTAGATTGTAACGAGATGTTCAATGGACACAAACGTTTCCAACATGTTTTGATGTAGGCTAAAGCTGTGTATGTTTAGTTATAATTTGATTTTAGCCCAATGACACATATTGTACCAGGTTTTTGTGCTGGGGGCTGCAAAGTGGACAAACCAGTTCTTGGTTGGCTAGGGTAGTTAAATGTGTGATTGCAAGATGTAAATGTCCTGGTTAGATTAAAGCCATTAACAGCGTGAATGCAAGCTGACTTCCATCGTAATCAAGATAATTCACAATGTCCATATGTGTTCATGGAGGTAAATGGTCCAGGTCTCTGTGCCGCTGCAGGGAGCTCGTATGTGTCAATATTTTGGATGCCTAAGAGCTTCTCCAAATACCGCTATTTTGCGCTTGGTGTGAGCTTGTGTTCCTGTAAGGCCCCCTTTCTTTCGCCTTATCTTTCTGCATTGCTTTACTTTCTTCTTTTTCTTTCTCGTATTCGTAGATCCGTCTCTGTTCCGACACCATAATAAATGCGCAAAAATTAAAGAGCTCTGGAATGTTTAGTCGCACCTCTGTTAAGTTTTGAAGGTGCTGCCCCTGGCAACCGATAACGTGTCCTACCATCATGGCCGACCAGCTAAGACCCCTCCCAAATCAATCAACCCAAATCGGCACGTGACTCCTCACTCTCAATACACAGAATGTACACATTCTACATTATGTAAACATATATACGCATAAAAATATGCTACGGTGAAACAGAGTGTACATGAATGGATGTAGGATACAGAAATGTCATGGATGTGAATAGGATGGTATCCAGTGGTAACAGGTAGATTATTGTATTAAATTCAGTGTGCATGTATAGTCCAGTGTTGAACTGTTAAAGTTAAAGTGCAGTGTGTGGCATACCATATTGTGGGAGTATGCTGTAGGGCAGGGTTATTCAAATCTTGCCCAGGAAGGCCAATGCACTGCAGACTATGAGGGCTTTTACACTGGGCTTGTTTGCTGCGGTCCGAGCGCGATTGTTCCCGGCACTGCCCGCAGCAATGATCTGCTTTCACACTCAATCGTTGTATCAAACCCAGGTGTGTTTGCAGTCACCTCACGTCATCGCAAATGCACATGGAAAACGCCTGGAGAACACAACTAGACTGAGCATAATTGTAGTTTTTTGTTATTTTGGTGTTATTATGCACAGCATAATAATTCATTTAAATTATTTAATTTTAATTAATTTAATTTAGACTTTTAGGAGTGTGTGGAATCAACCTAGCCTCTCTCGTGTGTTGAGGAAACAATGATATCGACAGTGTTACGCATGCGCGGGATACTTTACTTCCTGAACAAGTGCGCACCGGAGTCCGTGTTGCTTGCACATTCACGGGAACCGCGCCAAAGTTTGGGGGCAACCGAACTCAGAGCACCTTCTCGAGGTAGTCTCGGGTTCGGTACACCAGTGCGCACCAGGGTCCAATGACAGCGTTCATGTTAGCGATTTTTCATGCAAACCGTGCCCCGTTCCGCACTAAACTGCCAGTGGGAAAACCCCCTTTAGCTCTAACCCCAATCAAAAACACCCGAGCCTGTTAATCACTGTCTTTGGGATCATAAGAAAATAACAGGTAGGTGGGTTTGAGCTAAACTCTGCAGGGGAAGTCATGGCCTAACGGTTAGCGAAAGGTTGTGAGTTCGAGTCTCGGGCCGGCAGGAATTGTAGGTGGGGGGAGTGCATGTACAGCTCTCTCTCCACCTTCAATACCACGACTTAGGTGCCCTTGAGCAAGGCATCGAACCCCCAACTGCTCCCCGGGCGCCGCAGCATAAATGGCTGCCCACTGCTCCAGGTGTGTGTTCACAGTGTGTGTTCACTGCTCCAGGTGTGTGCACTTCGGATGGGTTAAATGCAGAGCACGAATTCTGAGTATAGTCACCATACTTGGCTGGATGTCACGTCACTTTCACTTTTTCACTTTCACTTTCAGTGCACTGGCCTTCCAGGGCAAGATATGAATAACCCTGCTGTAGTGTGTATTAGTTCTGTATTAGTTATGTTGTTCTATGATAGTGTTTTAATTCATACAGCAATGATTAAATAGAGTTTCTGTCATGATCCTGGCCTTTTCCTTCTTTTTTCATCCCTTACCTCCCTCTGCTGGTTGTTTTAGTCCTACTCTCACTCTTACCCCTCATTACCGTAAGCTGAATTCCATTCTCTCATCATCACACCTGTTCTCTATCTGTCTACTTTGCCTTCGCTATATCTAGCTCTCTTTTTGTGTCTGTGTTGTCGGATTATTGTTTAACCTAGATGCAACGGAGCTGAGTGTAACCGTTACTTCACTGTATTGTCCTGTCTAGTCTAGTCCTGCTCTGTCTAATCAGTGTTTCTTGTAAAGCCTCAGTTTAGCAGTTGTGTTTACCTCTTCTGTGCTGTACCCAGCGGTCTTCGTAGAGGTTTGCAGAGTACTTTGCTTCTCACCTGTGCCTCTGGTTCTCTCCGTTCAAGAGCCGCCCGGATCTCCAGCTGAAACCCTGAGTTAACCCTTTGAAGAAGCGGTCAAGGACCCTGAATTACTTTAGTGAATCTTTCAGTTCTGTTTGTCAGCCGTGCGGCACATCCTCTTTTTCTCATTAAACAAGACTGTACCTGCTTTCATCTCTGGACCCCTCTCTCTCATTACAGAATAATTAGACCAACGAGGAATGGATCAGGCTGGGAGTCACCCTTTCCAGACCGCTGTAGAGATGCAAGGAGCGTTGCTGGGAAGGCACGATGAGGAACTCGCCACAGCTCGCCGTATGGTGGACTCGTTATCCATTCAAGTGACAGAACTTACGCAGCATCTCCATTCACTTCAGAGGAACGATTCCCAGTCCGTCCTCCAGGATTCACCCGAGCCGCCGTTCGCCAGAGGTTTTGGTGGCCCTCCCTTGAGCGAGACATCTGCCGCTTTATTGTGTCTTGTCCAGTCCGTGCCCAGACGAAGGTCAGTAATAGACCCCTGCTGGGTATCTAAGACCCTTGCCAGTGCCATCTCGCCTCTGGGTGCAGATCGCCCTTGATTTCATCACTGGTCTCCCTCCCTCCAGAGGTAACCACGTTATCCATTATAGATCGCTTTTCCAAGGCCGCCCACTTTATTCCCCTCCCTAAGCTCCCCTGCGCCAGGGAGACCGCTCAGACAGTCGTAGGACACGTTTTTAGGATCCATGGTCTCCCGGAGAACGTAGTGTCTGACAGAGGGCCACAATTCTCCTCCCCCTTTTGGAAGGAGTTTTGCATACCTGTCAACCTTGAAGAAATTTTATGAGTACTACAACCCCCCTGTATCCAACCCCAACCCCCCCCTTAGTAGTCCATAAATGTTATACAATTACTGCAGTCACTCCAAACATTTTTTACAGGAGGCATAGCCCATGGAAACCTCTTCCAACAGAAAATCTTGTCAGAAATAAAAGTAAACTGAGGACATTATTTGTAAATAAATAAATTAAAACATTATATAAATTTGCAAAACCAGCAGTTACCTAAATAGCCAAAAAAGTTAGCAATTAAAAAAAAAAAATAATTTTCGATGTATAGTGTTTAAAGATGTATCAGTACAACTGTTAGACTGGAAAGACCAGTGACGATCAGGAATAGTCTGGTTGACAACCTGGAACAGGCTGGTGGCAGATGGAGAGATAGATGACAGCTCGGAAAGACGGCAACCGGGGCAGCGCGGGTCAGCAACCCTAACTGCACCTCCTGTGAAGGAGGACCCAAAGAAGCTACGGAACAAACATATGAGATATACCCCCAGAGGGGGTGGAGAATGAGCACCCCAGCCAGACAGACACAAGTGTAACGAACAACATCAATGAACAAACATTGACGAGAAAAGAGTGTTTTTGTGGAAAGATCTGCAAAAAAGAGAGAGGCCTGAAGATCCATCTAACAAAAATGAAATGTAAGGAGAGACTACAACCATCACAATGCTCAGGACTAGTGCCTGGTGAGACAGAGGAAGAGCAGTGGTGCCGTCAGTCCCTCCAAGCAGGCCATCGGAGAAGAGAAGGATAAAGTGGCCTCAAGCCTCTAAAACATCAGAGTGGCAGAAGTTCGACGAGGATGTGGATGCAGTGCTAGAAATAACGGCCAAAGGGGATGTGGAGAGGAGATTGAGATGAGATTGGGATGAGACAGCAAGGTGCATGGACTAGATGGGAGCAAGTTGTGGAGAGGAAGATCTCGTGGTCTGACCTGTGGAGGGCAGAACCACACCGCATCAAGTTCCTGGTCCAGGCGGTCTATGATGTTCTTCCCATCCCATCTAACCTGCACTGCTGGGGCTTGGCCGAATCACCAACATGCCCCCTCTGTCAGAAGAACAAGGGGACCCTTGAGCACGTTGTGACGAGTCAGCTGCCTCCTCCCTGATTGTCACCGGCACCCCGTCCTAAATCGCAGCAATTCACCAGGCTCCCGACTGGAGTGGGTGTGTGAGAGGAGTGATGGGGCACACCTGAAGGAAATTGAGCCTCATCACAGCTGCTGTTTAAAAGCCCAACGCGCCTGTCCTCGGGAGATCGGTTTCATCCCTGTGCATGCACACTGGTGTCCTCGTGGGTCCAGGAAGGGTTTTATTTTCTGTTAATAAAAGCCTCTCTGAGGCCTGACGCCACGCCCACTGTGTCTGTCTTGTGCTCCTCCAGCACAGATGCAGCGGAGAAAGCCTCTAGGTGGCTCTGGATTAAGAGAGCGGAACTGTGGTTGAGCTGCCAGGGCACAAGCTGAGGCTTGATCAACCTAAAATTTAAAAATAAAAATAAAATATTATATATATATATATATATATATATATATATATATATATATATATATATATATATATATATATATATATAAGAGATGGGTACCGAAACCCGGTATTAAAATGGCCCCGGGGCTAAATTAAGAAAGACTGTAGTATCAGTAAGATCTGACGGTACCGGTTCTGCTTTCGGTACTGGAGGGGGAAAAATTTATGTACTATGTATTTTTGCTTATTAATGTTATCGTGCACATTTTATCTCACGAAACATTTCTAATGTGCGATCATATTAAGACGTTTGTCTGTGAGATCTGCGAGATCTCTCATGCGTCACACACACACACACCACAACGAGCCCGGCGCATGCACAGATATGAAAACTCCCGCTTAATAAAGAGTGACGATGGCGAAGAGATTTGCTTTATAATGTTATTGTGCACATTTTATCTTAGCAAACATTTCTAAATTGCGATATTATTAAGACGTTTGTCTGTGAGATCTGCGAGATCTCTCATGCGCAGAGACTGTCAGTCACACACACACACCAAGAACAAGCGCGGCGCACACGCAGGGGCCGTTCACATATCACGTAGTTTGCGCGCTCAAGATCGTTATTTCAAATGTAGGCGTGCGGTATGCGCGCTCATAATGGAAGTGAAGCGACGCACACGCGGTGTGACGAACTCGTTTTTTCCAGGCGCGTCCGCACCGCATCGAGTTAAAAACATCTCAACTTTTCAGAATGCCGTAAGCGCACCACTGGTCATGTAACTTCCTCACCTTTTCTGTAACAACGTTAAAAAGCTCAGCCAAGATGAAGGAACAGCTGATAGCTGTATGTGGATTTTTTAAATTAATTTAGTAGCAGTGCTACTGCAAGCAGTTTTTAGTGCTGCAAATCCATTTATCCATTGCTGAAATTTCTGCGTCTTCGTGGAGAAAGCAGGTCATGGTTGCTTAGCAACGGCAGACTCCTCAGGAGCGCAAGTGCCCGAAGGCTTTGGGGGAAAAAAATCTGAAAGTGGCGTGTCTAGAGTTTTCCACAAGTTTTTAGACGCGATATGCAAACGGCCCCTTACAGTACAAAAACTGCTTAATACAAAGAGTGACGATGGCGGAGAGAGCAAAACGTTCCAAAGTGTGGTTATACTTCACTAGAGTTGATGCAGACAACGCTCGTTGTCACAAGTGCAACAACATTTTTGCACGTAAGGGCGGAAACACAAGCAGTCTGTCAAAGCATCTTTGAAAAGTACATTATGTGCAGACAGAGAAATGCAAAGTTTTCGACTGCCTAACACAATTTCAAAGTACCGATAAGAATACCGTTAAAGTACCGGACCGTTAAGCAGTATCAGTAAGAGTAGTAATACGTTGTTGTGTGAGTGTGTGTGTGTGTGTGTGTGTGACTGACAGACAGCCTCCGCGGCGTGCATGCGAGTTCTTGCAGATCTCACAGACAAACGTCTTAATAATATCGCAAATTAGAAATGTTTGGTGAGATAAAATGTGCACGATAACATTAAGCAAATCTCTTCGCCATCGTCACTCTTTATTATTAAGCAGGAGTTAACGTACAGTTAATGCATGTGCGTGTGCTTGTTGTGGTGTGTGTGTGTGTGTGACTGACAGACAGCCTCCGCGGCGTGCATGAGAGTTCACGCAGATCTCACGGACAAATGTTTTAATATGATCGCACATTAGAAATGTTTGGCGAGATTAAATGTGCACGACAACATTATTAAGCAAAAATACATAGTAACGTTACATTATTTTTTCCCCTCCAGTACCGAAAGCAGAACCGATACCGTCAGATCTTACTGATACTACGGTCTTTCATAATTTAGTCCCGGGGTCACGTTGGAGATCAGCCTACTACTGCTGTGCTGAGCACTGGTTTGCGTGACTCTGCGGTGTACGTCATCACGAAAGTAGCCAATGGTGTTCAGCTCTTTCTGATGGCTGTGCGCCGTCAGTGACAAATGTTGTTATGTATATTATTATTATAATATATATTATTATATCGAAAATGTGTTTAATAATCATATCACCGTTATTGAAAAAAAAATATTGCGATATATATTGATATTGAATTATTGTCCAGCCCTACATAAAAGACGACTAAATGTTGAGAAAGCCCAGAAAGGGCAGAAATAGAAGAAACACCCCGAAAGGGTTGACCAGTATTTGCAAATACAGCCCAGAAAGGGTAAAAGCTTAAAGTTATGAATACAGCCCAGAAAGGGTAAAAGCTTAATGTTATGAATACAGCCCAGAAAGGGTAAAAGCTTAATGCTATGAATACAGCCCAGAAAGGGTAAAAGCTTAATGCTATGAATACAGCCCAGAAAGGGTAAAAGCTTAATGTTATGAATACAGCCCAGAAAGGGCAAAATGTTACTGTTAAATAGCCCAGAAAGGGCAAAAGGTTACTGTTAAATACAGCCCAGAAAGGGCAAAAGGTTACTGTAAAATACAGCCCAGAAAGGGTTAAATGTGCACATAAGAAATAAAGAGTGAAGATAATAGTAACAGGCCTATAACAAGGCGAAAGAAACCGCTAAGTAGAGTTATATTAAAAAGGCTAAGCTATGGCAGCAAAAGCTAAAGAAAAATCCAGAAATATTTTTATGCAAGCATATACATGAGGCGATTCTCATGTATTAGGATGGCAAAACCTAGCCTTACAGGCAGAGACATCCGTCCAGGTGACAGACTGAGGAGAATTACTACTTTGGCTTCCCTCCAAGGAGGGGCTGCAGTTAGGAAACTTCACGGAAAGTGAAGTGGGTCTAGCAGTTTTGCGATGGATGCAAGAACTAGCAAAAAATGAAAGAGGTACAATACAATTGCAGTGCAAAACTCCAGAGGCAGAAAATATAATCCAAACTATTAGCAAAAAAAGATGAAGGAAAAATAGAGATTTATGACATGTGCAGTAAAGCGTTAAAAAGAGAAAAAGGACACTTGCGAGACATGGAAAGTTAAAAGATACCAAATTGGTTTTAACGATTTCGAACAAGTGGAAGAAATCCGATTGACGATGCCAATAATTGAAGATTAGGAACGAGATTGTTATTACCATTGCTCATCGAAACACCTTTATTCCAGAATAATACGAGCTACAAATAGGCAGAATAAGACTGCTTATTAGAGACAGTTTAATCGAAAGAATTGTAATACTAAATGGAAATAAACTAATGATAAGTGGCTCTGGAACAGCTGGGGCAATTTTCAACAAATAAGGTAAACAGCCATTACAGGATATTGAAAGTATGAGAGCCCAGCTCGGACCGCAACACATAGCGACAGTGAGAATAACTTCTGGCTGTCCACAGTGGAATTATGTAGCGCATACAATAATGACTGATTGCAGAGTCCAATTCTGTAGTGCAGAACGCTCCAGGTTAGAGGCCAGAACAATAACAATGGCATTAATAAAAGAAACACTAAGCAGGCAAGAAAATGAAATACATATGACTTTAATGGGAACGGGACAATTTGAACACCCAGTTAATTCGGTATTAGAAGGCATACTATTGGGAATTACAGATATGTCACAGGAAGGTCAATTGACCATAAATTTATTAATGACTAACATAAATCAGGATGAAATGGAAAAAATTCTTGAGAAAAGGGAGGACAACAACCAGCCAGGATCCTCTCAGCCATCGGGAATGTTCCTGCAGGGGACAGAAAAAAACAACAGCGTGAGGCAGAGTCTGAAGATGCATCCGAGGTAGAAACGAGGTAGAATATTAACACGACATTGGGACCAGAAGATTGTTAATGATAGAAGTTTAACTTACGGACAGATGAGATCAGCAAGCCGCTCCCCATCTGCCCAGAGAGTCGCTCGGACAGAAGGATGGTCTAACGGGAAAACAAACATTATTTCAAGAAGAATACGAATATAATAGAAAAATTGTTAAAGAACTGGAAAAAGTAGTTCATTCAATAAAATCAGAAATTAAAAATCTGAAAAAAGAAATAGAAATATTAAAATGTACAGAAGTAATAGGACTGGAGGACAGAATTAAGTACAGGTCCTTCTCAAAAAATTAGCATATTGTGATAAAGTTCATTATTTTCCATAATGTAATGATAAAAATTAAACTTTCATATATTTTAGATTCATTGCACACCAACTGAAATACTTCAGGTCTTTTATTGTTTTAATACTGATGATTTTGGCAGCTCATGAAAACCCAAAATTCCTATCTCAAAAAATTTGCATATCATGAAAAGGTTCTCTAAACGAGCTATTAACCTAATCATCTGAATCAACTAATTAACTCTAAGCACCTGCAAAAGATTCCTGAGGCTTTTAAAAACTCCACGCCTGGTTCATTACTCAAAACCGCAATCATGGGTAAGACTGCCGACCTGACTGCTGTCCAGAAGGCCATCATTGACACCCTCAAGCAAGAGGGTAAAACACAGAAATAAATTTCTGAACGAATAGGCTGTTCCCAGAGTGCTGCATCAAGGCACCTCAGTAGGAAGTCTGTGGGAAGGAAAAAGTGTGGCAAAAAACGCTGCACAACGAGGACCGGACCCTGAGGAAGATTGTGGAGAAGGGCCGATTCCAGACCTTGGGGGACCTGCGGAAGCAGTGGACTGAGTCTGGAGTAGAAACATCCAGAGCCACCGTGCACAGGCGTGTGCAGGAAATGGGCTACAGAGAAGCAGCACTGGACTGTTGCTGTGGTCCAAAGTACTTTTTTCGGATGAAAGCAAATTTTGCATGTCATTCAGAAATCAAAGTGCCAGAGTCTGGAGGAAGACTGGGCAGAAAGGAAATGCCAAAATGCCTGAAGTCCAGTGTCAAGGACCCACAGTCAGTGTTGGTCTTGGGTGCCATGTCAGTTGCTGGTGTTGGTCCACTGTGTTTTATCAAGGGCAGGGTCAATGCAGCTAGCTATCAGGAGATTTTGGAGCTTCATGCTTCCATCTGCTGAAAAGCTTTATGGAGATGATTTCATTTTTCAGCACGACCTGGCACCTGCTCAGAGTGCCAAAACCACTGGTAAATGGTTTACTGACCATGGTATTACTGTGCTCAATTGGCCTGCCAACTCTCCTGACCTGAACCCCATAGAGAATCTGTGGGATATTGTGAAGAGATAGTTGAGAGACGCAAGACCCAACACTCTGGATGAGCTTAAGGCCGCTATCGAAGCATCCTGGGCCTCCATAACACCTCAGCAGTGCCACAGGCTGATTGCCTCCATGCCACGCCGCATCGAAGCAGTCATTTCTGCAAAAGGATTCCCAACCAAGTATTGAGTGCATAACTGAACATAATTATTTGAAAGTTGACTTTTTTTGTATTAAAAACACTTTTCCTTTATTGGTCGGATGAAATATGCTAATTTTTTGAGATAGGAATTTTGGGTTTTCATGAGCTGTATGCCAAAATCATCAGTATTAAAACAATAAAAGACCTGAAATATTTCAGTTGGTGTGCAATAAATCTAAAATATATGAAAGTTTAATTTTTATCATTACATTATGGAAAATAATGAACTTTATCACAATATGCAAATTTTTTGAGAAGGACCTGTAGGGTTGTGATTGTCAGGTTGCAAAGCAAAGACAAACAGTCAGGATCGGCCAGCAAATCCTGGATTTACAACTTCTTACAGACAGTTGAAATTGTATCTTCACAAGAAACTGAAGAAAACCAGAATAGTGTACATGCGAAATTGCTGGAATTACAATTAACAGAAGCAGTTGGAAAACAAGAAGTCGCACGAAGACCAGAGTGAATATACAGAACGGATAATGAAAGCGGCTGAGAATGCGCAGCTGAGCCGAGATGCCACTATGAGGCTAGTATCACCCCGGAGGCTTTGGATAAGACGAGGAATTTGACAGGTATAGAAGATAAAATTAAAGAATGGACAAAACCCTCATTAATGCCCAGAAAGAGCAAATACCTTTATTAGGATTTTGGCTTTCTATGGAATGGGAGATCCCTAATGCTGACAAAGTTCCGTTGCTGAGGCATGTAGGAAGAAGAATCCCAGGTGGGTGTAATTTAGTTATGCTGCTGAATAATGCGACCAGAGAAAAAATAGAAGAAAAACTAGCTGAGTATGATCTTGGTACAAAATATGTAAAAACAATGAGGAAATTTACACCAGAAAATAAACAAGCTCAAGGGCTACAGTTTAAAAAAAACGTTAACAACAATAAATTAAAAAAGCCAGAAAGCCAGAAAAAATATGAAGCAGAATATCACAGTGAAACAAGGAAGGTAAAAGGGTTAGTTCGCCCAAAAATGAAAATTATGTCATTAATAACGCACCCTTATGCTGTTCCAAACATGTAAGACCTCCTTTTATCTTCGGAACACAGTTTAATATATTTTAGATTTAGTCCGAGAGCTCTCAGTCCCTTCATTGAAGCTGTGTGTACGGTATACTGTCCATGTCCAGAAAGGTAAGAAAAACATAATCAAAGTAGTCCATGTGACATCAGAGGGTCCGTTGGAATTTTTTGAAGCATCAAAAATACATTTTGTTCCAAAAATGGCAAAAACGATTACTTTATTCAGCATTGTTTTCTCTTCCGTGTCTATTGTGAGAGACAGTTCAAATCAAAGCAGTCTGGATATCCGGTAAAATTTTCTAATTTTACATGCAAGTATTGTCACAGTGTCTGGTTTGTTGTTCCCCGGGGTTCCACTAGATGTCCTCCTTCTCACGGTGTCTGTCCCAGATCACTTCCTGTTTCCTTATATGGTCACCTTCCTCCTTGTTGTGTAATTGATTGTTTCCCCAGCTGTCTCCTGTTTCCCCATTATCCTTCTGTGTATAAATACCCAGTCTGTCTTAGTCTGTGTTACGGAGTCCTTGTTTAAATGTTACCGTTATTCATTCCCGTCATCCTTGTCTTGCCTTGCGTTAGTGTCTTGTTTATGTCTGCTTTGATCTTCTGGTTTTGACCCTGCCTGGACTGTTTACCCTTTTGGATTATCCCTAATAAACGATGTACCTGCAAATTGGTTCCTTCTTCGTGTTTTCCTAACACCTAACGTGACAGAAGGACTCCGTCACACAGAGAACCAGCGGTATGTCTGCTCATGCCTCATCCCCAGCCACAGGGCGGGACAGAGGTGGTTTTGATGGAACTCGCCTGGTGGTTTTCCGGGGGACCAGGGGAAGTCGCCGAGGAGGGAGTGGTCGAGAGGAGATTCAGCAACAATCTCAACCATGGCCTCCCTTCGACCCAGGGCTCGTGTGGGATGGATCAGACCCACCCTCTCACCATGGCAGACGGAGAGGTGAGAAGAAGCGCACGCCCGCCATGGTAACGCCACAACCCAAGATGGCCGCCAGCCCAGCGCCACAGCACCAAGTGGTCGCTAGCCCAGTACCACAACACAAGATGGCCGCCAGCTCCGCGCCACAGCACAAGATGGCCGCTGACTCATTCTTGGATTATTTCGCTACGCTATCAAGGATCCTAGAGGTTCCCAAGACGGGTCACGTCATGGCTGCTGAGCCAGCACCTCAGCACAAGATGGCCGCCAACCCAGCGCCACAGCACAAAATGGCCGCCAGCCCAGCGCCACAGCACAAGATGGCCGTCAGCCCACCGCCACAGTACAAGATGGCCGCTAACCCAGCGTCAATGCCCAAATTGGCCACCGGTCCAGCGCCACAGTACATTTACATTTACATTTAATCATTTAGCAGACGCTTTTATCCAAAGCGACTTACAAATGAGAACAATAGAAGCAGTCAGGTCAACAAGAGAACAACAACAGAATACAAGTGCCATGACAAGTCTCAGTTAGTCTAGTATAGAACGCATAGCCAGGTATATATATTTTTTTTTTTTTTTTTTTTTTTTTTTAAATGAAAAAAAGAGAGAAGAAAAGGAAAAGTACTGGTGTTAGTAGGTTAAGTGCAGGCGAAAAAGATGAGTTTTTAGATGTTTCTTGAAAATGAGTAAAGACTCAGCTGTACGAATTGAGATTGGGAGGTCATTCCACCAGCTGGGCACAGTCCAGGAAAAGGTCCGTGAGAGTGATTTTGAATTTCTTTGGGATGGCACCACAAGGCGTTGTTCACTTGCAGAACGCAAACTTCTTGAGGGCACATAGGATTTAACCAGTGAGTTTAGGTAAGTTGGTGCCGTGCCAGTGGTCGTCTTGTAGGCAAGCATCAGTACCTTGAATTTGATGCGAGCAGCTACTGGTAGCCAGTGTAACCTGATGAGGAGAGGAGTAACATGAGCTTTTTTTGGCTCATTGAAGACAACCCTCGCTGCTGCATTCTGGATCATTTGCAGGGGCTTGACAGTACATGCAGGAAGGCCCGCCAAGAGAGCATTACAATAGTCCAGTCTAGAGAGAACAAGAGCTTGGACAAGAAGTTGGGTTGCTTGCTCTGACAGGAAGGGTCTAATCTTCCTAATGTTGTATAAGGCAAACCTGCAGGACCGGGTCGTTGTAGCAATGTGGTCAGTGAAGCTTAATTGATGATCCATCACAACTCCTAGGTTTCTGGCTGTCCTCGAAGGAGTTATGGTTGACGAGCCTAGCTGTATAGAGAAGTTGTGATGAATCAATTGGTTAGCTGGAATCACCAGTAGTTCAGTCTTTGTAAGGTTAAGCTGAAGGTGATGGTCATTCATCCAGCTAGAAATGTCACTCAGACAGGCTGAAATGCGAGCAGCTACCGTCGGGTCATCAGGCTGGAATGAGAAGTAGAGTTGGGTGTCATCAGCATAGCAGTGATAAGAAAAGCCATGCTTCTGAATGACAGATCCTAAAGATGTCATGTAGATGGAGAAGAGAAGTGGTCCAAGTACTGAGCCTTGAGGAACCCCAGTAGCAAGGTGGTGTGACTTTGAAACATCACCCCTCCAAGACACACTGAATGATCTGTCAGAAAGGTAGGACTTAACCCACAGGAGAGCAGTTCCAGAGATTCCCATCTTTCTGAGGGTGGACAGGAGAATCTTGTGATTAACAGTGTCAAAAGCAGCAGACAGGTCCAGTAAGATGAGTACCGAGGATTTTGAAGCTGCTCTTGCTAGTCGCAGGGCTTCAGTAACCGAGAGCAGAGCAGTCTCAGTTGAGTGGCCACTTTTGAAGCCAGATTGGTTGCTGTCCAGGAGGTTGTTCTGTCCAAGGAACATAGAAAGCTGGTTGAACACAGCCCGCTCAAGTGTCTTTGCAATGAATGGAAGCAGGGATACCGGTCTGTAGTTTTCAAGAAGCGCTGGATTTAGAGATGGTTTCTTGAGCAGTGGGCTTACCCGAGCCTGCTTGAATGCTAAGGGAAATGTTCCAGATTGAAGAGAAGAGTTGATAATGTGAGTAAGTGAAGGTATGACTGAAGAAGAGATCGCTTGAAGGAGGTGAGTGGGGATAGGATCAAGTGGACAAGTAGTAGGATGATTGGACATGAGAATTTTGGAGACGTCCATCTCTGAGAGTGGGGAGAAGGAGGATAAAGAGTGTGCATCAGTCATTGTGAAGTTTTCCTCAGTCTGCGGTGTGGAGAATTGGTCACTGATGGATCTTGTCTTATTTGTGAAGAAAGCTGCAAAGTCGTCCGCTGTAAGAGTCGATGGAGGAGGTGGAGGCGGCGGATTAAGAAGAGAAGAGAAAGTCTTGAAGAGTGTCCGAGCATCACAGCAGCTGTTAATTTTGTTGTGGTAGTAGGATGTTTTAGCTGTGAAGACATTTGCAGAGAAGGAAGAGAGGAGAGATTGATACACACTGAGGTCCATAGAGTTTTTTGATTTCTGCCATTTCCTCTCTGCAGCCCTGAGTTTAGAGCGATGTTCTCGGAGAACCTCAGACAGCCAGGGGGCAGATGGGGCAGTGCGTGCTGGTCTAGACAACAGTGGGCAAAAGTTGTCTAAGCAAGATGTTAAAGTGGAGCAAAGAGTGTCCGTAGCACTGTTAATGTCCAGAGCAGAAAACTGAGAGAATGGTGGAAGAGAGGATGAAACCACAGCAGATAGGTGAGATGGAGAGAGTGAGCGTAGGTTCCGTCGAAAGGTGACCTGCGTTGGAGTGTGTGCCACTTCAGGAGTAAGTGCTAGGTTAGCAGTAATGAGGAAGTGATCAGATGTGTGCAGTGGAGTAACTGAAGTGGTGTCCACAGAGCAACAGCGCGTGTAGATGAGGTCAAGTTGGTTGCCCGATTTGTGAGTCGCTGTAGTGGACACTAGCTTGAGATCAAATGAGGTGAGCAGAGTTTTGAAGTCAGCAGCCTGGGGT
The DNA here is from genome assembly GCF_003368295.1 of Carassius auratus. Lineage (NCBI taxonomy): Eukaryota > Metazoa > Chordata > Actinopteri > Cypriniformes > Cyprinidae > Carassius > Carassius auratus. The sequence continues at coordinate 23,209,572 of NC_039271.1, read as the reverse complement.
TTATCTAAGTGGATGTTGAAGTCACCAAGCAGTACCAGAGGAGTACCATCTTCAGAAAAGTTTGATAGCAGCACATCCAACTCCTCCAAGAAGTTTCCCAGTGGACCTGGAGGACGATAAATGACCACAAAGTGAATTTTAACAGGGTGGGTTACAGTAATGGCATGTGATTCAAATGAACCAGTACCTGTAGATGATGGCTGAAGTTCAAATTTCCATTCTTTGGATATAAGGAGACCCGTACCTCCACCCCTCCCAGTGGTACGAGGAGTGTGGGAACAAGTGAAATTAGTAGAGAGTGCTGCAGGGGTGGCAGTATCTTCAGGTTTGATCCAAGTCTCTGTCAGTGCCATGAGGTTGAGACCGGAATGGGTAGCAATAGAGGAAATGAAGTCTGCTTTGTTAACTGCAGACTGGCAGTTCCAGAGACCAACTGGAATAGAGAGCATAGTAGTAGAGGTCAGAGGGACATGACGTAGGTTTGTCAGACAGGCCTTCCTGCGACGTACATAGCGTGCTCTCAGAGTGTTAGTAGTGATAGTAGAGATCTGAAAGCACATAGTGACTACAAGTGTGAGATATTTGAGAGGCTATACAAAAAGTAAATAAAGAGAAAAGCAATACTCAAGTGCCCCGTCGGTGTCCTTGCTCGGTGGAGTCGCACAGGTAGAGTCGATTGTCTTTACACTCGTCGGTCTTCACACGAGGAGGGATCACACGAGGGTTGCCGCGACCGCTGCCGCGGTGAAACCTAGTGCTTTGTATTAGCCTGATTACCTGTGATTGAAGTCAGCTGGACACGCCTCGCTATTTAGCAGATCGAAACCAGGCAGTCCCGCGATAGGCAAATGCAAAACCAAGCGCCACTTTCAGCACGTATTAACCAGGGTAAGACACACAATTTAAACCCTAAAACTTTCCTAGCAATGATGATCACACACTAGTCTGATGAGAAAACAAGACAAAACACTCACAAGCTGCTGTCCTTCTATGTTGCTCGACTGTTTCTTCTGACAAGTGCTTTCCAAACAGCTAATTAAGTACTTTCACTGGCTTTGGCCACGCCTCGCTATTTAGCAGATCGAAACCAGGCAGTCCCGCGATAGGCAAATGCAAAACCAAGCGCCACTTTCAGCACGTATTAACCAGGGTAAGACACACAATTTAAACCCTAAAACTTTCCTAGCAATGATGATCACACACTAGTCTGATGAGAAAACAAGACAAAACACTCACAAGCTGCTGTCCTTCTATGTTGCTCGACTGTTTCTTCTGACAAGTGCTTTCCAAACAGCTAATTAAGTACTTTCACTGGCTTTGGCCACGCCTCGCTATTTAGCAGATCGAAACCAGGCAGTCCCGCGATAGGCAAATGCAAAACCAAGCGCCACTTTCAGCACGTATTAACCAGGGTAAGACACACAATTTAAACCCTAAAACTTTCCTAGCAATGATGATCACACACTAGTCTGATGAGAAAACAGTACAAGAGGGCCGCCAACCCAGCGCCACAGCACAAGATGGCCGCCTGAGTCTCCAGATAAGGTGCAAGACGCTGTCCCGGAGGCAGAGGCGGTGCACGATGCTGTCCCAGAGGCAGAGGCGGTGCTCAATGCTGTTCCAGAGGTCGAGGCGGTGCCCGACACTGTTCCAGAGGCCGAGGTGGCACCCGATGCCGAGGCGGTGCCCGAGACTGTTCCGGAGGCCGAGGCGGTGCCCGAGACGGTGCCTGATGCCGAGGTGGCGCCCGATGCTGTTCCAGAGGCCGAGGTGGTGCCCGAGGTCGAGGCAGCGCCCATTGCTGTTCCAGAGGCCGAGGCGGTGCCCGAGGCCGTTCCCGAGGCAGTTACCGAGGCGGTGCCCGAGGCTGTTTCGGAGGTCGAGGCGGTGCCCGACACTGTTCCACAGGCCGAGGTGGCACCCGATGCCGAGGCGGTGCCCGAAGGCCGTTCCCGAGGCACTTACCGAGGCGGTGACCGAGGCTGTTCCGGAGGTCGAGGCGGTGCCCGACACTGTTCCAGAGGCCAAGGTGGCACCCGATGCTGAGGCGGTGCCCGAGGCTGTTCCGGAGGCCGAGGCGGTGCCCGAGACGGTGCCTGATGCCGAGGAGGTGCCCGAGACGGTGCCTGATGCCGAGGCGGCGCCCGATCCAGTTCTGGAGGCCGGGGCGGGGCCCGAGGCTGTTCCCAATGCAGTTACCGAGGCAGTGCCCGTTGCTGTTCCAGAGGCTGAGGCGGTGCTCGAGGCTGATCCCGAGGCCGTTACCGAGGTGGTGCCCGAGGCCGTTCCGGAGGCCGAGGCGGTGCCCGAGGCCGTTCCCGAGGCAGTTGCCGAGGCGGTGCCCGAGGCTGTTCCGGAGGTCGAGGCGGTGCCCGACGCTGTTCCAGAGGCCGAGGTGGCACCTGATGCCGAGGCGGTGCCCGAGGCCGTTCCGGAGGTCGAGGCGGTGCCCGAGGCTGTTCCAGAGGCCGAGGCGGTGCCCGATCCAGTTCTGGAGGCTGAGGCGGTGCCTGATGCCAAGGTGGTGCCCGAGGCTGTTCCAGAGCCAGGGCCAGTCACCGAGGACCCTCCAGAGCCAGGGCCAGTCACCAATTACCCTCCAGAGCCAAGTCAAGTCACTGGGTGGTCTGCTGCTCCGTTCCGGGGGACTCCGGTCTCAACCACGGGGACGTGGTGGCCGTCCGCTCCGCCCTGGAGGGCTCTGACTTTGACCACAAGGTTGTGGTGGTCCTCCGCTCCGCCCTGGAGGGCTCTGACTTTGACCACAAGGCTGTGGTGGTCTTCCGCTCCGCCCTGGAGGGTTTTGACTTTGACCACAAGGCTGTGGTGGTCTTCCGCTCCGCCCTGGTGGGCGCCTCAACAGGTCCTTCAGGGATTTCTGTGTGTTGTTTTGGTTTCTGTTATGTTTCTGTCTGTTCCCCTCAGTTTGTCTGGCCCTCCGTCCCTCCCCCTGTACCTCCTCCGGCCCTCCTCCCTCCTGGTGTCCTTGTTTTATGTTTTCATTTCTGGTGTTTGTCCCCCATGTCTTCTTTTTCCGGCCCTCCGTCCCTCCCCCTGAGCCTCCACCTGTCCGCCTCCCTCCTGGTCTCTGTGTTGTGTTTTGTCTTGGAGCGTCTGGGAGCCGCTCCGTAGAGGGGGGGTACTGTCACAGTGTCTGGGTTGTTGTTCCCCGGGGTTCCACTAGATGTCCTCCTTCTCACGGTGTCTGTCCCAGATCACTTCCTGTTTCCTTATATGGTCACCTTCCTCCTTGTTGTGTAATTGATTGTTTCCCCAGCTGTCTCCTGTTTCCCCATTATCCTTCTGTGTATAAATACCCAGTCTGTCTTAGTCTGTGTTACGGAGTCCTTGTTTAAATGTTACCGTTATTCATTCCCGTCATCCTTGTCTTGCCTTGCGTTAGTGTCTTGTTTATGTCTGCTTTGATCTTCTGGTTTTGACCCTGCCTGGACTGTTTACCCTTTTGGATTATCCCTAATAAACGACGTACCTGCAATTGGTTCCTTCTTCGTGTTTTCCTAACACCTAACGTGACAAGTATAGCCGAAATCATTCAGTCACTATTTCATATTTATGCCGTTGTTCTTTCTCCCTTTCCCCCGTGATTTTGTCTATATAGCGAATATAAGACGACCCCCCATTTTTCAGCCTATTTTTAGGACAAAAAAACTTGTCTTATATTCGGGTATATACGGTAATTATAAATCAATTGTCATAATATTGAACAATATTACTGTTTGTTGTTGTATTTTTCAAAACTTGAAACTTTGTGTGTGTGCGCGTGTGTATGTGCCTATCTCAAACAAGTAGCCCTCAAGACTATTTTATCCCTTCAGGGAGCCCTCACTCACAAAAAGGTTGGAGACCCCTGCCGTAAGAACAAAAATTAAAAAAGGCAAAAAGATTAGGAGGACTAAGGTAATTCAAAAGATGGAAAAACGTTCTAAATTGAACGAGGAGGAAACATGGAAAACTAAGAAGGAGCGAGTCAACTCTGATACAGAATGAAGGTTAGCTGGCCAGTTGAAACAGAGACTGTGTGACCCAAAAGTTAAAGAAGAAAATGAAAATGTATATATTTAATAATTCCTGGAACAAAGTATTTGATTAACACATGCAGAAATTTCTGTCTCAACTGAGCCTTGAGAGTTAAATAGTACAATAGAGGTACAAACATATGACGGACAAGTTAAAACAGAAAAAACATGCGAACGATATGGAACTATGATTGAAAGTTCTGAAAATGTATTAGTAGCAAAAGATCTGAAAAAAGTTTTAAGATTAAAGCCGGTTAATTATGAGCAACAATTAAGAAGAATCGAAAATGAAATTAAAGGTTTACAATGGGCTAAGGAGCGGTTAATGTCAGAGCTACGTACGGAGCAAAAATGACTGCGGCAAGGTAGATGATAGGTTTACACATGTTATTGAGGGTGGAATTCATAAACCACAAAGGCAATACCCAATTAATAAAAACGGAATGGCAGAACTAACTTTGACCATAAAAGAGCTCGAAGAACAGGGAGTTATAAAACAAGTTAAAGGAGCTATTACTAACTCGCCGATCCAGTCAGCTGTGAAACCGGACGGGACATATAGATTTCTAACAAACTTTAAGCCTTTGAATCATTTAACAAGACCGGGTAAACGTTATGTAATTAATGCGTGAGATACAGTTGAAAAAAATACGAGATGGACAGTTTTATTCAAAAATTTATTTTGCCAGTGGATTCTACTCGATTCCTCTAGCCGAAGAAAGTCATGAAAACACTGCTTTTACTGTAAACAACAAACATTATGTTTACCGACGTTTGTTGATGGGTCATTAAAACTCGCCTATAACTTTTCAATTGGTAAGGTGTGAAATTCTGAAAGATTTAGACGTTGAACTTTATATAAACAACATATTAATCGTGTCAAATGGAGAACGAGAACACGTAAACATTGGAACAGAATTGTTGCAACGACTTGAGTAAGCAGGTTTGAAAACAAATATAAAAAAGACACAATTAATGACTGATATAGTTGAATTTTTGGGATTTTGGATTTCAGCAGGTAACAGAGGCCCCACAACTTAACTTGAGACCCCAAAAACAGTTAGACAGAGCCAGCAAACAATGGGGTTACTGGGTTATGTTAGACTTAATCCCTCACTTTAGCCAGATGTCTAAACTTATTCTTGAGACTATCAAAGGTGGATGCTTGAAATGGACCGAAAAAGCTAAAGAAGCGTTGATAGAAATTAAAACGGCTATTTTAAACTCAGGACAGCTGGAAGGAAGAAATGATCAGAAAAATTTAGAAGCTGACTTGGAAACAGACGAAGCAGGTTACCAATTAATAGTAAGAAATGGAAAAAAGTAACATACCTGAATTATGACTGGAAGCTGGGAGATCCCAGAACTTAAATTTACTGGTGTGGAGAAGCAGCTGGCAGCACTTAGCAAATGATATTCCGAGCTGAAAGGCCTGGCAAGGGGCCAGAAAATATTTATTAACACAAAACAGCAGTATTAGCTCATGTCTCCAAAAACAATGTAAAGGATGCCCATGCGCTTAATAGCCAATGGCAGAAATGGGAAAGTATGCTTCTAGATCCAGATCTGAAAATCAGACAAAAGGAACTTAAAAAATGACAGAAAAAGAAATTAGAGCTTTATAAAAATACAGTTGTTTTCACAGATGGCTCAAAAACGGCCGCAGACAAGGAAGCTCACTGGGCTTTCATTCTGAAACAGAGCAACATGGTCATAGCTTCAAAAGAGGGAGTAGTGCAAGGCACAGGACAGTACACAGAGCTCATGACAGTGTTACAGGCTTTGAAAACACTGAAAAACTTGGATATTTACAGGCCATAATAGTGACGGATAGCAGTTGCAACAGAAATTAATGACAATTTGCAAATCCAGAATAAGAACGGTTACACCAAGTCAAAAGGTAAGCAAATTGAACACGCACCATTATGGCAAGAGATAATAAGTGATTTTGACGTTACGGTTATACATCAGCCGGGATATTCCTAGGTAGACAAAGGAAATAATGAAGTTGATAAATTAGCGTGCATGAGACGAATAGTAGTGATTAAAGAAACAGAAGGAAACATAATACAGACAATACTTAACCAAATTATGCACCCAAGTGTAAATTTAGTTTGCAAAGTTTTGACAGATAATAAAATACATATTTCTAACTGAAGACAGAAATATAGAAACATAAGGTTAAATTGTGAACAGTGCATGCGTAAAGGCTATAATAAAACAATACGAAGTGATTTTGGAGCTATTATACCAGACAGAGTGAACCAGGCATGGTCTTTGGACATCGCTGGACATTTGATCCTGAGGTCTAAAGACGGTAATAAATATCCATTGGTGGTAGTAGATGGCTTTACGGGCCGAATTTTGGGAAAGCCTTTAAAAGAGACAAATGCAAATGCAATTATTAAAGATGTCAATTAATTACTGGTAGCTTGGGGCTGGCCAGAAAAAATTAGGGTTGACAACGGCACAGATTTTATAGGAAAACAGTTTGAAGACTTTGTAACTGAAAAACATATCAGTTTAATTAAATCTATAAGATTGCCCAGAGTCAAACGCAATAGCTGAGAGATCTATAGGGATTCTAAAAAGCCGGAAACGGGCCAATTGTAATCATGATAGATGGGATGAATATATGGAAGATTTAATGTTTTATGTTAATCTTACAGAGATCAAACGCCAAAAGACCAGCCAGAAGACTCTTGCCGAGTAGGAGACCACGTCTGGATCAGGTTAGACAATAAACATAAAAATAAACCAGTTAAAGATTTAATTACTAAGAAGGATAAAATAATTTAAGTAGTTGATAAACATACTGTGGAATTAGCAGATAATGGCCTCTGGAGTAAGAGGAATTTGGTCTTGGTTAAAAACTAAGGACAAGAAAATTTTATTCAAACAGGAAGATTATCAATTAGATAAGGATGAGCTTATTAAATTGATTGAGATTAATTACCAGAGAGGTGTGATTAGAATTTAAACTAATCTAATGAGAAGATGCGATGCTAATTATATAGCGAAGGATATTGAGCATGAAAAAGCCAGACAGACAGGTAGATTGCATAAACCTGTTAAGCTGACATGTGATATAGCATATGTATGTGTATGCTATTTGTGGTAGTTTTGGAGAATACCTGTGGTGGGAAGCACCAGCGATAAGCAAGACCAAATCCAGGGAGGAATTAAAAAGCAATAAAAAAAATAGTAAACCTCTAACTATGCCAAGAATAAAGAGGGAACAATATTACAAAACTCCTGGAGGAATAAAAGCAGCTTTGTGTGTTCTCTGCCAAGAATGTAGAATTAGTTTCCCTAAAGTTGAAGTAATAATGACACAGCGGCTTGGAGAAAAGTAAACCGTTTGTGATTGTTTGTGGACAGGGAATATGTGATTAAATGCGATGTATGTCTCGATGACATTAAAACACCGTAAATTGCTGGTACATGGCAGACATAAAGTTTGGTCTTGGAACAAGACCTATGGTGATTTATCTAGTACAGACAAAATTGAAGGTTCAAGATTGCACGTTGATAACATGACTTATCAACAACAGCTGGGAAATTCAGGCGTCGATTATCGATGGTCATACCATATTAAGAGAAATATGGATGACATTCAAAATAAATGGCTCCTAGTTGACCCCGAAGGTCTGGGAACGGAGCTGGAGTGCTTGAAAACTTGCTTTGACGAGAAGGTCAAAGCATGCCGGCCAGATATAAGGGAACTGGAATTATCTGGTCCGTAGGCACCGTTGCTAAAACGCTATTAGAAAGTAATATAGGTGAGTGAATAATGGCACCTAGAATTGATTTTCTGAGACGTGGACAATCCAATGACTCAAATAGCAATGTGCGTTGCCAATTTGGACAATTAGATGAAGAAAGATGTCCAAATAAACTAATAGTGAAAAGAAGCAGAGTTCTGTGTGTCCCGATTGCATTCTGGAGACAGAAGAGCCAGCAAGCTGCTGTATTATCTCCGGGCAAAAAGCCAATTATGGAAGGGTTACAGCAGCCTTCTCTGAATACATGTTTTAAACTAATGGTGTAAGTTGTTTAAAACATGACCACCACTTCTGAACCACAAATTCTAGCATGTGCGGTTGACATTGAGTTGGCACAAGAGTAAGTATTGGGTAAATTGACAAAAGGTTCAGAAGGGGGGAGGTTTGAATTATTGTGTTATTATTATTTTTATTTTTCTCTCAGGAATGATGAAATTACAAGAAGGAGATGAGAGAGAGAAATGAGCCAGGAAAATACAACGCTGGCGAAAACCCTAAATACTGTACCACGACTTAGTCTGACGGTATTATTAGTAACGGGTTGTGATTTTAACAGGAATTTGGCCGATAATTAATTTCACTACAAAAGTGATTGTGGTTGATGAGATTACTGTTAAAAAAGTTTCCAACTGTACTATAGTGACTAAATTCTTTTCAGGGCCATGTGAGCGAAAAACATTGGTAGAATGTAGCCAATGAGAGGAAATTATTAAAAAATTATACAGTGGGGAAAGATACATTAGTGAAATGTAGAATAAGGTCAAGCCCATGTAACATTAACGGATAAAGAGAATTTGGATTTGGCACTGCCTGCAGCATATACTCTATATTGGACCTAGAGAGACATTAGGGTGTTACACGAGCAACACTGAGGACAGTGTTATGCCAAATAAAGAAACCCAGATTATTCTAACTCCGCTCATTCTGATAGAGGTACCCAATGTGTAAAATATGTGTTGTATGATCCTAAACGTGCATTCCAAAGAAACTGTGAAAAATAATATAATGACAATAAATATACAATGTATGAAACTACAAAAAATGATGGGATCCATTTTCATGGATAAATTGGTTTTATATATTGACATAGGTTAATATTAATATATTATTATACATTAATATTGGTAAGGTGAAACTACTGAATGAATTAGTGTATATTCAAAAGGACTGAGAACTCCTGTGGGAAAATGTGCTTACTGAAAATGAACTGAAAGGGATCAAATGATAATACAATTAATTTGTATTATTTATTTATTTATTTGCTGATACAGGAACTAATATTTTGGAGAGCATTACTGTGAAAAGCATTAAAGCTCAAAAAAAATTGATGAAAAACAGAGAATCTCATGATGGAATGAGTATAAAAGATAGAAATAAAAATATTAAATATAAAACTACCTGGCAAAGCGTTTACTATCCTTTTCCTGTAGTTAGGATGAGATTTCAGGTAAATGATAGCAGAATAATTTGGGCTATTCCTAAGGAAATCCCAGAATACCACAATGTTATGACTATATCAACACCAAATTATAAAATGTAAGTTAATATCAGTGGCATTCTAGATGACAAGGAGGTTTTGACTATTGACAGAAGCTTATGGACTGTTTAATACTTTACAGGAAAACTGTTTATTTACCTAGGATGGCCTTATTTAAATATGTCTTTAGATAGTTATTTTAGAAGATTGGATATTAATCAAGGAATTAATAGGATGTTGGCTTAAGGAGCCACATCGTATAAGCCCATATATATGGATAATGGAGAGAATTATGCTGAAGAAGATAAAAGTAAATGTATAACTCCGTACCCATTGTATTGGACAGTAGCTAGACTACAATATACTAACTTGCATGCAGTATACAGACAATGGATATTTGATACTGTATGTTATTTTACTAGTAGGAGCTTTCATTGAGATTTTGATTTTGTGAGAACTAAAGGGCCTTGGAGGACTGGTAAGAAGTTTATTAAAAATCTGTTATTCTACAGTCGTTAATATTATCATGCAGGTGTTTGGGCTTAGTAGGAGTACAGATAAAGAGGACAAACAAGTGCTCATTGAAAGAGGGATTCATCGAAAGACCTTGACCGAACGTAGCACTCCTTTGGTGCATAAGGTATGAGACTTTAATTCTGAAATGAATGGCATTTCAATAGAGTGCCACGAAGGGTGAACAGTTGAGTGATATACAATGGATAACTGTAAGAATTATTCTACCAGCATTGCTGTTTTCTCAGGAAACAGTGACAACCTTTTGAAAATTCTGGTAAACAACTGTCTTTTTATTACAGTGAATATGATATGATATTATAAAAAATAATAATATAAATTAAAATAAAAAATTTTATTTTCTATTTTTATTATTTTTGAACTTCATTTAAGTGGGTTATTGGTTCTGAAAATGTATGCATGATTTATTATGGAAACCTGATATGATAGTTAACTTTAAATAAATTAAGAACAAATACAAAGGACCACAATTTGAAAAAAAAAAAAAAAAAAACATTGTTCTTTTAATGCTCATATAGGAATTAAGGAGAGCCTCAGGTGGAGAATTATTGACAAGAAAATTTAATTACTGGATTGTTATTGGGAAAGATAATTGTATGAGATGCCGTCAATTCCTGACTGATTTAAGAGCGAACTTTGTAATGGGGGATTTATGCCAGGAATGTTTCTGCAAGAATACATTCATTATGTGGATTAATGACTATGATGAGGCAGAATATAATGTTGAATCTTATGAATTGATGACTGGAGTGTATGTGGACATTTGAAAAAAAAAAACTTACAATCTTTTTAAACGTAAAGACTGGTACAGATTGGAGATCGGGGGATTAGATTCTTGTGCACTGCTTGCATAATAAATTTACAGCTGAAGTTGTAAAAGTGGTCAAATTTGATGAACTGCTTTTTATTATAGGCAGAGAAATTTGTGGAATTCCTGGAGAAAGAGGATTTAACTCCGACTCAGCCCGCCTTCATGCCCCAAGGTGCAAAGAATCAAACAAGCGGCTCGCACACCAGAAGGTATGCCTGGAATGCCAGATCCCCTCTCTTGGCTTCTGAAGAGGATGTCAGAGACAGGGGAAGAGCCACACGTTTCTGAGTGAGGACCCCTGGGGGCATCTTACTGGGGCCTGTGTACATGAAATTACAAATGGACGTTTGTTGAGTGCAAGATTTGGACAGTATCTTAGCATTGTCAAGCAGAGCACGAAGATTTGGTCACCTGATACTACTGTATCTGGAAATGAGAAGAAAAAAAAGAGTGCAAAGAGAAAGAAAGAATGCTCGAGTTTGGCCTGAAAACTATATGGATGTGTTTCATACCAGCTTACTGATGCATGATGGCACTGTGTATATGATTCTTGCAAAATATAATAAGTTTAAAAAACATGTTGAACAGTACTTTAGCTTGAAGATGTTAGGATGACATTTTTCTTTTGCTTAAGTACAAAGATGTAACCCTGTGATTAATGCTATATGGAAAATGTATTGGGTAACTTCACTAACATTAAGAAAACCGCTTACTTGCATGAAATGTATGCAGTGACTGATTTAGAGTAGAAACAATTATGTATTGGAAATAGTTTTTATGATAAACGGACAATATAGTAGTTAAGGTGTATTTCACAGATGGTTAAGAGGAAAAAGAAGAGGAAAGGGGCTAAAGCAATGCGACGTAAACAACTGAAAGCCTCGGCAGAGGAGTTGGCAGCACTCCAGGTGATGACATCAGAAGAGCCAGCGTTTGACGTCTGTGTATAAAAGACTGAGAGAGCGACTCGACGGATGGATATTGAACAAGCACAGTATCCTTCGACGCCTGATACCAGCTGATTATACCTTGATTTTGTAACTTTACTATTGTACTTTGATTTAACTTTTGTTAACTTTAATAAAACTTGTATTTTATTATTGACAAGTTATGGTCTGCAAGAGTAGTAATTTAAGAGCCGTAAGCAAGAACTGACCACAGGGAAGTCTGCTGAGCAAGTTGTAAGTATTTTTGAAATGTGAGAAAATGTGAGAAAATCGAGCCGAGATCTCATAAAAAGCCAACTGTCTCACAATCATAACAGACAGGTATGCATTTTTATGCACTAGATTTTGTATTTGTTCAAAGGTTACATGCAATTTGTTGGATGGTTTGTATTTATTTGTGAAATATAATTCATTTATTTATATTTGTAAAACACTTATATTGTTATATTACTTAACTGCGTTTTAGCACAAATTGACCTTTGTATTTGAACATTGCTTTATGTTTGTTTGCGAGTCGAGTTTTCCTTTGCTAAGCAGATCGAGTTTGTTTGCAAAATGCTGGATTTGTTTGTTTAATTAATGGATGGAGAGCATGAATTCTGAGTATGGGTCACCATACTTGTCTGTATGTCACTTTCACTACCATCCTGTTGTGTTGTTGGTCCCCGTGACTTCATAACCCAAATTACACATCTGATTACAGATGGAGTATTCTGTTGATTACTTTCATACCCTTTACGGACCTTGAAACTGTTATTTACTTGGCAGTCTATTGGACAGACACAGGCCTCCTGATTTTCATCCAAAATATCTTAAATTGTATTCCGAAGTCAAACAGAGCTGTTACTGGTTTGGAACGACATAGGGGTAAGTGATTGACAAAATTTTAATTTTTGGGGTGGACTTTTTGAAAAAAGTGGTGTGAAATTTTTAATAAGGCCTCTCTCAACCCTGTTTTGGTCATTGATTTTGTAAGGAACTTGACAACACTCGTCAACAGATTGTTGAACTCAAGGATAGTGTTACAAGCCTGCACAATCCTGAGATTTGACATTTCCTGAAGAGTGGACTTCAATTATTTCATTAAACAATGCTTTTAAGGGTTCAGTAGCTTGGTATAATTCAATTAGCTTATAAGGCATCGCTGTAAAATAAGTGTTACCCTTCTGCAGGGGAATTGTTCCACAAGGTTTATTTATCAATCTTAACTCCGTGTCCAATTGCTTTCTGAGTATTACGTGTCATGTGTCATGGTTTATTTTCTTTTGGGGGTTCACTCATTGGATTCCAATGATTGGATGGAGTTTTGTCGGTAGAGTCTTTCAAGCATTTGTGGGAGTAAAGCCCAAGATTATTTATATTCACTTCATTACCTGTTGTTATGCTCTTTATGTTTGTAACCCGACCTACTGTGGTTTTTATTAAACCTCTTCATCAAATGTAATGCTAATCATTTGACTCCATTTTAGGATATCCAATCAAGAAAAACCTCAACTGATGGGTATCAATTCACACTTCTTTTTGGGGGTAGGCTCTTCAGGCAGGATCAGCTAAACCTGAATCCCCGGGATTTGGACAAATGATGGGGAATACGCCAAAATTACTTTTATACAACTATTCACTAATAATTGTAACTCACTCACCACCATCTGTTAACAATTTACAGAATAAATTCCATGTAAACGTTTACTTTCTCTCTGAGTCTTTCTGATAGAAATACATCCAACAAATTTTTTTAAACGTTGGCCATGTTTAGCAACAGAATCCAACTTTTTACAGTGAAAATAAGTCCCCTTTAATGTAACACAATAAAACAAGTCTGATTACAATAATAATCTATTTTTTTATTGAATACATTAAGACAAATTACTTGTGATGTTGATGGCAATATCCTAGTAGTTAGAGCACTAACAGTGCAACTGCGCCTCCAGCAGTTCATTTACACGACAACAACACTTTGGGGACTGAAAACGCATATCTTTGAAAACAGGTTTCAAAGTGCACGTTTTTGAAAATGGCAGCGTTTTCGTTTCTGTGTAAACACCCAAAACCAAAATCTCTAAAAACGGTGATGTCTTGCACGTGCATAGCACTTGTTAGGTATGTAGACATGCACAGTGTGTCAATTTTAAAGGCAAGCGCAAACAAACATATTCAACAATGGCAGAGTACATGGAACTGTTGTTGCTGCTCAAGAGTTTGCTAATGCTTCTTCAGCAAAGTGTGGATTTACTTCAATATTACAACCAAGAGCAGAGACGCATCACAAAAAAAACAATAGTCACTTCTCTACAGGTAATGTTTACAAGTTAGTTAGTTCTCTTTTATTGTCTCCCTTAGGAGAAATTAATCATAGGCAACTGGGAGAGCAGGTCAAAACACACTTAAAAAAAAAAATACATGTATACATCCACTTTACATATATACACAATAATAGTAATAATAAACCATTCCAAAACATAATTCCCACACAATCCTAATAATACACTAATATTACATGTTACCCATCACATCACTCTCACCCACATAAACAATTTCAATCACTTATTCAATACTTTGACAGATAATGGAATTAGAGAGAATTTATATCTATTCAGCTTACAGATTGGAACTCTGTATCTCCTGCCCGAGGGCATTAGCTCATACTCCGTATGGAGAATATGACTAGGGTCACTAATAATTTTAAGACTCTGCTTCTTAACAGACCTCTCAAAAAATTTCCTGAAGAGAAAGTGGAGACAACATACCCATTATTTCTCCAGCTCTTCGACCACATTCTGAAGTTGTGACCTCAGTTTAACAGTCAAATCACCGAACCATATTTTAAGACCATAGCATATTATAGATTCAATGGCTGATCTGTAAAACAGTAACATGATAGTTTTATCCACCCCATAGACCCTGAGCCTTCTCAAAAAATGTAAGCGCTGACTAGTTCCTGTACAAACATAGTTCACATAGCTCCATTGCAGCTGAAAATCAAAGTAGATATCTAAATACTTATATGATATCTAAATACTTATATGATGTTACCTGCTCGACTTCCTGCTCATTAATTAAAATTGGACTATGATCACCCACCAACCTTGGGTCAAAGATCATTTAGTTATTTTGACATTCAACCTCAAATTATGTTCCTCAAACCACTGCACAACCCCTTCTATTTCTGATTTGTACATACCGACATCTTGTCAGCAAACTAAGTATAGTTGTATCATCAGAAAATTTAATGATGTAATTGTTTATGTACCGATTCATGCAGTCATTCGTATATAACGTAAAGAGAATGGGAGAACTTACACGGCCTTGAGGAGCTCCAACATTTGTGACCAATATGTCAGATAAAGTTGAATAAATTTTCACTTGCTGTTGTCGTCTTGTTAGAAATGCATAGTACCATTTGACGATGTAAGGGTTCACTTCCATCTGTTTTAACTTAGATAACACAACATCTGGAAGTAGAGTATAAATGCTGAACTCCGATCCATAAACAACACTCTAACATAAGCTAAAGGACTTTCAAGGTATTTTAAAATAAGGTGCGTCATTGTACTCAAAGCATCTTCTGTACTCCTATTTACTTTGTACGCAAATTGATAAGGATCTAATTTATACAGTACATTCTCTCTCAGTTTTTCTGTCACAATACGTTAAAGGGATTTCATCACCATGGATGTTAACGCCACTGGTCTAAAGTTATACATATATATGGAACTGGGATAATGACTGCTTTTTTATATATTGTAGGAATAATTCCAGTGTCGAGTGATCATTGAAATAGTGGACTCCAGGCTGGAGATAATTCATCAGCAAATGTTTTAAGTAAAAAAGCTGAAAAACCATCTGGACCACTGGACTTTTTGGCATGTGGCCTTTTAAAGATTTTAGCAACAGCACTAAGGTCTATCACCATAATTCTATCCTTTGTATAATCACATATTACTGAACTAAGCAAATCTCTACATTCATCAATGCTACCATTTCCCGTCAATTCAAAATGATTATAAAAGTTATTAAATTCATTTGCTTTTTCAAATTCATTTAAAACCTGTATTTCTAACAAGGTGACAGAGAATAATTTTGAAAAGGTTGTTGTGTACACGTAAAACTTTTTTTTACATTTTTGACCACATGGTGTCGAGTAAAATGTAGCCTAAGGTTTGCTGTGATTGAACAGTGATGGCACATGAAAGGCTTCTCTCCAATTAGACATGATTCATACAATGTTTTCGATCTATGAAACTCACTCCACACTGATGACACAAACAGTCATCGGAGAAGGGCTGATGTGTCTTTTCTCAGGTGTGAATTCTCATGTGGGATTTAAGGTGTACCTTTCGAGAGAAACTTTTCCCACACTGGGTGCATGTGAAAGGCTTCTCTCCAGTGTGAATTCTCAGGTGAACTGTAAGGCTTCCTTTATCAATGAAACTCTTTCCACACTGTTGACAGGTGTGAGGCTTCTCTCCAGTGTGAATACGCCTGTGTTGATGAAATGCTGAACTATGTTTAAAACTTTTTCCACATTGATTGCAGATGAAAGGTTTTTCTTCGGTGTGAACTTTCATATGGCTTTTAAGATTAGATTTTCGAAAGAACGTTTTTCCACACTGCTGGCATGTGAACACGTTCTCTCTGTTGTGAGTTTTCATGTGGACTGTAAGACTCCCATTATTAGGGAAACTTCTCTCACATTGGTGGCAGCTGAGAAGGCTCTTCTCTCTAGTGTGAACTCTCATGTGGTATTTAATGTAGCTCTTTTGAGAGAAACCTTTTCCACACTGTTGGCATTTGAAAGGCTTCTTCTCTCCAGTGTGAATTCTCAGGTGATCCTTAAAGATTCTGCTATAAGTAAAACTTTGTCCACATTGCTGGCATGTGAAAGGCTTCTCTCCAGTGTGAGTTCTCATGTGGGGATACAATGCTGATCTTTGTGAAAAACCCTTACCACACTGAGAGCATATGTAAGGCTTCTCTTCAGTGTGAATTCTTTCATGTATTTTAAGATTTTCTTTTACAGTGAAACTTTTTGCACACTGTTGGCAGGGAAAAGGCTTCTCTCCAGAATGAATTCTCATGTGGATTCGAAGGTTTTTATTTAGAGTATAACCTTTCCCACACTGTTGGCAGGTGAAAGGCTTTTCTCCAGTGTGAACGCTCATGTGGGTTTTAAGGGTTTCATTTTGACTGAAACCTTTTCCACAGTGTTGGCAGGTGAAAGGCTTTTCTCCAGTGTGAAGTCTCATGTGAACCTGAAGGTGTCCTCTTTCAGTGAAGCTTTGTCCACATTGCTGGCATGTGAAAGGCTTCTCTCCAGTGTGAGTTCTCATGTGGGGATACAATGCTGATCTTTGTGAAAAACCCTTACCACACTGAGGGCAGGTGAAAGGCTTTTCTCCAGTGTGAATAAATTCATGTACTTTAAGAGATGCTTTTCGAATGAAACTTTTTCCACACTGTTTGCAGATGAACTTCCCAGATCCTGTTTTCTGAGCTTTTTTTCGAATGGAAATCGTTTTTGACTGTGTGCAACTGAAAGATTTTTCTTCAGTTATGAAATCCTGATGCTTCTCATCACTCAGATTTTTCTCTTTGTTTTCATTCAGGTTTTGACTCTCTTCTTTCAGTGCCATCAGGTCTAAGGTGAAAGAAGACAAATACAAGTTAATCCTGGTTTAATGGCACAAAACTACAATTGTTCCATACACATTGCTCAAAAAAAATTAAGGGAACACTTAAATCACATATTGATTCTCAATGACTGCAATTTTCAATTCTAAAAATTATTTGAAAACCTTTATTTATAAACATTCTATAATTTTTAAGGATAAATATTAAGTGATAAGTTAAGGGAAACCAAAATCATCAACACACTGATCTGGTGTTTTTGATTTTGAATCCAGCCCTCGGTGTGAAAACTTAAGTTACAAGCTGATCCAACTTGCATGAAGTTCATCACAGCTACACATAATAGAAGTCAGTAGAGTGTATGGCCCCCACATACCCATCTATATGCACTCTCCACAATATCTGGCCAATACCTGGATCAGGACATCAGTGAGATCCTGAAGAGTCTGTTGTGCTACTTGACGGCTGTGGATGCTCTGACAATATCCCAGAGATTCTCAAATAGATTCAGGTCTGGAGAACGAGAGGTCCAGTAAATGGCATCAATACCTTTGTCATCTAAAGCCTGTCCATACACTTTTGCCTCACTAGGACAAACACTATCAGGCACCAGGTGGAAACCAGGACCCACTGCACCAGCATATGGTCTGACAATGGCTCGGAGGGTTTCATTGCAGTACCAAACAGCAGTAAAGGCACCATGGGCTAGAACGACTATGCTGCATGCAGCATAACATTGCCAATGCATCTCCAGAATTTGTCACATGTGCTCAGTGTGAACCTGCTTTGGTGTTCTCTGGCAAAAGCCAATCAAGCTGTAACAGTGCTGAGCTGTGAGCAAAGGTCCCACTAGAGGATGCTGAGCCCTCATGGCACGCTTATTAAGTATGTTTTTGACAGTTTATCCCTGACAATTTAGTCAGAAACATGCACACCAGTAGCCTACTGGAGATCATTTTGCAGGGCTCTAGCAGTGCTCCTCCTGTTCCTTCTTGCACAAAGGAACAGATACCGGTCCTGCTGTTGGGTTGTTACCCTTTTGCCTCCTTGTCTAGATCTCCTTGGTTAACGGCCTATCTCTCGGTATCTCATTCATGCTCTTGAAACTGTGTTGGGAGACACATCAAACATCCGTGCAACAGCACATATGGAGATAGCGACAGCTATCCTGGAGGAGCTGGACTGCACGAGCAAACATTTTGGGATATAAGATCTGCATCATGCTACAGACAAGTGACAAGGACCCAAACAAAACATAAAACTAAAGACAAATCAGTCAGGAAGAATAATTGTCAACAACGGTCTGTGGCCAACACCTGCAAAATCATTCCCTTTTTTGGGTGTTGTCTAGCGGTTGCTTCTCCAGGGCACCTGATTCAAAATCACCTATGCTTCCTAATTGGACAGATTGATATCCCTAAAATTAAACTGACTTGGTGATGTACTGTGATTAGTTGTTGCCTTAATTGTTTGGAGCAGTGTAATACAGAACCATCCCGTATTTAGGACATCTAAGTCATGTTCCATATTAATGCTGCTTTTACATGGCATCAGAATTGCAGTAAATACGAGTTTCCTAGGTAAAATTGTGCTTGGATTTTGCGTATATCCACCTGGATAAAAGAAACCATTAAAAGATCTGGGCCCCGTTCCCCAAAACTTTCTTATCGCTAAGCAGTTCTTAACCTATTCCTTAACCTCTCATGAGTTTGGTTGTGTGGGCCGCGAGTTGAAAAAGGTTGGGAACCACTGGCGTAGGCTATTTCGTAATGTCATTAAACCGTTTAAATTGGCAATCAATCAAAAAATCAATCAAAACCTTTTTTTTACGTTGCTTCCCCATCATATTCTGTATCTCTCTCTATCTGTTCATTGTAGATAGGTTGCTTTTTATTGAAAACATTAACCAATGGCAATCAATACCGCATTAAACAGAAGTAACTGCAGCTGCTTGCTAATCAATTCTGATTATAAAGTACCTTACCATTAATATAAAAGTGAATTACATCATTTTTATAAGTCGTTAAACCCATGTCAAGAAGTGACACAAGTGGCAAAACGGGATAAGGAGGGTGAAAGATTAGCGAGGGATACCCGGTTCGTCCAACCGTCACAACATATTCGTGTGAATATCGTGTGAACATATTACTGACAACTTGATAATTTAATTCATAGTCCATTTACTGATAACAAACTATTTTAAAATAAATGTTACTGGAATAATTTGAGGAACGTTTCATTTGCGTGTTGTCTTTCCTAACACTGTAATGCACCTTCGCGTGAAGTGGAAAATCGATTCATGAGCAATCGATGCCAACTAATTCAGCACCCTCACTCTGGAAAGCGCCCTTGTAACGTGGGACGTAAGAGGCAGCGTGTTAAGAAGCTTCCTAAGGGACACTTCAGGGAACACACTTAGGAACAAACAACTTTGGTAAGATATATCTTTCGAGTCTTCTTAGCGCGCTAAGAGTGAGCGTTAGCGGGGAACCGGGCCCTGTATCCTTGATATGTGATCCTTATTGACCAGGCCTTATCCATGTGATTCCCAAATTAACTTAAATTTCAATCATCATAGAGTGAATGTTTATCATTTATACATGTTTCGTCTTTGCCAAATTACACATTCAAATTAATTTAAACCATTCCTGCTCAAAGAGAGGTGAAAAAGAACTTAATTCAGTGCTTCAGTACTTATGTGTTATCTTCAGTTTTCTCTTCACAGCAGTTCACAGTCGGTGTACTGTTTGAGTACATGAATTACTCCGGGATATTGGTTTGTTTGAACTCAGAGGAAGTGTCAGCCACATTAAAAAAAGTTAACAGCTTAAGTCATTTGTGGATTAATGCATATTGGAGATGCGAACAGATTAAAACGATTCAGTTCAATTTGGTGAACTGTTTCAAAAAGATCTGGTTACATCGAATGATTCGTTCGCGAACCGGCTATCACAAACTGCTTTGTTTTCAACAGACACGGAAGAGAAGACAATGCTGAATAAAGTCGAAGTTTTTTGCTATTTTTGGACCAAAATGTATTTTCGATGCTTCAAAAAATTCTAACCGACCCTCTGATGTCACATGGACTACTTTGATGATGTTTTTCTTACCTTTCTGGACATGGACAGTATACAGTTCACACAACTTCAATGGAACTACTCGGACTAAATCTAAAATATCTTAAACTGTGTTCCAAAAATAAACGGAGGTCTTACGGGTTTGGAACAACATTAGGGTAAAGTTATTAATGGCATAATTTTGCTATCTGGGTGAACTAACCCTTTAAATTTGTGGCATGTATAGTCTCAGAGAAGTCTCAGGAGGTTAATAATGTTTGAAATTTATTGGACTACAAGCTTTTCTTGTGGTATAAAGGTACTTAGCAGAGACTAACTACCACATTTTGGCTGTTTTACTTTCTCGATTAAATTATCCTTTCATTTTTTTTAATAATTGAAAACAGTATTTATCGTTTTAAGTTTTGAACATCAAAACAATTTATCTGTAACCGCTAATGGTTGAATATATTTGTAAAGTAAGGTCTATGCAGTATTATTTTACATCAGTATTTATGTATCAGAAAAATCTACTGTTTAGTCCTACATGAAAAACACTCTTTATTTGATTCATGTGTTTGTTTTGTTGTATTTGTTTTATTTCTCATAATTTGATTATTTGTTGGTGATTGTTTGATTATTTTATAAATGAGCGTTTACTTTTCTAAGGTTATTTTGGTGTCAAACTAATTTATAAAAGTTATATGTACCAAAAACAATAAAAAGTAGGGGTGTAATGGTACACAGAAGTTACATTTCAGTACATACCGTATTTTTCGGACTATAAAAATCACACCTAAGTATCGCATCAGTCCAAAAATACGTCATGAGTGTGACTTATAATCTGGAACATACGGTACCTTAGTTTTGGGGTTACTGTTCAATATGAGCTTGAAACAATTGAGAATGAGGAGTTGTCGTCATAGCACAGAGCCCCTCCCCTCAATATCACAGTCTCAGGAGTTTAAAAGCCACAAGTCTTTAGAAAGTTACGAGGCTGTCTGCTGTGGCTGGGTCCATCTACAAGCCTCCAGGGGATGAAAACTGCGTTACTACTCGCCCAAGTAAGTTTATTCACACACGTTTTAGCGTGTTGTAATTACACATTGCATTTAGCAGACACTTCTTGACCAAATTGACAAAGTAACTTAAATAACTGCGACTGTTTCGTAAACACTAAATTGTAACGAGATGGTCAATGCAATGTTACACAAACGTTTCCAACATGTTTTGATGAGAGCTTCTCCAAATACCGCTGTTTTGTGCTTGGTGTGAGCTTGTTCCTGTAAGGTCCCCTTTCTTTCACCTTATCTTTCTGCATTGCTTTACTTAATTCATTTCTTTCTCGTATTCGTAGATCCATCTCCGTTCCGCCGACATAATAAATGCACAAAAATTAAAGACCTCTGGAATGTTTAGTCGCGCCTGTGAAGTTCTGAAGGCGTTGCCCCTGGCAACCGATAGCATGTCCTACCATCATGGCCGACCGGCTGAGACCCCTCCCAAATCAACCCAAATCGGCACGTGACTCCTCGCTCTCAATAGGAAAAAGCAAAAAAATATACAAAGCTAGGTTTCCCTACAGTTTGGTGAAATAATAAAGGCAAAAAAAAGGCAAAAACTAATTCTCTACAAAATACTGTTAGAATAGAAGTGTCCATGTAGAGGGTTGTTTGTTAAAAGAGGCTAAGTAGGGCTGTGAAAAACATTCAATGCGATTTTTATGTGCATCTTGTCAGTAAAGCTACTCCTGTGATATGTAGTAAATCGCCAGCACATGCTTTCAGATGGAGTGGCATTTCGCTAAGAAAAGCTGGGACTGAAGTCCAAAACCTGACTTGAAATAGCCTTACAATCTAAAGCGGTTCCATGAATGACATTTAAGTACAATCTAAAGCGGTTCCATGAATGGCATTTAAGTACATGCTATCTCACCAATTTGACCCAGGTTCAGTAAATTAAGGTAATTTGATATGTGCGTTTATTCTCAAGGAGCTCTTTATGTCGATCATAGATCAAATCAATCCACTGTGGCACACAGTGAATAGGTTTAATGCATTTGAGATGTTCTCCTCAGTGAATAATTGACATATCACAGGTAAATTCTACATGTGTAAATGTTCGAAAGTCATTCAAATATATTAATTTTGCTGTCTGGAGGGGGCGAGGTTTATGCAAGTAAACAAGCATTGCTGAGTACATTTGTACTAAAGAGTCAGGGCGGGGGGTTTAGACTGCAAATGAGTAGTTATTCACTTACCCTTTGGTTTTCTTTATGCAATATGGAGGAAAAAATAGATTTTGTTTGATACGGTTGCATTGTCAAGTGGTAGATATTACTGTTTTTGATTGTCTTCTGTTAGGAAGCAAATACTCCTTGCTGAGAAATCCAGCATAAGCTCTGCACTGTATCAGTTTTATCCAGCCTGAACCAAAATTTATAACTCTCTATATTTCAGCATGTTTGGAAATTTAAGCAATGTTACATGAGGCACTGACTCCATGTCAAACAATTAGAATTCTCATATAACTTCTGAAAAATATCATTCATATTAATAAGGATCAAATGACTGGCTCCAGCTTTGAGAATTAAAACCAACCTGTTTGTTCCTCAGCGTCTTCTTGTTTGACTCTGAATGTTTCTTCAGTATTCATATCTTTACTCTCCTCTTTAATAAACATCATCTTTGTTTGTTCCTCAGCGTCTTCTTGTTTGACTCTGAAAGTTTCTTCAATCTTCACATCTTCACTCTCCTCTTTAATAAAAGCCATCTTTCAGTAGATCTCAGTTGCTTCAGTAGAAGTTTCCTGTGTTTGGACACTTTGTCCCGATTAAGATGGGAAGAATTAACAGAAAAATTTTAATAAAATCCTAATCAGCTCCGTTGTTCAGTCTTCTGTGCATTGGAGAAAGAGTCAGTCAGAGAAAGTTAATAGCTTCAAATGAGCTGCTTAGACAGAAATTCTCAACACTAGCGTTACAAATGTTTACAATAAACGTATTCAGAATATGGGGAGCATAATGAGATGAATCTTTCCTCTTGGATGCGCTTTGCTCTAGTCATGACCCGGTGTAGCAGTCGATTCTGTTCCCCTCGGAATGTCTGTTTCCCCTCGGGTTGCCAGGTCCGTGTAATAAACCCAACCAAATAGTTAATCAAACATTTTCCCAACGTAGCCTAAATTCCGCGGATTTGGCAACATTCACTACACTGCAGCATAGTAAAATGATTCTCACACTCCCATTTATGTTCTTTTTTTAGTATTATTCATCTTGCAGTTGTTTCGTTATTTTTGTCTTATGTTTTTACATTTCAAGTTGAAAAACCTCTCGTCTTAAATTTATTTTCAAGTTGAAGATTTAGGACGGTATTTTGAACTATTTGACTTGCCGTACATCCAGTCACGCTTCTTGCGCATTGCTAGTTCTGATCGTACGTATAGTAACTCGGCAACTACGCAAGAATTGTAGTATGTTTGCGTAAAGGGGAACAGACATTCCGAGGGGAACAGAATCGACTGCTACACCGGTTCGTGAACAAATCGATGTTTTGAACCGGTTCTTTTTTGAGCCAGTTCGCCAAATTGGACGAATTGATCGAAACAGATAGCGCGTCTTGAGTAAGACTTGATCCACACTTTACTAAAGTTACGTTACTCTTTTTCACACATGCCTGTCAGTTCTTCCGACTTTAAATCAATATGCCAGCATATATATTAGTCCTGTAACTCCAACAGCACTGAAACATGGCGAGCGATGCTGTGAGCGCGAGTGAATCGAAGACTCGAATGAGGGCCGAATTTGGACAATAGAAATGAACTGTCCGAAAGAATCGGACTTCCCCTCACTACTTTGCGCACACACGAGCTAAAAAAAAAAAACCTTCTTCAATGTTAGATAAAGCATTACACTACTATATTCAATCATATTTGAGTATTTTTACGTAACTAGTAAAACCTAAGTATTTGGCTTAACAGTTCGTATTGATTTACAACCTTTCAATGCTTAAAACCACAAACCTTTCTCTTTTTTTTTGGCGACTCTGGTGGGACAAACCTTTCTTAAGCTGTATCACAAAAGCAGGAGCGCGGGGCAGCCTTATGACGTCACGTCTCCACACCAAAATAAAAGTCATTCTCACACAGTGCTGTCCAAAATCACAAAAATGAATAAAAGTTAACATGCAAAAAGGTGTCCAGTGATGTGCTAAAATAACTACCAATAAAGAGCGAGTTGATCATCAAATATGTGCTTTTCCATCTAAAAGATAAAGCACTCGTGTTTTATTAAAGGGAACAATTTATATACCAGGGCACCAAAACGTTTTTTTTTTTTTCGGTTACACTTTTTAAATTATTTTTATGCAAAAGTGTCATAGCAAAGACTGTATTTAATTTACGTGCAACTGTTTTTAAATAAATACACACTTTTATTGTGGTCAGAAAAAAAATATTAATAATGCAAGCTTAATTAAAAGTTGACTTACTTTGTTTGACTTTGTAAATTAAGTCATGGAAATCAAATGCAATTTTAAAGAAAAAGCATCTAATGTTGTTTCATACAGACATATATCTAAACATCTGTCTTTTCACATTGCTTGAAAGGGTTGACAAGACACATTATTAATTTAATTTATTAATTTGAATAGATCCTAAACATACTGGGCCCAACATCAAAAACTGAAGAAAGGGTTCGTTTTTTAATTGACATATTAAGTTTATTAATAATATACAACAGAGACAAATGGAAAGCCCAATGATCATGAAAATCACACACACACACACACACACACACACACACACACATATACACACCGTATAGTGCCCAGCATTAATGAGTATATGCCAACATCTTGACAGATTTATCAGAAAAACACCCATCTTTCTTTGAAATTAGCACTTTCTGTGTGGAACCCTTTTCAATGAAATATTTGTTAAATTAAATTTGATTTGTCAGTCCCAAAGGCAAGAGTTAATTGAATACCCTTCACACCTCCAGAGAGAATACACAAGTTTTTTTTTAAATTGCTCCTTCTGCTAAACTTCTTGCGATGCACAGACCATTGTTTGCAAATGACGTTTCAGGTCTCTTTTATACACAAAATGGTTTGGACACTGCGGACAGGAATAAGGTTTCTCTCCAGTGTGAACTCTTATGTGAATCTTTAGGTTTCCTCTAAACGAGAAACTCCTTCCACACTGAGGGCAGACAAAAGGTTTCTCTCCAGTGTGAATTCTTACGTGAACCTCGAGGTTCGCGTTGTTTTTGCAATCCTTTCCACAATGAAGACTCATGAAACGCTTCTCTCCGAAGTGAGTTGTTACATGATTCTTAAGGTGACTGCTGTCTGTGAAACTCCGTCCACACTGATGACATTTAAAACCGTTCTTTCTGAAGTGAATCCTCCTGTGTTTATTGAGGTCGTCTTTATATCGAAAACTCTTTCTACACTGATCACATTTAAATGGCTTCTCTCCAGAGTGACTTCTCATGTGAGTCTTAAGAGTTCCTTTTCGTATGAAGCTCTTTCCACAGTGATTACAGGTGAAAGATTCCCCTCCGGTGTGAATCCGCATGTGGACATTCAGGTTTCCTCTTTGAGTGAAACTTATTCCACACTGTTGGCAAGTGAAAGGCTTCTCTCCATTGTGAATTCTCATGTGAACATTAAGGTTTCCTCTTTGAGTGAAGCCTGTTCCACACTGCTGGCAGATTAAATGGCGTCTAGTTTTTGCTTTAAATGGTGTCTTTTTTGTCTTTGAGCAACTAAAATATTTCCCCCCAATTATGAAATCCTGATCTTTGTCAGTCTGAATTGTCACTTCAATTTCCTTCGGTTCTTGACTCTCCTCTTTCAGCTTCATCAGGTCTGAAGCACAAAAAAGTAAGTCAATTCTAGATTCAGGGCAGAAAGCAATATACATCTAAACCTACAACAACAAAAAAAGGCATTAAAGCCAACAGCATCAAAACCACCATCAAGTATACTAAATCTAGTTTTCCTGAACTTCTCCATTCCAGAACCAACCTAGACAAGTATAAACTACCTAAAGACCGTACGCGAGACAGTTCAGAAGTACTGTAAGATTAATCTGAATCAAATCATTAGACAGATATGAAGCTGAGACTCGGAGTGTGTATTACCTCTGGATACTTTGGCGTATAAATCACCAGAATGCCCCCATCGAGGAAAGGCCCGACACCGGAGGAGTTCGAGGAGATAAAGCTCTCTCTCCACTCCCTGTGCGGCGATGTGACTGCGGTTAGAGCGCAGCAGGAGCAGCTCCTGGGGCTACTGGAGGAGGTGAAACAACTACGCCTCCGGAACTCGGAAAAAGACCAGCGCATTGAGGATCTCGAGCGTCGAGCTGGAGCAATACTCCCGCGTGAATGATGTGGTCATCACCGGCATCAAGATCAGGCCGCGCTCTTATGCGAGTGCGGTGGCCGCGGACAACGGGGAGCTCAGCGACCAGGAGATCAGTCAGTGGAACAACAGGTTGCTTCCTACCTCCAGAGCAGGGGGATAGAGACGGACCTGGAGTACATCGAGGCGTGTCACCCACTGCCCACGAAGAACGGGAGACCACCAGCGGTCATTATGAGGTTTACCAATCGGAAAAAGAAAATAGCACTTCTGAAGCAAGGACGCAAACTGAAAGGCACAAATGTTTTCATAAATGAACACTTGACAAAGAAAAATGCTGACATCGCAAGGATTGCACGACAACTTAGAAAACAAGGCAAGATTCAACAAACCTGGGTAACTAATTGTAAGATCTTCATCAAACTAAATGGGACACCGGAGGAAGCAAAAGTCTTAGTGGTGAAGAGGATAGAAGATCTTGAGAAGTATTGACATTGATGCTGCACCTGGTATCAAAGTAGCTTGTGACTCACATCATCAAAATGCTTAACATACCAAGGTCACAGACTACACCAAGGATTGATATAGACATGTTACAGAACATCATACAACATCAACAAATGGAACTGGGAACGTGTGAGTATAAAGAGCACACCACAACAGAGACCGATACTGAGATAGACCCTGACAATAATTTTCTCTCTTCGATTGTTAAAAACTGCAACTATTTTACCCATGAACAATATGAAAACAGTGTAAAAACAGAAGATAACCTGTCAATAATACATTTTAATAGTCGAAGCATGTACACTAATTTTGAGGCTATCAAAGATTACTTGGAACATTTCTCATCCATTTAGCATTATTCCAATTACTGAAACCTGGTTTAACGATGATAAAGGTATTGATTTCTGTCTTGATGGCTATGAATTAAAATATACAAATAGAATAAACAAAATAGGAGGGGGGGTTGCTTTGTACCTTCATAAATCTGTTAAATTTAATGTTTCAACTGATATGACCTTAGCTGTTGATGGGTTATTTGAATGCATAACAGTGGAAATTCATAATGATAAAAAGACAAATATCTTCATGAGTTGTGTATACCGGGCACCTGGTTCAAGCGTAGAATCTTTCAATGAGTGGATGGGTAAACTGTTTTCTACTGTGAACCAAAAGAACATATTTATCTGTGGTGACTTTAACATTGATTTGTTAAATCCAACCAAACTAAAAAACGTTGATGACTTCACTGACACAATGTATAGCTTGTCTCTGTACCCAACTATAACGAAACCGAGCAGAATAACGTCACATAGTGCCACAATCATTGACAACATTTTTACTAATATTATGGGAAATCAAATCATCAGTGGCCTATTAATATGTGATATCACTGACCACTTACCTGTTTTTACTTTGTATGACTGTAATCTTAAGAAAACGAAAGACACTATGATAAAAATCTTTAAACGAAAAATTACTGAGGACATGATTAGTACCCTTAACAATTGTTTGGCGCTCCAGGATTGGACTTCAGTTTACAGAGAACATAATGTGGACCGTGCTTATTGTAATTTCTTAGATATTTTCACTTCTCTTCATAATAAACACTGTCCTGTGAAAGAATATTTTATAAAGGAAAAACATAAGAAAAGCCTCTGGATTACGAAAGGAATAATTAATGCCTGTAAAAAGAAAAATAATCTATATAAATTGTTTATTAAAGTAAAAACAAAAGAAGCTGAACAAAGATATAAGAAGTACAAAAATAAATTAACTGATATTATAAGAACAAGTAAACGGTTATATTATCAAAAAAAATTATATGAACATAAAAACAATATAAAAGGTACTTGGGATGTTTTGAACAGCCTAATCAAACAAGGATCATCAAAGTTGACATATCCTGATCACTTTATTGATGAAAATGGTGAAGATTATAATATGAATAATGTAGTAAATAAGTTCAATAAATTTTTTGTAAATGTTGGCCCCAAGTTGGCCGCTGATATTCCAGACAGTGGAGTCGAAAAATCAACTATCGAACGGAATTCTTTGTCATTCTTCCTCTCAGCTACAAATGAACAGGAAGTGACAAATATTGTGTGGAAATGTAAAAGTAAGTCCTCCACTGACTGTCATGGTATCAGTATGACATTGATTAAAAAAGTTATACTGAATATTGTAAAACCCTTAACTTATATTTGTAACTTGTCATTCCAGACTGGCTGCTTTCCAAGTAAAATGAAAATCGCTAAAGTAATTCCACTTTTCAAAAATGATAACAAACACGCTTTTACTAATTACAGACCAATCTCTCTTTTGCCTCAGTTCTCAAAAATTTTAGAGAAACTCTTCAATTCTCGACTTGAAAAGTTTCTCGAGAAACACCATGTCATTAATGATGGTCAGTATGGCTTTAGGTCCGAAAGAACTACCTCAATGGCAATAACTGAAGCTATTGAAGAAGTCACTAATGCACTGGAGCAAAAGAAGCATGCAGTTGGTATCTTTATTGATCTAAAAAAAGCCTTTGACACTATTGATCACTCAATTCTATTAAAAAAGATGGAAAAATATGGAATTAGGGGGCTGGCTGGAGATTGGTTAAAAAGTTATTTAACAGGGAGGTCACAGTTTGTTAAAATGGGTCAGTATTTATCAGATACTCTGGGCATTGTTTGTGGTGTCCCCCAGGGGTCAGTATTAGGGCCAAAACTGTTCAATGTGTATATAAATGATATGTTTAATACATCCAAAGTACTGAAATTCATACTATTTGCAGACGACACAAATATATTTTACAGTAGTGATGATTATAATGAGCTCGTTAATACGGTAAACAGGGAACTACAGATATTAAAAAAGTGGATGGACACAAATAAATTATCCTTGAATATAAATAAAACTAAGGTAATGATGTTCGGTAATTGCAACAAAATGTCTGAACAGAGAATAAGTATTGATGGTATTCAAATTGAAATGGTGAGTGAGATAAAATTTTTGGGAGTAATAATTGATAGTAAATTGTCATGGAAACCCCATGTCAGATACATAAAAACAAAAATCTCAAAAAGCCTCTCAATTATAAATAAAGCAAAACTATACCTTGATGAAAATGCACTCCGTATTTTATACTGCACCCTGGTACTACCGTACCTTACTTTTTGTGTTGAAGTGTGGGGGAATACTTACCAGAACACAATAAATCCTCTGATTATATTACAGAAAAGAGCTGTGAGGATCATTCACAAGGTTGGTTTTCTAGAACATACTCATAATCTGTTTACGCAGTCAAAGTTGCTAAAATTTGATGATCTTGTAAAATATAATACATCAATAGTCTTATATAAAGCATTTAACAAATTATTACCGCCTAACTTACAACGTTTTTTTACAACTCCTGTGCGAGCTCATAACTTGAGAGGTTTTGGACATTTTTCATTACCGAGAGCCCAAACCACTCGTAAATATTATTGTGTGTCTGTATGTGGAGTCAAACTCTGGAACAAACTGGACTTGCAACAAAAGCAATGCCGAACTATTTATCAATTTAAACTGTTATATAAACATTGGGTCTGGTTAAAATACAGAGATGAGGGTCTTTAATTTAAAGTGCTATTGTATTGTGTCTCATAGTGTGAACATGTGCTCAGTGTTTCCTTACCCTGGTTGGTATATTGTCCATTACCATCGTTGGTATATTGTCCATTACAATTTATGCCATTGTTTATTTATCTTATATTGTAGATACATTTATGTTGTACTCTGTCTCATAGTGTTAACATGTGCTCAGTGTTTGTTATATTGTCCATTACCATCATTGGTATATTGTCCATTACCATCGTTGGTATATTGTCCATTACAATTGTTGCCATTGTTTATTTATTTTATATTGTAGTTAAATAGATGTTGTACTCTGTCTCATAGCGTTAACATGTGCTCAGTGTTTTGGTATATTGTCCATTACCATCGTTGGTATATTGTCCATTACCATTGTTGGCATTGCTTATTCCTATTACATTGTTGGTATAAACTGTTGTTATAATAATTACTTGTTACTTGTGGTAACGCCACCATGATATATTTGTAAATAATCTATGAGCAAAATAATAATGAAGCTCAATTATTAATCACTAAATGTGGAACTGGGGTGGGATTAAATAAGTTGTCTTCTTCCCACTCCCTTTCAGGCAGAATTCGATCGTCATATTTGAATACTGTATATTTTGTTTTTTGTTTTGTTTTTTTGTTTTCCTTGCACTATATGATTTAACTATATTTGTCTACCTTGTACTTTTTGTGCCATTGCCTGGAATAAATGAATAAAAAAAAAAAAAAAAAAAAAAAAAAAAATTTAATAAAAGTTAATTTATTTTATAGTACAGCTAGATTATTTTCATACAAATATTTTGCATTTTAATACCTTCATTTACAGGTGTTGAAGAGAATCTAAAATGTATTCATATAATCTTGAAACACTCTTTCAAATCTCGATATGAATTGTAATTCACATGGCAAGTGTTGTTAAACTGGAAACGCTCTTGCGCTCATTCAATGTGTAATGCTTTTTAACAAAAATACCGTTTTTTCCTTATGTGTTGGTAACTCTTACGACAATGTCTCTGGAAGACAATAGTGCTGATATGAACAGATATGAATACACATGAAACCGCTTTCCATGACATTTGAATTCTTGTGTATAATGCAGAATACAGCACAGGGATTGCAGTGAATGAATTATTAATAATGCACACCAAATTATCTGCTGCAGAATCGTGTGTTGGAGATTCGTATTATATAAATAAAGTGGCAAATCAGGTTTTTTTTTTTTACCAAACAATGCACTCTATGTCACTTCATAAAACTGAGGTTAAACCACTTGAGTCGACTCAGTGCAACTTGTAAGATCCACGTGAAGAATACCACAACCAACATGTCAGGCTCCATGACAAACTAAACGCTTTAGTTAGGATACTCGTATGCCATTCTTCAATAAAAATGCATTTTAGGTTAAGCATAAGGATAAAAATAATGAGTTCAGCTTTGATAATAAAAATCAACCTGTTTGTTTCTCAGTATCTTCGTGTTTGACTCTGAATGTTTCTTCAATCTTCACGTCTTCACTCTCCTCTTTAATAAATGCCACCTTTATTTGCTCCTCAGTATCTTCATGTTTGACTACGAATTCTTCAATCTTCAACTCTTACCCTCCTCTTTAATGAACTCCATCTTTATAATAGTGTCACATGGATTTCAGTTGCTTCACCAAGAGTTTTTCTTTGTCCTGTTTAAGATAAAAATAATTAGAAAAAAACAACAAGTACATTTCTGTGTAATGACTTCTAGATTATTTAACACACAGTGTACTATAAGACATACTTCCAGTTAAAACTACACATACGCAATATGTACATACAGTTGGCACTACACACTATACACAGAATGTACACATTCTACATTATGTAAAGCTATATACGCATAAAAATATGCTACGGTGAAACAGAGTGTACATGAATGTATGTAGGATACAGAAATGTCATTGATGTGCATCGGATGGTATCCAGTGGTAACAGGTAGATTATTGTATTAAATTCAGTATGCATGTATAGTCCAGTGTTGAACTGTTAAAGATAAAGTGCAGTGTGTGGCATACCATATTGTGGGAGTATGCTGTAGGGCAGGGTTATTCAAATCTTGCCCAGGAAGGCCAATGCACTGCAGACTATGAGGGCTTTTACACTGGGCTTGTTTGCTGCAGTCCGAGCGCGATTGTTCCCGGCACTGCCCGCAGCAATGATCTGCTTTCACACTCAATCGTTGTATCAAACCCAGGTGCGTTTGCAGTCACCTCACGTCATCGCAAATGCACACGGAAAACGCCTGGAGAACACAACTAGACTGAGCATAATTGTAGTTTTTTGTTATTTTGGTGTTATTATGCACAGCATAATAATTAATTTTAATTATTTAATTTTAATTAATTTAATTTAGACTTTTAGGAGTGTGTGGAATCAACCTAGGCTCTCTAGTGTTTTGAGGAAACAATGATATCGACAGTGTTACGCATGCGCGGGATACTTTACTTCCTGTCCGTTGTAACAGATATGCAGGTCACTGATTCATGGGTTAAATTCAGACTGTTTGCACCAAATGCCTGGCCTGGCGCCAGCCTGGCTGGACTTAAATTATTTTACGATACCCATGCGAGCCTCAAAGGAAACCTGAAAACCCCCACCAAATTCCTTAACACACACACACACACACAAAGAAACTTTCTTAAAGTTCCTTATTTTTTGTAAGTCCTTATTAATATGTATTTTGAATGTTTGTGTATTGCATAAAAATGGTTAATCCTGGGTAAATGGTTAAAGTGCTTACTTATAAGTGGAAATGTTGAATTCATTCTAACTCTTTCTCAAAGAGAGCCATGTTTCTGCAACCCACACTCCTGCAGGTCGTAAAACTTTACGACCACCCTGGACAACAGGACAGGAGAGAAGCCAAATCTAAACTTACCCTTTTTGGTCAAATGTAGTCTGAATGTATATATAGTATTGTTTTCTTTTGGTACATTAGATGTTTCCCATATAAATTGGGACTATCTGCAATGTATTATCGTGTGTTAATCTTTAAATGTGTGTAAATTCTGCATTTGAATGTAACTTCATGTTGCTATAAGTTACATATGTACCGTTTAATGTTTTTGGAATTGTCATGTTGTGACCCAACTATTCCCCTGTGTAAAATGTGTGTAAAATTTATTAATCTTGAATTACGAACGTGCTAGGATATCCCTTATGAAATCTGACAAGCCCTGAATCATTGGGGGGGGGTTGGTTCCAGAGACAAAGGAACTTTCCCGCCGCTTCAGATCGCGGACGTTCATTGGTGGTTCACGCGAAAAAGGGGCGTGACCATATCAATCTATAAGAGTTGACCGAACAAGGCCCGCCTAGTTCTTTTTCTCTTGTCCTTCCGATCTTTGCGTTCTCGGACACGTCGGGCCGCGCCCAGTTCTCCTCCCCCCCTCAGCACATGGACTGAGGAGAGGAACGCCATTTTCATGGCTCATTTGGAAACTTTCATTTTCGTTGTTTTGTTTTC
Organism: Carassius auratus; assembly: GCF_003368295.1. Classification (NCBI taxonomy): domain Eukaryota; kingdom Metazoa; phylum Chordata; class Actinopteri; order Cypriniformes; family Cyprinidae; genus Carassius; species Carassius auratus. The sequence continues at coordinate 23,175,819 of NC_039271.1, read as the reverse complement.
TTTTCTTTACTAAGTTTATTCAACTATTCGCCTCTCCACACAAGGAAGACGAATTCTGGAACATTGTTTGTTGAACCTTTCAAACACCGCGCGAAGATGAACGAACAAAGGACCACGTGACATCACACGTGAGTCACCGGTACCACGCTCACCCACTGGGCCATGCAAGTATCGTTTTCTATGGAGATTTAAATGCTGCTTTAAAGTGTTGCTATGATCTGATCGTTGTTGGCTTCCAAAAAGGTTACTGACTGATTTTCATACCTGAGCTCATTCTGTGATCTCTCTCGCTTTCTCCATCTCTCTCTCTCTCTCTCTCACTCTTTTATTTGGATTCCGTTATGTATTGTAAAGTTTATAGTCTGTATTTTCGTACGCATATTTACTCTGTGTGATTTGTAGTTTGATGTATTACTAGTTGAATTATTAAAAACCCATATATAACATGATTGGCTTGGACTCCACCCCACTCACATTACGAGTCACTGAAAGGTTTTGGTCTTTAGCTACAAGCTTTAAATTTAGAAACTAAATTTATCATAATGATAGGATAATGTTTTCATGGCCAGAGAATATTTTTCCTTGAATTGTAAAAAGTGATATCTCTATTGAAAACTGATAGGTCAATCTGGCTTGCTGGACAATCCACTGTTTGATTTGCAGTAATTTACAGTAAGAGATATCACAACAACTGATACGAAGAATGGAATATTGACATATTAATGAGTAAATTACAGTGCCCTGTGATTAGTATTGGTATAGGCAATTGAGCTATTTTTCATAATCAATAAAATTTAATGTAACTGTCATCTGAGATATATATTAATCAAATTCCTGATTAATCATTCAAATTTCCTATATATCATTTGAGTTAATTACTACGTAAAACTCATTGTTGTTACACCGTGTTGCTTTCACATTCACGCAAACCGCGCCAAAGTTCGGGGGCAACCGAACTCAGACCACCTTCTCCAGGTAGTCTCGGGTTCGGTACCCCAGTGCGCACCAGGGTCCGATGACAGCGTTCACGTTAGCGAAAACCCCCTTTAGCTCTAACCCTAATCAAACACACCTGAGCCTGTTAATCAATGTCTTTGGGATCATTAGAAAATAACAGGTAGGTGGGTTTGAGCTAAACTCTGCAGTGCACTGGCCCTCCAGGGCAAGATATGAATAACCCTGCTGTAGTGTGTATTAGTTCTGTTTTAGTTATGTTTTTTCTCTGATATTGTTTTAATTCATACAGAAATGATTAAATGGTTTTCACTGTTATATTAATAGCAGTAAAGATAATACGGTGAAGACAACTTTAAACATTAGTTATAGAAATAATTAGCTCCGCAAAATATACACACGCATATAAACAGACAAGTTATGCAAACTCACGCTAGTAAAAAAAAAAAAAAAAAGCCTTGGAATTTGAGATGATCTTTAGCTTTTTAATGGATCCCAAAATCACCAAGAGTATGAAGTGGAGGTTGGTCAACAAAAGACATCAGGAAATGATATATACGCTTCAAAAGTGGGTTTATTTCCAAGCATTTACTCTGATTTGATTAGCAAGAGCCCTCACTTGTCAGTGAGCTGTGATTCGAGTGAGTCGATTCACTAAATCATATTGTGAAGCAATTTATTCAAGGATCATCTACAACAGTGGTTCCCAACCTTTTTCAACTCGCGGCCCACACAACCACACACATATGCTCGCGCGTCCCACTTCAAAAAAATTAACTGACCGCTATTGTTGGGTTAATAACTTAGTACTCAGAAGCTAGATTGTTAACTGTATTAATTGAATAAAATAGGGCTGTGCGATATGGACAAAAAGAAAAAAAAAAACTTAAATGTGTTAGATATTAATTATTTTCGCACGTTTTTATTTCCAGCCCTTTACCGCGTGCAGTGTGAACGCTCTGATCCATTAACATGGGCTCGGAAAAAAGGCGCATCACAGACAGAGTGTGAACCTGTTATGCCCAGTCTGTTCTGTTCTCGCGCTAGGCGCAATGCATTCTGATTGGGTTGGATAGCATACTATGGGAGGTCAGGGCCGCGGAAAATCGTGCTATAAAGTGATTTAGAAATTGCGCACGCTCAAATCATGATTTTATGACGATTTCTTTTAAATCGCACAGCCCTAGAATGGACTGGAAATGAACAGAAAATAATTGGCGGCCCACCTGCAGCGGACCACAGGTTGAAAACCACTGATCTACAACAATTCAATTTCTGTATCACTAATAGTCAGTTCCCTTTTGAGAACGGTCTCACGACATGGCATTAACGCCTTGGGAACTCCCTTACTTCCTAACCTACCTGAAATCCTATTGCACAACGCCAGAGAAGTTGCAAATCTCACTGGTCAATGCCAGCCAAGATGGCGAATGAGGGAGGGACACTATATCCAGGATGAACTCATCTGGATTCTCACTAAGGCCATGAGCGATCTAGGTCTAGAGTGGGAATCCCCAGACAAACCAGCTAAGAGCAAGCTGTATTCTTGCTTCCTTTACTCAGGGCGCCCACCTCTTGCCTCTCTGAAGACAGGGGCTACGCTGCCATCAAGGCCCTGCCATTTGACCACACATGTCACAGACAACTCGGAGAAGCAATTTCAGCTCTGCAAACGATGGCTGATAAAATGTGAGAAAATCGAGCCGAGATCTCATAAAAAGCCAACTGTCTCACAATCATAACAGAAAGGTATGCATTTGTTTGCACTAGATTTTGTATTTGTTCCAATGTTACATGCAATTTGTTGGATGGTTTGTATTTATTTGTGAAATATCATTTAGGCTCATTTATTTATATTTGTAAAACACAATATTTCTCAACTGCGTTTTCGCACAAATTGACCTTTGTATTTGAACATTGCTTTATGTTTGTTTGCGAGTCGAGTTTTCCTTTGCTAAGCAGATTGAGTTTGTTTGCAAAATGCTAGATTTGTTTGTTTAATTAATGGATGGAGAGCATGAATTCTGAGTATGGGTCACCATACTTGTCTGTATGTCACTTTCACTACCATCCTGTTGTGTTGTTGCTCCCCGTGACTTCATAACCCAAATTACACATCTGATTACAGATGGAGTATTCTGTTTATTACTTTCATACCCTTTACGGACCTTGAAACTGTTATTTACTTGGCAGTCTATTGGACAGACACAGGCCTCCTGATTTTCATCCAAAATATCTTAAATTGTATTCCGAAGTCAAACAGAGCTGTTACTTGTTTGGAACGACATAGGGGAAAGTGATTAATGACAAAATTTTAATTTTGGGGTGGAGTATCCCTTTAATTTCCCTCTAAAAAGAGTTAATTTCTTTCAACACTCACTATACTATACACTCACTACACACTATATCGTGAATATGTCAAGAGTTAAGAGAATCCCATGGGGAGTGAGAATATAAAAATATAAAAATAGCCCCCTATTGGGCACAACGATTTTTGCAAAAAGTGGTGTGAAATTTTGAATAAGGCCTCTCTCAACCCTGTTTTGGTCATTGATTTTGTAAGGAACTTGACAACACTCGTCAACAGATTGTTGAACTCAAGGATAGTGTTACGAGCCTGCACAATCCTGAGATTTGACATTTCCTGAAGAGTGGACTTCAATTATTTCATTAAACAATGCTTTTAAGGGTTCAGTAGCTTGGTATAATTCAATTAGCTTATAAGGCATCGCTGTAAAATAAGTGTTCTTAGCCTTCTGCAGGGGAATTGTTCCACAAGGTTTATTTATCAATCTTCAGTCAGTGTCCAATTGCTTTCTGAGTATTACGTGTCATGTGTCATGGTTTATTTTCTTTTGGGGGTTCACTCATTGGATTCCAATGATTGGATGGAGTTTTGTCGGTAGAGTCTTTCAAGCATTTGTGGGAGTAAAGCCCAAGATTATTTATGTTCACTTCATTACCTGTTGTTATGCTCTTTATGTTTGTAACCCGACCTACTGTGGTTTTTATTAAGCCTCTTCATCAAATGTAATGCTAATCATTTTACTCCATTTTAGGATATCCAATCAAGAAAAACCTCAACTGATGGGTATCAATTCACACTTCTTTTTGGGGGTAGGATCTTCAGGCAGGATCAGCTAAATCTGCATCCCCGGGATTTGGACAAAAGGATGGGGAATACGCCAAAATTACTTTTATACAACTATTCAATAATAATTGTAACTCACTCACCACCATCTGTTAACAATTTACAGAATAAATTCCATGTAAACATTTACCTTCTCTATCAGAGTCTTTCTGATAGAAATACATCCAACAAATTTTTTTAAACGTTGGCCATGTTTAGCATCAGAATCCAACTTTTTACAGTGTAAATAAGTCCCCTTTAATGTAACACAATAAAACAAGTCTGATTACAATAATAATGTGTTTTATTTTTATTGAATACATTAAGACAAACTCTTGATGTTGATGGCAATATCCTAGTAGTTAGAGCACTAACAGTGCAACTGCGCCTCCAGCGGTTCATTTACACGACAACAACACTTTGGGGACTGAAAACGCATATTTTTGAAAACAGGTTTCAATGTGCAAGCTTTTGAAAATGGCAGTGTTTTCATTTCTGTGTAAACACCCAAAACCAAAATCTCTAAAAACGGTGATGTCATGCGCGTGCATGGCACTTGTTAGGTATGTAGTAGGGGTGTAACGATACGCGTATTCGTATTGAACCGTTCGGTACGAGGCTTTCGGTTCGGTACGCATTATGTACCGAACGGTTCGTTGGACTAATTAATTATATTTGGAAAATAAATAAAAAAAATTGAAATATAATGATATGCGTTCAACAAGGTAGCCCAATAACCCAAACGACATAACAGGCAACTCCCCGAAGAAGAAAAAAAACACCAACTTATATGTTTATGTTAGACTACTAAGTCAGGGCTCGCTCACTCAGCACGCGCTGAAGGCTCATTGCAAAATGGCCAATGCGTTTAACAGACCAGAAATATAAGATCCTCCAGTAACCAACAGGTCTGGTGTTTGGGTGCACTTTACCAATCGATCGGGGCATCCAAACAAGCACGGAAATCAAAATGGACTAGTACTGTACTGTGTCGGAATTTCCTGAGCAGTACGACACAATTAACAGGCCTGCACGTTATTAGGTAGAAGAACTGTTATAAATAGAACGTATGCACGGGCAGTTTTGAAAACTCCACCTACTTTGCTCTTGGCAGAGTGCAGCGCGAATCGCGTTGTATCTGAAGGGCAACGCTGAGCCCAGGGTCCAGCTCCGCGTATACAGCGTCCTGTGTGAAAGACCCTTTAGTCAACGAGCCTTCAGCGCGTACTGAGTGAGCGAGCGCCTATAGTGGAAAACGCAGGTTTTAAGAACATGCGTAATTGAGCCCAGTTACAATATTCCTTCACGAGCCCATTTCAGCCAGACCATAATTCCTGCTTTGTTCCAAAAAACATAAGCCCTATAGAGAACCAATTGAGTAAAAACACACTCAATATAAAGAGTTATAGAGTTCCATATAAAAAGTTACATCTTTGTATTTGTTCATAACTACTACAACAATATAACATTTTCATTTTTTTATAAGGAGCTGTTTTTGTTTTATACAGTACGCTGCTAAGAAAACACCATAGAAGATGGATAAAGAATAGCTCCATCATTGTTCAATGTAAAAAAAATGAAATAAAAAAAAAAACCATACTTTGTTAGTTTTAATAAATAAAACATTTTTTAAAAATCAAGGAAATTTATCTGCCATTTTTTTCTTTTTGTTGTATCTAAAACGTACCGAACCGTACCGAACAGAACCGTGACACCAGTGAATCGTATCGAACCGAACCGTGAATTTTGTGAACCGTTACACCCCTAGTATGTAGACATGCACAGTGTCAATTTTAAAGGAAAGCGCAAACAAACATATTCAACAATGGCAGAGTACATGGAACTGTTGTTGCTGCTCAAGAGTTTGCTAATGCTTCTTCAGCAAAGTGTGGATTTACTTCAATATTACAACCAAGAGCAGAGACGCATCATAAAAAAAACAATAGTCACTTCTCTACAGGTAATGTTTACTAGTTAGTTAGTTCTCTTTATTGTCTCCCTTAGGAGAAATTAATCATAGGCAACTGGGAGAGCAGGTCAAAACACACTAAAAAAACGTTACATATATACACAATAGGGGTGTAACGGTATGCAAAAATCACGGTTCGGTACGTACCTCGGTTTTAAAGTCACGGTTCGGTACAGTAAGGGAAAGAAATGCAAACATTAAACTGCAGGTTGTTTAAACTTTTTTTTTAAACAATTTGTTTACACTTTTTATATATATATATATATATATATATATATATATATGAAGAGCTCTTTTCCAAAACGCGATAAACGCCAAATTAAAAAAAAAATGACTTCGTCATGCCATTATGCCGTGTACTGAACCTATTCTCTGCTCCATCAATGTTTCATGCTAAATTGCTATATTTCCTTGTTTAAAATGTACTGCAAGATGCAGTTTTTTTCCAAAACGCTATAAGCGCCAAACCTGTTTTTAGTCTAAATGCGATATATCCTATCGACCAATCAGAATTCGGCGAGCGGTTGACGCAATCTTGGCGGCGCTCTGAATCGGGATCTTGTTTGTGTTGCTCAGTCTTCAAAATGAGTGCTAATAACACTTTTGATGGTCTGGATGAGCCAGTGAGACCTACACCTGGCGACAGAAAACGCCGATTGGACAAAGAAAATCACAAAAAACAACAAAAAAAGAAGCTTCGCCACTCAGGCGGCACGTTAATACCCACTGTGGGATGTCATCACAAGGCTGAAGCGACCGGTTTCTGTCAGGCAGAGAAGCTGTCACCGGACGACCTGATGATGAATTTCAGTAAGTTTTATGAAAGACCAAACAAGGTTGACCAGGACAGGACCATTCTTAATCTCCTGGACATAACGCGTGTGAAAAGGCAGCGTCTGAAAGTCCTGGACGTCAACAAACGAAAAGACCGGAACATTTCTGTCAAGTACAATCTTTTGTGCGGCAATCACCCGGAGAAGGTGCCCGTTTGCAAGGCGACCTTCATTAAAGTGTTCGGTAAGTACAATTTTCATTTTAGATTTGCCTAGTTTAATACCGTTTTGTAGGTTTCTCCCTTGTGACAAAGATTTTTTGCTTTAAACAAGCATGCTAACGTGACATGGAAAGTAACTTACTGATAATAATACTAGCCTACTGATGCAAAAGAGGTTCCTGACCCCTGCCAGGGCTGTGCAAAATTCAGAATTTAATTCAGTTCAGTTAATGAATTTGAATGGACTTCACCTTACAGGATGTTGAATTGAATTGGAATTGCGAAATTCACTTGAAAAAGTGGAACTGAATTCATAACAATTCAGAGAAATTTCTTATCAAATATAAGTGAGAATGTGATACGTTACTTTTAACATAGATTTTTCTTTCTAATTGAAGTACAGACACTAACATTAAGCATATATTCACTTAATGTAGAATAATTAGCAATATCTTAATTTCAAAGTAATCAAATTAAACAATTTTTGGTATTACAATTTTAATAATCTGTTTTATAGAGTATGTTTTAATGTTAATTTGTGTGTAAAGTTTATACAATAATAACTTTATGAAATTCATGTTGTAATCATATGTTATACAGTGGGGCTCTAAAGTTTGGGCACCCATTGCAGAATCTGTGAAAATGCGAGTAATTTTCAAAAAATAAGAGAGATCATACTAAATGAATGTTATATTTTATTTATTACTGTCCTGAGTAAGATATTGTACATAAAAGATATTAACATTTAGTCCACAAGACAGAATAAATGCTGAAATTATTAAAATAACCCCACTCAAAAGTTTGGGAACCCTTGGTTCTTAGTACTGTGTTCTGTTACCTGATGATCCCCACAACTATTAAAAAAGATTCAAACATTCACTGATGCTCCAGAAGGAAACAAGATGCATTAAGAGCTAGGGGGTGAAAACTTTCCGAAAGTTTTCACCCCCTAGCTCTTAATGCATCTTGTTTCCTTCTGGAGCATCAGTGAATGTTTGAATCTTTTTAAATAGTTGTGTTTGAGTCCCTCAAATGTCCTCAGTGTGATAAGATGTAACTCAAAATCATAAAGTCACTGCTGGAAAGGGATCAAATATGCAAAGATGCTGGAAAACGGAAGAATCTGCAGGACCTTAAAGATTTTTCTGAAGAACGCTGCTCAGTTTAACTGTTCAGAACAAACAAGGGACTCATGCACAACCATCACAAAACAGAAAGACAGTCGAGGATCATCAGGTAACAGAACACAGTATTAAAAACCAAGGGTTCCCAAACTTTTGAGTGGGGTTATTTTAATAATTTCAGCATTTTTTCTGTCTTGTGGAATAAATGTTAATATCTTTTATGTACAATATCTTACTCAGGACAGTACTAAATAAAATATAACATGCATTTAGTATGATCTCTCTTATTTTTTGAAAATTACTCACATTTTCACAGATTTTGCAAAGGGTGCCCAAACTTTCGAGCCCCACTGTATATATTGGAAAGCTTCATTGCTAAATGCACCTTAATTAATTATTATGAATTTATTTGAATTTTATGGAATTCAAATTCTACTTCGGATTCAGCTTCCTGTTTGCAATCTTAATTCAAATTCAAGGATAATAGCAAGTTAGTTGTGTGTAATTCTTTATTTCAATCTTAACTATTTACTTTCACAGGCATCAGCAAAGACCGTGTGTCCCGGGTGGCTAAATATTATGCTGAGACTGCTGAGGCTCGCCCAGAGAGAAGAGGTGGTGCACGGCACAGTGAGGAGCACAACAGGAGAAGGCAACTCATTGTTGAGCACATCCAGTCTTTTACCTGCAGGGCCAGCCATTATGGTCGGAGAGGAGCACCAGGCCGCAAGTATGTCCCCAGTGACTTGAATGTGCACAAGATGCATGAGCTCTTTGAGGCTCAGAACCATGCTCAGACCAGCTACTCCCTCTATTACTCCGTGTTCTCCAAGGATTTCAATCTTGGCTTCGGTCACCCAGCTACAGATGCATGCTCTGATTGTGTCAAGTACAAGATCACGATTACAGATCCAAACCTAACTGAGGCAGAGAAGAAGATGGAATCTGCATCATTCATCTTGCATCGTCGCAGAGCTCACATGTTTTATGACCTGTTAGGCAGGGTTGCTGAAGGTCATGTGACCCTCAGTTTTGATATGATGCAAAACATGGTCCTTCCAAAAACCCCAATAGGACAGGCCTATTACTCACGGCAGATGTATCTGTACCTGTTTGGTGTTGTTGTACATCATGGTGAGAACAGCCAACAGGAAAAAGATGATGTCCATCTCTATGTGTGGCAGGAGAATGAGAATAGCAAAGACAGCAATATGATTGCTTCTGCACTGAGTGACTGCCTCAAGGTTCGACTTCAGGACAAAGTCAGCAGATCCAGGGGACTTCGGCTATTCAGTGACTCTTGTTTTGGGCAAAACAAAAACATGAACATGCTGTCCATGCTCATGGAATTTCGTCAGCTTTTTCCTAACCTTGGCATAGAGCATACCTTTCCAGTAAGGGGCCACAGTTTTCTCCCAGCAGACCGAGTCTTTGGCAGAATTGAGCAGAAGATCAGGAAAATTGACACAATTCTGCTACCACAGGAATACCATGCCATCCTGCAGCAATTCGGCCATGTTCACGTTTATGGCACAGACTGGGAGGCATTTGATTATAGGTCAGCCTCAAAAGAGTGCGTTAAGGCTCAGAAGAGCTTTAAAATCAGTGAAGCACGCATGCTTGACTTGAGTACCAACAAGGTTGGTTTGAAGACTACTTACAATGGGGAGTATTGTTTTCATAGTGTATTAAAGCGGGGCAAGCGGTGGGCTGACCTTAAACCTGAGTTACTTCCAAAGCGAACCTCTGTGAAGGCATCAAAGAAGCGCGATGTGCTGGCACTATTAGGAGCAGTAGGTGTGTTGATGTAGTGAGGGCTTTTTATGATGATGCACTGTATCATGTGACTGACAACGCAGGCCATAGTGATGAAGATGCAGAGTGATCTATACTCACTCACTCACTCTCACTCACTAACTCTCTGTCATACACACACACACTCTCTCTCTCTCTCTCTCTCTGTCCTCTCACACACTCAAAGCACATTTCACACACTATGTGGTTAGTTTTATGTATAGCGGACAATGGTCCTTCTGTTTACGAGTTTGACACTTTACTGAATACCAATGTATTATTGAATGACTTGCCTATGAATATTGTTATCATTATTAGTTAGTTTTTCATGCATATATAGTGGACAAATTGTTCTACTTGTTACAGGTTTGACACTTTACAAAAAAAAAGGCTTTGAATGTATTTCTAAATTACTTGCCTATTGAGGATTGTTATCATTACTATCATTACTTTTTACAGGTTCGGCACTGAATGACTATTAAAATGTGTTACTAAATTATCTGAATGTAATGTTAACATTGTTGTAGGTTTATTTAATTGGTAGTATATGTATGCGTGTTATTTTTAAATTATTTGTTTTATGTGGTGGACAAATATTTATTTTATTTAAATTTTATTATTTATTTGGCTGCTATTTATTTCATGAATTTGCTTTTATTTTATTTATATTAATTTATAGTATGAGTCCCTGTTGTCATATGTTGTGTGTTCTTTTGTTGTTGTTGTTTTTTTATAAAAAAGACATAAAACCAACAATTAAAAAAAAAATGGATTTGTAGCATTTTGGAAAAAAAATATGGATTTGTAGCGTTTTGAGAAAAAATAAATAAACTTTGAATTTGTAATCAAAAATATTGTTGTTTCATTTAGCAATCTTTTTTTAACATGTTCAGACTGAGCCAATATACCTTTTTAAAAGGATGAATTAAATATTAACAAAATGTATGGGTCTAGGTAAAAAAAAAGTCATTTTCATGAAAATGATTAAAATGGATTTATAGCGTTTTGGAAAAGAGCTCCTCATATATATATATATATATATATATATATATATATATATATATATATATATATATATATATATATATATATTACACTTTTTAATAAAATATATAAAATACATAAAATAAAAAGAATAAGAAATAAAATACTGCAGCAAAGTTCTCCACTAAATAATATAGTCTCAGTCTCAAACCAATATCATATAATAAAATATAATGAAAAATATAAATAAATAACGATTACAGTGCAGCATTACCAATCCCTGCTTGTAGGCCTGCTCATATTAAAAAAATATATTTATAACTTTTCCAAAGTGTAAAATGCAGCATCAACCGTTTCAGTTTTTAGACCTGCTCAGATTTCGTTATTGCGTTGGACCGATCGGAATTAAGAGCAAAGGTCTGTTTAAATGCCGACGGGAGCTGCATTTGAATTACAATCATTTTTTCCCTAGTTGTAGTGATGTTCACACTCGCGTGATTACTTTTGTGACACACTGGCATATTGCACCCGTCAAACATAGTCTATTTTGCCGTCAATACTGTTGACGGTGTCCTTTATCAGTAGGCTTTATATTTATGCTCAACATTAAGTATAGATATTGTTGTTGTGAAGCCAAGATCCTGGTCTGTCGGCGCCTCGGCGGCCTCCCTCTATGTCACCTACAGTAGCAGCAGAGCGCCAGCGCCGCGTCAGGCACGATTCTGGTGTGTAAAGACACAGAAAACACGAAGCAGCCTCCACGCAACTGACACGCAACAGAAACACCACGCTCACGCCACGCGGACAGTGTGTCACCGGCCTTAGAATCAGCTGCAGGGCGTGGAGACTTCCGCCACTTAATATGTTCGTTTGGAAACACGAAAATGTACCCATGTTCCGCATACAAAATATTGCATTCGGTCATTCGGTACACACGTGCACCGTACCGAAAGCCATGTACCGAAACGGTCCGGTACGAATACACGTACCGTTACACCCCTAATACACAATAATAATAAACCATTCCAAAACATAATTCCCACACAATCCTAATAATACACTAACATTACGTTACCCATCACATCACCCTCACCCACATAAACAATTTCAATCACTTATTCAATAGTTTGACAGATAATGGAATTAGAGAGAATTTATATCTATTCAGCTTACAGATTGGAACTCTGTATCTCCTGCCCGAGGGCATTAGCTCATACTCCGTATGGAGAATATGACTAGGGTCACTAATAATTTTAAGACTCTGCTTCTTAACAGACCTCTCAAAAAATTTCCTGAAGAGAAAGTGGAGACAACATACCCATTATTTTTCCAGCTCTTCGCCCACATTCTGAAGTTGTGACCTCAGTTTAACAGTCAAATCGCCAAACCATATTTTAAGACCATAGCATATTATAGATTCAATGGCTGATCTGTAAAACAGTAACATGATCGTTTTATCCCATAGACCCTGAGCCTTCTCAAAAAATATAAGCGCTGACTAGTTCCTGTACAAACATAGTCCACATGATGACTCCATTGCAGCTGAAAATAAAAGAAGTTATCTCAATACTTATATGATGTTACCTGCTCAACTTCCTCCTCATTAATTAAAATTGGACTATGATCACCCACCAACCTTGGGTCAAAGATCATTTCTTTAGTTTTTTTGACATTCAACCTCAAATTATGTTCCTCAAACCACTGCACAACCCCTTCTATTTCTGATTTGTACATACCGACATCTGAAGTATTTGTCAGCAAACTAAGTATAGTTGTATCATCAGAAAATTTAATGATGTAATTGTTTATGTACCAATTCATGCAGTCATTCGTATATAACGTAAAGAGAATGGGAGAATTTACACGGCCTTGAGGAGCTCCAACATTTGTGACCAATATGTCAGATAAAGTTGAATTAATTTTCACTTGCTGTTGTCGTCTTGTTAGAAATGCATAGTACCATTTGACGATGTAAGGGTTCACTTCCATCTGTTTTAACTTAGATAACACAATATCTAGAAGTAGAGTATTAAACGCTGAACTCTGATCCATAAACAACACTCTAACATAAGCTAAAGGACTTTCAAGGTGTTTTAAAATAAGGTGCGTCATTGTACTCAAAGCATCTTCTGTACTCCTATTTACTTTGTACACAAATTGATAAGGATCTAATTTATACAGTACATTCTTTCTCAGTTTTTACGTACAGTCACAATACGTTCAAGGGACTTTATCACCATTGATGTTAACGCCACTGGTCTAAAGTTTTATATATATATATATATATATATATATATATATATATATATATATATATATATATATATATATATGGAACAGGGATAATGACTGCTTTTTTCCTTATTGTAGGAATAATTCCAGTGTCGATTGATAATTGAAATAGTGGACTCCAGGATGGAGATAATTCATCAGCAAATGTTTTAAGTAAAAAGCTGAAATACCATCTGGACCACTGGACTTTTTGGAATGTGGCCTTTTAAAGATTTTAGCAACAGCACTAGGGTCCGCCATAATTCTATCCTTTGTATAATCACATATTACTGAACTAAGCAAATCTCTACATTTATTAAAGTTTAATTAATATTCACTTGCTGTTGACGTCTCGTTAGAAATGCATAGTACCATTTGACGATGTAAGGGTTCACTTCCATCTGTTTTAACTTAGATAACACAACATCTGGAAGTAGAGTATAAATGCTGAACTCCGATCCATAAACAACACTCTAACATAAGCTAATGGACTTTCAAGGTGTTTTAAAATAAGGTGCGTCATAGTACTCAAAGCATCTTCTGTACTCCTATTTACTTTGTACACAAATTGATAAGGATCTAATTTATACAATACATTCTCTCATAGTTTGTCTGTCACAATACGTTCAAGGGATTTCATCACCATTGATGTTACGCCACTGGTCTAAAGTTATATATATATATATATATATATATATATATATATATATATATATATATATATATATATATGGAACTGGGATAATGACTGCTTTTTTCCTTATTGTAGGAATAATTCCAGTGTCGAGTGATAATTGAAATAGTGGACTCCAGGATGGAGATAATTCATCAAAAAGCTGAAAAACCATCTGGACCACTGGACTTTTTGGCATGTGGCCTTTTAAAGATTTTAGCAACATCACTAGGGTCTATCACCATAATTCTATCCTTTATATATTCACATATTACTGAACTAAGCAAATCTCTACATTCATCAATGCTACCATTTCCCGTCCATTCAAAATGATTATGAAAGTTATTAAATTCATTTGCTTTTTCAAAATCATTTAAAACATGCATTTCTAACAAGGTGACAGCGAATCATTTTGAAAAGGTTGTTGTGTACACGTAAAACTTTTTTTTTACATTTTTGACCACATGGTGTCGAGTAAAATGTAGCTTAAAAGGTTTGCTGTGATTGAACAGTGATGGCACATGAAAGGCTTCTCTCCAATTAGACATGATTCATACAATGTTTTCGATCTATGAAACTCACTCCACACTAGGTCTGCACGATGTGTCGTTTAAGCATCGATATCACGATGTACGAATCCATGATAGTCACATCGCAGGATGTGCGATGTAGGCTGTCGTAGTTGATCCGTTATTCATTAACTGTACGGGCCAGCTGCTCCCCGGCCCTTGACGAATGTGATTCGCGGATTAATTGCACAGCTAAACCATCATAGAGTGAAAGTTTATCATTGACAGGAGTGAAAACCACATGCAAGTTTAACAGGGCAGAGAGAGAGAGGGAGCGCGAGAGAGACAGAGAGAGAGAGAGAGCGCGAGACAGAGAGAGAGAGAGCGCGCGAGAGACAGAGAGAGAGAGAGCGCGCACGAGAGAGACAGAGAGAAAGAGCGTGCGCGAGAGGGACAGAGGCCGGTGACACACTGGCTGCGTGGCGTGAGCGTCGCGTGTCTGAAGCGTCCCAGAAGCGTGGTGGCTGCCTCGCGTTTTCTGTGTCTTTACACACCAGAACCGTGCCTGACGCGGCGCTGGCGCGTTGCTGCTAGAGAGAGAGAGAGCGCACGCGCGAGAGAGACAGAGAGAGATTACATTAGAAGTACCATCAATGTTTATAGAAATGTATATGGATTTATTTTGCATGTAATTTTTTTCTTTTTTTGTCTTATGAATATATATATGTATTTTTGTTTTGTTTGTTTCTATTCTGATATGTACAATGCTTTGGCAATATGTACCTTTGTATGTCATGCCAATAAAGCAATATGAATTGAATTGAGAGAAAGAGAGAAACAGAGAAACACAGAGAGAGCGAGCCGTTTTCAAACAACACGAGCTCCGTCTCGCTCTCTCTCTCCCTCGCGCATATTAATCAATTGACACGATGGTGTCGATGTTTAAATCATTTAAAATGAAAATGTAAGTGTGCTCACCCCATTTTTTCGTTTGTAAGAAAAAATATCGCAATATATATAGCAGAAAAATAAAATATCGCAATGTAATTTTTTTCCCAATATCGCGCAGCCCTACTCCACACTGATGACACAAACAGTCATCGGAGAAGGGCTGATGTGTCTTTTCTCAGGTGTGAATTCTCATGTGGGATTTAAGGTGTACCTTTCGAGAGAAACTTTTCCCACACTGGGTGCATGTGAAAGGCTTCTCTCCAGTGTGAGATCTCAGGTGAACTGTAAGGCTTCCTTTATCAATGAAACTCTCTCCACACTGTTGACAGGTGTGAGGCTTCTCTCCAGTGTGAATACGCCTGTGTTGATGAAATGCTGAACTATGTTTAAAACTTTTTCCACATTGATTGCAGATGAAAGGTTTTTCTGCGGTGTGAACTTTCATATGGCTTTTAAGATTAGATTTTCGAAAGAACGTTTTTCCACACTGCTGGCATGTGAACACGTTCTCTCTGTTGTGAGTTTTCATGTGGACTGTAAGACTCCGATTATTAGGGAAACTTCTCCCACATTGGTGGCAGGTGAAAAGGCTTCTCTCCAGAATGAATTCTCATGTGGACTTGAAGGTTTTTATTTTGAGTATAACCTTTCCCACACTGTTGGCAGGTGAAAGGCTTTTCTTCAGTGTGAATGCTCATATGGACTTTAAGGGTTTCATTTTTACTGAAACCTTTTCCACACTGTTGGCAGGTGAAAGGCTTTTCTCCAGTGTGAGTTCTCATGTGGGGATACAATGCTGCTCTATGTGAAAAACCCTTACCACACTGTTGGCAGGTGAAAGGCTTTTCTCCAGTGTGAGTTCTCATGTGGGAATACAATGAATCTCTTCGTGAAAAACCCTTACCACACTGTTGGCAGGTGAAAGGCTTTTCTCCAGTGTGAAGTCTCATGTGAACCTGAAGGTGTCCTCTTTCAGTGAAGCTTTGTCCACATTGCTGGCATGTGAAAGGCTTCTCTCCAGTGTGAGTTCTCATGTGGGGATACAATGCTGATCTTTGTGAAAAACCCTTACCACACTGAGGGCAGGTGAAAGGCTTCTCTTCAGTGTGAATGAATTCATGTACTTTAAGAGATACTTTTCGAATGAAACTTTTTCCACACTGTTTGCAGGTGAACTTGCTAGATCCTGTTTTCTGAGATTTTTTTCGAATGGAAATCGTTTTTGACTGTGTGCAACTGAAAGATTTTTCTTCAGTTATGAAATCCTGATGCTTCTCATCACTCAGATTTTTCTCTTTGTTTTCATTCAGGTTTTGACTCTCTTCTTTCAGTGCCATCAGGTCTAAGGTGAAAGAAGACAAATACAAGTTAATCCTGGTTTAATGGCACAAAACTACAATTTTTCCATACACAATGCTCAAAACAAATTAAGGGAACCCTTAAATCACATATTGATTCTCAATGAATGCAATTTTCAATTCTAAAAATTATTTGAAAACCTTTATTTATAAACATTATATAATTTTTAAGGATAAATATTAAGTGATAAGTTAAGGGAAACCAAAATCATCAACACACTGATCTGGTGTTTTTGATTTTGAATCCAGCCCTCGGTGTGAAAACTTAAGTTACAAGCTGATCCAACTTGCATGAAGTTCATCACAGCTACACATAATAGAAGTCAGTAGAGTGTATGGCCCCCACATACCCATCTATATGCACTCTCCACAATATCTGGCCAATACCTGGATCAGGACATCAGTGAGATCCTGAAGAGTCTGTTGTGCTACTTGACGGCTGTGGATGCTCTGACAATATCCCAGAGATTCTCAAATAGATTCAGGTCTGGAGAACGAGAGGTCCAGTAAATGGCATCAATACCTTTGTCATCTAAAGCCTGTCCATACACTTTTGCCTCACTAGGACAAACACTATCAGGCACCAGGTGGAAACCAGGACCCACTGCACCAGCATATGGTCTGACAATGGCTCGGAGGGTTTCATTGCAGTACCAAACAGCAGTAAAGGCACCATGGGCTAGAACGACTATGCTGCATGCAGCATAACATTGCCAATGCATCTCCAGATTTTGTCACATGTGCTCAGTGTGAACCTGCTTTGGTGTTCTCTGGCAAAAGCCAATCAAGCTGTAACAGTGCTGAGCTGTGAGCAAAGGTCCCACTAGAGGATGCTGAGCCCTCATGGCACGCTTATTAAGTATGTTTTTGACAGTTCATCCCTGACAATTTAGTCAGAAATATGCACACCAGTAGCCTACTGGAGATCATTTTGCAGGGCTCTAGCAGTGCTCCTCCTGTTCCTTCTTGCACAAAGGAACAGATACCGGTCCTGCTGTTGGGTTGTTACCCTTTTGCCTCCTTGTCTAGATCTCCTTGGTTAACGGCCTATCTCTCGGTATCTCATTCATGCTCTTGAAACTGTGTTGGGAGACACATCAAACATCCTTGCGACATCCTTAGGTAAAATTGTGCTTGGATTTTGCGTATATCCACCTGGATTAAAAGAGACCATTAAAAGATCTGGGCCCGGTTCCTCAAAACTTTCTTATCGCTAAGCAGTTCTTAACCTATTCCTCAACCTCTCATGAGTTTGGTTGTGTGGGCCGCGAGTTGAAAAAGGTTGGGAACCACTGACCTAGGCTATTTCGTAATGTCATTAACCTGTTAACCTGCACCCCGACGCCCTCGTCCTCAAAGCCTCACCACTCGCACGTGTCAGTGATTATGAATAGATTAAATGAAACAGGACAAATTCAATCTTGACAAACTATGTATCATTATAAAGATCTAAGCCTCAAGCATCGACGACAGATCGCTGTTTTTCAATGGAAAGCTTATAAAGACTGTATTTGCTGCATTTGTGTAAGCAGTACACATAAAAAAATAAGCAAAGAAAACTCTGTACATACCAGATCCGTAGTAATAACGAGTCATAAACACATCCACAGCTGTAAATCCCGGTTCAGTTAGGAAGGTAAGGGTCCACTGAACGACATCTCATGAAGCACGTTTAGTCAAACGAAGCAATAACGTTGTAATATGGATCATAATTCCTTTGTTTACATTTCATTTCTTCAGCGACAGAATTGTTTGCGTCCATTATGGAATAACTCACGGTCGGAAACTGCGTCTTGGTAGTAAAAACACGGCATGGTTTTAAAGCGTACAGTGTCACAAACAGAATGAAGCGATCCACCGGAAAAAAGAATGAATGAAAAATAGGCGGAAGTTTATTTGAATTTGGCGCTCTCTCCTGGGAGCATGTGACGCGCTCTGACGCACCTGTCAGCTGATGGAGGCGGAACTTACAGCGATCGTCTTTTTCTTTGTTTTTTTTTAATCTCAGGAAGTTCTGTAATGGGCAAACAAAGTTAAATCTTTTTTTTCTTATTATTCTTATTTTTCTTACTCAAATTATTCTTATTGTATTTTTCTAGTGCTCAAATAAATTACTTATATGATGTCTAAGTTTCTGTCTAGTGTTTTATAATTGAAAAAAACTATGCAGTGGTATGTTTACTGACTAAATAGTTTGTAGAAGCCTTCAATACTGTTGGGAAATATATTTTCTTATATTTGGGGGGTGGGGGGTGTAGACATAGTCTCATAAAAATATTTGCAGGGGTCTCATTTTTCATTATATTTTATTCAGATTTGAAATAGAAACTCATGAGACGTGGCTTTTTTTTTAGATTTCTCCAGGACTCATTTCATGTATTTTTATATCAAATTAAAAAATATTTAAGAGTGGTAAAAAAAAATTCAAGGCACTTCAGTGTCTATAACTTTTAATATTTTTTAAAATATTAATATTTTAAAATATAAGACCAA
Organism: Carassius auratus; assembly: GCF_003368295.1. Lineage (NCBI taxonomy): Eukaryota > Metazoa > Chordata > Actinopteri > Cypriniformes > Cyprinidae > Carassius > Carassius auratus. The sequence continues at coordinate 23,156,615 of NC_039271.1, read as the reverse complement.
AGGGTCTTCTTTCTAAAGACACCACAAGTATGTTTGTAACACACTGAAGTAGGAAACTATTAAAATTATAAGTTTGGTAGAGCACTTTCATCTGTGAGTCCCATAATGGGGGGTGCTGGCTAACAGGTTAAAGCATTTAAATTGGCAATCACTTTTGATAATTAGAATCTGGCAAACAATTTGGCTCTAAATAGATAAGATCTATAAACAGGTAAGCATGGTGGTGTCCAGTAAGTGACCAACTATGGCAGCAATCCAACGTGTCCTTGTATTGATTCAAAGACGGCACCGGCCACTGGCAGGAATAATCATGGGGACAATTAGCTCTTTACAGGATTTTTTTGAGCTTTGTATCACCCAGCAGGCCAACAAGATTTTATTAGACACCTCTGTAACGCATATGCAGGTCATCGATTCATGGGTTAAATTCAGGCATATAAAATGAAACCTTTTTACACTTAATGGGCTAGTTGCATATCTCCGCCATCTTGGATTTCCGGTCTTGCGAGTGTGTGCGTAGATATTTCCGGTTGTGCTTAAAGTCAGTGCAGAGAACCGGAGAAGTCCAAATATTACCTTCTATATGTTTACAGGATTTATAATATCACTTCATATGCAAATAAGATATACACTGCTATTATCACTATACTATAAATGTTAACTGAACCAGTGGATTTGAAACTTGTGAATGTTTGGGTCCGGTGAATGAATTAAATACACTAATCTTCACTACTGTTCACGAAATGAAAGTTTAACTCATGGTTTGTATACACCGCTAATGTATGTTTATCTTACCAAATATGTAAATGTACAAATTACTTTTCTCGAAAATGTTTGCATTATTATTATTATTATTATTATTTATATTAAATATTTACCTCGTGAGATGTGGGCTGCGATTTATCTTCAGAAGTATCCATTTCTCAATTGTACACATACATCAGTCTGTTTCGTTATTTTCACAACATATTTTATTATTTTACACAGTAAAAAATACGTGACTAATTTTAATATCCGTTTAATCTGATAATTAATGCAAAAAAATAACAATATACATGGCTGCTCATAGACAGATGATTTATGCTGCAGATCTTTCACAAAACAAATAAACAGATAAAAACACACATGAATGCAAACAGCGATCTTTTATTTAAGGCAAACCTACCATAATTATATTACGTTTAATTGTACAGTTAGTTATAAATTATGTTATCAAATAAAGTTAATAAAACATGCTTTATCAGAAATCTCTGTGCATCTTGTTTGACAGTCAGAAACATTTATCTTACATAACAGAACAAAACCAGCTCTTCGAAAATGAAAAGTATTGCATATTTGAGAGGTTTGTGTTTGAAAAAAGAAATCCCTGTGGACCTGACCTGACGCTGATCCGCATAATCAACAGATGAAAAAAGCAATCTCCGCGTTGTAGCTTGATGAATTTCCACACAGAGGTACGCAAAATATAGGGAGGATGTTTCCCCATGTTTTTGATATACCACTATCGGCTGTTAAATTTGAAAATCATTAATTATATACATCTAGCCAAGTTTCGTATGTAAGTTTCCCTTACAGTCAATGCGAGCGTTGCAAGACCGGAAATAAGTACGCACACACTCGCGTCGCTGAAGCTCACCGGCGCCATCTTGTGCCTGGCTGGACTTAAATTATTTACAATACCCGTGCGAGCCTCAAAGGAGACACGAACCCCCCACATTCCACACACACACCAAGAAACCTTTCTTAAATTTCCTTACCTTCGTCATTTTATTAATAATATGTATTTTTAATATGTTTGTGCGTACAACGGTTAATCCCTGTTATGCAAGGATTATAATTTTACTAGCTTATAAATTGGAAATGTTTCTCTTCATTTTAATGTTCAAAAAATGGAACCATGGGTTATAACCCCACTCCTGACCAGGTCGTAGAACTTTATGATCCCACTGGGAAACAGGACAGGAAAGCTAACTTTTACAAAAGAATGGTAAAATGTACTCAAATGTAGTCTAAATGTATATAGTATTGTTTTTTTGGTGCATTAGATGTTTCCCATATAAATTGGGACTATCTGCAGTTTTATCATGTGTTAATCAAATCTTTAAATGTGTGCAATTCTGCATTTGAATGTAATTTCATGTTTTGATCATTTATGTATATTATTTTTGGTATCTGTTTAATCGTCATGCTGTGACAGACCCATTTATCTAAAGCAAATTAATGTAAAATGTATTAATCTTGTATTACGAACTTGCTAGAATATCACTGCTGAAATTTGATAAGCCCCAAAGTTAGTAGGGTGGGTGTTTCCACAGAGACAAAGGAACTTTTTCCCGCTTCAGATCGCGGACTTTCATTGGTTGTTCACGCGAACAGAGGCGTGAACCATCTCAAGCCATAAGAGCTGACCGAACAAGGTCCGCCCTCTCTCTCTTTTTTTTTACTCTTACGCTGCTAACCTGCTGCGACCCTCGTCACTTCCGCTCGTCCCTCCGACAGCCATTCTCATGGCTCCTTTGGAAGCTTTGGTTTCCGTTGTTTTTGTTTCTTTTCTTTACTAAGTTTATTCGCCTCTCCACACGAGGAAGACGACTTCTGAACACTGGCTTGTTAAACCTTTCAAATACCGCGCGATTCCGCAGCAGCCCGGAAGATGAACGAACACTCCTTGCCACAAAGGACCACACTGCTCCAGCTCACGCCAAGCTCCAGCGCAGCTCACACGCTTGTCACCGGTCTGGCATCACACAGAGAAACTCTGCAAGTATCATTTTCTATGGAGATTTAAATGCTGCTTAAAGTTTGCCTATGATTTGATTCGTTTGGTGTCTTTCAAGGGTACGGTCTGTGATTTTGCATAACTGAGCTCATTCTGTGATCTCATTCATTCTCTCTCTCACCTCTCTCTCGTCCTTTCTTTCTCATTCATTCTCTCTCTCTCTCTCTCTCCCTTATTTGGATTCCGTTATGTCTTGTACAAAGTTTACTGTCTGTATTGTCGTACGCGTATTTACTCTGTGTGATTTGTAGTTTGATGTATTATTAGTTCAATTATTAAAACCCAATATATATTCCTGATTGCCTCCGAACCACTCACATTACGAGTCAATGACGTGTCTGATCTTTAGCTACATGCTGTTTAAATTGAGTAACTAAATTTATCATAATGATAGGATAATGTTTTCATGGCCAGAGAATATTTTTTCCTTGAATTATAAGAAGTGATAAGTTAATCTTACGGCCGTTTGCTGGAAAAACCACTGTTTGATTTGCAGTAATTTACAGTAAGAGATATCCCTATAATTGATGTAAAGAATGGAATATTGACAATAATGAGTAAATTACAGTGCCCTGTAATGAGTTATTGGTATTGGCAATTGAGCTATTTTTCATCTTCAATAAAATTTAGTGTAACTGTCATATGAGATATATATTAATCATGTTCCTGATTAATCATTCAAATTCTCTATATATCATTTGAGTTTATTATGTATAACCCAGTGCGGCTACACCTCGCATCTTTTGTATCCTGAGTACACACTGATGAATTCTGGACGGATATACAGTGTTATATTATGAAAGTATAACCAATATAAATATTCATTTTTACCATTGTCTATTAAATTAATTAATGAGCAAATGCAGGAAGATAAAGATAAATAATGGTAATAGAGAGTTGTGTCGTGTATTGATATATGATATATGTACTGTTTTTATGATGTAGGTTTTTGGAATTGAAATGTGTTTTACTCTTTCATTTTATATGTTGTATGTTGTTATGTATTGATGTGGCAGCAGTTTCCCTAATCTAAAACACATTTCTCCTAAGGGATACAATAAATGCTACCTTGACCTTGATTGATCAGGTGTACATATCACGAAAAGGATACGCAGCCATAAACGTGCAGGTTAAAGTGGACCATAGGGGTGTGATCTCCGACCTGGTGGCAAGGTCCAGCAAATCTTCAAGTTCCTCTGACGAGAAGCTTGGTGCTCTTTTTTTTTACGTTGCTTCCCCATCATATTCTGTATCTCTCTCTATCTGTACATTGTAGATTGGTTACTGTTTTCAATAAAAAGCAACCTATGGCAATCAATACCGCATTAAACAGAAGTAACTGCAGCTGCTTGCCAATCAATTCTGATTATAAAGTACCTTACCATTAATATAAAAGTTTATTACATTATTTTTATAAGTCGTTAAACCCATGTCAAGAAGCGGCACAAGTGGCAAAACGGGATAAGGAGGATGAAAGATTAGCAAGGGATACCCGGTTCGTCTAACCGTCACAACATATTCGTGTGAATATCGTGTGAACATATTACTGACAACTTGATAATTTAATTCATAGTCTATTTACTGATAACAAACTATTTTAAAATAAATGTTACTGGAATAATTTGAGGAACGTTTCATTTGCATACGTGTTGTCTTTCTTAACGCTGTAATGCACCTTCGCGTGAAGTGGAAAATCGATTCATGAGCAATCGATGCCAACTAATTCAGCACGCTCACTCAGGAAAGCGCCCTTGTAACGTGGGACGTAAGAGGCAGCGTGTTAAGAAGCTTCCTAAGGGACACTTCAGGGAACACACTTAGGAACAAACAACTTTGGTAAGATATATCTTTCGAGTCTTCTTAGCGCGCTAAGAGTGAGCGTTAGCGGGGAACCGGGCCCTGTATCCTTGATATGTGATCCTTATGGACCAGGCCTTAGCCATGTGATTCCCAAATTAACTTAAATTTCAATCAACATAGAGTGAATGTTTATCATTTATACATGTTTCGTCTTTGCCAAATTATACATTCAAATTAATTTAAACCATTCCTGGTCAAAGAGAGGTGAAAAAGAACTTAATTCAGTGCTTCAGTACTTATGTGTTATCTTCAGTTTTCTCTTCACAGCAGTTCACAGTCGGTGTACTGTTTGAGTACATGAATTACTCCGGGATATTGGTTTGTTTGAACTCAGAGGAAGTGTCAGCCACATTAAAAAAAGTTAACAGCCTAAGTCATTTGTGGATTAATGCGTATTAGAGACGCAAACCGTCTAAAACGATTCAGTTCAATTTGGTGAACTGTTTCAAAAACAAACTGCTTTGTTTTGAACTCTCTCACAACAGACACGGAAGAGAAGACAATGCTGAATAAAGTCCTAGTTTCTGCTATTTTTGGACCAAAATGTATTTTCGATGCTTCAAAAAAATCTAACCGACCCTCTGATGTCACGTGGACTACTTTGATGATGTTTTTCTTACCTTTCTGGACATGGACAGTATACCGTACACACAGCTTCAATGGAGGGACTGAGAGCTCTAGGAACAATATCTAAAATATCTTAAACTGTGTTCCAAAAATAAACAGAGGTCTTACGGGTTTGGAACAACATTAGGGTAAAGTTATTAATAACATAATTTTGCTATCTGGGCGAACTAACCCTTTAAATTTGTGGAATGTATAGTCTCAGAGAAATTCACTAAAATATAATGTCCTCATGAGGACGCAGGGTCTCAGGAGGAAGTTGTACGTTTGAAGGAGTATTTTTGTTCCAAAAATATCTCTTTCGGTTTGTCTCAAGTTTTGGAAAGCTTTTTTCGAGTATGGCTCTGTGTGACGTTAGATGGAGCGGAATTTCCTTATATGGGTCCTAAGGGCACTTCTGCCGGAAGAGCGCACGCTCCCGTAGAGCAGAGCACAGACAATCACTGATCAGAGCGAGAGCGTCGCGAAATGTCACAGAAGAAGTGTGTTTTTGGTTGCCAGGGCAAGACAACCCTGCACAGATTACCAAAAAAAAAAACAGCATTAAGGGAGCAGTGGATGGAGTTTATTTTTACAGAGCATCAACAGAGTTGTGCAAGTGTTTTTGTTTGTTCCCTGCATTTCGAAGATGCTTGTTTTACAAGGGCCAATTTGACGCAGGATTTGCACATCGTTTATTTCTTAAGGATAATGCAGTCCCAACGAAAAAGGGTCACGAACGTGTGTTGGAACCGCAGGCGGTGAGTAAAACTGCTTCAAATATCTCTGTGCTGTTAACTTAGCTATCGGCGCGTAAGCACATCAAGTAAACAACATGCTGTGTTGTCAACAAGCTGCACTTTCCACATGTACAGCTTAAAAAAAAAAAAAAGACGACATTAAGTGGAACTTAGTCATTTTCCAAAACCGCTAAGCAAATATATACAGTTTCAGTACATACCACATAGAGACGTCGTTGCTGATGCTGCTCTTGTTAAATTTCAGCTTCTGGATCTGATTCTGGATCATAAATATACGCTGAATCTGACTGTTAGCCATGGTTTGTTTTGGATGTTTTTTTCCTCACGGTAATGTCACAGCTTCCAAACGCTTTCAACGCAAAAGCCTACTGGCGCTCGTGATTCTTTAGCTCCGCCCACACGTCACGCCTCCAGGCGCTCATGTTTTTCTGGGAAAAATCGGTACAGACTATCTTTCTCTTATGAATATAATAAAACTAAAGACTTTTTGGAGTTAAGAAGGATGCAGTACTACTCTATAGGTACTCAAGATTAACCGGATATTGAGTGAAAACGAGCATTTCACCCCCCCTTTAATGACATAATTTTTCTATCTGGGAGAACTAACCCTTTAAATTTGTGGCATGTATAGTCTCAAGAGAAATTCACTAAAATATAATGTCCTCATGAGGATGCAGGGTCTCAGGAGGTTAATAATGTTTGAAATTTATTGGACTACAAGCTTTTCTTGTGGTATAAAGGTACTTAGCAGAGACTTACTGCCACATTCTGGCTGTTTTAATTTCATATATATAATATAATATATAATAAATTATCCTTTCATTTTTTTTAATAATTGAAAACAGTATTTATCGTTTTAAGTTTTGAACATCAAAACAATTTATCTGTAACCGCTAATGGTTGAATATATTTGTAAAGTAAGGTCTATGCAGTATTATTTTACATCAGTATTTATGTATCAGAAAAATCTACTGTTTAGTCCTACATGAAAAACACTCTTTATTTGATTAATGTGTTTGTTTTGTTGTATTTGTCTTATTTCTCATAATTTGATTACTTTTGGTGATTGTTCGATTGTTTTATAAATAAGAGTTTACTTATTTTGGTGTCAAACTAATTTATAAAAGTTATGTACCAAAAACAATAAAAAGTAGGGGTGTAATGGTACACAGAAGTTATGTTTCAGTATATTCCGTATTTTTCGGACTATAAAATCACACCCAAATATAAATCGCATCAGTCCAATAATACGTCATGATGAGGAAAAAAACATATGTAAGTCGCACTGGACTATAAGTCTCATTTATTTAGAACGAAGAAGCAAGAGAAAACATTACCGTCTACAGCCGCGAGAGGTTACAGGAGCACTGAGCAGCATAGAGCGCCCTCTCGCGGCTGTAGACCATAATGTTTTCTCTTGGTTCATTTCTCTTGGTTCATGTCAAATTAATTTTGATAAATAAGTCGCACCTGACTGTAAGTCGCAGGACCACCCAAACTATGAAAAAAAGTGTGACTTATAGTCTGGAAAATACGGTACATTAGTTTTGGGGTTACTTTTCAATATGAGCTTGATACAATTGAGAATGAGGAGTTGTCGTCACAGCACAGAGTCCCTCCCCTCAATATCACAGTCTCCGCCATGTTGGCAGGACACCGGTGGTGAAACAGGATTGTTTACATGTGTTGTTAACTCGGTAGTAGAGGAGATTTTTGCAATTCCACACTGTTTTACCAAGCCTGGAAGTTACTGCTGCGTTAAAAACACCTCCAGTACCTCACACAATACATATGGAAAACATAGGAACAATGGAATACAGTTTTTTTTAGGTTACACCAAGCGCAAAACAGCAGTATTTGGAGAAGCTCTCAGGCATCCAAAATATCGACCAATACGAGCTCCCAGCAGCGGAATGGCACAGAGACCTGGACCATTTTCCTCCATGCACACATATGGACATGGTGAATTATCTTGTTTTTGGTGTAAGTTACTACACAATGCAGGAGTTTAAAAGCCACAAGTCTTTGGAAAGTTACGAGGCTTTCTGCTGTGGCTGGGTCCATCTACAAGCCTCCAGGAGATGAAAACTGCGTTACTACTCGCCAAAGTAAGTTTATTCACACACGTTTTAGCATGTTGTAATTACACATTGCATTTAGCAGACACTTCTTGACCAAAATGACAAAGTAACTTAAATAACTGCGACTGTTTCGTAAACACTAGATTGTAACGAGATGTGTATGTTTAGTTATAATTTGATTTTAGCCCAATGACACATATTGTACCAGGTTTTTGTGTTGGGGGCTGCAAAGTGGACAAACCAGTTCTGGGTTGGCTAGGGTAGTTAAATGTGTGATTGCAAGATGTAAATGTCCTGGTTAGATTAAAGCCATTAACAGCGTGAATGCAAGGTGACTTACATCGTAAACAAGATAATTCACAATGTCCATATGTGTGCATGGAGGTAAATGGTCCAGGTCTCTGTGCCGCTGCAGGGAGCTCGTATGGGTCAATATTTTGGATGCCTGAGAGCTTCTCCAAGCATCACTGTTTTGCGCGTGGTGTGAGCTTGTTCCTGTAACGTCCCCTTTCTTTCACCTTATCTTTCTGCATTGCTTTACTTAATTCATTTCTTTCTCGTATTCGTAGATCCATCTCCGTTCCGCCGACATAATAAATGCACAAAAATTAAAGACCTCTGGAATGTTTAGTCGCGCCTGTGAAGTTCTGAAGGCTTTGCCCCTGGCAACCGATAACGTGTCCTACCATCATGGCCGACCAGCTAAGACCCCTCCCAAATCAACCCAAATCGGCACGTGACTCCTCGCTCTCAATAGGAAAAAGCAACAAATATACAAAGCTAGGTTTCCTACAGTTTGGTGAAATAATGAAGGCAAAAAAAAAGGCAAAAACTAATTCTCTACAAAATACTGTTAGAATAGAAGTGTCAATGTAGAGGGTTGTTTGTTAAAAGAGGCTAAGTAGGGCTGTGAAAAATATTCAATGCGATTTTTATGTGCATCTTGTCAGTAAAGCTACTCCTGTGATATGTAGTAAATCGCCAGCACATGCTTTCAGATGGAGTGACATTTCGCTAAGAAAAGCTGGGACTGAAGTCCAAAACCTGACTTGAAATAGCCTTACAATCTAAAGCGGTTCCATGAATGACATTTAAGTACATGCTATCTCACCAATTTGACCCAGGTTCAGTAAATTAAGGTAATTTGATATGTGAGTTTATTCTCAAGGAGCTCTTTATGTCGATCATAGATCAAATCAATCCACCGTGGCACACAGTGAATAGGTTTAACACATTTGAGATGTTCTCCTCAGTGAATAATTGACATATCACAGGTAAATTCTACATGTGTAAATGTTCTAAAGTCATTCGAATATATTAATTTTGCTGTCTGGAGGGGGCGAGGTTTATGCAAGTAAACAAGCGTTGCGGAGTACATTTGTACTAAAGAGTCAGGGCGGGGGGTTTAGACTGCAAATGAGTAGTTATTCACTTACCCTTTGGTTTTCTTTATGCAATATGGAGGAAAAAATAGATTTTGTTTGATACGGTTGCATTGTCAAGTGGTAGATATTACTGTTTTTGATTGTCTTCTATTAGGAAGCAAATACTCCTTGCTGAGAAATCCAGCATAAGCTCTGCACTGTATCAGTTCTATCCAGCCTGAACCAAAATTTATAACTCTATATTTCAGCATGTTTGGATATTTATGCAATGTCACATGAGGCACTGACTCCATGTCAAACAATTAGAATTCTCATATAACTTCTGAAAAATATCATTCATATTAATAAGGATCAAATGACTGGCTCCAGCTTTGAGAATTAAAACCAACCTGTTTGTTCCTCAGTGTGTTCTTGTTTGACTCTGAATGTTTCTTCAGTCTTCATATCTTTACGCTCCTCTTTAATAAACATCATCTTTGTTTGTTCCTCAGTGTCTTCTTGTTTGACTCTGAATGTTTCTTCCATCTTCACATCTTCACTCCCCTTTTTAATAAAAGCCATCTTTCAGTAGATCTCAGTTGCTTCAGTAGAAGTTTCCTGTGTTTGGACACTTTGTCCTGATTAAGATGGGAAGAATTAACAGAAAAAATTAAATAAAATCCTAATCAGCTCCGTTGTTCAGTCTTCTGTGCATTGGAGAAAGAGTCAGTCAGAGAAAGTTAATAGCTTCAAATGAGCTGCTTAGACAGAAATTCTCAACACTAGCGTTACAAATGTTTACAATAAACGTATTCAGAATATGGGGAGCATAATGAGATGCATCTTTCCTCTTGGATGCGCTTTGCTCTAGTCATGACCCCGTTCGTGAACTAATCGAGGTTTTGAACCGGTTCTTTTTTGAGCCAGTTCGCCAAATTGGTCCGAATTGATCGAAACAGATAGCGCGTCTTGAGTAAGACTTGATCCACACTTTACTAAAGTTACGTTACTCTTTTTCACACATGCATGTCAGTTCTTCCGACTTTAAATCAATATGCCAGCATATATATTAGTCCTGTAACTCCAACAGCACTGAAACATGGCGAGCGATGCTGTGAGCGCGAGTGAATCGAAGACTCGAATGAGGGCCGAATTTGGACAATAGAAATGAACTGTCCGAAAGAATCGCTGAAAAGAATCGGACTCCCCCTCACTACTTTGCGCACACACGAGCAAAAAAAAAAAAAAACTTTCTCCAATGTTAGATAAAGCATTACACTACTATATTCAATAATATTTGAGTATTTTTACGTAACTAGTAAAACCTAAGTATTTGGCTTAACAGTTCGTATTGATTTACAACCTTTCAATGCTTAAAACCACAAACCTTTCTCTTTTTTGGCGACTCTGGTGGGACAAACCTTTATTAAGCTGTATCACAAAAGTAGGAGCGCGGGGCAGCCTTATGACGTCACGTCTCCACACCAAAATAAAAGTCATTCTCGCGCAGTGCTGTCCAAAATCACAAAAATGAATAAAAGTTAACATGCAAAAAGGTGTCCAGTGATGTGCTAAAATAACTACCAATAAAGAGCGAGTTGATCATCAAATATGTGATTTTCCATTTAAAAGACAAAGCACTTGTGTTTGATTAAAGGGAACAATTTATATACCAGGGCACCAAAACGTTGTTTTTTTTCAGTTACACTTTTAAAATTATTGTGTCATAGCAAAACCTGTATTTAATTTACGTGCAACTGTTTTTAAATAAATACACAATTTTATTGTGGTCAGAAAAAAATTAAATTAAAAGTTGACTTACTTGGTTTGACTTTGTAAATTAAGTCATGGAAATTAAATGCAATTTTAAATAAAAAGTGTCTAACGTTGTTTCATACAGACATATATCTAAACATCTGTCTTTTCACATTGCTTGAAAGGGTTGACAAGACACATTATTAATTTAATTTAATTTAATAATTTGAATAGATCCTAAACATACTGGGCCCAACATCAAAAACTGAAGAAAGGGTTTGTTTTTTAATTGACACATGAAGTTTATTCATAATATACAACAGAGACAAATGGAAAGCCCAATGATCATGAAAATCACACACACACACACACACACACACACACACACACACACACACACACGTTTGTTTTTGTGAAAAGTGGGGACATCCCATAGGCGTAATGGTTTTTATACTGTAGAAACTGTATATTCTATTGCCCTTCACCAACCCTACCCCTAACCCTAACCCTCACAGGAAACTTTGTGCATTTTTACTTTCTCAAAAAAACTAATTCTGTATGATTTATAAGCGTTTTGAAAAATGGGGACATGGGTTATGTCCTCATAAGTCACCCTCTCCTTGTAATACCTGTGTCATACCCATGTCATTATACAGAGTTGTGTCCTGATATGTCACAAAAACATGCCCATATATACACACCGTATAGTGCCCAGCATTAATGAGTATATCCCAACATCTTGACAGATTTATCAGAAAAACACCCATCTTTCTTTGAAATTAGTACTTTCTGTGTGGAACCCTTTTCAATGAAATATTTGTTAAATTAAATTTGATTTGTCAGTCCCAAAGGCAAGAGTTAATTGAATACCCTTCACACCTCCAGAGAGAATACACAAGTTTTTTTTTAAATTGCTCCTTCTGCTAAACTTCTTGCGATGCACAGACCATTGTTTGCAAATGACGTTTCAGGTCTCTTTTATACACAAAATGTTTTGGACACTGCGGACAGGAATAAGGTTTCTCTCCAGTGTGAACTCTTATGTGAATCTTTAGGTTTCCTCTAAATGAGAAACTCCTTCCACACTGAGGGCAGACAAAAGGTTTCTCTCCAGTGTGAATTCTTACGTGAACCTCGAGGTTCGCGTTGTTTTTGCAATCCTTTCCACAATGAAGACACATGAAACGCTTCTCTCCGAAGTGAGTTGTTACATGATTCTTAAGGTGACTGCTGTCTGTGAAACTCCGTCCACACTGATGACATTTAAAACCGTTCTTTCTGAAGTGAATCCTCCTGTGTTTATTGAGGTCGTCTTCATATCGAAAACTCTTTCTACACTGATCACATTTAAATGGCTTCTCTCCAGAGTGACTTCTCATGTGAGTCTTAAGAGTTCCTTTTCGTATGAAGCTCTTTCCACAGTGATTACAGGTGAAAGATTCCCCTCCGGTGTGAATCCGCATGTGGACATTCAGGTTTCCTCTTTGAGTGAAACTTATTCCACACTGTTGGCAAGTGAAAGGCTTCTCTCCATTGTGAATTCTCATGTGAACATTAAGGTTTCCTCTTTGAGTGAAGCCTGTTCCACACTGCTGGCAGATTAAATGGCGTCTAGTTTTTGCTTTAAATGGTGTCTTTTTTGTCTTTGAGCAACTAAAATATTTCCCCCCAATTATGAAATCCTGATCTTTGTCAGTCTGAATTGTCACTTCAATTTCCTTTGGTTCTTGACTCTCCTCTTTCAGCTTCATCAGGTCTAAAGCACAAAAAAGTAAGTCAATTCTAGATTCAGGGCAGAAAGCAATAGACATCTAAACCAACAACAAAAAAAAAGCATTAAAGCATCCAAAACCAACAGCATCAAAACCACCATCAAGTATACTAAATCTGGGGTTCCCAAACTTCTCCATTCCAGAACCAACCTAGACAAGTATAAACTACCTAAAGACCGTACGCGAGACAGTTCAGGAGTACTGTAAGATTAATCTGAATCAAATCATTAGACAGATATGAAGCATTTAATAAAAGTTAATTTATTTTATAGTACAGCTATATTATTTTCATACAAATATTTGCATTTTAATACCTTCATTTACAGGTGTTGAAGAGAATCTAAAATGTATCCAATATAAACTTGAAACACTCTCTCAAATTTCGATATGAATTGTAATTCACATGGCAAGTGTTGTTAAACTGGAAACGCTCTCGCGCTCATTCAATGTGTGATGCTGTTTAACAAAAATACAGTTTTTTCCTTATGTGTTGGTAACTCTTACGACAATGTCTCTGGAAGACAATAGTGCTGATTTGAACAGATATCAATAAACATGGAACCGCTTTCCATGACATTTGAATTCTTGTGTATAATGCAGAATACAGCACAGGGATTGCAGTGAATGAATTATTAATAATGCACACCAAATTATCTGCTGCAGAATCGTGTGTTGGAGATTCGTATTATATAAATAAAGAGGCAAATCAGGTTTTTTTTGACCAAACAATGCACTCTATGTCACTTCATAAAACTGAGGTTAAACCACTTGAGTCGACTCAGTGCAACTTGTAAGATCCACGTGAAGAACACAACAACCAACATGTCAGAATTTTTTTTTAATAAAAAACAGACTGGCGCCATGATTTTTTATTAAAGAGTTTGGTGATTTTACATCCGAGTTAGTTCTGGCTGCAGATAAAGTTTTAATATTTGGTGATTTTAACATCCATGTTGATAATGAAAAATATGCATTGGGATCAGCATTTATAGACATTCTCAACTCTATTGGTGTTACACAACACGTTTCAGGATGAGCATATTCGCAGCCTAAAGAGAGCAGCCCGAAAAATGGAGCACATCTGAAGGAAAACAAAACTAGAGGTATTTCGTATTGCTTGGTGGGAAAGTAACCTATCCTACAGAAAAGCATTAAAAACTGCTAGATCCGATTACTTTTCTTCTCTTTTAGAAGAAAACAAACATAACCCCAGGTATTTATTCAATACAGTGGCTAAATTAACAAAGATAAAGCCTCAACAAGTGTTAACATTTGCCAAAATCACAGCAGTAATGACACAAACTACTTTACTTCTAAAATTGATACAATTAGATAGTAAAATTTTAACCATCAGCTACAGTATCGCATCAGACAGTGCACTATAGACCCCGAGGAACAGTTCCACTCATTCTCTACTATAGGAGAGGAAGAATTGTAATCTTGTTAAATCATCTAAACCAACAACATGTATGTTAGACCCTATACCAGCTAAGCTCCTAAAAGAGGTGCTTCCAGAAGTCATAGATCCTCTTCTGATTATTAATTCCTCGTTGTCATTAGGATATGTCCCCAAAACCTTCAAACTGGCTGTTATTAAGCCTCTCCTCAAAAAACCACAACTTGACCCCAAAGAACTAGTTAATTATAGACCGATCTCAAATCTCCCTTTTCTGTCCAAGATACTACAAAAGGTAGTATCCTCACAATTATATTCCTTCTTAGAAAAAAATGGTATATGTGAGGATTTCCAGTCAGGATTTAGACCTGCTCTCCTTAGAGTTACAAATGATCTGCTCTTATCATCTGATCGTGGGTGTATCTCTCTTTTAGTTTTATTGGATCTTAGTGCTGAGTTTGACACAATTGACCACAACATTATTTTGCATAGACTTTAACACTTTGTTGGCAACACTTTTGTTGAAGTGCATTAGCATGGTTTGAATCGTACTTATATGACCGCCATCAATTCGTAGCAGTGAATTGAGATGTATCATATCGATCACAAGTGCAGTATGGAGTACCTCAAGGCTCAGTACTAGGGCTGCTACTCTTCACGCTTTATATGTTTCCCTTGGGAGATATCATCAGGAAACATGGTGTTAGCTTTCACTGTTATGCTGATAATACTCAGCTCTATATTTCTTTGCAGCCCGGTGAAACACAACAATTTGAAAAACTAATGGAATGCATAGTCGATATAAAAAACTGGATGAGTAATTTCTTACTGCTAAATTCTTAAAAAAACTGAGGCGTTAATTATAGGACCTAAAAACTCTGCATGTTATAACCTAGAACACTGTCTAAGACTTGATGGCTGCTCTGTCAATCCTTTATCATCAGTTAGTAACCTAGGTGTGCTATTTGATTGCAATCTTTCCTTAGAAAGCCACGTTTCTAGCATTTGTAAAACTGCATTTTTCCATCTCAAAAATATATCTAAATTATGCCCTATGCTCTCAATGTCAAATGCAGAAATGATAATCCATGCATTAATGACCTCAAGGTTAGATTATTGTAATGCTTTATTGGGTGGTTAGTAAACAAACTACAGCTAGTCCAAAATGCAGCAGCAAGAGTTCTTACTAGAACCAGAAAGTATGACCACATTAGCCCGGTCCTGTCAACACTGCACTGGCTCCCTATTAAACATTGTATAGATTGTAAAATCTTGCTTATTACTTATAAAGCCCTGAATGGTTTAGCACCTCAGTATTTGAATGAGCTCTTGTTACATTATAATCCTCCACGTCCACTACATTCTCAAAATTCAGGCAATTTGATAATACCTAGAATATCAAAATCAACAGCGGGCGGCAGATCCTTTTCCTATTTGGCGCCTAAACTCTGGAATAACCTACCTAACCTACCTGTTTGGGAGGCAGACACACTCTTGCAGTTTAAATCTAGATCAAAGACCCATCTCTTTAACTTCGCTTACACATAACATACTAATATTCTTTTAATATCCAAATCCATTAAAGGATTTTTAGGCTGCAGTAATTAGGTAAACCAGAACAGGGAACACTTCCCATAACACCCGATGTACTTGCTACATCATTAGAAGAATGGCATCTACACTAATATTAGTCTGTTTCTCTCTTATTCCGAGGTCACCGTAGCCACCAGATCCAGTCTGTATCCAGATCAGAGGGTCACTGCATTCACCCGGATCCAGTACGTATCCAGACCAGATGGTGGATCAGCACCTAGAAAGGATTTCTACAGCCCTGAAGACAGCAGAAACCAGGACAACTAGAGCCCCAAATACAGATCCCCTGTAAAAACCTTGTCTCAGATGACCACCGGGACAAAACCATAGGAAACAGATGATTCTTCTGCACAATCTGACTTTGCTGCAGACTGGAATTGAACTACTGGTTTCGTCTGGTCAGAGGAGAACTGGCCCCCCAACTGAGCCTGGTTTCTCCCAAGGTTTTTTTCTCCATTCTGTCACCGATGGAGTTTTGGTTCCTTGCCACTGTCGCCTCTGGCTTGCTTAGTTGAGGTCACGTAATCTACACCGATATCATTGACTTGATCGCAAATAAATGCACAGACACTATTTAACTGAACAGAGATGACGTCACTGAATTCAATGATGAACAGCCTTTAACTGTCATATTTCATTATTGACACACCGTTTTCCTAATGAATGTTGTTCAGTTGCTTTTAGCAATGTATTTTGTTTCAAACGCTATATAAATAAAGATGACTTGACATGACAAACTAAACCGCTTTAGTTAGGATACTCATATGCAATTCTTCATTTCTGTAGAGCTGGACATTTTAGGATAAGCATAAGGATAAAAATAATGAGTTCAGCTTTGAGAATAAAAATCAACCTGTTTGTGTCTCAGTATCTTCATGTTTGACTCTAAATGTTTCTTCAATCTTCACGTCTTCACTCTCCTCTTTAATAAATGCCACCTTTATTTGCTCCTCAGTATCTTCATGTTTGACTACGAATTCTTCAATCTTCAACTCTTTAACCTCCTCTTTAATAAACTCCATCTTTACAATAGTGTCACATGGATTTCAGTTGCTTCACCAAGAGTTTTCCTTTGTCCTGTTTAAGATAAAAAAAAATTAGAAAAAAAAATGAGTACATTTCTGTGTAATGACTTCTAGATTATTTAATTTAATAAATGACACTTATTACATACCACTTATCTATATAAATGACTGGAATGTTTATTCTCACAGAGGCACTATATACAATGTACACATTCTACATTAAGTAAACGTAAATACGCATAAAATATGCTAAGATGAAACAGAATGTACATGAACTGGATACATAAATGTCATTGATGTGCATCGGATGGTATCCAGTGGTAACGGGTTATTGTATTAAATGCATTGTATATGTATAGTCCAGTGTTGAACTGTTAAAGTTAAAGTGCAATGTGTGGCATACCATATTGTGGAAGTATGCTGTAGGGCAGGGTTATTCAAATCTTGCCCTGGAGGGCCAGTGCACTGCAGAGTTTAGCCCCAACCCTGATCAAACACACCTGAACCTGTTAATCAATGTCTTTGGGATCATTAGAAAATAACAGGTAGGTGGGTTTGATCAGGGTTTTTTATTTATACTCTTTATTTGGCATTTTGTCTTAATTACAACACAACATACAAGGACAAAGAACAAGGGGCACTATATATTATGTAACAGCGAAGTAAAATATTCAAATAAAGTATTAAAATTGTTCCGCTTCTTTATATGCAAGCCATTTTGACCAGCGCTTATTATATATATGTCCTTTGATACGTAGAAAGTATGTCATCTTCTCCATTGAGTTTATCTCCTCCGCTATTTCTTTCCATTGTTCAGTCCGAGGTGGGTCAATCTTTAACCAAGACCGAGTGATAGCTTTTGGACCACCTCAACAGGTAGTAGACCTAACAAGAAAATCTTAGGGTCTTTAGGGATGATATTACCTATTATCCTTCCAGTAATTAAAAGGATACTGTCCCAGAATTGTTCTAACTTTGGGCACATCCAAAATAAATGGGAGTGATTTGCGTTCCGATGTCCACACTGTCGCCAGCATTGCTGTAGTTCATTCCTTTGTTTATTAATAATGTGAGGTGTAATGAAAAATCTAACCAAACACATCCACCCAAATTCCCTCCATCTTTTAGAACTAGTAGATGTCTGTTGTGTCACACACATCAAAAGCCAATCACCCTCTGACACTTCCACACACAGATCCTTTTCCCATTTCGACTTAATATACAAGGTATTATTTCCATTTTGTTTCTGCAGTGCTTTATACAATTTAGAGACAGTTTTACTTGGCAAGTGCTCATAAGCTCATAAATAAGATACCTTTTCTTATTTAACTGTTATAGAAATGTGTCACTTGAAAATATTTGAAAAGATCTCTGTTCTCTAGTTTGTACCGACTCTTGAGTTGTTTGAATTTTTTGAATGTGTTGCTGTCTAAAAACTGACACATGGCCAAGAGGCCTCGATCTTTCCAACTCAAGAATGAAGAGTCTATTTCACCTAGTCGAAAACTCGGGTTGCAGGAGGGCCAGAGCAAAAGTTTAATTTCATTAGTCAATTTGCACTCATTTAAAATTTCTTTCCAAATTAATAGTGTATCTTCAACTATATGATTCCCATCTTTATTTGTGATAACTTTACCTCCTAAACGGGTTTGAGGTTGGCTCTGTCCCTGGGATAGTTCAATCAGTCTCCATCGAGCCTCGGTTTTTTGGGAACACCAATAAACCATGTCTCATTTGAGATGCGTAAAAATAATCCTTCAGATTTGGAAGGGCTAAACCACCATTATCTTTATCAATCTGAAGTGTCCTAAATTTTATCCTTGGTCTAGCCCCTGACCAGATAAATTGTGATATTTAACGCCGGTCCCAAGCGTGGAAATGCGAGTCAGCAATCCTGATGGGCAATGACATGAAAAGATACAGAAATCTGGGAAGCAGATTCATTTTCACTATTTCCATTCTAGCATTGAAGTCTAATATCTGCATTGCCCAGCACTTCATATCTTTCTGTATAGAATCAATAAGTTTCTCAAAATTCAAACTGAACAAATCATCTAGATCTTGGGAGATAAATACACCTAGATACTTTAACTTTTTAGCTTCCCATTTAAGTTTTATAATTGCGTTGTGTGCATTTATTGGGGAAGTCCAATTATATGCTAAGTATTTCCAATAATAATGCCCCTAAGCTCTTCATTTTTCCTAATAGTCTGTGCCAAGGGCTGTATGTATAACGCAAAGAGCGCTGGACTGAGGCAACAGCCTTGTCGAGTACCTCTAAACAGTTGAAAGCTATCAGTTAGGTGTCCATTAATTTTAATCGTGGCCCTCGGACTATCATACAGTGTCTGAATACACCTACTAAATTGATTGTTAAAGATAAGACGCTCGAGTACCTTGTATAAAAAGGGACAGCTGACCTGGTCGAAGACTTTCTCTGCATCGAGGCTGACTAAAGCTAAACATAGTTGTTGTTTCTTGGCTTGGTCTATGACATGCAATGTTCGTCTTATGTTGTCATGAGTTTGACCAAATTCAATGAATCCTGTTTGATCCTCATGAATCAAGTCTATAAGATAATTCTCCATTCTTTTAGAGATAATAGAGGTAAAGAGTTTGTAATCAACATTCAATATTGAGATCGGGTGATATGACTCACAATATTCCATATTTTTTCCCTCCTTAGGGAGGACAGATATTACAGCCTCTCTCCATGATGGCCGTATCTCTGCTCAGAGTTCAATTAAAAGACTCCAGCAGAACGGGTGCAAGCTCCTCCTTGAAAATCTTATACCACTCATTTGGTAACCCATCACTACCTGGGCATTTATTAGTTTTCAGCTTTCCAATAGCTGCGTCCAATTCTTTTCGACTGATTGGGGCAGTTAAAGCTTCATTTTGTATTAATCCTAGGGAAGGCAGGTCTAATTTTGCCAAATACTGCGTAATAACACTTTCATTCACTGGTTTTGAGGAAGTGTATAGTGTTTGATAATAGTTTTCAAAGATTTTATGAATTTGATTAATATGATAAGTTAAACTATCAGTTAAAGGGTCTCTAATTTTGGTAACCAAGTGCTTAAATTGTTTCTTTCGAAGGAGCATTGCTTTCGAAGGAGCATTGCTAGAATTCTTGTGGCTTTTGCACCAGATTCGTAAAAAATCTTACATCTCCTCATGTATCATATTATTTATATTATTTTTAATAACTGTTATTTGTCCAGTGAATTCTTGACCATTAGTACTTTCTTGTTGTTTTAGTTCTAAACTCCTAAGCATCTTTTCCAACTCATATTTTAATCGTTTTATCTTCTTCAAATAGGCAGTTCTTGAGATAAGTCTGCCTCTCATTACTGCTTTAACTGTATCCCAAACCAGAGCAGGATGTACTTGACCATTGTTATAATCCTTTACACAATCTGCTGTCTTATGACCCTATTTTATAATATTGTTTTAATTCATACAGCAATGATTAAACAGGGTTTTCACTGTTATATTAATAGTAAAGATAATGCGAAGATCACTTTAAACTAGGGGTGTAACGATTCATTCGTTTTCTCGATGCATCGATTATAAACCCTGTCGATTCATATGTGGTGTAACCCAAATTTTTACTTCTGTCATGCGTACATTTGCTACGTGCTTAAAAGTACAGGACAGCCTGTTCTGAAGGCCTTAGCTGAACTTGAAGACCTCAGCTGAACTTTAGACTTTAAAAGACTTCTGTACTAATATGGAAATAAGAAAAACTAAAGATGTAGATTTCCACGAAACGTTTATACTTATAAACCGCATGATTCAGAGACGTTCATATTTCATCACACGTCTGTTATTTGGAGTTATTTTGATCCCTGTGGGTTCTTAATAAGGGAGAACAAGATGGTTAACCTTCTGAGGTAGGACAGTTGGACTTTGAACAACAATCTGTTGACCTTCAGAAATATGGAAGTGAAACTAGGCTGCAAAGGCTCATGTGGTATTTTTGGAGACATATGGCCAATATTTTGATATCTATTTGAGATGTGGCTGCAGAGACGTGGCAGCAGAGACGTGGCTTCAGTTTGATCACAAGGTTTATGGATTCGCAGAACTATAAGAGGAGGCAATTCACCCCTCCTTCCTCAGCTCAAGACTGAGTTCAGCCTAGACCCTTCTAGCTGGACTTAGCCTTTTCTCACCTTCTTCTTTATCTTTGATTCCGGGCTCACTTGAATACTTCGAACTTCTCTCAGGTTTTATTCATCTCAGATATGATTATTAGTATATTACTTGTTATTATATGAATATTATTATAACTTTTGACTTTTGATATACAGGTATTGTTGTATACTTTGTATTATTATTTTTAACATCTTGATTACTTTTGAATATTATAATGCATTTTGTATTACTCTTAATTTGGCAACATCCATCATATATTGATTGCTTTTAAAACTATATGGATTTTGGGATTTGTATTTTCTATATTTGAAGCTGATTTTAATACTCACTAATCTGTTTGCAAGTTATGAGTTGTACTCTCATTTCCTATATTCTTTGAATAAATTTGCATACTAAAATACCACCCCACCGTCTGACATGGATTGAAAGTAAATTTTTTGCATCAATATGCATCGATCTTGAAACATGATTTTCGTATCGTGAATCGCCGATCTTGGACAGTAATCGATTCAGAATGCTAAGAATCGAATGAATCGCGATTTCTATAGCGATTCAATGCTTTCAAAATGTATACACATTAAATTACTACACGCACAAATTAATGGAGACCTTGAAGAGTGTTCGTGAATCGTGCCTCTTATCTGTCCTTCACGCACTCCACTGTTTACCGCCTGAGACTGTCACAGGATTGTGCTCGCGCTCTGTTCGTCTCTGACGCAGCGGACGTGTGATCTATAGGACTCGTGGCCAGTAATGCTAACATGAAGTAGTTTTACTTTTCTGTAGTTTGTCAATGGCTCTCTGCATCTTACCGACGGAGTTACCAGAGCCTTCGACAGCTGTATTTATTGCATGGACGGAGCAGGAATGTAAGTGTCTAAATCATACGCACAGTTCCATTGAATGATAAATGTTTTTAAACAATGCGGATGAACCGAATATACAAAGGAGCCTTTTAAAATTAACCACAGCATTAACAACGACCTTGAAATAAGAGCGCGAGATTTATCTGATAATCAGATGCATCAAAGTAGCGTTTGTTTCATTAGCAAACAGACATCTGGCGCGTTTTCTCTCAGAATCATTCGCTGATGGAGAGGAAAAGTTAAATAGAGATGAAGACGTTTTCACACTGTAAGAGAAGCGATCTCGGTCTCATAGATGTGCCAGGCTATATCTGCAGCTAAACTGAATAAAAGCAGAATGAACTGATGAAACAAAAACAAAAAAAACACAATTTATGAACGATGCAGTGCTAATTGACATATATTACAGTACAGAAACTATAAAGTATATTTTCTACCTTATTCTGTGCAGAAAATTTAAATAATTGCTAATTAAATGTAGCCTGGTATATAAAACAATAATTTCAAACAATCATTGCCATTAGGAAAAAAATATCGATTACAAATTATTGATTATTGTCCAGCAGTGATTTATTACAGCTAATTAAAAGTAATTAAAGATGATAATTCCTTTAAAAAAAAAAAAAAATAATAATAATAATAATAATTATTATTATTTTTATTATATAGGCTACATACATAAAATGATTGTATTTGACATTTCTGTCACTTCTGAAATTATGGCTACGCCCCTGGTGTGACAAAATCTTATCTTATACATAATACTCTTTAAGCTCTTTCCTAAAAACTTTTTACGTATGCCATGTCGCATCATTAAACTAGCATTTAACAATGGAAAAAAAAAGTTTTGTTTTTTTTGTTTTGTTTTTTCTAACCCATGGTTCTCTAACCATAAATGCTACTGTAATTTGCCCCCTGACTAAGCATTTAAAGAATTTAGTGTAAGCATTTAAATAATCCCGTGAATGCACTTAAAGAATGCAGAATCGAATCGTTATAATCGAATCGAATTTAATTGTGAATCGAATTGAATCGTTCTAAATTTGCAAAAATCGTTCTTGAATCGAAAACCTATTAATCGTAACCGAATCGAATCGCTGCCTTGCCAAAGATTCACAGCCCTACTTTAAACATTAGTTTTAGAAATAATTAGCTCAGCAAAATATAAACAATTAATGCAAACTCATGCTAGTAAAAAAAAAAGCCTTGGAATATGAGATGATCTGTAGCTTTTTAATGGATCCCAAGATCACCAAGAATATGAAGTGGAGGTTGGTCAACAAAAGACAAAAGGACATGATATATACACGCTTCAAAAAAGTTTTTTTCCAAGCATTTACTCTGCTTTGATTAGCAAGCGCCCTCGACTGAGTCAATTCACTGAATCATATTGTGAAGCAACTGGTTCAAGAATCATCTACAAATATTCAAATAAATTTCTATATCACTAATAATAGTACATTTTTAAATTCCTATTGACAACAATCTGATTCACCATACATGGAGCGGAATGAGATGAACCTTTGCTATCATTCATGTGTGGATGCTTTTTACTTTTACGTTTCTTAATGTTAGATAAAGCATAAAAACGTTATATTAAATAATAATACATTTACTTGCACTACTTGTAAAAACTACACAATAGTCTGTTGCGCTCACACCAAACGCGAATAGAGCGTCAAATTCGCATCTACCGCACCGCTTGAACATTTTGAATGCATTCGCGCGTCTAGAGTGAAGTGAAATTGACGCGCATCTGAGACCAAATCCACTTCTTGTGGGAGGGGCAAGTGCTAGGCGGTTGTCTGTTTGCAAGATGGCTGATGTTGATCGAGCATTCGGGGCTTTTCCACTTTTTCCTGTATAAACACCATAATAAACACATGATAAACACATTTTATTAGTGAAAATTAGCTGTAGCCAGGGCCGGCGCGTGCCTATAGGCGAACTAGGCAGCCGCCTAGGGCGGCAAGAGAGTGGCGAGAGAATTATTAATTAATTTGTTTGTTTCACATTAGGTTTTTAACCGCACTTATATCAGCAGAATTTTTTTAGGAAAAGAGAGAGAGGCGAGAGAATTATTAATTAATTTGTTTGTTTCACATTAGGTTACAATTACCGCACTTACTTCAGCAGAATTTTTTTAGTATATAAAAAAAAAAACTTCGCATTTCGAATAAAAAATTCCGCCCAGCATCGCCCTATTAGTAGGTCTATATGCATGCAAAATACTATGTATATTCAGAATGTCAAAACGAATAAAATTATCCGGTCATGAGTACAATACCGCCTCTGTGGAAGAGCGCTTTTCACTGCTAAGAGACCATGGGTGCGTATTTGGACTTTTATGACATCGCATTTCTCAAAGAAAAGGAGAATACAATAGTTCTTCGTGATTGCACTCGAAAAGGCCCTGACTCATGGAGACTCGCGGGATGTTGATGGCATGAATTGTTTGAAGAGCTGACTGCTTTGGGCAGACGCCTGGATGCTGGATCTAAACCACTGGATGCGCTTAAATTCATCTGTGAAAAAGGGATGGAATCAATTTTTCCAAATGTTTTTGTAGCATTGAGAGTGCTTCTCACTCTCCCCGTCACTGTGAGCTCTGGAGAACGCGGTTTCTCAAAGCTTAAACTGATAAAAATGATCTCAGAAGTAAGTTTAAACTCGAGGACGTAATCAAAGCGTTTGCCGCTGCAAAAGCCCGACGCGCACGCTTCTGAAATGTAGATGTGTGAATGTGTGTATATCAGTCAAGAAAAAAATCGAAAACTCCAGTTTTGTGAGCTAAAAAGTTGTGTGAATGTTTTATTCTGTACACTATAAGCCTATAAACAGAAATGATATGCAGCTGTTACATTGTGTACCATTTTCACCTTTTTGCAGAATGAAAAAAAACTCTGAAAACATGCTTGCACGTTTTTATTTTAGTGTATTTTAAAAGATAAAAAAAGTGTTTACATGCATCTTAAGGATCCCTAATTGTGAATGTGAGGTGGGGGCGGCACGAGCGTGCTCTGCCAAGAGCGGCATTTGAGCTTGCGCCGGCCCTGGCTGTAGGCTATATTAGTGGGAAAAAAAGTTGTACAAAAAACGACGCGAAGGCACCGGGTAGATAAACGTGTATGGGACTGTGTATTTACAACACACTCTTCCAAGCGAGGTCATTTTTTTCCTTGAAATATGAACTTTTGTCATATAGATCCAGTTGACTGCTCACTGACAGCATCAGTCGTTCCTCCTAGCAGAATCCTTTTTTTCTTCTTCTTTAGCATACATTACATCCAAAGTCAACAGACCTAATGGAAAAATAAAGATACCAAAAAAGAAACAAAAATACAACAAATCAAGTATTAATCATGGTACATGAAAGATCTCATCATATCTCCTCAAAAAATATTTTTTTATATTTATTAATTAGCCTTAGTGATTTAATTAAATTTTCTACTTCACATAAGCATTCTATAAAATTAGTTTTTTTTCTTAAGAATTCTTTGTTTGTGAAAATAGTACTTTGCTACAAGGATAAGGTGGTGGAGTATGCATTTATGTTAACAAATCATGGTGTAAAGACTCTGTCATTGTTGATACCTACTGCTCTGCTGATTTGGAGTTCCTGATTATCAAGTGCAGGCCATTCTATCTACCACGTGAGTTTACTTGCATTCTTGCTGCTGCAGTTTATGTACCTCCGGACGCTAATGCTAACGTGGCTATGAAAGAACTTTGTGCTGCTATTAGCAAATTACAAACCCTGCACCCGGATGGAGCCTTTATTGTTGCTGGGGACTTCAATCACTGCACTTTAAGATCTGTTCTCCCTAAATTTCATCAAAATGTCTCCTGCACTACAAGGGGACATAAAACACTGGACCACGTTTATACTAATGTGACTGATGCCTACAAAGTCACACCCCTCCCCCATCTGGGTCAGTCAGACCACCTCTCTTTGTTCCTGCTCCCCAAGTATACTCCGGTCATCAAATGTGTGAAACCTACAATAAGGACTGTTAAAATCTGGCTGGAAGGTGCTGACTCCACTCTTCAACATCAGTTCCAGCACACAGACTGGAGTGAGTTTGCTGCCCAGGCCACCACAAACTCTCAGATTAACATTGACACTTACACAAACTCTGTCCTGGAGCACATCAACAGATGTGTAAGCAGAGTGACCACACTCAAAAAAATAAAAATTTTCCCCAATCAGAAGCCCTGGATGAACAGAGAGGTTCGCCTCCTGCTCAAAGCAAGAGATGCAGCCTTCAGGTCTGGAAACCAGGAGGCTTACAGCTCAGCCAGAGCCAACCTGAGAAAGGGTATCTGCCGGGCCAAACTCACACATAAACAGAGGATTGAAGAACACTTCAATTCTTTAGACCCCCGGCATATGTGGCAAGGCATACAATCTATCACAGATTACAAACCACCTAACTCTGTGCCCCCCTCCAGCTCTGCCTCCCTCCCAGACGAGCTCAATCACTTTTATGCTCGCTTTGATAAAAATAATAAGGAGATCTCACTCAAAGCTGAGCATCAACCCAGTGAACTACCTCTAACACTCTCCACATCAGATGTTTACTCTACTCTGCGTAAGGTGAATGCACAGAAAGCAGCTGGCCCCTACAGAATACCTGGTCGTGTGCTTAAAACCTGTGCGGAGCAGCTGGCTGAGGTCTTCACAGACATTTTCAATCTGTCCCTGGCCCAAACAACTGTCCCCACTTGCTTCAAAACCTCCACCATCGTGCCTGTACCGAAGCACTCCACTGCCTCGGTCCCTAACCACTTCCGTCCTGTTGCACTCACCCCCATCATTGCCAAGTGCTTTGAGAAACTGGTCGCATCCCACTTAAAATCCTGTCTCCCTGCTACATTAGACCCATTCCAATTTGCCTATCGCAACAATAGGTCAACAGAGGACGCCATCTCAACGGCACTTCACTCTGCCCTCACCCACCTGGACAGTCAGAACACACATGTGAGATTGCTGTTCATAGATTTCAGTTCTGCATTTAATACGGTAATCCCCTCCAAGATGATCTCCAAACTCAGCCATCTTGGAATCAGCACACCCATCTGCAACTGGATTCTAGATTTTCTGACTAACAGACCTCAGTCTGTTAAGTTAGATAACCTCTCCTCCTCCATCATAACCCTGAACACTGGAGTGCCACAAGGCTGCGTACTTAGCCCTCTACTGTACTCCCTATTCACCCATGACTGTGTTCCTGTTTATGGCTCCAACACCATAATCAAATTTGCAGATGACACCACGGTGGTAGGTCTGATCAAGGATGACGATGAGTCAGCCTACAGAGATGAGGTGCAGCACCTGGCTGTGTGGTGTGCCACCAACAACCTGGAACTAAACACCCAGAAGACTAAGGAGATCATTGTGGACTTCAGGCGGACTAGGAATCATGCACACACACCCATCTACATCAACGGAGCTGTAGTGGAGCGTGTGTCGAGTTTCAAGTTCCTTGGCATCCACATCTCAGATGACCTCACCTGGTCCCTAAACACCTCCACCCTGGTCAAAAAGGCTCAGCAGCGCCTTTACTTCTTACGGAGCCTTAAAAAAGTTCACCTCAGTCCTAGGATCCTTTCTGAATTCTACCGCTGTACCATTGAGAGCATACTTACAAACTGCATCTCAGTGTGGTACAGCAATATCTCTGCATCTGACCGCAAAGCACTCCAGCGGGTGGTGAAAACTGCTCAACGGATCACCGGCACCCAGTTAAACTCCATCGAGAACATTTATCAGAAGCGCTGTCTGGGCAGGGCAAGAAACATCATCAAGGATGCCTCTCACCCTAACCATGGACTTTTCACCCTCCTTCCATCCGGCAGGCGTTACAGGAGCCTACACTCTCGAACTAGTAGGCTCAGGAAGAGCTTCTTTCCCGAGGCTGTGACACTCCTGAAAGCCACACCACCAATCTAACCTGCACCTGCTCTTTTACTGCACTGGTCACAGTACTTTACATACATGTATTGCACTACTCATATTTTGCACAGACTGCACATGGTTAAATCCATTACACTATAAACTGTCTAAAGCTGTTACTGTACAAGCACAGTAAACTATTCTACAAAAAATATCATTGCACTACTGTTATTTTGCATATAATTGTTAAACAATACTTTTGCACACTCATTCAACTGTATTTATTATTACTTTTCTCAAGTTCCTGCTATTCATAATGTATAAATAATCCTTCTTTGCTCTGTTCATAATGTACATACAATCCCTACATTACATTCATATTTATATTCTGTATATACTCTGATCAATATTGTATATAGCAACTCCACTGTACATTCTGTATATCATAAGCTTTACTTACTCTGCACTTTTATGTATATATAACAATATATTCTTGCACTTCTGGTTAGATGCTAACTGCATTTCATTAGCTCTGTACTTGTACTCTGCATAATGACAATAAAGTTGAATCTAATCTAATCTAATCTAATAAGAAATTTAATCCAAACAAATCTTTAGAATCATCTGTTATCAAAAAAAAACAACATCCTTAATGAGTAAATTAAAATTCATTTTGATTTTAGAAAAACAGTACACACTCAAATCTTTACAGAAAAGTGATGAAACATTACATGAGAAAAATAAATGGCAACTATCTTCACTCTCTTTTTTACAGAAGGTGCATATATCAGCTACATCACAACATTTAGACGAATGCCTTACAAGGGTATATATTATGCAGAATTTTAAAGTGCACTTTTTTCACTTTATTCGGTATACAGTACTTATATGGTAATAACCATGTTTTCCTCCAATTAACATGAGCTATTTTAGAACCCTCACCCAAATAAAAACCTTCCTAGCAGGCTCCTGATTGGTTAACGCGGCGCGAATTGACGCCAAAGGTCAAATTTTTCAA
The DNA here is from genome assembly GCF_003368295.1 of Carassius auratus. Lineage (NCBI taxonomy): Eukaryota > Metazoa > Chordata > Actinopteri > Cypriniformes > Cyprinidae > Carassius > Carassius auratus. The sequence continues at coordinate 23,127,685 of NC_039271.1, read as the reverse complement.
CTCGGGCGGCAGACGCGAATTCGCGTCAAACACTTATATGCACAAAAAGCACCATTCGCGCTTAACGCGCGAAACTCTCAATTAGACTCGCGAACTAGACGCGTGAATGAGGCGAATTCGCGTCTTCGCGCCGCGCTTAATGGGCCTTAATATGAAGTGTGAAATCTGCCAAATCTAAGGCTTAGCAGGAGAAGGAGAAGGAGCAGTCGACCCTTCCGTCGCCGTCAGTCCGTGTCCATTTTTGAATGGGATTGAATGGGAGGGCAGACGACCGACGTCACGGCGACGTCACTGTTGGAACCAATCATAGGCGGCGACGTGACGATGGCGTACGTAAGAAATTTATCAAAAATAATATGTGTTATAAGTACGTATGAACTAGCTACGTTGCCTCACAAGACGCCTGATATATACGCCGTCTCAATATACGTTGCCTCACAAGACGCCTGATATATACGCCGTCTCAATATACGTTGCCTCACAAGACGCCTGATATATACGCCGTCTCAATATACGTTGCCTCACAAGGCGCCAGATATATACGCCGTCTCAATATACGCCGCCTCACAAGACGCCTGATATATATACATCGTCTCAGTATACTTCGCTTTACACGAAATGTAAAGTTTGCATTACAGTAGATGCATTTGTAACAGGTTGTTATTTAGATATTTCCCAAAACGTGGTAATAGTGCATAATAATAACTGCATAAAGTCTATTTTATGTTTGATAAATTATGTTTATCTGTTAAGTTGGTGTTGAATTGAAGTACAAGCACATTAATGTTCAGTTTGCTTGGATGCTACAAACAGTAGGGAAAAACTGAGAGGAAATGCATGATTTCTGCTTGAATTACATTTCTTTCTTGGTTTCTTGTGATCTTGACATAGAAGAGTGTAATTTTAACAGAAATAAAGTTATAATCGATATTCATTAGACATTCGATCTTTAACATTCAATTGCGTGAAGAACAAAGTCATTCTAAGCAAACATGATTAGGTTTATTAATTTATGATATTTGGGACGGTAAGGCTGTGATATTAATGTTGTCCACTAGATGGCGCCATGGGATTGATTTTAACCCAAATGTGCTTCCAGAAGTTTTAATTCCTTATGAATTGAATCAAACGCGATGATCTACTTCATTTGCATAACTATGGTGCGCTTACAGTTTAGTTTTATATAATTACAGTACATAGAAATCTTTGAATTTTATATTTATCATTACATTAACTTTTATAGACATCAATAAGACAAAAACATCAAGATATGATTAAATACAACCCCAAATCAGAAAAAGATTTTTAAAATGCAATAAAGTCAAGATCTTATAATAAAATCGTAATTCTATTGTTTATTTGATTGGCAAAAGTGCAAAGAAAAGATTTTCAATGTTTTCACTGACCAAATAATTGGTAATCTGTAAATATAAGATAACTGGGACAGAGACACGTTTAACACTGTGTCCCAGCAACTCTCTTTTAAATTACAATGTTTAATTGTTTGTAAATAACTTCGAAGATACTAATAGTTTTTTTTACAAGACTTCAGCTGCTCATCAGTCTGTGCTCATCATTGCCTGGATGTCCTTTTCATGATGGGTTAGGGTTCATGATGTTTAAAGGGACAATAAGTAACTTTTTAGGTATTTTATTATCTAAAATCAATATTTTTATTCATAAATATGCCCTCAATGGTGTGCAAATACCTATGCCAATGTTAAAACTAATCCTTGTAAATGAAGAATTTATTATCTTTGTATACATGGGACGGGTAGGTCGACGGAGGCTTCCATGTAGTTCCGCCATCTTGCAAAACTATAATAGCAGAGAGGGACAAAAAGTACTAAGCCAACGCGTTTCCACAACGCGTTTTCGGTCAGAGCCAGAAACGCAGGTGCAGAGCAGTGAAAGGCGCTTGAAACTGCACCGGCAAGTTTAAAAGTCTGGATTGCATTCTTATTATGGACCATTCATTTGCCGCGCCACAGGAGAAGAAAACATCGTCGCCAAAACAGTCAAAAATAGAACGTAAAAGGAAACGTGACCGTAGATTACAGAAAACAAGAGTTAATGTCGGGGAAGCTTTTTCTAGGTGGAAAGAGCTAATGCTGGATAAAGATTTCAAAAGAGACGCTGAAGTGGCCTGTTTTCTTCTCGACAGGTAAGTCAGTGTTTGATGATGATATCTAACAATGCACATAATTCAGAAAATATAACGAATAAAGAAGACATAACTACTAATTACAATATTTCATGTTTTCCACAGTCAGTAATTCATACTGTAACATTCGTTTGTTAGTTGTCATGTTGCAGTTTGTTTGAAATAACACACCTGTTCACCTGAAGGAAAACTCGACGAAGTGCTATTAGAAGACATCCTGTCAAAGCTTTTTGGTACATATCGCCTACCGTAGATGCAACGCGCATTTGAAAAAGCGAGGCGCTGGAGAGCAAAATTAGTTTGAATGCAAAATACAATTTCACCACTAGATGGGAGTAATTCCTACTCACAGTCCCTTTAATATAGGAGACAGATCTGGACTGATCTGGCACATTCACTCTGTCTCTACGAAACCATGCTGTTGTAGCACATGAATGAGAGAAGGACAGAATGAGAGCTGGTGTTGTCTTTGTCTAATAACCATGGACTTCTCTTGAAAGATGTCATCTTGATGGCAGTAAATGTCTCTGTACAATACCGATGACATGTAATGCCTCCATGTCAGTGTACCCTCACACATGCCAGTCACCCATTCCCCTTGCTCTGATAAACCCCCATCCAATAACAAATGTTTTCTTTTGCATCTGTCACTGGTAAAATTCTGGATGGCCCATTGGTCTTTAGGACTGAGAACTCATCTGTTTTTCCCAGTGAACTCATCTGAGCACATCACACATTTCCATTGTCTCTGACTATCTGAGAGAATCCATGGCATCACTGCACAGAATTGATGTATAGCTTTCTGATGAGTCAAACCTGATACCCTGACCTATTACCAATTTACTCTGATTATAGACAGTTTGAACCCTTTAAGCCCTGAGGCATCACCTCAGTGAAGATAATGTTTTTGCTTTGACATACACAAAAATAATGACTCATAACTCAAAAACTGTAGCAAGGAGAGTCAAAAGGATGCAATCAATTGACAGAAATCTTTCTATATTTTTAGGGGAAAAAATCTTTGCCCTCTGAATATTCTCACGTGGAGAAATAGATGATAAAATGTAAGAGAAATTTGCGTGGTCAAGGGATATCTCTCTTAATTGGCATCCAATATTTATCTTAAGATAAATCGAGCGCAGCGTTAGTTCAGTCAGGCCATGGAGGAAAGGCTGTGAACAGCTATCAAATCACTCCAATCACTACCTCTCTCCCAGTAGACAGGGGACATATATATATATACGTGGCACTACTGCTCGGTAAGTATGCTCAATGGCTCACAACCCTCTCTCCCTCCCCATTATAAGCATGAGCACATTACTGCGCACCTTGTGGCTGTCGTCTTCTTTGTTTCAGATCACTAAGGCTTCCTAAATCTTAGCTGGTATGGACCTCATTGCTGAGAGACACCCATCTTCATAACCAGGCTACAGGATAGACGTGCCACATCTATATGATTATCACCATTTGCTTTAAAGACTTTATTAAAAGTCTTAATTGTTATGCATTTCTAAATTCATGGTTCCAGGGGGTTAATGTTAAAGCTCTTGTATGTTCAATTATTCTGGGAGAAAGAACCCCCATAAGGAACCATACCGCCAAAGATAAATTGTGTTCAATATACTCAAGTAAACTTGCCAAAGTGGTTCCTGTCTGAAATAATTTTTGGTGATGTTCTACATGATTCATTCATATATGTGAATAACATTTTATGGTGATATCATGAAGTAATCAAAAGTTACAGCATTTGGGACCAAGGTAGCCGTTCTCTTAGTCCTTGACAGTTTTGTAAATTGTTGTTTTGAATTTCAAGTTTAGTCAAAGTCCTAAATAATTACACTTGTTTTATTTTACTATGAGACCTTTCAAATTACATACGACAACGACTAACTGAGCTGTATGCTTTAATTATATATAGTTATATAAATTATATAAAATATAAAATACAGAAACATTTTACATTTAATATTCTGCTTGCCAAGTGTTCAAAGGATATTTCCAACTGATTTCTTTAGTTCATGGGTTTAGGTATTATTATTCACATGAAAGACGAAATGGGTTGTTTTGATTTTAGACTTATTTCAATCGTGAGAATCTGCTTTAAATAATGATAGGACATTTTCCACAATCAGAGCATGAGTTATGAAATGACCAGCATAAAAATCCACAAGAAAGTTACACAATGTGCACAGTTGGAGTTTATAATTAGATGATGAATATCTTTAGATCTATGACAGATTATGGTAAACTCTTTTTAATCATGAGAATTTCCTGAAAATAATGACATCAAATTATGTGCATGTTTCGAGAAGTTACGAATAAAAACTTGTAGCATTGGGCTATTTTTTCTTTGCTGCGCCATATGTGTCCCTGTGACCCTGTCTGATTTAATGTGTTGTGCTTTATGAGGAATATCTATCTATCAATCTGATCATGGTAAATTTTGGATTATTAATCAGAAGAATTTTCTGAAAAGAATGTGCCATTTTTCAAGATCTATGCATGTTTGGCAAGAGTGCAACCTCTGATTTTTTAAATATATATATTATTTAATTAATTAATTAATTTATATTTGCTCAGCTACATGTCATAATTAATTTTTATGTATTATAGCTTTATGAGAGATATCTTAGGATCTAAATGATTGATTTTCTGCAAATAATGACGTGCCTTTTTCTATGATATATGATGTTTCATGAGGTTACGAACGAAATCGCCATTACAGATACCTATGTTTTTTTTTTTGCCAAGCTCCTGTGTAGTTTAATGCGCGTTATAACTTCATGAGGAATATCTTTAGATAATGACGGATTATGGTGATTTTGGGCCCTTTTTAATCAGGAGAATCTAAATAATGGTGTTTATTTTTGTTTTATGTTTTATGAGCAAAAAAAAAAAAAAAAGCCCTAAAATAATATTACTTACATTCATTAGAGCGGAGATGTTTGAAGCTTTTAAATAAATTTTGGTTATTTTATTCAGGGGTTACTTACTAATTTGATTATTTTTCATGCAGGAGGTGTTCTTTCACTTTAATTTTTTTTATTTTTTATTATTATTATTATTTTTGCAGCCATCAAAATTAAAATGGGTTTATATTTACAAAATATATTTATTCTTTTAAATGATTTTATTTGTACTTTTGTTAATTAAATAACAGTTAAAGATTAAAGATTGTATTGTAAAACATTTACGAAAGTCATCAAAACAGTTGGATCATAATATGAAAGTATACTTTGATTTTTATTCTTAGTATTTTTTTTTTTCATTTATAGATTTCTCACAATCCAAAATTATCATTCAGAGAATTGTGATGGCTTTAAGACCTCTTCCCACAATATTAAATAAAGCAGTGTCATTTTTTTATGAATACATATATGATATGTTTTATAAATATTAGTCATGATAGTTTTTTGTAATATTCAGTGAAATGAGCCATTGTATACTTATCGGAAGCTGGAAAAAATATTGGATTTTAGGAAAGTCTTAGAATAACTTTTATGTCCCACAGAAGAAATAAAATCCTGCAGGTTTGGAACGACATGAAAATGAGTAAATTATTTCTCAGTGATTACTTTATTATGAAGTTCTTGATTTTGGTGAACTATCCTTTTAAGTAAAAAACAAATACATCCCTTAAGTAAAATCAAATACATTACTATATGCATGAAAGTATCCTTCAGATATTACTTATTATAACTGGATTATAGAATAACATGTTCACTTTAATTTTTTTACTTGGTAAAATTACACCACTGATGATGATGTATTATTTAGAGGGTTAGTGTAATGCAGATTTTTTTTTTTTTTTTTTTTTTTTGGCAAAAGTCAGTTGAGGAGACCTCAGTTGAGGCGAAGTACCCTTCTCACACGTAAAAGTACACGACTGTCGACTTCGGCAGGTAATCCTGTCACATTCCACCCGCCATACCTTAACGCCTCATTCGCGCCGCGAGACCTCCAGACACGCGTAAACGCGCCTTTGCATTGACTTAACATTGAAATCATTCGCGTTTGGTGTGAACACAGCATAGCTTACATCGATTTAAGTACTTAAAATGCATAAACACGAACCTTTCTTCAGCCGAACCACAACAAACGCATAAGCGCAGAGGCGCGGCGCAGCCTTATGACGTCGCACCACCAGACCAAAATAAGAGTCCTTCTTCTTCTTCGGTATCATAGCGGGTAGCACCAAATTAGGTGCATTATCGCCACCTACTGTATTGGAATGTGAACCAGTTTACCCTTTCATAATGTGAGGGGAAATTATATAAATAAATAAAAAACATAAAAATAATATAAACCCACTTTTTTTTTTCTATATTCTCTTAATCAGCTCAGTTCTCTTAAGATAAAAATTAAACTCTCTAATCCATAAGTAAATATCGTTTTAAGATTAAGGTTATCCCCTCCCATCTTTCAAAGTTCATTTTTCATTGTCGTTCATTTACATTTAGATTACATTTACATTTATTCATTTAGCAGACGCTTTTATCCAAAGCGACTTACAGATGAAGACAGTGGAAGCAATCAAAAACAACAAAAAGAGCAATGATATATGTGCTATAACAAGTCTCAGTTAGGTTAACACAGTAGACGTTGCATGGGATTTTAAATAATATAATAAATAAAAAGAAAACAGATAGAATAAAAAAAAAGAATAGAACAAGCTAGTTAGAGGTCTTTACACATACACACATATATGTAATTGCATAATAAATGAAAAGAAAAATAGAATAAGAAAAATTAGAAAGGTAGTTTGATTTTTTAAGAATATAATTAGAATATTGAGTGATAAAGTTAGAGGGTCAAATAAAGATGGAAGAGATGAGAGTTATTTTGTTGTGTGAACTTCTCCTGTATTGTTTATGCCTAAGTATATGGAAATCACAAGCTCTATCACAGCCCTCTCCCACCAAGGGGGCTAGGAGCTCATTCACATTTAACACCCAAAAAGAGGAATATACAGTGTGGTATTAATAATATGTGGTGTTTTTTGAGCTGAAACATCAGACACATTCTGTGTACACTTAAGGCTCAGGCTTGGTGCTTGGTGCGCACATGGAGAGAGAGCCGCATCTCACGGACAGCAACGCTGAACGAGCTCTCCTTTGCTAAGTTCTCCTTTAAAGGGATAGTTCACCCAAAAATCTAAATTATGTAATTAATGACTCACCCTCATGTCATTCCAAAACCGTAAGACCTCCGTTCATCTTCGGAACACAGTTTAAGTTATTTTAGAATTAATCCAAGAGCTCTCGGTCCCTCCATTGAAACTGTGTGTACGGTATACTGTCCATGTCCAGAAAGGTAAGAAAACATCTTCAAAGTAGTCCATGTGACATCAGAGGGTCAGTTAGAATTTTTTGAAGCATCGAAAATACATTTTGGTCCAAAAATAGCAAAAACGACAATGTTATTCAGCATTGTCTTCTCTTCCGTGTCTGTTGTGAGTGAGTTCCAAACACTGCAGTTTAGTGATATCCGTTTCGAGAACAAATAACTAGATGTAACTGGATCTTCTTGAACCAGTTCACCAAATCAAATGACCGCGGTTCGGAACCAAATAAAATAATATGAACGCAGTCCAACAGGGGGAGGGGGGATTAATCAAACTCATGTTCAAACCAAGCAAGCGGACCAAGTGTGAAAGCACCCTTAGATGTGAATAACAGATATATTAAGAATCCAGTATTTCTATTCTCCAAGATTAATGGCTGCACAGTATGTGTCTAATCAACCGCAATAATAAGATACTTGCTCTGTGTGTGTGTGTGTGTTAGCACCTATGAATCAATCTTTTATTACAGACTCAAGGTCCAAATTAAAAAAAACAAAAACACAAAAACCAAGACAATAGGACAACATGTAGTACTAGCCCTTATATTTGATAGACCCACAATAATCTCATTTTTCGAATCATTTAGCCGGCAGATAAATCTATACATAAGGTTTCGTAACAGTGCTTTAAAAGTGGTTACTCTAGCACTCATAAACATTTCACTTGCACTATGCCATCTAGGTCTCTGAAGACCAAAAATTTGTTATTTTAATATTATTTATATTTATTTGTGAAGTTTTAATGCATGATGAAGTTTACTGCATGAGTTAAAGTCTGCATGAACATGTAGTACTATATGACAGACACAGGGAGAGGAGCTAATTTTGACCATACCGGAATGTCTACATGAAGGAACATGTGTCCATGTAATATGTTCCACTGATGCATAGGGTGGCTTTTTCTTTCCACCAATGTATGTATGTATAAATATACCAACTGATGTTAGCATGAAGTATACATTCTATTTTAAACAAACCAACATGTTTCTGTACCTTGTAAGGAACTTGGTCAGTGGTATATAAGCTATGGTCACTGTTAAAGCCTTAGAGAAACTGAGAAATGGGGAAATGAACATACAGCTGGCAAAGACAACAAGTTTCTCTCCTATGCCTGATACATATGTCAATAAAGATTTTTGACAAGGGAACTGGTATTCGGCCCTGTGATTGAATTATAAGGGGACAAGACTGATTTTAGATCAACAGTCTCTTTAGTAAAATTCTCATTGCATCATTATAAGCTACCTGCAGCTTCTGTAAACTAGATGTTCTATAGTTGAACCAAAGATGAGCAGTATAAAGTGTTGTACAATATGCTTTAAAAAGTGACACCTTCACCTCATCTGAACAGAAACTAAATTTATGTAAAAGTGTATTTGCCTGCATATACATCATACGGCATTGTCTTTCAATATCCTCATCGTCTGTCATGCGTTCTGTGATGAAATGTCCAAGGTATTTTACTTTCCCAGACACAGTAAGACTCTTATTAGACAACTTAAAGACTGGAAATTTTATATTTTTGTCCTCCCTTGTTCTTCAAATCATAACCTCACTCTTTTTAGGATTATATAAGATATCACGTTCAAGACCATATTCAGAACACATATTTAAAAGCTGTTGAAGGTCAGCACTGCTAGGACTAAAAACCACAAGATCATCTGCATACATAATATGATTAACTAGAATATTCCCAATCATACACCCAGTTTTGAAAGCATTCAAACATTCAGATAGATCATCCATGTAAAGAATAGACAAGATTGGAGACAAAATCCCCCCTTGTCTCACGCCATTACTAACCCCAAAAGGGGCAGAGACTGTATTGCTCCATTTTAAACCAATAAGCCAGGATTTTCACAATATATTCTGCCACCCCTCTTTAGCACTATTCGGACGGGACTAGTTTTCTAAACTACGTTTGAGTTTCGATTCTTACCACCTGACGTCTGCTATTTTCATGTTCCAATTCAGACGGGACTAGTATCTCCATGTTTATTACAGAGGTGGGAGGGTCTGTTTTGTGCATCTGGGCGTCACAGAGACCGCGGCCTTTGTATGCGTGCATAGCATTCATTCAGAATGATTGCCTCAGTATTATTACACAATAAATACTAAATGGCTAGTATAACAAAACCATGTTAATGTGTGGTTCCTTTAGTTTAACTTGTTTTCCTTTTTTATTTATTTATTTTTGTATTAAATGTAATTAAAACATTATATAACTGAGTAAATAAATGAACGTGAGTAATCTTACCTGATGCTATTACAATAGCCGGTATTAACCGTTTACTTGATCTTGCTCTTGATTTTATTATTATTATTTCTTTGCCGGTAAGCAAATATATCAAACATGTGCTCGGTAAGAGCATCTACGGTAATTCACGTTGGCCAAAAACAAAAGGAAACATATCAACAATATCACCGGCAATCACAGACATTCGCATTCGGACGGGATTAGTTTTCTCAGAGGATCACTGAGTTTGCTGAAAAATGGTAGGTAATTTGCTCTGGAATTATCACAGAGGTTGTGTGAGAAAAACACAGACGTGGCAGATTCGGACGGGATTAAAATCACCAAGTACGTCTGTGTAACACAGATTTCTCTAACGACCCCCTGTAAAACTAGTCCCGTCCGAATAGGGCTTTTGTCTCATTTTAGAGAATAACCCGATCAAAAGCTTTAGATGCATCAATGAAACACATAAAGACTGATGAGTTTTTTTTTTATCTCTATACTGTTTACAATTTCCTTTAATGCATAGATGCAAACATCAGTGCCATGTTTAGTCTTAAATCCAAACTGATTGTCTGTTGAAGTAATAAACTCAATCAACCTGTGGCGAGGTGGGCGTGGGAAGGCGGAAAGCTGGAGCGGGAGAAGCGGCCGGCCGGCCTTTCGTGATGGCCCAACAGCTCTGGGACGCTTGCCGCAGGTGGTTGTTGGCGAGGGAGTGGTCAATCTGGTAGTACCCATGACTGGGTCTGCACCATCGATGGACGGCATCTCCAGCCTGATCAACCGCTCTCTTTTCCTTATCCACTGATGGAGGTCCCCTTCGAGAGAATTGGTATGGACCTCATCGGGCCATTAGAACGCTCAGCACACAGGCATCGTTTTGCATTAGTTCTCGTGGACTATGCAACACGATACCCAGAAGCAGTGCCGCTTCGCACAATCTCCGCAAAGAGTGTGGCGGACGCACTGTTTTGAGTGATCTCCCGAGTGGGGATCCCCAAAGAGATCCTCACAGACCAGGGCACGGCGTTTATGTCATGTATGGTAAGCGAGCTATACGAACTACTGGGCAATAAATCGATTCACACCAGCGTCTATCACCCACAAACAGACGGCTTGGTGGAACGATTTAATCGCACATTGAAATCCATGGTTTGTAAGTTCGTGAAGGAGGACGCCAAAAATTGGGATAAATGGCTCGAGCCCCTGTTGTTTGCAGTGCGGGAGGTTCCACAAGCCTCCACAGGGTTTTCCCCATTCGAGCTTCTCTATGGTCTTCAGCCCCGCGGTGTGGTTGACGTCATCAGCCGTAGTGAAAATCATTATGTCATGGACCTTCGAGCAAAACTTCACTCTGGGGCAGCTGTCTATGGAGAATTTGCTCCAGGCTCAAGACAAGCAGAGTCGGCTGTACAACAGGGGTACGCGAGTGCGTCAATTTGCACCGGGAGAGAAAGTGCTTCTGTTACTTCCAACATCCAGTTCTAAATTACCCATTTACCATTTGTGGTTACACGGCGATTGGGGGATCTCGATTATGAGGTGGTGCGATCGGATAGAGGGAATTCACATCAAATTCTCAATCTTCTAAAATGGTGGAATGAGGTGACCTCGGTTGATTTAGCCATGACAATTTCAGCAGAGGATGATCTCAGACCAGAAGCAGCTGTCAACTCAAATCAACTCTCAATGTGGCAGCTCGCATAGGTAGCCAAGTCGCAAGCAGATTTTGTGGACATATTTTCAACCCTGCCGGGTTGCACGAATCTCATACAGCACCATATCGAAACGGTCCCCGGGGAAGTGGTGCGCAGCCACCCCTATCGGTTACCGTAACACAAAAAAAAGGTGGTTCAAGATGAATTAATGGCCATGCTAGAGTTGGGAGTAAAAGAAGAATTGCATAGCGACTGGGCGAGCCGATAGTTTTAGTCCCTGAAACAGACGGCTCGGTCCGTTTCTGTGTTAATTATCGAAAGGTGAACGCAGTGTCGAAATTCGATGCTTATCCAATGCCCCGAGTTGACAAGCTGCTTTATCAGTTAGGTTTGGCTCGCTTTAATTCGACACAGGATTTAACAAAAGGGTATTGGCAGATCCCCTTGTCGCCATTATCGAAAGAAAAAACGGCCTTCACCACGCCGTTTCGGTTGCACCAATTTGTCTCCCTTCCTTTTGGGTTATTTGTGGCTCCCGCAACCTTTCAGCGTCTCATGGACAAGATTCTCCGGCGCCATTGCGCGTACGTCGCTGCCTATCTCGACGACATCATTATACACAGTAATGATTGGCAGCGGCATATGGAACATCTCCATGCGGTCCTGAGATCCTTAAGGGTGGCTGGACTCACGGCGAACCCACAGAAGTGTGCAATTGGGCGGGTGGAGGTACGGTATCTGGGCTTGTTTTACAACCTATCCAGCAAGAATTTTTTCTAGCATTTTAGACAAGATACTAGCTAAAGCTATAGGTCTATAATTATCTAAGTTGCCTACCATTCCAGTTTTGTTCTTAATAACTGGCACTAACAGAACAGACAACATTGAGTCTGGTAACACACCATTAATCAAGAGGCCAGTAAAACAGACAGCTAATAAAGGGGCTATCCTCTTTCTTCCATATTTAAGATGTTCAGCAGAAATATTATCTAGACCACAAGCTTTATTTTGAGGCAATTTAATTATAGCATGATCCACCTCATGTGACATAATCACTATTGGATAATTAATTTGAATATCATCCACATTATTCAATTCATTTTGGATGCAATTAAAAAAGACTATAATAATGCAGTCTCCATAGTTCTGCAATATTATCTGCCCCCGAAACTCCATCCAAGGTACAAGGAAGAGATACTCTGCATCTATTAAAAGTTCTGAAATCTTTCCAAAAATCAGTGATATTATGATTTAACAGCTTCATAGCCATAGAATCGGCCCTTAAGGTTTGCTAATTTTTACAGATAAAACGAATAGCATACTTATATCTTGCATTTGTAGACTTCTTATATTCAAGCTCAGGCCCTTGCCTGGGTCTACCTGCTATATCCCACAATTTAAAAGCTTCCCGGGCTTCATCCTGATATTCTGCAACATATTTACTCCAGCCAGGCTTAGCCTTATTCATTATACCCCTCGATACCCCCTTCAGGCTTTGTGGGATTAGAATTAAAACCGCCATCCATTATTGATTTTCTACACCATGATTGATTCGCCATTTTATTTAAACAGCAACAATGTAAATGTTCCATATTCTTCTTTACTGACTACCAGAAACTCTCTCTCTGATATTAGCATCTCTTGTCAAAGGAAATAAGCGTATAAAACATCAGGCGTCTTGATATACTGCTACATAGATTACACGTTACACTTCTGATCAGGCAATAAAAACTTTAATTTAACCTGTATGGATTTCATAAGCCTGGAAATATATTTATATTATCAATTAATATTGATAACTTACAGGACACCATGTAAAAATTACAGGACACCATGCCCCTCACATGCTGCCAACTCTATGTGCTTTAACCTTCATTTTTATTTATAATAAACACCTCTCTGAGACCCGAGGATAAACTTACTATTTCTGTCTTCATTTATTCAGTCAGATATTGTAATTGTAGGTGCACTTTATTTCATTTAAAAGTTGTCAACTGTAAATTTAAAGTTAATGTTAATTCAGATTTAAATCTGAGTGTAAAGTCATGATCAACAGGATTAAAAATGAATCTATTTTAACCCTTGTGCGGCCCTCATTTGGGAGTCACACTCAGGGTCTTCACGGTCAAAAGTGACCGGACACCTGAAATGTAACTTTTTTGCCCCCCAGTAAAATCAGTGGAATATATTTTTATTAAATAATATTTTTAATTTTTTATTTTGTATTTTGAGAAAATTTTAAGGTATTAATTCATATTTATGCAATAATTATGAACAATTTTTCTCATAGAAAATAGTACATTATGTTTTTTTTTCTAATTTTTCAAAATTATTTTCAAATTAATGTTGTATTTCAGATTAAACCAGAGACTAGGCCTTTCAAATACATTTTTTTGAAGATTTTTTTAGCGCCACCTGGTCAGAGCAAAGAAAGAAAAACATGTAAGTGCATGGTGCAGCCACTTATTACCAGTATAGGAATCTATAGAGAGGCTTGTGAATTCCCTTATTGTTTTTAGACATAATTGCTTACTCATATTAAGTAGTGGACTTAAATATATATTAATACATTCTAAAGAGTACTTTTTGTATATTTGTTTATATTTCTTCTGTTATAAATAATGATTTCATGCATTATTTGCATTAAAGTTTTTGCATTATGATTGCAATCAAACCTGAACATATTGTTCAGTGGCACAGAGCTCCTGCAAAAAAATAAAAAATAAGAATCCTCAGAATGGTGCAAAGGACCAAGTCTGAGTTTCTAAATGCACTGACAAACCCAAGAGGCAGCGCCTGCTTCTCATCGCTGTTTTACAGACAGCAGGTCATAGGTGTGTGTGTGTGTGTGTGTGTGTGTGTGTGTATGTGATTATTTAGAGTGTCATACCTTCACTGCTGTTAGATTTTCTCTGCATTATGACTGAATTATTGAATGGATTTCACATTCTCAAAACTTTGCTCTGTGTTACAGAGACAGTAGTTCATAGGTGTCTATGTGTAAGTATATGTGTGTGTGTGTGTGTGTGTGTGTGCATCTGTGTGTGATTGGATGTGTCAATATCACACTCTTGATGTTTTATAGTGTCATCCCTTCACTGCTGTGCACTTTTTTTCAGTTTTGTGATCGATTTGTAGATTGTGTACACAAATATTCTCTGAATTGTTGTATTTTTGTCTATTTCCCATTCATTTCCTATGGACGGTCATTTTTGACCGAAGACCCTGAGTGTTACTATTTTTTTTACGCCCACTTAGACTGTTCGAATCATGCCCTCAATTTTTTGGTGTGTTCACACCCCAAATGCCATGAAGGTCACCGCATTTCATATCATTCCGATGAAGCTGTGATTTTTAACATTTCAAAACGTAAAATATTCCGGTCAGAAATGACCGAAGAACGCACAATTAAACATAAATGAAATAAATAAAAAATGATGGTTAAAATGTAAACTTGCTTATTTTTAAATAAAGTTTAAATATTGGTGCAACTAAATTATTAGATAAACCTTGATTTATATCTTAATATAAACTTAATTTGTTTTTCCTAATATGTTTAGCACATGATAAGGCAACATATATATATATATATATATATATATATATATATATATATATATATATATATATATATATATATATATATAATTTTAACCAAGAAATAAACTATTTTCTCATTTATATCATTTGAATGTATAATATCCTATGCACGTTTGTGATTTTAGAGAGTAAGAGGCATGTAAAAGGGGCTTTTATTTTGATTTTGTGCTATGACGTCATAGGTCTGCGCTCTGTCTCTGTTGTGATTCGGATGAAGACAGGTTTGTGTTTTTAAGCATGTTAAGGGTTTAAATAGTTATTAACCGTTCAGTATATTTTGTTGTTTTCACAGCAACTGTAACATGAAGTCGTTGTTATTGAATATATAATTTATGGCTATATCTAATATTACTCAACAATACTTTGTGTTTGTTAAGCGCGTCCATACATTAGTAACAGAACAGGCGCGTCTCATTTCGCTCCCTGTGGTGAATGCGTTTATCATAACTACTAATAATTCAGTCACTGGCAAAAAGTGATGTAAAAACAGAACTTGAGTCAACTGACCCAAATACTTCTCAACATGTTTCCAATCTCTCGATTCAGGGGCACGCTGATGACATCTGCTGCTCAAAACATGTGAACGCAACGGGAACAACAAACAACTGCAAATGATTTCATGAAATTAGAATGTATTTAATAATGCAATTTACAAATCAATATTGAATGTAAATCTTAAATGCCTAAATATTAAGTGTCTCCTTAATTTGCCTAATTTTATTAATTTGTTATGCTAGTTTTGGTAGTTTTTTTTTTGTTTAATCAGGTCATTTGACTGACTCCCTTACCAGTGTGCTGACTACTGAGCTAGGAAGCTGATTGAGACACGCTCACACCGCTTTTCTGGTGACTTGTGCTGGAGCCAGAGCCCAGTTGCGAACGAGCTGGGCTATTTATTTACTCAAAAAAAAATCCCGGCCCAGATCCTGGTATCAAACCAGCCCTGAAACCTTTCGAACAAGGGGACCTATGATGCCAGTAGGCGGAGCTTACACTACAGACCACAGCTTAAAAGGCACTATATTTAAAAACTGTCATGAAGTTCATGAAAATTAAAAACACCAATTGTGTCATTCCTGTTATACAGTGACTTTTATGTCCTGATGGTTTATTTAATCATATTTTCTCTTAAATGAATGGCACATTTATAAGATATGGCATGAATTGTATATTTAGGTCTTCTTTACCACTTAAACAGGGATAATAGAAATTATAAATACTATTTTGTATTTTACACACCTTTCGTTGATATATGCATTACATTTTATGATGTCCTCAGTGCAAAGTAATCAACTTCCACAAGAAATATAAACTATGAAAGATTAAAAAAAAAAAAAATCTAAATAAGTTTTAATTATGTTATAGACTAGGCTAAACTGCCAATAATCATACATATAAATCAGGTGAAAATATAGATTTTTTTTTTTCCTTCTCGATTACCATGTCCCTGAAGTAATTTTCCACCCTGTTAGTACATACTTTCTCGCATTCCAAAACTGATTGCAATTTCATTTAGACTATTTTATAGAAGTGACATCATTTATTTTTCCCACTGGAATTCAAGTCTACAAACTGAGGTAAGCTTAAACTCTCACACTTACCTTTTTTTTTTAGTTTTTGAAACGTTTGTGCCGCCCTTAAAGTTCCACCCTGTTAGGCTATATCATGGTGAATGTTTGTCCCATCATAAAAAATGTAAAACAAATTTGACATAGTCATAAAAGTTATGTTAATCTGAAGAAGGTTAGCTAGCTAAATGTTGATCACTTAATGAGCTATGGCTAATTAAGCTCAAATTTTCCACCCTGTTAGGTCTATAAACTTAGGAAATTCTAATAGAATAAATAGTATTTAGTATATATAGTAAATCAATTTCTATATGCGTGTATATATATATATATATATATATATATATATATATATATATATATATATATATATATATATATATATATATATTAGGGATGCACCGAAATGAAAATTCTTGGCCGAAACCGAAAACCGAAAAAGAGAATACCAAGGCCGAAAACCGAAACCGAAACACCGAAAGAAAATATGGCAATTATTAGTACCGTTGCATTTATTGCTATGACCGTGTACTAACTTTACTAAAATTAAGACATTGCAATTGCATAAATTAATATTAAAGTTTCAAAAATAATTACAATTACATAACTTATTTAAAAACATAAAAATACATAATTACAAATGATGCAAATATTTATTAAGCACATTGCAACACTGCACAGTATAAAATAAAATAATAAAATTTGAATAATAAAATTCAAACTAAAAATGTATCCCACTCATGTGTATATTTAATAATGTACAGGCCTACTGGCCTGCAGAAAGGTTTTAAAATGAACAGTTCTCTCATAAAAACAAAGTGCATTTAGGTGAAGTGCATTTGAAATTTTTCTATGTAGGACTAGAAAGTGCATTACTTCTCCAGTAGGCAAGACTGTTATCACTTCTGGGGATGGGGACTTCAGACAGATAACCATCTAGCTGTTGAGCAGTTGAGCTTGTCATCTGCCTGACATTTGAGAAATATTTGAGAGAGTGTATTTAAATAGGGTCAGGGCATAAATGAACATTTTTATCAAATTAAAGAAAACAATCTGATATTATGTATGTATATATGTTTGTGTGTGTGTGTGTATAGTAGCCTAAGTACAAAAAAGCCAACCTATTATTATTATTTGAGGCACTTTCTTGCAGAATTCCACTGAACATATCAGACAAAGATGGTGCATGCCACTCATCTGGTGCAGAGACCAGTCTTTTTTTCTGCGCTCTGATCTGTCTCCTGCGCTTGGCGCTTCTCCGTCTCCACGCGGGTTCTCCGCATCCAGCGCGGCCTGGATCATTTCTCGTGCGCGCTGCCTTATTTCCGCATCCAAGTAATGGTTTTATAACGCGGATCAAGCACATTCGTGATGAAGTGCAGAGGATCCGAAAAGATCTCAGTGAGACCTGTGCTCACAGACTCTATAAGACTGTACTTTTCTTTGTTTTTACTTCGTGGTCCGTCTTAATCTCTTTGTTAGGAGACGCTTTAGTGCTGCGAATAAAGGAATAAGAAGAGAATGTTCTCACTGGTGTTAAGTGAATGTCGCGTGGAGCTCGTGGTCTGCGCTATGCAGGTGCACGTGCATGTCGCGGTTTCTGTTTGCGTCATCACAACATTTCGGCCGTGTTGTTTCGGTGATAAAAGTCTATCGGCCGAAAACCGAAAAGGCCCTTTTCGGCCGATAATTTTCGGTGGCCGAAATTTCGGTGCATCCCTAATATATATATATACACGCATTGAAACACTGGTGTTCCACCCTCTTATGCTCTTTTCCACCCAGTTAGACAAGTCATTTTAAATAATAATTTCACAGCAACGTCTCATTTTGTGAGGTGAGGAGCACTAACAGCATATATATATATATATGTGTATATATGTATATGTATATATATGTGTGTATATGTATATATATGTGTATATATGTATATGTATATATATGTGTATATATGTATATGTATATATATGTGTGTATATGTATATATATGTGTGTATATGTATATGTATATATATGTGTGTATATGTATATGTATATATATGTGTATATATGTATATATATGTGTGTATGTGTATATGTATATATATGTGTGTATATGTATATATATGTATGTATATGTATATATGTATATATATGTGTGTGTATATATATATATATATATATATATATATATATATATATATATATATATATATATATATACAGGACAGACCAAAAGTTTGGAAACATTACTATTTTTAATGTTTTTGAAAGAAGTTTCTTCTGCTCATCAAGCCTGCATTTATTTGATCAAAAATACAGAAAAAACAGTAATATTGTGAAAAATTATTATAACTTATAATAGTATTCTATTTGAATATACTTTTAAAAAATAATTTATTCCTGTGATGCAAAGCTGAATTTTCAGCATCATTACTCCAGCCTTCAGTGTCACATGTAACATCCAACCGATCACATGATCATTTAGAAATTAATCTAATATTCTGATTTATTATGAGTGTTGGAAACAGTTCTGCTGTCTAATATATTTGATCAATAAAATGTTAAAAAGAACTGCATTTATATATATATATATATATATATATATATATATATATATATATATATAAAATTCTAATAATATATATTCTCTTTACTATCACTTTTTATCAATTTAACACATCCTTGCTGAATAAAAGTATTGATTTTATTTAAAAATCAATACTTTTATTTTTTATTTACTGACTCCAAATTACTGACCAGTAGTGTATATTGTTATTACAAAATATTTATATTTTAAAAACATAGCTTCTTTTTTTTTTTTTTTACTTTTTATTCATCAAAGATTCCTAAAAAAATATCACATGTTCTGAAAAAATATTAAGCAGCAGAACTGTTTCCAACTTTGATAATGAATCATCATCAATTAATCATTAGAATGATTTCTAAAGGAATAATGATCCTTAAAATTCAGCTTTGCATCACAGAAATAAATGATAATTTAAAGTATGATAAATTTAATAACAATTATTTTAAATTGTAATAATATTTCACAATATTAAAAAAAAATTCTGTACTTTTGATCAAATAAATGCAGGATTGATGAGCAGAATTTATTTTTATTTTTTTAATACAATGACTCCAACTAGCCACTTTGGCGGGTTGAATAATTGTAACGTTTTTAAAAGGCATCTGAAATAACCCATATTGCAGTGTGACAGTATGACACTACAACTCCCATGAGTATTACATGCACATAGTGTTGCCTTGTGCTTGCACGCTAGTGACACAAAGGAAGAGACAGCTATCCATTTCTGTTTAGCTCAGATATATTTTCAATTGCCAACACTGACTCTTTCTGAGGGCTTCAGAGTTTCACTCTCTATCAAGCGATCTGTGATATTTCTCAGTTCACCTCAATGGAAACGCAGCGCAGCTGTATTTAATGTACCATAAACTCTAGTGTGAATGCGCACAAATCGCCGTCGCTTTCTCTCACACACACAAAGAGAGAGAGAGAGAGAAGGGATTGACGTGCTACATTTAAACAATATTCTTTGTTGTATTGTCCTGTTGAAATAAAAGCGTTCCTATGGAAGTCTTCAGCTTTCAAGAAAAGCCGGGTTTTCCGGTAGTGGCCAAAGTCAATGCGCAAACGCCAGTCTCATTGGTAGACGCTCATCTATTATCGTCCCTGTTTTGATTTCAGCAAATCAGTTCAAGCGAATGCACAAAACCTGATTAATATTCATGAATCCAGCAGCTCATTAATCCTTAGTAATCCTTAGTGTGTTTTATAGTTCTTATTATTAGAATTCGTATCATTATTATCCTATCAGTATTTTGTTAGTTTTTTCCCAATTTTTTTTTTGTCAGAAACACTGAATGACAGAAAAAACAACCATCTCTCAAGTTAAAATGTTCAGTTAAATTTACTTCTAATTAGTTGTTATATATATATATATATATATATATATATATATATATATATATATATATATATATATATATATATATATATAAAATCTCAGTCTGGCGGGTAAACTAAAATATTTACTAGCTAATGGCGATTCGATTGTCAAGGTGTCAATAGAGAGTTGCAACCTAACCAGTAGTCATTATTAGGGCCTGAGCACAAAAATAACACAAACTGAAACGTGTTCTATATGATGAGAGGAACTTTCCCCTTAAATTTTAATGTAGATTAAAGCAACTTTGTCCATGCAACCATGGCATGCATTTTTCAACTGACCTACTTTCCATTGCAACTTGTAACAAAGTTACAAGTAATTCTGAGTCTGATTCTGATTAAACAGACAGTGTTTCTAATGCTAATGCTTTTTTTCAGTTTCACTTTTTTATTAATCTTCTACATCCATGCACTATTTTATTATGCAATAAGAAGCTACTTTTTATGTCTTTATCTTAATACATGGTTTTATTTAAAAAATGAGCTTTACACACAATCTTATCAGAGCTAATGATAATGACCTCTATTGTTATACATTTATGTAGTCTTGATTTGGGTGTGTACAGTGGTTTTATATTTAAAAGTGTTGTAAATCTAGTTCAAGTAAGTTTTAGCACACCATATTCAACTTTAATCAGGTAAATTCACAACAACAAAAATGTGGCTATTAAAAATGCTGTGTGGTTAGTAACTTTGGAAAACCAGTTTGCTAGTTAGCAAAAAAGTTATTGTCAAGCCCTGTTTACAACCCTATTGGCAAACATTTTTTAATTGTTAATTTAATAATTAAGACACATTCTATTCGACAATAATTGTTTTGCTATTGTTTTTAAAATAAAAAAAGGGACATATACAGTACTATCTAAGAAAAGCTCATTATTGTTTAACATTTACATTATTAACATGTTGTGATAACTATCTATATTTCTCTAACGGTGAAATATTTTCATGGCCAATGTCTGAACAATCTAAACATAATTATAATTTTTTGAGTCCACGAGCTTGACCAATATCCATTCCTAATAGTTAAATATCTCCCTATTTTGGTAGAATGCAAAAAAAAAACCAAAGAAAAAACATTAAAATTATGTAACTTTTTTTTTCCAACGTTTAAGAAGCCAAAATGTTACCGCATACAAAGAATGTCCCAGTATTATTAATATTTCAGGTCAGTAGAAGTGATTAACACTCTTCTTCTAGAAGAGATTCCAGTCACATATTATTGAAGTAGAGGATTCTGCTCACTGTCAGTGTAAACACGAGCAGGTTCAGAATGATTGGTACTCTTGGCTGAGCGCTATCAGAGTTTGGATTTATTTTTCTTTCTGTTAATTATTCTCTTCTTAAACATTTCAGAGTGTCCAAACAGACTGAAAAACTCCTGGTGAAGAAGCCGAGACCTACGTGACAATATTATAAAGATGGAGTTTATTAAAGAGGAGATTGAAGACGTGAAGATTGAAGAAACATTCAGAGTCAAACAAGAAGATGCTGAGACACAAACAGGTTCGTTTTCATTCTCAATGCTGAACTCACTCATTTTATCCTTATAAAAACATCTACCCCCGAGACATCCTACACTGCATCCTTCAAGTTTAGTTGAGAAATAGTCCAGAACCTCCGAATGGAGCTGTTCTCTGGCATCTGCCTTAATCACATTTGGAAATCTCTCTGCCTGTCAAAATCTGCTCTGGAATCAACTCATCTTGGCTCTCCAGACTGAGCACTGGCAGATTTAAAGGGGGGGTGAAATGCTAGTTTTCACTCAATATCCTGTTAATCTTGAGTACCTATAGAGTAGTACTGCATCCTTCATAACTCCAAAAAGTCTTTAGTTTTATTATATTTATATGAGAAAGATAGTCTGTACCGATTTTTCCCGGAAAAACACGAGCACCTAGAGGCGTGACGTGTGGGCGGAGCTAAATAATCACGAGCGCGAGTAAGCTTTCGTGTTGAGAACGTTTGGAAGATGTGACACAGATCCAGAGGCTGAAATTTAACAAGAGCAGCATCAGCAATGAAGTCTCTATGTGGTATGTACTGAAAATGTTTATATTTGCTTAGCGGTTTTGGAAAATGACTAAGTTCCACTTTATGTCGTTTTTTTTTTCTTTTCAAGCTGTACATGTGGAAAGTGCAGTTTGATGTGCTTACGCGCCGATAGCTAAGTTAACAACACAGAGATATTTGAAGCAGTTTTACTCACCGCATGCGGTTCCAACACAGTCGTGACCCTTTTTCGTTGAGACTGCATTATCCTTAAGAAATAAACGATGTGCAAATCCGGCGTCAAACTGGGCCTTGTTTGTAAAACAAGCATCTTCGAAATGCAGGGAACAAACAAAAACACTTGCACAACTCCGTTGATGCTCTGTAAAAATAAACTCCATCCACTGGTCCCTTAATGCTGTTTCTCTTTTGGTAATCTGTGCAGGGTTGTCTTGCCCTGGCAACCAAAAACACACTTCTTTTGTGACTTTTCGTAATGCTCTCGCTCTGATCAGTAAATGTCTGTGCTCAGCCTTTCAGTGCTCTGCTCTACGGGAGCGCGCGCTCTTCCGGGGAGAAGTGCCTTAGGACCCATATAAGGAAATTCCTCTCCATCTAACGTCACACAGACCCATACTCGAAAAAAACTTTCCGAAACTTGTGACAAACCGGAAGAGGTTTTTTTGGAACAAAAATACTCCTACAAACGTACAACTTAATTTTTGAAACTTTGTCCATGTTTAGCATGGGAATCCAACTCTTTAACAGTGTAAAAAACTCAGTATGCATGAAATAGCATTTCACCCCCTCTTTAACTAAATAATATATATATATATTTTTTATTTAGTCCAAGCATAAAACAAACTCGTGATGAAAAGTAATACATTTACACAAACAAAGTAGCAGTCGGATAGATAGGATTTGAAGGGCACCTATTATGCAAAATCCACTTCAAGGTGCTTGAACAGAAATGTGTGTTGGAATTGTGTGTACAAAGCCATTGTAGAATAATACAAATCTTTTTCATTTTGTAATAAATTTTTAATAATTTTTTTTTAAATCTTCATAAAGCCAAACCAGGCTAAAAAAAAACAGCAGTCTGTATCCTGTCTGCAATATAACATCATATTGTGGTAGCCCCACCCACCTCTATTGATTTACCATTCTACCATCTTAGGCCCAATCCCAATTCTATTTTATACCCCTTCCCCTACCCCTTCCCCTTGTCCCTTAAAACAGTGTCAAGGGGTAGGGGAGAAAAAAAATTCCCCTAAGGATTAGGACACCACTACCATGACGTCACACGCCATCATTCGTCGTCTAGCTCTTACAATACACACATATACTGGTGTGCTGGTGTGCATTAATTATCGTTCTGTATTAATGAGCTGCTTACTGACACACACACACACACATATCGGAAATCGCGCAGCTCACACATCCAGGAGAAGATAAACTTGTCAACGCTGCCCCACGACTTTTATTAAATGCAGTTTAAATATTGAATCGCTACATTATATTTTTCAGCAACGAGAGGATACAATCACTGTTTTTAAGTAAACTCACTCTAAAAAAGATAAATCCACAGACGCGAATATACCCAATTTCCCTTTCTCTCTCTCTCTCTCTCTAATAGGTAATATTTGAGAAAATGGTTTTGCGATTTCTAATTATATGGAGGATTAGCCCCCATCAATGTCTACGGCAGTTATTGCCCTGATCAGACATATGCTGTGGCACTATCATGCAGTCTGTAATGATATGACGTTAGCAAATATTAGCAATTTTTTGCAAACATTTCTTTGAGTAACAAGACCATTAATATGAACTCATAATTGAAGTGAAGTGAAGTGAAAGTGACATTCAGCCAAGTATGGTGACCCATACTCAGAATTTGTGCTCTGCATTTAACCCATCCGAAGTGCACACACACAGAGCAGTGAATACACACACACACACACACACACACACACTGTGAACACACACCCAGAGCAGTGGGCAGCCATTTATGCTGCGGCGCCCGGGGAGCAGTTGGGGGTTCGATGCCTTGCTCAAGGGCACCTAAGTCGTGGTATTGAAGGTGGAGAGAGAACTGTTCATGCACTCCCCCCACCCACAATTCCTGCAGGCCCAAGACTCGAACTCACAACCCTTCAATTGGGAGTCCGACTCTCTAACCATTAGGCCATGACTTCCCACAATTGAATGTAACATAAAACAAATGATTACTTTTCGTTAAAATCTTTATGCCAAAAAAGCTTACATTTATGTGTCTTTTTGTTTGCTGTAGCAGCCATGTTGCTGAGATAATTCATACCCCTTCGTTTGAAGTGTGGTCCCTAAAAATCTTCGTTTGAAGGGCTATCTGGCCCTTTTCCTTTCCCCCTTCCCTCCAACCAAAAGAGAATCGAGACACCCGGGAAATCGGGAAAGGGGAAGGGCTAAGGGGTAGAATTGGGATCGGGCCTTAGGTTGGGTGTGTTGTCTTGTCCCAAGTCTGCCATTTTGTCCGTGTGTAATCAGCTGTTAAATGATGAATGAGATAATTTTTCTGTCATCAAATATTGTGTGCCATATATATATATATATATATATATATATATATATATATATATGTGTGTGTGTGTGTGTGTGTGTGTGTGTGTGTGTATATATATATATATATATATATATATATATATATATATATATATATATATATATATATATATATATATATATATACAGTCAGGTCCATAAATATTGGGACATCGACACAATTCTAATCTTTTTGGCTCTATACACCACCACAATGGATTTGAAATGAAACAAACAAGATGTGCTTTAACTGCAGACTTTCAGCTTTAATTTGAGGGTATTTACATCCAAACCAGGTGAACGGTGTAGGAATTACAACAGTTTGTATATGTACATCCCACTTTTTAAGGGACCAAAAGTAATGGGACAGATTAACAATCATAAATCAAACTTTCATTTTTTAATACTTTGTTGCAAATCCTTTGCAGTCAATTACAGCCTGAAGTCTGGAGATCAATTAGACATCAGCGTACGCTGGGTTTCATCCCCGGTGGTGCTCTGCCAGGCCTCTACTGCAACTGTCTTCAGTTCCTGCTTGTTCTTGGGGCATTTTCTCTTCAGTTTTGTCTTCAGCAAGTGAAATGCATGCTCAATCGGATTTAGGTCAGGTGATTGACTTGGCCATTGCATAACATTCCACTTCTTTCCCTTAAAAATCTCTTTGGTTGCTTTCGCAGTATGCTTCGGGTCATTGTCCATCTGCACTGTGAAGCGCTGACCAATGATTTCTGAAGCATTTGGCTGAATATGAGCAGATAATATTGCCCGAAACACTTCAGAATTCATCCTAATGCTTTTGTCAGCAGCCACATCATCAATAAATACAAGATAACCAGTTCCATTGGCAGCCATACATGCCCACGCCATGACACTACCACCACCATGCTTCACTGATGAGGTGATCATGAGCAGTTCCTTTCCTTCTCCATACTCTTCTCTTTCCATCACTCTGGTACAAGTTGATCTTTGTCTCATCTGTCCATAGGATGTTGTTCCAGAACTGTGAAGGCTTATTTAGATGTTGTTTGGCAAACTCTAATCTGGCCTTCCTGTTTTAGAGACTCACCAGTGGTTTACATCTTGTGGTGAACCCTCTGTATTCACATGGTGAAGTCTTCTCTTGATTGTTGACTTTGACACACACTTACACCTACCTCTTGGAGAGTGTTCTTGATCTGGCCAACTGTTGTGAAGGGTTTCTTCACCAGGGAAAGAGTTCTTCGATCATCCACCACAGTTGTTTTCCATGGTCTTCCGGGTAGTTTGATGTTTGGAAAGCAACCAAACAGATTTTTAAGGGAAAGA
Organism: Carassius auratus; assembly: GCF_003368295.1. Taxonomy (NCBI): domain Eukaryota; kingdom Metazoa; phylum Chordata; class Actinopteri; order Cypriniformes; family Cyprinidae; genus Carassius; species Carassius auratus. Next base: position 23,101,290 of record NC_039271.1, on the reverse strand, counting down.
AGTGGAATGTTATGCAATGGCCAAGTCAATCACCTGACCTAAATCCGATTGAGCATGCATTTCACTTGCTGAAGACACAACTGAAGGGAAAATGCCCCAAGAACAAGCAGGAACTGAAGACAGTTGCAGTAGAGGCCTGGCAGAGCATCACCAGGGATGAAACCCAGCGTACGCTGATGTCTAATTGATCTCCAGACTTCAGGCTGTAATTGACTGCAAAGGATTTGCAACCAAGTATTAAAAAATGAAAGTTTGATTTATGATTGTTAATCTGTCCCATTACTTTTGGTCCCTTAAAAAGTGGGATGTACATATACAAACTGTTGTAATTCCTACACCGTTCACCTGATTTAGATGTAAATACCCTCAAATTAAAGCTGAATGTCTGCAGTTAAAGCACATCTTGTTCGTTTCATTTCAAATCCATTGTGGTGGTGTATAGAGCCAAAAAGATTAGAATTGTGTCGATGTCCCAATATTTATGGACCTGACTGTATATGTGTGTGTATGTGTATATATATGTGTGTGTGTGTGTGTGTATATATATATTTATATATATATATATATATATATATATATATATATATATATTAGGGGTGTAACGGTTCACAAAATTCACGGTTCGGTTCGATACGATACACTGATGTCACGGTTCGGTTCGGTTCGATACGTTTTAGATACAGCAAAATGTAAAAACATCTCAACTTTTCAGAATGCCGCAAGCGCACCGCGGGTCATGTGACAAGAACCAACCAATCAGCTTCATCCTTTCCCGTAACAACGTTGAGAGCTCAGCCAAGATGAAGGAACAGCTGATCATAGTTGTATATGGATTGCAATTTTGAAATAAATTCAGTAGCAGAGCTACTGCAAGCGATTTTTAGAGCTGCAAATCCATTTATCCTTCGCTGAAATTTCCGCGTCTCATGGAGAGAGCACGTCATTGTTGCTTAGCAAAGACAGACGCCTCATGAGCGCTTCTGCCCGAGCGCTTTGGAAAGGAGGAGAAAGACGCGCTTAGCGTTTTCCATGCGTTTTTAGGCACGATATGTGAACGGCCCCTAAGGCGCTCGCTCACTCAGCACGCGCTGAAGGCTCGTTGCAAAATGTCTAATGCATTTAACAGACCAGAAATATAAGATCCTAAAATAACCAACAGGTCTGGTGTTTGGGTTGGATTCCCTGTAAGCTATAGTGTCTAAATGCTGCAGGGATAGTTTGCTGCGTGCATGTTTCTCCTTTTTTTTCGTCTTTTCCCAGATAGTACTGACGCATATATCCCAGATATTCCCGCTGTTGTTTTATTTATTTTTTTGTATTCCCGCTGGTGTACCCTGTCATGTTGCAGATGCGACATACCGTTGTTTTTTTATCCACCACTCTCTTGCCATCACCATTATAGCTTAAAGGGAATCCAAAGTGCACCCAAACACCAGACCTGTTGGTTATTGGAGGATCTTCTCATTTCTAGTCTGTTAAACGCATTGGCTATTTTGCAACGAGCCTTCAGCGCGTACTGAGTGAGCGAGCGCCTGCTGAGTAGCCTAACATAAACATATAAGATGGTGTTTTTTTCTTCTTCGGGAGTGTCAGGGGCGTTGCCTGTTACGTTGTTTGGGTTATTGGGCTACCTTGTTGAACGCATATCATTATATTTCTTTCTTTCTCTCTCTTTTTTTTTTTTTTTCAAATATAATTAATTACTCCAACGAACCATTCGGTATACATAATGCGTACCGCGTACCGAACCGAAAGCGTCGTACCGAACGGTTCAATACGAATACGCGTATCGTTACACCCCTAATATATATATATATATATATGTGTGTGTGTGTGTGTGTGTGTGTGTATATGTGTATATATATATATATATATATATATGTATGTGTGTGTATGTGTATATATATATATATATACATACTGTATTTTTCGGACTATAAGTTGTACTTGAGTATAAGTCGCATCAGTCCAAAAATACGTCATGATGAGGAAAAAAACTTAGCTCCTGTAGTCTACACTGAGCAGCATAGAGCGCCCCCTCGCGGCTGTAGACGGTAATGTTTCCTATTGGTTCATTTCTCTTGGTTCATTTCTTTCGGTTCATTTCAAATTAATTTTGATAAATAAGTCGCACCTGACTATAAGTCGCAAGACCAGCCAAACTATGAAAAAAAATTAAAAAGCTTATAGTCTGGAAAATACGTATGTATATATGTATATGTATATATATATGTATATATGTGTGTGTATATATATATATATATATATATATATATATATATATATATATATATATATATAAATTATAAATATATTATAATTATATATATAAATATAAATTAATTTTAAAATTGTGATTACATATGACTTTCCAAAACTGAAGTTCTTCCAAAGCCTTTATTTATTTGTTAGAATATAGCTCAATACTTTAACTAAATGCAAAAGCTTAATAATCAAAGTCTACTTATTAATTAGTGAAATAATAAAGGATTAGTCTAATAATTGTTAGATTAATCAGTTCTCAAAATAATTGTTTGTTGCAGCCCTAGCCTGGAGTGTGATTAGACAGCAGACTATTCTTTAAGCTTTTGAATCACTCAGATGCATCTTGAACAAGCCTTTAATGCAAATGAAACAGAATGTCTCTGAATTGTAGTTTGAATCATTTACGTACTTGCTTAGTTTATCACAGCCGCTTTGTAACGATGGATGCGATTAGACAGCAGTGTACACAGAATTAGTAAATAGTTAACGTACTTTAAGAGACTGAAATTATCCTTAATCAGGCCCTTATTCAGAGGTGTCAAGTAACTAAGTAACAAATACTTCGTTACCTTACTTAAGTAGAAATTTGGGGTATCTATACTTTAGTTGAGAAATTATTTTTCAGCCGACTTTTTATTTCTTTTCCTTAAAGGTGCCATATGCAGAAATTGAGGTAAAAATATCCATAACATGACCTACACGCATCAAAAGAATGAGAAGAAATAAGGGCGATGATGTCATTAAAAAAATGTCAAGTTATAGTGCTGCAGAGATATCAACCTTAATTAGCATTAGCATTACTAGCCCCGGCCCGACAGGTGTTGTAATACCAGTTTCGGCCGTGGGAGGCGGTATGCGGGCAACATAACCACCAGCCAACCTGCAATACATGAATAACTCGCAGGGCGTACCTGAACCTGATGTCTATCGTGTGGAAAGTACAGCCCACTACTTTCAGTTCAGAGAGGAGAGCGGAAGGATAGCTGAAGCCTTTGGCAAGAGACCAACACCCGCTACAGGGAAACAACCGCGCTCGGAATCACAAATCAAATCTGATAAGAATACCAGAGTAAACATCGGCACTGCTTTTAATCGCTGGAGACAACTGATGGACCTGAAAGAAATGAGGTTCGACTCCGTGCTTGCAAATAAGTGGCTGTTAGTATTTCGCTAGAAGTTTGTTTTATATGGTTGTGAATTTGTTTTCGGGAAGTTATAACATAGAAAGGCTGTTCGATAAACGTGCTAATGTTAGCGATGGCTAACCGTAGCTGCGTTTGATAATTAGCTAGCTATAACTTAATGTTACCCATTTTATTATATAGGGCTGTGCATGTCTTTACTCATGTACATCTCACCAGTAAAGACGCTCATGTAATTAGGAGAATATCTCCAGCACGTGTGTTCAGATCAGGATTGCCAGGTTTTCACAACAAATCCTGCCCAGTTGCTTCTCAAAACTAGCCCAATCTCGCTTCCAGAAGGTTCCCCGATAAAACATTGCTTCCCGGGGTTAAAATATAGGTTTTTTAGCAGGGTTGCCTTGGTATAATTCGCATTTTAGGGGCTAAATATCACGTTATTTGTATTGGGGTCGCTGTGACCAGCGGACATGAAAAACAACCACCACAGACTTGGCAACACTGGTTGGCATTTACTACACAGAGCCGTAATTCACTGACAATCTACACAACATCGATGTTAAAATCGCAGGCGATTCTTTGTCGATTTTGAAAGCGATTTTGTGTTAGTTGTCGGTAGACTAAGGCTCTGTGCAGTAACGGCCGCTCCACCTGAACCAGTGTTGCCAAGTCTGCGGTTGTTTTCATGTCCGCGGTTTGAAGCAATCCCAATACCAATAACGTGATATTTAGCCCCTAAAATGCTAATTTTACCAGGGAAACCCTTCCCAAAAATTTATACTTTAACCCCGGGAAGCAATTTTTATCGGGGAACCTCCCGGAAACGCGATTGGGCTAGTTTTGGACTAGTTTTAAGAAGCAACTGGGCAGGATTTGTTGTGAAAACCTGGCAACCCTGATCTGAATGCACATGCTGGAGATATACTTCTAATTACAGGAGCGTCTTTACTGATGAGAGGTGCATGAAAATCGCATTTGATTTTTTTCACAGCCCTATGTATCATAACTGACCTGCTCTGTCTAGTCTGTTGGTCTCCGTGTCCTCTTTGCTTCGTGGTTTTTCTGTGCGTGAAAAAATTGATGTGTGGCGTGAAAGCGTGTGAAAAGAGTCAATTGCGTGTGTCTTACGGTGAATGCTTGAGAGTTGGCACATTAGTTTCCAAGCAGAATAAAAGACAGGTTGATTATTGCTGTTTAGCGTTTGTATTAATCTATGATGTGTCACTGTTTGCCTACAGGGACATAAAAAAATTAATTAAAAGTGATACGTGGACCAAGGTGTCTGAGATTTATCATTTTAAGTAAAGGATCCTAATATTTCGTTCACAACAATATTTAATGAGGTTATAACTCCTTGTGGTTAGTCTGCACGAGATCAACAAGCTTGTTTGCTTTGCGGCCGCTTTAAATACAAAATAAGCATTCGATCTACGTTAGAGCGTCTGATCGCTCACAAATCTTTCTGCAGCGTCGTGAGCAGAGCGGCAAGAGCGATTTTTGACGCTCTAGACGCCGGCGGTGTGAACGCACAGTTAGGCTTCGGCTATGGCTGTAGTGTTGTTGTGAAAGTAGGGGCGGAGCATAGAGACTATGCCGTTTCTCGTTTGTTACTCTAGAGTAGACCAATTCACTTTATTGAGGCATACTGCCCCCATCTGGTATGGAATGTGGAGTATGACTTGATTTTTTTGCCAAACATTACAGATGGCACCTTTAAATTTTCACGCAAGTATCTGTACTTTCTACTCCTTAAATTTTAAAAATAGCTTTGTTACTGCTATTTCATTTTGGCTTGTTTTCATTCTGGCTTGTCATCATTGAAAAAAAAAAAACCTATCAAGATAAATCGCACAAACCGGATGGAGTGAATTTGATTGTGGTTGGATGAGAAGTATAAACCAATACCATTCCAACACCTTATTGGTTTGTACGCGATCCATCACACCTGCACATGACACAAATCACATCACACTCAAAAAAGGACATAGCCAGTGTTGGGTTCGTTTATCAAAAAATATATTTCTTAAAAGTAGGGTTGGGTATGAAACCGGTATCCGATCGCCTCAGAGTCAGTCCCCTTAAATTTTATATGAAACCGGAGTCAGACCGGTCTCCTCTCCATCTTTCAGCGCGCTCTTCAATCCGCAGATCGCGGCGGAGCAGCGCAAGTGCACTTAAACACAAACAGAGGACACAAGGTATGTGTTTATCGATAGATTGTTAGAATATCCGTATCTGTGCAGTTCTTTGTCATAAATACGGTTTACAAAAGGTCACGAGGGAGTCGGTTTCCCATTTACTGTTTAGTTTTCGCTCATCACACCACAGCCGTTTCCTCCAGCGAAAATCTAGCCCTTAACATATATGAATGAACACATACTTTAATTACACTTATATAAATATACTTAATTTAATCATACATTATACACACACTACTGTGGTAAAGTCTTAGGCACGTTTGTATTTTCGCTTAAAAGAATGGTGTTCGGCCAGTTATTTATATATTTTGCTGTAGTGTGTCATTAGAAAATATCAGTTTACATTTCCAAACATTCATTTAGCTGTTGAAAGACTGCTGGTGCATTCAAAATCACGCTAGATTATTATTAAAATTAATGGCAAACTGATATTTCCTATGGACACACTAGAGCAAAATATATAAATAACTGGCTTAAAACCCTTTTTTGGGGTCAAAATACTAATGTGCCTAAGATTTTTGCACAGTACTGTATTTTAAAAACGTCATTGTTGCTACTTTATAAAGAATGAGCATACAGTAATTCACAGGACTGATTAAAGACAGTGACAGACAACACTCATCTTAACTAAATATCAGAGTGAGTGACAGAGATACAGTAGAAACATTATGTGTGGTTTTGTATTAAATAAGGACCCAGATTGTGAAATACATTTATTAGCCTTAGAGTAAGGGAAGCACAACTTGGGAAATGAGAGCATCCAAGGTGAAAGCTATGGATTTATTTTAAATATTTTTAATGTTCCTTAATGTTATCCATAGTTTTATTTTTGTGGTGTTTTTTTTTTTGGGCGTTTATCTATCGGTACCGTTTTACCGCAAATGACAATGTTGTGATAAGTAGGCTATACCAACCCCCCCCCCCCCCACACACACACGCACTGTACATAGCAGACATATGTACCGAATACAGGAAGCTATCAATCAAGAAGGTATCAGGATTTATGGTCACTTTTAGTTTTTGATTAATCACTTTGATTAATCATTCATTTTGACAGCCCTATAATGTTTATTGTAAATAGACAACGATACAAGAGTAATTGTTATTAAGCCTGGACCAATGTTCTTGTCCATTGCCCTCACAGATTCCTGCAGCTAAGTTTGGGTACAGTACAGACCAAAAGTTTGGACACACCTTTTCATTCAAAGAGTTTTCTTTATTTTCATGACTATGAAAATTGTAGATTCACACTGAAGGCATCAAAACTATGAATTAACACATGTGGAATTATATATGGAATTATATACATAACAAAAAAGTGTGAAACAACTGAAAATGTCATATTCTAGGTTCTTCAAAGTAGCCACCTTTTGCTTTGATTACTGGTTTGCACACTCTTGGCATTCTCTTGATGAACTTCAAGAGGTAGTCACCTGAAATGGTCTTCCAACAGTCTTGAAGGAGTTCCCCGAGAGATGCTTAGCACTTGTTGGCCCTTTTGCCTTCTGTCTGCGGTCCAGCTCACCCCTAAACCATCTCGACTGGGTTCAGGTCCGGTGACTGTGGAGGCCAGGTCATCTGGCGCAGCACCCCATCACTCTCCTTCTTGGTCAAATAGCCCTTGATGCCTTCAGTGTGACTCTACAATTTTCATAGTCATGAAAATAAAGAAAACTCTTTGAATGAGAAGGTGTGTCCAAACTTTTGGTCTGTACTGTACATTTACATTCCATTAAAGGTTATTGATGACATGCCTCTGAAGTTTGACTTTTTGCAACATAACAATACTTTGTTCAAAATAGTGAAAATAGTTCCGGTTCGCGGAAAAAGAATTCGATGTAACCGGATCTTTTTGAACCAGTTCACCGAATCAAACTGAATCGCTTTAAACGGTTAGCGTCTTCAGTACGCATTAATCCACAAATGACTTAAGCTGTTAACTTTTTTAATGTGGCTGACACTCCCTTTGAGTTAAAACAAACAGTACACTGACTGAACTGCTGTGAAGAGAGAACTGAAGATGAACACAGAGCCGAGCCAGATAACAAACGAAACATTGAGTCGTTCACGATTCGGGGATTTAAACTCTTGGATCTGTCAACCGCTCTCATGAAAGCTCTCGTAGTAGATGCGTGTAGAGCAGTCCGCAGTTAACTGTTCCTTTTTTTTTTTTTTTTTTATTAATAATCCCGATATTTTCCAATTTTACATCATCGTCCAAATTATTCAGATATTATCACTAATATTTGATATATTTCCCAGCCCTATTGGTTAGCTGTCCCAGTGTGTTGTGATTGGCTAACAGTTTAGATGATGTATTCAATTATAATGTCTCAAGAAAAAAAAACATATACAGAGAAAATCAGAGGACCTAGTACTGGGCCTTGTGGCACTACATACTTGTGATTGAGATGTCTCTTCATACACAAAAATGGTAGTAGTTAGAAAGATCGGACATAAACCATATTAATTTCTTGTCCACGAATGTCAAGATAATTCACAAGGTATTCAAGAGAATGTTGTGATTATGTTGTTGAAGATCCAATAGCTTGAGTAGAGACTATAAGAAAGATGAACCTTAAATAAGCACAGTTTCCATGCTACAATGGGGTTAAATCAAAACAACTGGTATTGTTCACAAATACAATTTCTTTGCAAAACTGAGCATTGTTGAAAGGACAATATTTTGAAATGTTATTGTTGCTTTCTGTTCTACTGTTGTTTTTATACAACAATTAACTTGTATTTTTTCTCCCTTTGCCTAGACCTGATGCCACTGAAAGAGGAAATTGAAGAACTGAATGAAATGCAAGATACAGATCAGTATAAGAAACATAATGGTTTCTTAACTGGACAAAAGTCATTTAGTTGCTCACAGATTGAAAAGGCGTGCTCACAAAAAATAGTTCAAAAGACTGGATCTAGAGGTAATTTCACCTGCAAACAGTGTGGAAACAGTTTCAGTCGAAATGGAAGCCTTAAAAGGCACATGAGAATTCATACTCGAGAGAAACCTTACACCTGCAAACTTTGTGAAAATAGTTTCATTCGAAAAGAAAGCCTTATAAACCACATGAGAATTCACACTGGAGAGAAGCCTTTCACCTGCCAGCAGTGTGGAAAAAGTTTCACTCAAAAAGGAATCCTTAGAGTCCACAAGATGATTCACATTGGAGAGAAGCCATTCATCTGCCAACAGTGTGGAAAGAGTTTTACTCAGCAAGGAAACCTTAGAATCCACAAGATGATTCATGATGGAGAGAAGCCTTACACTTGCCAGCAATGTGGAAAACAGTTCATTGAACACAGAAACCTTAAAGTTCACATGATGATTCACACTGGAGAGAAGCCTTTCACTTGCCAACAGTGTGGAAAATGTTTCAGTGTAGAAGGAACACTTAAATGCCATATGAGCATCCACACTGGTGAGAAACCTTACACCTGCCCTCAGTGTGGAACCAGTTTTACTCAGCGAGGAAGCTTTAACAGGCACATCAATCGTCACAGAGAGAAACCTTACACCTGCAAACTGTGTGGAAAAAGCTTTTCAAAAAAACTAAATCTAAAGCATCACATGAACAGTCATACTGCTGAGAAGATATAAAGATATCATCAGATATAAAGTAACCCTTAATAAGCACACAAGGACTCACTCAGGAAAACTGTTTAGAGATATAGCCAGTTATGTCACATGAAAGGCTTTTTTACATGCAACCAAATAATCCATTTGTAATCGGATTGATGGCTCAATTGGACTGAAAAGCTTTCATGTAAACCCCTTAACCCTTGTGGATTGTTCAAATTCACTACCCTTTTGAGTTGTTCGGGATGGAAACATCCACTCAATTAAACTGCTGTAAAAATGTATCAGATTCATTTTTTTTTTTTTTTTTTTTTTTTTTTTTGCATAAATCTGTTAATCAACCTCAGTCCTGATCAAAACTACCAAATGTTTTTAAAAAAATCCAAGATTTTAACTTTAATTAACTTTTAACTTTAATTGCCAAGTTCATAAATGATGTCACTGATTTGGGGGAAAAAAAACAACTTTTTATAACAGTCTTGGGCATGTCAAAGATTAGTAGCAACATTGGCTTTGATGCATTTTTAGTTTTTGTGCAGCATTAGATTTAATTTTTTCTCCCTAATTTGTTGTTGGTGGCTGTTTTTGCCCCATTGACTTCCATTATAATGACATTTTTGGATTTCAAAGCCATGACACCATGTAATCATGCATTCTTAATTGTTTGTGGTTTTCCCTTTTGGGAAGAGGTAAAATTTTTTAATTTTACAGTTGATCACTAGGTGGGACTATTAACCCTTTAGATAGGCCTGTGCAAAAAAAAGACTTAGTTTCTGGCTTGTATATGGATTTATTCAGAGTATAACAGCAAATTGTAGTGTTTGTGTGTGTGAGAGATTCTTGATTGTTGGTGGTTTTCCCTGTTGGGAAGAGGTAACATTTGTTATTTTTACAGTTGATCACTAGGTGGAAACATTAACCATTTAGATAGGCCTGTGCAAAAAAGCTTAGTTTCTGACTTGTATATGAAGCTATATGGAGTATAACAGCATATTATATTGAGTGTGTATGTGTATGTGTGTGTGTGAGAAAGAGAGAGAGAGTGTGTGCGAGAGAGACCTTTGCGCACTTAATGTATTTCAGAAAATCACAATGTACACCTCAGCTCTTAGAACTACATGGAGTAAACAAAAGTGTATTTATGCACCTGCTGCCTTTTAATGGTGGTGAAAGTATTTGGTTGTTAAGTGATGACATAAGAAGCACTGTTTCCGGTTCCAGGCCTTAACTCGCTTCACTTGAGAATATGACCTCAGCAAGCATTTATGAGCACTGTTTATTCATATTGATAATTTAAGTTAAATGCTTTCAAACTTACGATATACACTACAGTCTCCGTGCTCACAGCGTCCCAAACACAAATAAATGAGTTGGAGTTAAAGGTTAATATTATAACTTTTTCGCTAGTATTCTATAACATTGTGAGTTTATATTAGCACCTTTTGTTGTTTTCTCGTGGTAACTGATAGAGCGTTTGGACACGGAAGTGCTGCTACGTGACGTCAGACTTAACAAGCGAATTGACTAAACAAAATCAAAGTACGTGGATTTAAACACTTGCATGCCATCGTGCTGGATATTTAATGGTGAGAAGAGCAGCAAGCAACACGAGAAAGGGCTTGACTTGTACTAAAGTTTTAGAAATTATTATGTAGCGTGACCCCTCCAGCGAGCTGCAGCTTATTTGAAGTTGGTATTGCATTTTGGTTCATAATACATTATGTTCATAAATTTGATGCGAAGTAGATTTTTTTACAAGATTTTAAGGTTTTAAACTGGCTTTACCATCAAGAAAAGAGAAGCATTTCACATATAGGCCATCTGTACTTTTCACCATCAAAAGGCAGCAGGTGCATAAACACACTTCTTTTTTTATTGTTTACTCAATGTAGTTCTGAGAGAATGAGGTGCATATTTAGATTTTGTTCAGATACTGTACATCAAGGTAAGTGCGCAAAGGTCTCTCTCACACCCTCTCTTTCTCTCTCTATCACACACACACACACACACACACACTATAATTTGCTATTATACTCCATATAACTCCATACAAAAGCATTTTCCCAAAATATGGGTCAAAAAAAGATTTGTGACCAAAAATCATTCCATTAGCTCAAACACAGAGAAAGTTGTGGCAAAAATAAGACTCAACTTTACCCCCTAGTGGACGAAAACGTCCCCAACAACGCACAAGGGTTAAAATCATACACAGGTTCTACCCTGTAAAGAAGTTTATACAAAGATTTAAATTTGACATTGATTACATGCTCTTTTTGTTCGAGTTCTTAAGAAACTGTACACTTATTTTGGTCATGTCACTACACTCAGAAACTGGGATGATATTGGTGTGTTTGTCAAGTGTAAGATTTTGCCAGGCTTCTCAGTACATATGAAAAACATTATATTTGGGTATTATGACCCCACAAATGAAAATAAAAGTTTTGTTATTAATTAAAAAATGTTAATAAACAAATTTAACATTAACAAATTCAAATTATCCAAACTTAAACCTGTCTTCTCTGTTTTCCTAAAAGAAATGGAAAACTATTTGAATGTAATCTAAGTGTATAATAAGAAAGCTATGGACTGATAGATTTACTCTGCCTTTGATCTTGTGTAATTTAGTTTAGATTTTGGCCCTTTTTTTTTTTTTTTTTTTTTTGGTGGATATTATGTGATGTATGTTTTTGTTCTCTGCATTAATAAAAATAGAAAAAGAAAAAAAGCTCTCGCTGTGATTTGTATGCAATATGTCGTACCTTGTATTACTAAATATGTAAATAGTATTTGACCTTCAATCATCTCTCAGGAGAAACGGAGCGGCGTCATCATTCCTCCTCCGCTTGTCCTTCAAGGCAGCTTGAAGTAAGCTTGTGTTACTGAAGTTACAATAACATCGATACAAGTTTTTCATGTTATAGTGTGCTACAGTTTGTTGCGGGTTATTATTGTCATTCAGTAACACAAGCTTACTTCAAACTGCCTTGAAGGAAAAGAGCTCATCTTTACAGACTGAGACGATCAAAGGTCAAATATTATTTACATATTTAGAAATACAAATCACAATCACGACAGCTTTCCAATATGCCTGCCTCTGAGTGACGTCGTACTATTATTTTTATTTTCTGCACAGAATAAGGTAGAACTATATACTTTATAGTTTCTGTACTGTAATAAATGATGTAAATTAACACTGCATCATTCATAAATTGTGTTTAGGCCTATTTATTTATTTATTTATTTTTTTGTTACATTTCATCAGTTCATTCTGCTTTTATTCAGTTTAGCTGCAGATAAAGCTTGGCATGAGTGAGCACACTTTATGTCATTTTCACAAAGTAAAATGCTATAGTAGCTATTTAACTTTTCCTCTCTATCAGCAAATTATGATTCTGAAAGAAAACGTGTCATACTTACAGGCAATACTTATCTTGCTTGATCTATTGTCTATTTATGTCTATTTATCTATTATTGAAAGAATAGAGCAAGCTAGTGTTAGATGTCTTTTTTTCTTTTAATTGTATAATAAATAAAAAGAAAACAGATAGAATACATAAAGATTAGAAAGCTTGTTTTTTTTAGTACTATTATAATTAAAATGGTGAGTATATCACTCTAGTGAGTCTCTAGAGTTAGAGAGTCAAATAAAGATGGAAGAGTATTTTTAATTGATTCTTCAAGATCGGTAAGGACTCCGCTCCTCAGGTTAAGTTGGGTAGGTCATCCCAACAGGAGGGAACATTTAATTTAAAAAACTGATCTGGTGGCTACGGTACATCAGGTGTTATGGGAAGTGTTCCCGGTTCCAGTTTACCTTATTAATGCAACCTAAAGGGCTGTACATACTGGGACGAACATCGGCGTGCGTTATTTGCCAGCGTTTTTCAATGTGTTTTTTGTGTTCACACCCAAGCGATTTTCACTGATGATGAGCTGAGTAAATGTCACACCCAGGGGCGGCTATGCTTTGACTAAGCCACACCCCTTCTCAACTTCCACCTCAAGGAGGTCCCCAAAGCCAACCCAATGGCCAAACAACACGAGAACAAGTAAGTGATAAAACAATCTTTATTTAAATATTTAAAAATAGCTTGGGGAATAGGGAAAGGGCAATTAAAACTAAACTCTGACTCGGCCCTCCAGATGGGCTATGGCCGGGAAGAGGTCAGGGAGCAAGGGGGCCACGGGGATCCGGGGCGTGGGACTCGGGGCCCGGCCAGAGTCTTAGGTATCCGTAGCGCCCTCCTTCTTCCTCCTCTTCGCTGAATACAACTCACGGTAAGTACTGGTTCACACAGTTCGTTCTCGGGGTGCTCACTCTCTTTCTCTTCCTCCACAGGCAACGGCTGGGACGCAAAGGCACAGTTAATTCGGCTTGGTTTTGCTCTCAGTATCAACTTGGGCACAATAGCACAGTTAGTTTGCTTTGAATGGCTCTCACCTCTGGGCTGGACACAGCGTACTGTAAGTACAGGTTTCGCTCTATTTCTCCTCGCGTTATCCACTCTCTCTCCTCCTCTCTACAGGTATCAACTTGGACACAAAACACAGTTACTCTGCTTTGGATGGCTTTCACCTCTGGGCTGGACACAACATACTGTAAGTACAGGGTTCGCTCTATTCCTCCTCGTGTTATTCACTCTCTCTCCTTTTCTCTCCACAGGTATCAACTTGGGCACAATAGCACAGTTAGTTTGCTTTGAATGACTCTCACCTCTGGGCTGAACACAGCGTACTGTAAGTACAGGTTTCCTCTGTTTCTCCTTGTGTTACTCACTCTCTCTTTCCTTTTCTCTCCACAGGTATCAGATTGGACACAAAGCACAGTTAGTTTGCTTTGAATAGCTCCCACCTCTGGGCTGAACACAGCGTACCGTGCTATCTCCGGAGATCTGAAGCACGCTCACAACATATACTGTACTGAACTAGGCTAGAACCAGCAGTCTCCTTGTCCTCCCGCGACGGAGTGCGTGAAGGCGGGGGTTTATCTGACAGGACACACGGCAATACACAGCAACCCACAGCAATATACAGCACCACGTCAAAATTATAGGTTTTCACAGCACGAAGACTCACCCACCACACTCAGTGTACGAAAAGGACACCCGTCTTCCTTCACTTCGCTTGGTTCGGATCTGGCGATGTAATATGCGGCCTAGCTAGTGATGTCGTCGTTGTGACTACTTCAATAAGTATTCCTTCGGCTCTCCCACCACGCTATATTAGGGGTAGGGCCGCCCTCCTCCTCCTGGGGAGATCTACACAACGCCAGGTCAATATACAGGGCACTTTCGGCTTGCTCTTAGTACTCACATCAATGCCGCTTCCAATCCCCTTTTTCACGTCGTCTCAATTCGCCGTATAATCCGTTCACTTCTCAACCTTTAAGGTTCGCGATGTCTTCACAATCATACAATTCCAGCCTGAGGGAGAGAGAGAGTTAGACAGCCACCAGCAGCGCACCAAGACGGGCACGACACAGTGCTTCACACACACCAGAAAGAGCTCCCAGACTGTGAAATAACTTGGCCTTAAGTACTGCCTTGTCCAGCGTATCCTCCAATCACCAACCGCTGTCCCTAACTAGGCACAGGTGCATCGAATTCCCTGATTTTCCCTCTTACGGCGCTACCGGAAGTTCCGGTGTTCTGTTTTTCCGGTCCGGGCGGAAACACTTCCGGGCGGAACCAAACTTCCCGAATTTTGGTTCCGCCCCTAAAGATCGTCACCTTGTGACATCCTCCCCCGCCAATCCGTTCTAGTCCCTAGAACGTCCTCGGGCTGTCCACTCACCATAGCGGGCAGGGGGTCGGCCTCGGTTCTCTCGCTGGGATCGTCTCACTGGTGAATCGGGCTCAGCTTGTTCAGGGGCTACTTCTGGTTCTCTCGGGGCGATCGGGGGTGGTGCCACCACGGGTCTCCCTGGTACCACAGCCCAACCTTCAATCCAGGGGGCCGCTGGTACAGGTTCCGTGGGGACTTCTTCCACGGCTTCAGGGTAGTTAGGGCATGGGCGAATCATGTTCCGGTGCACCACACGGTCGGGGCCTAACTTCCCTTCTGGCCGGATGGTATAGACCGGCTGTCCCGGCCTCTGCTGCCGGCAGACTAAATAAGGGGTGGCATCCCAACGGTCACTCAGTTTCCCCTTCCCCTGCCGCCGATTATCTCTCACCAACACCCTCTCTCCTGGCAGTAGAGGGGCTTCTCTAGCAGTCCGATCATACAACCGCTTACTTTTCTCTCCTGCCGTCTGTATCCTTTTCGACACCTGCTCGTAGGCGAAATGCAAGCGCTGGTGATGGCGTCCCACCCACTCCGTTACACTTGCTTCCTCTTGGTCGGCTGTCACTCCTAGGACCAGGTCAGTAGGCATTCGTATGTGTCTGCCAAACATCAGGTACGTGGGGGCGTAACCCGTAGTACTATGTATACTGTTGTTATAGGCCTGTAGGAGTTTTGGCAATGCACTCACCCAATCGTCCTGCCGTTGTTGGTCCAAGGTCCCCAGCAGCCCCAATAGGGTCTGATTGAATCTCTCGCAGCCGCCGTTCCCCTGAGGATGATACGAAGTGGTGTGAGTTTTCGTGCAACCGTACAACTGGCATAGTTCTCTAATTACCCTGGACTCAAAGTTGGCTCATTGATCGGAGTGCAGAAACTCCGGGCATCCGAACGTCTGGAAGACGGCCCGCCATAAAACTGTAGCGGTGGTGGTTGCAGTCTGGTCGAGGGTGGGGATAGCCCAAGCGTACTTTGTGAACAAATCCGTTATTACCAAGATGTTCTGGTAGCGATCTCGTGGTCGGCCCAGTGTCAAGAAGTCCATAGCCATGATATGAAGGGGGGCCTTCGCATAGATGGGTACCATTGGCGCTCGGACCTCCCGTCTGGACTTAAACAATATGCATCTCGGGCAAGCTTGAATTAGGGCGTGCACCGATGCCTCTAGCCCGGGCCAAAAGAAGAATCTCCTAAGCAGGGACACGGTCCTCTCCTGTCCCTGGTGCCCCAACTGGTTGTGGTACGCCGAAACTAACGCCGTTACCTCATCTGCGGGTACCACGATCTGGCGTACTTCTTCGCCCAACTTCGGGTCACTGACCCTTCTGCACAGAACGCCATCTCTCAGCTCCAGCCTGTCCCATTGCCCCAGCAGCCTCCTCCCAGTATCCGTCTGGGCTAACCTCTCCGCTGGCGTCAGCCGTCGGCCCTGTTCCAGCCATTCTCTTACCAGCCGCACATCTTGATCCCTGGCCTGTCTCTCCCTCCACCGACGGGGATCCCATCCCCAGTTCTCAGGCACGGCCTCTTGTCTGCTGCCTGGTGCCTCTACTGCTCCTACCATATAGCCCTCCTCCGGGCTGGCCCCTCCGGGGCTTTCCGCTTCGGGCAGCCTTGAGAGGACGTCCGCGTTCGTGTGTTCACGCCCTGGTTGGTACTGTAGTTGATAGTCAAAGTTGGCCTGTTGGGCCACCCACCGCTGCTCCACGGCTCCCAGCTTCGCCGTCTGTAAGTGTACTAATGGGTTATTGTCTGTAATGATCGTCACCTTGGCACCCCAGAGGTAGTCTTTAAATTTCTCACTTAGGGCCCACTTCAATGCCAGCAGCTCCAATTTGAAAGAACTATAGTTCGCATCGTTCCTCTCGGCTGGGTGGAGGCTCCGGCTGGCGTACGCGATGACCCTCTCGACTCCGTCCTGCCGTTGAGCCAACACCGCTCCCAGCCCGAGATTGCTGGCATCTGTATACAGAAGGAATGGTTTTGTGAAATCTGCGTATGCCAAGATAGGGGCCTGTAGCAGCTCCTGCTTCAATGTCTGGAACGCGACTCACAATTTGCATCCCAGTCTACGTTGGGCGACCCCCGGCCCCGGTTACGACCTGTGCCAACCAGCAACTGATTAAGGGGTTTAGCAATTTTTGAAAAGTCCTTTATGAAACGCCTATAGTATCCCACAAATCCTAAAAAGGATCGCACTTGCCTCACTTTCCTCGGGGCCTTCCAGTCTTTCACGGCCGATACCTTTCCAGGATCTACGGACACTCCAGCCGCACTGACCACGTGGCCCAAAAAGTTGACTTCTCTCCGTAGTAAGTGACACTTATTGGGCTGTAGTTTCAATCCGTACTTCTCCATGGCCCGAAAGACTTCCTCGAGGTGCCTCAGGTGTGAATCAAAATCTGGGGAGTAGACAATCACATCATCCAGGTAAACTAATACTGACTCCATTAACTGACCTCCCAAGCACCGCTGAATCAGCCGCTGGAAGGTGGCCAGAGCGTTACAGAGCCCGAAAGGCATCCGGTCCCATTCAAATAGTCCAAACGGGGTTGTAAAGGCAGTCTTCTCCCGGTCTGCTTCGGCCACCTGCACCTGCCAGTAGCCACTGGCCAAATCTAGGGTAGAGTACCATGCCGACTGCGTGAGGCTGGCAAGCGAATCTTCGATCCGCGGCAAAGGGAAAGCGTCTTTCTTAGTCACGAGGTTCAGCTTACGGTAGTCCACGCAGAATCTCCAAGCCCCCGTCTTCTTTTGCACCAGCACTATGGGGGCCGCCCACGGGCTGCTGCTTTCCCTGACAACTCCTTGCTTCAGCATGCCTTGCAGGAGTGTACGTACCTCGGTATACAAAGTGGGCGGAATTGGGCGATACCTCTCCCGGCTGGGCCCTGCATCCCCGGTAGGTATATGATGTTGTACCACCTGGGTGCATCCGTAGTCTTCATCGTGGGTGGCGAACACATGCTGCCATCTCCGAAGGAGGGCCTGTAACTTCTGTGTCTGTGCTTGTTCTAAATCCTCCCCTTGTAATGACTCACCCGCCAGGTGGCTCGGCACACTCCTCTCCATACCACCCCATGGGGTGTCTACTTGTGTCAGGGCCACCTCGATGACAGTGGGGCACACCTGACGAAAACTAATATCCCTCTCTTCCCTTACTTGGTGGCGTGTAACCGTTGTCAGACGGGCTAATCGTTGGTGCCGATGTAGTTGCACCGCGTATGGGTGTACATTCCGTATCCTCACGGGGACTCTCCCCCGCCGGACCGTCGCTAGTCCTCGTGCCACTTCCACTTGTGGACAATCCACATGGGGCTCCACCAGCACCCACTCTTCTGGGCCCGCTCTTCGGGGCGGTACTCGCGCCCACACAACAGCCTCACTTTTTGCGGGGACAGACAAAGCAAAATGACACATCACTCTTCCTACCTCTTCCTGTTCTCTGCGGACTTGGCTCATTTGCACCCTTCGACAGTCAGCTACCACACACTCCCACTTGGGCCTCTCTGCAGGTGGTATCTTCGATACGGGCCTAGCCCGAAATAGCTCTTCCCAGCAATCAGCGAGGACATTCATGCCCAACAGGGCTCGATGTGCACCCAGACAATGGTCTTGCACGATAATCACACCTTTCTGGGGGACCATCACTCCGTGAACCTCTAGGTCCGTCAATCGGTAGCCAATATATGGGATGTCGAGGCCGTTTGCGCCCTTCAGAGTAAGCCAGGGGGCCTCCGTCCCTGGTGCCCCTTGTTTCCCAAACACTTCTTCGGATAAACTCTCAGCAAATAACGTCACTTGGGAGCCTGTGTCTACCAGGCATTGAATCTCCTTGCCGCACACTCTCACCTTCGCCACGGGGCTACACCCAATCATCTGGCTCCTAGAGCCATATCCTCTTCCAGGGTCTTCTCGAGGGGTCCCGGCCACACGACCCACAGTGGCCGGCCGACCTAAAAACCCCCTTCTGACGCCCTGCGGGGCCCACACTGGCGGATATAGTGACCTGGTTTGCCACAGCGGTTGCAGATGGGTCGCCCTTGCTCGTCCCATTCAAAACGGGGCCGATTAAAGTGGTTCGGGCGCCTGAACGGCTCTCGGCCTCCCTCTGAGTACACTCGGTCTCGGGGCGCCGGCCGTGGTTCCTCCCGCGCCCGTCCTTGGCGCAATTCTCCTACGAGGGCTTTAGACAGTTCAGACATCTGATCGCGGACATCTTTCAAAAGTTCAGCCTTCAGTGCTTGCTTCCAGTCAGGGCCTCCGGGTTGTGCTGGTGCTACTTCACTGACGGCCGCACACACTGGGGGACCACTCACCTCAGTCTCATCACCTTCCAGGGCCAGTGCCTCTTTCTTCAGATCTTCGAACGTAAGACCCGGGTCCCTTCGAAACTGGATACGTAGGCTCTGTCTCACCGGACCCTCCTTCAGCCCCAGAAGAAACTGGTCCCGCAATAGAGTCTCTCCATCTCCCAACCCGTGGTCCTGACGGGTCTGTAGTCGGGCGAATTGCTCTCGCAACCTCAAGGCGAAAGCTCTAATCGGTTTGGGCGTTGGCTCTAACGGCTTCGGGGGCGGCATGCACCTCTCGCCGCGCTTCTCCATCCAGGGAGTTTAACACAAATTGAAGCCGCTGGGCTGCACTAAGGCCCTGTAGGTCGGCCAGGTACTCCAGTTGGGCCTTCCATTCAGACAATCGTACCTCGGATTCTGTCCCCCCATACTTTTGGATCCAGGGGCTCCCCATAAAAACGGGCATAGCAAGGGGTTGGGCTGAAGGCCCCGCGTCGTCGGTCATTGGACGACCTTGGTTACTCAACTCGAGGTGGAAAACCCTGCCGACTACGCCAAATCTGTCACACCCAGGGGCGGCTATGCTTTGACTAAGCCACACCCCTTCTCAACTTCCACCTCGAGGAGGTCCCCAAAGCCAACCCAATGGCCAAACAACACGAGAACAAGTAAGTGATAAAACAATCTTTATTTAAATATTTAAAAATAGCTTGGGGAATAGGGAAAGGGCAATTAAAACTAAACTCTGACTCGGCCCTCCAGATGGGCTATGGCCGGGAAGAGGTCAGGGAGCAAGGGGGCCACGGGGATCCGGGGCGTGGGACTCGGGGCCCGGCCAGAGTCTTAGGTATCCGTAGCGCCCTCCTTCTTCCTCCTCTTCGCTGAATACAACTCACGGTAAGTACTGGTTCACACAGTTCGTTCTCGGGGTGCTCACTCTCTTTCTCTTCCTCCACAGGCAACGGCTGGGACGCAAAGGCACAGTTAATTCGGCTTGGTTTTGCTCTCACCTCTTCGCTGATTGCAGCTCACAGTAAGTACTGGTTCACACAGTTCGTTCCTTGGGTGCTCACTCGCTTTCTCTTTCTCCACAGGCAGCGGCGTAAGTACAGGTTTCCTCGGTCTCTCCTCGTGTTACCCACTCTCTCTCCTTTTCTCTCCACAGGTATCAACTTGGGCACAATAGCACAGTTAGTTTGCTTTGAATGGCTCTCACCTCTGGGCTGGACACAGCGTACTGTAAGTACAGGTTTCGCTCTATTTCTCCTCGCGTTATCCACTCTCTCTCCTCCTCTCTACTGGTATCAACTTGGACACAAAACACAGTTACTCTGCTTTGGATGGCTTTCACCTCTGGGCTGGACACAACGTACTGTAAGTACAGGGTTCACTCTATTCCTCCTCGTGTTATTCACTCTCTCTCCTTTTCTCTCCACAGGTATCAACTTGGGCACAATAGCACAGTTAGTTTGCTTTGAATGGCTCTCACCTCTGGGCTGGACACAGCGTACTGTAAGTACAGGTTTCGCTCTATTTCTCCTCGCGTTATCCACTCTCTCTCCTCCTCTCTACAGGTATCAACTTGGACACAAAACACAGTTACTCTGCTTTGGATGGCTTTCACCTCTGGGCTGGACACAATGTACTGTAAGTACAGGGTTCGCTCTATTCCTCCTCGTGTTATTCACTCTCTCTCCTTTTCTCTCCACAGGTATCAACTTGGGCACAATAGCACAGTTAGTTTGCTTTGAATGACTCTCACCTCTGGGCTGAACACAGCGTACTGTAAGTACAGGTTTCCTCTGTTTCTCCTTGTGTTACTCACTCTCTCTTTCCTTTTCTCTCCACAGGTATCAGATTGGACACAAAGCACAGTTAGTTTGCTTTGAATAGCTCCCACCTCTGGGCTGAACACAGCGTACCGTGCTATCTCTGGAGATCTGAAGCACGCTCACAACATATACTGTACTGAACTAGGCTAGAACCAGCAGTCTCCTTGTCCTCCCACGACAAAGTGCGTGAAGGCGGGGGTTTATCTGACAGGACACACGGCAACCCACAGCAATATACAGCACCACGTCAAAACTATAGGTTTTCACAGCACGAAGACTCACCCACCACACTCAGTGTACGAAAAGGACACCCGTCTTCCTTCACTTCGCTTGGTTCGGATCTGGCGATGGAATATGCGGCCTAGCTAGTGATGTCGTCGTTGTGACTACTTCAATAAGTATTCCTTCGGCTCTCCCACCACGCTATATTAGGGGTAGGGCCGCCCTCCTCCTCCTGGGGAGATCTACACAACGCCAGGTCAATATACAGGGCACTTTCGGCTTGCTCTTAGTACTCACATCAATGCCGCTTCCAATCCCCTTTTTCACGTCGTCTCAATTCGCCGTATAATCCGTTCACTTCTCAACCTTTAAGGTTCGCGATGTCTTCACAATCATACAATTCCAGCCTGAGGGAGAGAGAGAGTTAGACAGCCACCAGCAGCGCACCAAGACGGGCACGACACAGTGCTTCACACACACCAGAAAGAGCTCCCAGACTGTGAAATAACTTGGCCTTAAGTACTGCCTTGTCCAGCGTATCCTCCAATCACCAACCGATGTCCCTAACTAGGCACAGGTGCATCGAATTCCCTGATTTTGCCTCTTACGGCACTACCGGAAGTTCCGGTGTTCTGTTTTTCCGGTCCGGGCGGAAAAACTTCCCGAATTTTGGTTCCGCCCCTAAAGATCGTCACCTTGTGACATAAACATGTAAATTTATTCCCTGACATTAGATGGCACTTAATGGAAAACAGAAATACCCCGGTACACAAGGTGGCACTGCGCAACTTTATGCTACTGACATTCACTTGTCACTCAGAGGAAGAGAGCAAGTATTTGGGTCATTCTACAGAAACGTCCACATTTGGTATGGCAAGATCTCTTAAAATTGATTTCTTTTTCTAACATTTAAACTTAGACCACATTATTAGATTACCCTTTGACTTTATGAGTACACATAAATTACAGCTTAATGATTTTTTATTTTTTGTGTGCATGTATTTAAAGACCACATACACCATTTTTTTGTCACTGGTGTTACCTTACTTCTTTAGCGATATTAAAGGTGTTTATGAAATTTTTTTAAAAAAATTTTTCAGCACATTCAGTCAGAGGTACAGAAAATTAATGATGATCTAAGTAATAAGGTGATTATGTTTTATTTATTTTAATCAGGTTTGTTAAAAGTGTGACTGAATGATGTTAGTTCAATTGCACAACCATGTATTTGCTATAACAATGAAACTATTTGAAAAAAAGGTTTTAAACAAGCAATAATACAATCATTTAAAGCTTAACTCTTAAGTGCAGCAGAATTCAATGAATTTAAAATGATCATTATGCCACATATGACAGATTTTATTTAATGTGAAAGAAAAAAAAACAGTAACACCAGTGACACAACAAATCACCAGTGACATACATAACATATACAAATGATTTATTTCATAAGAACTGAAATCAGAGTTAGAAAAATATCATAGACAACATTTTAACTTAACATTTTAACTTCATTTCTTCACCATTTCATATCTTCGTTTCTAACCGATGATCTTGTCTTTCAGTTTCTTTATTTCCCTTTGTTTCCTTTGTGCATCTCTCCTACGTTGTCTCCTCCCTCGTTGTAGTTGTCTGTAAAGCAAAATATTTTCTTGAAAAAAAGTTCTCACTCATTTAACCCTAGCTTGAGTGTGTGTGAGAGATAGAGAGAGTGTGTGTGTGTGAGAGAGTGAGCGAGAGAGAGTGCTCTTGTTTCTGTATCATATCAGGACACAACTCTGTATAATGACATGGGTATGACACAGGTATTACAAGGAGAGGGTGACTTATGAGGACATAACCCATGTCCCCATTTTTCAAAATGCATATAAATCATACAGAATGAGGTTTTTTTTGAGAAAGTAAAAATGCACAAAGTTTCCTGTGAGGGTTAGGGTTAGGTGTAGGGTTGGTGAAGGACCATAGAATATACAGTTTCTACAGAATAAAAACCATTACACCTATGGGATGAACACACTTTACACAAAAACAAACGTGTGTGTGTGTGTGTGAGAGAGAGAGTGAGTATGAGTGTGTGTGTGAGAGTGTGTGTGTGTGTGTGAGAGAGAGAGAGAGAGAGAGAGAGAGAGAGTGTTTGTGAGTGAGTGTGATTGTGTATGTGGAGGTACTGAATGCTATGCACTTTTATATCTCTTTCACCATTTATTTCTGTATTTGTAACAGTTCAGTTTGTACCTTGAGTGCTGGGTGATCTATCTGGTGATGATGGGGGGGTCAATGCTCCTGCTCTGACTCTTTGCCTGCATCTTTGCTGACGGGCCCTCCATGCCTTTCGCTCATATCTCTTCTACCTTTCACTCGAATTACTTACTCTCTTTCTTTTTTGTGTGACAATGTCACGGACATAGCTCTGTTTCCTTTTCTGCAAATACTCTGCTCTGCGTTCAGGATCAGCATCCCTACGCTTTCTGTGTAGTCGCTGTTTCTCAGCTGCGCTCAGTTTAGCCATACCCTCAATTTAGAAATACATGACCAAAGGAGGATTAACAATGACAAAGAAAAGTTAGAATCACAATTTTAGTACTATGTTATGCAAAATAACTAAATGAATAGCTTTGAACAAAGTTTATCTATAAAAGGGAGTCACTGGTGTTACTGATCTTCACTGGTGTTACTCATAAGGAAGGTGACACCAGTGACAGTAACACCAGTGACAATTTTCATGAAAACTGCATTTTACAAAATGGCTGCTGCAAGGTATCAAACCACATGTTGTCAATCATGGTGTACTCACTAAATTAAGTAGTTTAATCCATTTGTATTGTAGTTTTTTACAATGCCCAAACAATAAAAGAGGTCATACCAGTGACTTCAACTAAAAGCTTCATATGAAATCATGAGATAAATGAGAAGATTTCTGATGATTGAAAAGAGACAGTGGACTTACCATGGGCTTCTCTTCATAGATCTCCAGAAAATTGGAAGAAGAAAGTCGAGTGATGTCATCAGCGTGATTGTTATTTCACAATAAGAGCTTTTTTGTTAAACGGTAACACCAGTGACACAACTCCAGGGGACCACTACTTTCATTATATATTTTATAATATTTATTTAGCATTTTGTTTTTTAATGTAATTTACATCATATATTTTATAGTTATGGACACATGGTTGTATTTTAAATGGAAGAAAACACTGTTTTTGACCTCAAAATAAAGCATTTTCCCTCTGTACATGACTGTGGGGACGAGCACTTCTGTGGTGCTTGGAATTCTAATTAATTAATAAAAATCAAATATTGCCACATTGATGGCTCAAGAAAGTGTAATTGTTCAAATTACATATTGTTTCATTTTTAAATATAAAAAAATTGTAAACCTAAAGTGTTTTTCAAGTGTAATATTTCTGTAAAGGCTAGGGACAGAAAAATGGACATTTCCGTAGAATGACCCATCATACAAAGAAAACATAGATGTTTCAAGCACCAGCTATGAAGAAATTATTGTTCCGTTGAATGAGTTAAGACGCCGGAAAAGACGCCAATATTGGATACATCCCATAGTTATGAGAAGAGAAGAACATGGGGAGTTTTATCGACTGGTACAAGAGCTGAAAATGTATCATGAGCGTTTTCAGGGGTATTTAAAGGGTTAGTTCACCCAAATAGCAAATTTATGTCATTAACTTACCCTCATGTTGTTCAAAACCCGTTAGACTCCGTTCATCTTCGGAACACAGTTTAAGATATTTTAGATTTAGTCCGAGAGCTCTCAGTCCCTCCACTGAAGTTGTGTGAATGGTATACTGTTCATGTCCAGAAAGATAAGAAAAACATAATCAAAGTAGTCCATGTGACATCAGAGGGTCATCAAGCCATCAAGTCTTAGACGTGTTGTAGGTTATTACATGCAGAGTTTTTTATATCCTATAATTAACAGCTCTGTTTTTTTTTCAGAATTTAGCAGTAAGAAATTACTCGTCATCCAGTTTTTTTATATTGACTATGCATTCCGTTAGTTTTTCAAAATAGTATATTTCACCAGGCCGCAAAGAAATATAGAATATCATCAGCATAACAGTGAAAGCTAACACCGTGTTTCCTGATGATATCTCCCAAGGGTAACATGTAAAGCGTGAAGAGTAATGGCCCTAGTACTGAGCCTTGAGGTACTCCATACTGCACTTGTGATCGATATGATACCTCTTCATTCACTGCTACAAATTGATTGCTGTCATTTAAGTAAGATTCAAACCATGCTTATGCACTTCCATTAATGCCAACAAAGTGTTCAAGTCTATGCAAAAGAATGTTGTGGTCAATTGTATCAAACACAGCACTAAGATCCAATAAAACTAATAGAGAGATACACCCACGAACAGATGATAAGAGCAGATCATTTGTAACTCTAAGGAGAGCAGTCTCAGTACTATGATACGGTCTAAATCCAGAATGGAAATCCTCACAGATAACATTTTTCTCTAAGAAGGAATATAATTGTGAGGATACTACCTTTTCTAGTATCTTTGACAGCAAAGGGAGATTCGAGATCAGACTATAATTAACTAGTTATTTGGGGTCAAGTTGTGTTTTTTTTTTTATGAGAGGCTTAATAACAGCCAGTTTGAAGGTTTTGGGGATATATCCTAATGACAGTGAGGAATTAATAATAGTCAGAAGAGGGTCTATGACTTCTGGAAGCACCTCTTTTAGGAGCTTAGATGGTATAGGGTCTAACATACATGTTGTTGGTTTAGATGGTTTAAAAAGTTTATACAATTCTTCCTCTCCTATAGTAGAGAATGAGTGGAACTGTTCCTCATGGGGTCTATAGTACACTGTCTGATGTGATACTGTAGCTGACGGCTGAATGGTTAAAAATTTTTTCTAACCAAATTGATTTTAGAAGTAAAGTAGTTCATAAAGTCATTACAGCTGTGATGTCGGGAAATGTCAACACTTGTTGATGCTTTATTTTTCATTTATTTTATCCACTATTGAATAAATACCTGGTGGTTATGTTTGTTTCCTACTAAAAGAGACAAAAAGTAATCAGATTTAGCGGTTTTTAATGTTTTTTTTTTTTTTGTAGGATAGATTATAATAAGATAATAATTAGATAATAATTCTTGCCTGATAATATTAATAATTTTGATTGCCTTTTTGAAGTCTTGACCTCAGGGTTACAGGGTTAGTGCACTGTTGCTCAAGACCAGCCATTTTCACATCATGATGGATTTCAATGATAAACATTTCAAAATGTTAATCCCAGTGTAATTTGGGTTTATTAATAAAAGTCCTATATTATGCAAAAAAAAAAAAAAAACTGGTTATTTTCAGTTATATATATATAACAAATAAATGCAGTACTGGAGTGGTTGCTCGACCTAGCTCTGTTTAATTGATAGGAGAGTGAACAGAGAGACAGAAGAGGGACTGGGACATGATGCAGGTCAGACTCAAACCTGCAGGAGCACAGCAACACTTATGTGTCGTGAGCTAGCGCAGTACAACTGTTTCCAGTGGCGACTAACCAGGGGAAGCATGATTTCCCCAAAATCTTGAGGTGAAAATGGGAGGAGAACATTTTAATGTTAATAAAATTCACAATTCATTTCAGCTTAAATCTTAGACATTTTTTATTTTATTTTTTTTTTAAATTTCACAGCTGTGATACCATAACATGTTACTGAAGTTCAAAAGTGCTGCTTTTCTATTGTGAATGTGCCGAATTTGCCAATGTAATTACAACCGCTAAATGACAGAGAAGGGGACAGGGAGGGCAGTAAAGAGCTGACCTCTCGTGCCTCTGTTGGTAAATAAAATTAGCCAATCAGCATCGATCAATCACTTTAAGCGCTGAGGAGTGTTGAGAAAAGAAACCTCGTAAGGGAGGCTAACCTCCCTTCTGGTATATCACCAATTATCACAGAGATAATATTATGTGATATTAGTTTGAACATACCCCGCTGTGCCGATAATGTACCAAGTACTTATCAGTAGCGACATCAAATATTTGATTGTCAACAGATTTACCAAGCTGTCCTTCAAACAGTATATATACAAATTAAAATTAATACTTAATTAAATTAATAATTCAATTATACTAAGCTGTATACTAAGCTAAAGTTACAGCAGCCAGCTCTTTTAACACAGACTTTTAAGAAGGGATGGATGTTTACTTTAGGTGATAGGCCAGGTAAGTGAAATTATATTATTTTGTCGTTTTCTTTACCTTTTCTGACTAAAAGCAACCAAAGAGTCATTTGAATGACTGTTATAGAGTTTTTGACACACATTGTCACTAGGGGGCATTATTACATGGAAACTGTCTGCAGACACTCTGCAGCTGTTCGCTAATAGTTTCTCCTGTTTGAGAAAACACAGGCTTAGAAAACCAAGCATAGACATTAAATCAAAATTTTCAGTTTTCTTTTCAATTTAAAAAAGAATGAAGAAGAAACAAAAAATAGATAAATAATTTTGAGCTGATTTTACATTTTGAAATTTAGGGGTAGAAATGGATAATCAGCCTGAATATTAAATTTCCAAATGTACACATTATACAGACATAAGATCCTGTCTAAGATCCAAGATCCATCCTCAGAACCAGAATCAGAATTAGCTTCATTGCCAGGTATGTTTACACATACTAGAGTTTCTTTTTCATGCCAAAAGCTTACGCATTGCAACAGAATTACAGCGACAGAACAAAAACACACAGGAGATTGAAAAAAGGACAAGTAAATAAGGAATAACAATATATAAATGTACAATCATATGTGCAGGTATATTCCAATACACAGTTTTGTATGTACAGGTAAGTTGTGCACATTGGAAGTGTAGACTAAGTGTTTCTTACGTAAATAAGTGAATAAAACATCCTGCTGAATGGACAAGCGAAGATGAAACTGTGGGGGATTGTTTAGTGCTTTTTTTCTTGGTTTCGGCCATTGCCCCTTCAAATGTCTGGGCTTAGCCATTGTCCCATCACCAAAGTCACTGCAAAACCAAAAAAGCCAACAATTAAATGTGGTCACAGGACAAATAAAAAGGTATTTTCAGAAACAGGTGTTGTTGTAGAGAGAAACATAAAGTGTTTTGATAACTATAAATAGAGCATTTCAGAAATTGTTCATTCTTCCTGTATATTCTCTGAGAAACATAATTTTCTCTGCCTCTGAAAAGCAACATTCTCTGCACGTCCCAACGTGTAAACCATAG
Source organism: Carassius auratus (assembly GCF_003368295.1). Classification (NCBI taxonomy): domain Eukaryota; kingdom Metazoa; phylum Chordata; class Actinopteri; order Cypriniformes; family Cyprinidae; genus Carassius; species Carassius auratus. The sequence goes on along the minus strand of NC_039271.1, from coordinate 23,072,748 downwards.
CAAACTAAAATGCAAGTCACAACACAAGTGAGAGCAGGCATACAAAAATGTAAAGACATTTTAGAAGTTGATGGTAAACAGAAAAAAGGCAATTACAAAAAGGAATAATAATAACAAAACTTCATGTACTAATAACAACTTGTGAGAATGTAAAGCCAGTAAACAGATTGCAGCACGTTAAGAGTTTTTATTACAGATTTGAAATCATCTTGAGACAAATTTTTTTTTTTTTTTTTTAAATACAACTAATAGTCACTGGTATGCTGTCAAGAAACACACAAAAATGAAGGTTTATAAAATCTTTAATCCATCACACAGGTCAACGTTATCAAGACTGGACAAAAGAAACACAAACTAATTTACACCTGATAAGATATGCCTGAACAAAATCAAATGAATGACCATGACAGCTAATAGAATAGAACAGGAACGATGAAAACACAAACAGAGTCCAAACTAACAGAAATTGGGAGAGTACGCACCTTCCCGGAAGGCACAACCTCACGTCATAGAGTAAAGAATGAGGTGGCGAGGAGGATGAGGATGAGGAGAGGGTGAAGGGATGGTGAAAGGGGCTGGCAAAGGGATGGCAAACAGGCAGAGATATGCAGGGGGTGGTTCTGAAGGAAGAAAGATAACCGGGAATAGAACGACAAAGTTTGAACTTTCTCTGTGCCGATAATGTACCAAGTATTTATGAGTAGCAACGTTGAATATTTGATCGTCAACAGATTTAACAAGCTGTCATTCAAAAGGAAGTCAAATAAAGGAAGAATACGGCTAAGCTGGATATAGGCTAACGTTACAGCAGGCAGCTCTTTTAACACAGACTTTTAAGAAGGGATGGATGTTTACTTTAGGTGATAGGCCAGGTAAGTGAAGTTATATTATCTTGTCGTTTCCTTTACGTTTTCTATCTAAAAGCAACCAGAGAGTCATTTTAAAGTGGTTAAGCAAATAATAATAATAATAATGATAATAATAATCGGCAGGGATCCCCAGACCAATATAACTACTGTACCTCCTCTATTTTAAAACCTGCGAGCCGCCACCGTTTCCCAGTTCTGATGTTCAACTCTTACAGTGAACTAGTGTGTTAATGAAATGGATTAGAAATGCTGCTTATTTCTTTGAATGATTCTGTTATAGAGTTTTTGACACACATTGTCACTAGGGGGCATTATTACATGGAAACTGTCTGGAGACAATCTGAAGCTGTTCGCTAATAGTTTCTGCTAATATGATAAGAAATGCTGTTTGAGAAAACACAGACTTAGAAAACCAAGCATAGACATTAAATCAAACTTTTCAGTTTTCTGTAGAGGGAAATATAAAGTGTTTTAATAACTATAAATATAGCATTTCAGAAATTGTTCATTCTTCCTGTATATTCTCTGACAAACATAATTTTCTCTGCCTCTGAAAAGCAACATTCTCTGCACGTCCCAACGTGTAAACCATAGCAAACTAAAATGCAAGTCACAATGCAAGTGAGAGCAGGCTTACAAAAAATGTAAAAGACACTTTAGAAGGTGATGGTAAAGAGATAAAAGGCAATTATAAATGTAGAAAGATAACTTAATACTCCATGTACTAATAACAATTATTGAGAATCTGAAGCCAGTAAACAGATTGTAGCACGTTAAGGGTTTTTATTACGAATGTGAAATCATCTTAAGACAAAAAAAAAAAAAGTAAATACAACTAATAGTCACTGGCATGCTGTCAAGAAACGCACAAAGATGAAGGTTTAGAAAGTCTTTTATCCATCACACAGGGCAACGTTAAGGAGACTGAACAAAGGAAACACAAACTAATTTACACCTGATAAGACATGCCTACACAAAATCAAATGAATGACCTTGACAACTAATAGAATAGGGCAGGAACGATGAAAACACAAACTAAAGTCCAAACTAACAGAAAATCGTGACACCTTAGTGAAAGACATGTCCTCGGGTCATAGAGTGAAGGATGAGGTGGTGGGGAGTAGGGATGCAACAATATCATTTTTTCAGAACTGATCCGATCCCGAAAATTCTGAGTATCTGCTGATACCGATCCAATCTGACACCAGCTCAGTTTTTATTTTTAAATCAATGTAGATTTTCTATACTTATCTGTGTTAACCTGATCATGACTCTTTTGTGTGTTAAACACAATCTACTGCATATACACAATTTTATTTTAATGAAAAGTGACAAATAAAAAAAATATATAAAGTACTATTATAAACTAGGTTAGTGGGTAACTCAGCAGAACAAATGTACTCTAGATTCTAGAAAAGTCACGGGTGCACAATCATTCTATAAAATCTACTGAAATATTTTTTACAAATAAAAGGGAATAAGTCTAAAATCTGGTAAAATGTTACACATTGCTCTTTGGATTATTTTCAAATGTATTCATGAAGAAACAAGTATATACATTTATATAGAAATATAAAAGATGTTTTGCGCATTAAGGCAGCAGCATATGATAGATAAAACAGAACAAGAAAGTCTATTATTAATCTTTGTTTGTTCATAAAAGTATTATAATACTAAAGACACCAGAGTGCTTATGCACATCCTGTGTGCAGAATAATCAGCTTGAAACAACACGGAGTCACAATGTGCAGGTTGAGCAGTCCTCCGAGTCCACATAGAACAGTTAGTACACACAAGCTGCTCTGCTCATGTTCATCTTCAGTTATCTCTTCACAGCCGTTTCAATCAGTGTAGTGTTTGAGTAAATTAATTAATCTGGGATACTGGTTTATTTAGACTCAGAGAGTGTTAGCCACGTTAAAAAGGTACTTAACCAACTAATTTGTGGATTAATGCTTACTGTGGATGTGAACCGGTTCAAACAATTCAGTCTGATTTGGTTAACTGGTCCACTAAGAAGAACCGGTTAAATCAAACAATTCATCCGCGAACCGGACATCACTAGTACAAAAGGGAAGATAACTTGATACCTAGTGTATTATATCTGTGCGTAAATTTATTGAGCCTTTTCTTTGAACAGTTTTAAACCTCAGTTACTGTGTGCTCTTGAAGAGAGTTTCATAGTTTTGACTGTAATAACCGATTGTGACATGCAGTTTGATTGCTGAATGGAGGATGACAGACAGCCACAGCGGAGAGAAGAGTTTATGTGAACTTGAATTTAATGACACAGAATAGTATATGCATAGTATCGGATTTGGATCGGTCTCGTCTGAATGATACCTGATCCGCAGAAAATGCCTGGATTGGAGCCGATACCAAGTGTCAGATTGATGCATCCCTAGTGAGGAAGATGAGGAGAGGGTGAAGGGATGGTGAAAGGGGCTGGCAAAGGGATGGCAAACAGGCAGAGATATGCAGGAGGAGGTTCTGGAGGAGGATGGAAAACCGGGAATAGGACGACAAACTAAAACCAGGGAGGTGCAGATGGAGGAGATGACCTTGAGCAGGAGAGAGCAACAGCCAGGACTGCGCTCCATGGTGGTGTTGCTGGAGGGAGAGCCTAAGGTATGATCAAAAACACACTGCTATGGAGGTAACAACAGCGATGGAGGTAAAGCCCATGGTGCAGACAGAAACCAGAAGAGGTGGAGCGATGCCAAAGATCCAGACAGATGCAGCGACGATCACCCGAGATTTAGGTTAGGATGCGGAGGCCAGAGGGTGAGCTGGAGCAACCAAGGAATGAAGTGGAGCCTGTGGGAGGACGGAGTGGAGGGCTGCAAAGGCATAACTGTGGAGGGCCGGAGAGTAGTAGATGGACCCCGAGTCTACAGTGGAGGCGTGGAGAAGTCCGACCCAGGTGGAGATGAATGATGGTCAGTGGTCCACGCTGGAGTCAAGGGTGGGTGGAGCACAGTGCCTTGCCGGCAGGCTCCTCAGGTCCAGGAGATGAAGACTCCAGGCAGGCCGAGATGCAGCCCCACAACTGAGAGAAATTTAACAGAGGCTGGGCGGGACCAGTGGGTCAAACAAATGAACAGAATCAGGCTGGCAGTCTTTAACTCTCCACACTAAAAACAAAGTTCATGCCAGTACACTCTCACTCTCAGAAGCAGGAGGGTGGATGGGCATTAATTCCCACAAATTCCATGAGTATTCCCTTGGCAATGGATGAGACAGTCAGCACACACAACTGTTCAGATGCGGTTCCCTGGCTCACTGATGGAGTGAAGCCTGGTCGCTCCTCCTGGAAATGGACCTGTGCTGTGCTGTGTTCAGGCTGGCAGGAACACGCAGGAACGAGCAAAGGCAGTCATCCGGGAAGGTGGTCTGAGGGGCAGGAATTCATCCATGTGCTCCATGAGGGAGTGATCTCCCTGCTTAAAGTGTTAGTTCACCCAATAATCAAAATTATGTTATTAATAACCCTCATGTCGTTCCAAACCAGTGAAACCTCTGTTTATCTTCGGGACACAGTTTAAGATATTTTAGATTTAGTCCGAGAGCTCTCAGTCCCACCATTGAAGCTGTGTGTACGGTATACTGTCCATGTCCAGAAAGGTAAGAAAAACATAATCACAGTGGTCCATGTGACATCAGAGGGTCAGTTAGAATTTTTTAAGCATCGAAAATAAATTTTGGTCCAAAAATAGCAAAAACTACGACTTTTTTCATCATTGTCTTCTCTTCCGTGTCTGTTGTGAGAGAGTTCAAAACAAAGCAGTTTGTCATATCCGGTCCGCAAACAAATCATTTGATGTAACCGGATCTTTTTGAACCAGTTCACCAAATCGAACTGAATAGTATGTGTACAGTATGTGAGATCAGATGTACCATATGGCATGAAGTAAAATTTCTTGTAGCTCAAATATGGAGCATGGCATGAGCACCATCAAGGTCATGGGCTTTGATTCCTACTGTAGGTAATGACTGAACTGATAAAATGCACGTCTTCAATGTGACGTAAACCGCTTTAGATAGAAGGATCTTCTGAATACATAAATGTAAATGGATATGCAAATTTGCCAATTTAATGATTGTGATTTTCAGTTGACCCTTTTATATTTATTAAATTTCATGTCTACATGTATTCAGAAATTATACAAGCAGTTTACTAACATGTCCCAGTTTCAACAGTTTACACTGGCCTATTCACTAGGTCAGAGGTTCTCAAACTGGGTTACGCCTACCCCTGATGGTACGAGAAGTAACGGAGGGGGAACGCAACCAAAATTATGAGTTTTGACATTCATTAAATGGACCACGACTTAAAGTAACTTTAAAACCGAACATGTATTTCTGACAAGCAAAAGACCACTTCCAATGTATAAGAAGGAAAACGGGAGTGCCATAAACAGTCAAATTCATGATATCCAGTCAGCTTACCTCATCATTTGCGGTTAAAACTGACTGCATTTACACAACCAGCATGCATTTGACATTGCTGATCATAGCCTTTAATAGTATAAAGAGCAGATATTGACATTTTAAACTCTTTTGGATAAATACACACTCTTTGCGAATGATTTTCGTTTTGTGTTAAGATATACAAACAAGAATAAAGAATCTCCCTGAATATCCAAATGTGCCATTAATTTTTACAACAGTTAAATGTAGTATACATTTTAAACTGAATATTGTCAAGTTTTTATATTTTTGCAATGAAAAAATAGTTCCAATGAATTTTGTATCATCTGGTTTGCATTCCCTAGCAACATACAGTGGTGTTTAGTAAGTGAACAAATCTGTGGCTTTGGATGAATTGGAGAGTCTATAAAAAACCCAATCATCACTACAGCATTTTGCTCCGTTAATGAATGAATGAATGACGCAATGCCTGGCTCATTTAGACACTGACTTGCCGCCAAATATTTTTAAATCTACAAGCATCACTATCATTTATTGCCTTATTTATTCTATTAATAATACACTTAGTGTAATGTTAAAAATATGAATAAATATTAATAGAAAAGGTGTGACTGCGGTCTAAGTGCAAGAGAAATGTTAAATGCCCCAGGGGGTACACCGCTGTAAATAGTTTTTTTAGAGTAATAGAGTAATTGTTTTTAGGTTAAAAGTATATTTGGTGATCAGTTTTCTCAGGTGTAAAATTAACTTCCAATTTGCAGCTGTTTTGGTGAAATCATTAATGATAGATCTCTTATATTTTTATAAATACCTTTTGACAATGGTGAAACGTAATAGAGAGAGAATAAAATATAACAGGATTCAAGAAAGAGCACATTATGTTTAAGACTCTTTATTTTCTGAGTTGACAGAATAAAACAGCATTTGTTGTCTCTTACGCAGCATAATATGAAAACAAAATCCTTTTTAAAATTTCACTCGTCAAACGGGAAATACAATTCCAAATCTGTACTTTGATGAAAACCAAAGCAAATTAAATTGTTCAATAATAAAAAAAAATCACCAGTTACAGAATATTTGCCAAATTAACATACACTGTATAACTTCAAACTGATATCTGTTGTTGATAAGACTGAGTTGAATTGCATACATTTTCTTTGTTATTGTTGGTGTCACAGTCATAGTTTCTTGTCAGGATCAGTCTTTCCCCACGAGCTGCTTTGTTCTTTCCAAAAGTGTTCCTGTTCATATTCAGCTGCAGAAAGTGAATTTTGAATGATGCTGTCTATGACTTCGGCAGCAAGGGACGCACATGGCTGGCCATATCGTTGAAGGAGAGCGGAACATAGTTAGGAATTTGTTCCCCAGGGAAAGAAATAAGCTGGGAACCCTTACGATTGACATGCTCATAGAGTATCCAGACACCACTTTTCACTCTATGGGAAGATGCGGTGTCACTGAAATTAATGTCGTGAAGATTGGTTTCACCGCGCAGGGTCACACTTCTTCCTTGATAGTTCACATGCTCAAACAGCCGGATTTCAGGGTTTTCCAGGTTATCTTTGATCATCTTGAGGGAAGAAAACCTTCTTTTGTCATCAAGAGTAGCATACTCTCCTTCTTGAAACAGTCGTTGCTTTCCACCAAAATTCGTGTCATAGTATGCTACCCATGGTGCACCAATGACTTTGAGAGATGAGATGACATTGTTGAAGCCGATTTCTTCTAAGTCACAGACATCGTTCTTGAATTCAGCTGTTCTGCCCCCGAAGCCCTCTTCGGTAAAAACAATAATCTTGCTCATTTTGAACAATGACTGGAGGAGTCTGGAGGTTTCAAGTGATTGTTAGTAAGCTTCCCGTGGCTCTGCAGGGAAAAGTGACTTATATGGTGTGCAGAGCTGCCTTTTAAACCCTAAAAACACAAAAGTGGGCGTTAACAAGTTTATGACAGAACACACAGCTCCTTGGCTGAAAAGAAAATGTCATGTGTTGACTTTGATTAGTGCTCTATACAAGTTGCATTCCATTCCAAAGCTATATGGTAAAACAAAAATAATTTTTAATGTGGAGAGTTTGTTTATTCATTAGTTATCTGCAGTTTTACTCAACCTAATGTTACCCTAACTTGTGATTGTCATGACAATGGTGAGTTAATGGAATCTACATGCAAGCTCGTTGGTTCCAGTGAAATAGTCACGTTATTTTACCAGAAATATTTTTGTTTATTACTATCTGGTGGGGCGTACAAGTTCACAAAAGTAACCATGTTATTATTTATTGTTCCTTTAACAATAACATATCTCACTTCCTAATCCTTTATATCTTTATGACACACAAAAATTAACAGCTTTTGAAATTAAAATAATTATCCCCCTTTTTACGAGGGATTGGACATGACATATAAAATATATTTTTAAAGACAAACATCTTAAATTTTTCATGTTCATTTGTAATTGCATTTTTTCTCTTTACCATCACCTTCTAAAGTGTCTTTTACATTTTTTGCATGCCTGCACTCACTTGCATTGTGACTTGCATTTTAGTTAGCTATGGTTTACACGTTGGGACGTGCAGAGAATGTTGCTTTTCAGAGGCAGAGAAAATTATGTTTCTCAGAGAATATACAGGAAGAATGAACAATTTCTGAAATGCTATATTTATAGTTATTAAAACACTTTATGTTTCCCTCTACAACAACACCTGTTTCTGAAAATACCTTTTTATGTGTCCTGTGACCAAATTTAATTGTTGGCTTTTTTGGTTTTGTAGTGACTTTGGTGTTGGGTCAGGGCTGAGCCCAGACATTTTAAAGGGCAATGGCCAAAACCAAGAAAAAAGGCACCAAACAATCCCCCACAGTTTCATCTTCGCTTGACCAATCAGCAGGATGTTTTATTCACTTATTTACCTAAAAAAACACTTAGTCTACACTTCAAATGTGAAAATAATTTACCAGTACATACAAAACTGTGTATTGGAATATACCTGCACATATGATTGTAAATTTGTATATTGTTATTCCTTATTCTCTCTCTCTGTGTGTGTGTTTTCTCAAACAGCATTTCTTATCATATTAGCAGAAACTATTAGTGAACAGCTTCAGATTGTCTCCAGGCAGTTTCCATGTAATAATGCCCCCTAGTGACAATGTGTGTCAAAAACTCTATAACGGAGTCATTCAAAGAAATAAGCAGCATTTCTAATCCATTTCATTAACACACTACTTCACTGTAAGAGTTGAACATCAGAACTGAGAAACAGTGGCGACTCGCAGGTTTTAAAATAGAGGAGGCACACTAATTGTATTGTGTAGGGTATCCCTGTAGATTATTATTATCATTATTAATATTATTTTTTGCTTAACCACTTTAAAATGACTCTTTGGTTGCCTTTAGACAGAAAACGTAAAGGAAACGACAAGATAATGTAACTTCACTTACCTGGCCATCACCTAAAGCAAACATCCATCCCTTCTTAAAAGTCTGTGTTAAAAGAGCTGCCTGCTGTATCGTATGCCTATATCCAGTTTAGCCGTATTCTTCCTTTATTTTTAATTTGTACATATACTGTTTGAATGAAAGCTTCTTAAATCTGTTGACGATCAAATATTCAACGTCGCTACTCATAAGTACTTAATACATTATCGGCACAGCGGGGAATATTCAAACTTTGTCGTTCTATTCCCGGTTATCTGTCTTCCTTCAGAACCACCTCCTGCATATCTCTGCCTGTTTGCCATCCCTTTGCCAGCCCCTTTCACCATCCCTTCACCCTCTCCTCATCCTCCTCGCCACCTCATCCTTCACTCTATGACGTGAGGTCGTGCCTTCCGGGAAGGTGCGTACTCTCCCAATTTCTGTTAGTTTGGACTCTGTTTGTGTTTTCATCGTTCCTGCCCTATTCTATTGGCTGTCATTGTTATTCATTTGATTTTGTTCAGGCATATCTTATCAGGTGTAAATTAGTTTGTGTTTCTTTTGTCCAGTCTTGTTAACGTTGACCTGTGTGATGGATTAAAGAATTTATAAACCTTCATCTTCATCGTTGTGCGTTTATTGACAGCATAGCGTGACACATATTAGTTGTATTTACAATTTATTTTATTTTTTTGTCTCAAGATGATTTCAAATCTGTAATAAAAACTCTTAACGTGCTGCAATCTGTTTACTGGCTTTACATTCTCACAAGTTGTTATCAGTACATGAAGTGTTGTTATTTTTATACAATTTGTAATTTAATTTTATCTCTTTACCATCACCTTCTGAAATTTCTTTACATTTTTGTAAGCCTGCACTCACTTGCATTGTGACTTGCATTTTAGTTTGCTATGGTTTACATGTTGGGACGTGCAGAGAATGTTGGTTTTCAGAGGTAGAGAAAATTATGTTTCTCAGAGAATATACAGGAAGAATTAACATTTCCTGAAATGCTATATTTATAGTTATTAAACACTTTGTTTACCTCTACAACAACACCTATTTCTGAAAATACGTTTTTATTTGTCCTGTCACCAAATTTAATTGTTGGCTTTTTTGGTTTTGTAGTGATTTTGGTATTGGGTCAGGGCTGAGCATAGACATTTTAAGGGGCAATGGCCAAAACCAAGAAAAAAGGCACCAAACAATCTCCCAGTTTCATTTTTGCTTGTCCATTCAGCAGGATGTTTTATTCACTTATTTACGTAACAAACACTTAGTCTACACTTCAAATGCGCACATTATAAATTTTGGAATATACCTGCACATACAAATGTAAATTTGTATATTGTTATTCCTTATTTACTTGTCCTTTTTTCTCTCTCTCTGTGTGTTTTCTCAAGCAGCATTTCTTATCATATTAGCAGAAACAATTAGTGAACAGCTTCAGAGTGTCTGCAGACAGTTTCCATGTAATAATGCCCCCTAGTGACAATATGTGTCAAAAACTCTATAACAGAGTCATTCAAAGAAATAAGCAGCATTTCTAATCTATTTCATTAACACACTACTTCACTGTAAGTATTGAACATCAGAACTGGGAAACAGAGGCGACTCAGGTTTTAAAATAGAGGGGGCACACTAATTGTATTGATCTGGGGATCCCTGCCGATTACTATTATCATTATTATTATTATCGTTATTATTATTATTATTTGCTATTATTATTATTAATTATTTGCTTTTTGGTGACCACTAGTATATGTTAAACTCACCCCTTAAAGGGTTTAAAACAAAGAAATTGCAGCGCTTTTTATAACAATCCTGTAGATACGGTGTCACAGTGTCTGGTTTGTGTATCCCTGAGTGTCCACTAGAGGTCTCACTTCCCCATATCGTCACCCCACTTCAGTACTGTATTTCACACAAGCCAGCATCACTACACAAGATGGCCACCAGCCCAGCACCACTGTACAAGATGGCCGCCACCCCAACACCACTGCACAAGATGGCAGCCACAGTCAACCTTTGAGAGTCGAGTCAGGTCCTTGGCTTTCCAGAGTCGAGTCAGGTCCCCGTGGACTCTCCAGAGTCGAGTCAGGTCCCCGTGGACCCTCCAGAGTCGAGTCAGGTCCCCGTGGACCCTCCAGAGTCGAGTCAGGTCCCCGTGGACCCTCCAGAGTCGAGTCAGGTCCCCGTGGACCCTCCAGAGTCCAGTCAGGTCCCCGTGGACCCTCCAGAGTCCAGTCAGGTCCAAGTGGATCCTACAGAGTCCAGTCAGGTCCCCGTGGACCCTCTAGAAGTCCAGTCAGGTCCCCGTGGACTCTCCAGAGTCCAGTCAGGTCCCCGGTCCCCAGTCAGGTCCCCGTGGACTCTCCAGAGTCTAGTCAGATCACCTTTGACCGTCCAGAGTCAGGTCAAGTCACCATTGACCGTCCAGAGTCAGGTAAAGTCACCGATGACCATTCAGAGTCAAGTCAAGTCAACATTTACCGTCCAGAGTAAGGTCAAGTCACTATTAACACCCATGAGTCAAGTAAAACTACGGTTAAACCTCATGAGTCAAGTCAAGTCCCCGTTGATCGCCGTGAACAAAGTCAGTTTTGTTTTTATCATGTATATATTAGTTTAGTTCTGTTTGTTTCCTTTGCCAGTCGTGTTAATGCTGACCCATGTGTTGGATTAAAGACTTTATAAACCTTCATCCCACAGTGTGAGAGAAGGTCAAACCTTAAAGTAAACGTAAAGCAGTGTTTATTTTGTTTATTTTTGTTTTATTCGTTTTCTTTGGCTAGCTTTTTTCCTGCCATGGACCTCTGCCATACTCCTCCTGTGTCTTAAGCTGGGAGATCACTCCCTCATGGAGCACGTGGATTAATTCCTGCCCCTCAGACCACCTTCCCGGATGACTGCCTTTGCTCATTCTCGCGTGCTGGCCTGAACAAAGTTGTCCGGGGAGGGACCTGGAGGGAGCTTTGTCGCTTATGTGGAGTGGGTGCTGAGCTCCTGAAAATCTGCCTTCACCATCGGCCTCATGGATGAAGATGCCAGATCCCCTCCCAATACAATGCCCAGCCAGTCACCACCCAGCTGCGAGGAGAGACAGCCTGAGCCCACCACAGACGTAGAGAGTGCATCAGCCTCAACATCATGTCCATTTCCAGGAGGAGCGACCAGGCTTGACACCATCAGCGAGCCAGGGAACTGCATCTGAACAGTTGTGTGTACTGACTGTCTCATCCATTGCCAAGGGAATACTCATGGAATGTGTGGGAATTAATGCCCATCCACCCTCCTGCCTCTGAGAGTGAGAGCATGCTGGCATGAACATTGTTTTTAGTGTGGAGAGTTAAAGACTGCCAGCCTGATTCCTCCTCGACCCACTGGTCCACCCTAGCCTCTCTCTCCCACATTTTCTCCAAATTGGTTTGCCGCCTCAGCTCCTTTCCAGTTACCTTTGTCCCCCATCAGTTCCTGTTTCACCTTCTCTCAGTAGTGGGGCTCCATCTCGGGCCTGCCGGGAGTCTTCATCTCCTGGACCTGAGGAGCCTGTCACCCAGACTCCTTTGCCTGTTTTCCTCCCACCCTTGTTTCCAGCGTGGACCACTGACCATTTGGCCATAATTCAGCTCCACCTGGGTTGGGCTTCACCATGCTTCTCCTGTGGTCTTGGGGGCCATGTACTACTCTCCAGCCCTCCACAATTTTGGCTACGTCCACTTAGGGAGGACCCCTCATGCTCCACCTCCTTCCCTGGTTTCTCCAACTCATCCTCTGGCCTCCAGATCCTAACCTAAATCTTGGGTGTTCGTTTATGTGGCTGGGTTTTCATCAGCCCTCTACTGCCCAAGGTCATCTCCTCCACCTGCACCTCCCTGATTTTAGTTTGTCGTCCTATTCCCGGTTATCTGGTCTCCTCCAGAATCACCTCCTGTATATCTCTGCCTGTTTTGCATACCTATGCCAGCCCCTTTCACCATCCCTTCACTCTCTCCTCATCCTCCTTGCCACCTCATCCTTCACTCTATGATGTGAGTTTGTGCCTTCTGGGAAGGTGCGTACTGTCACAATTTCTGTTAGTTTGGACTCTGTTTTCATTGATCCTGCCCTAGTTTATTGGTTGTCATGGTTATTCATTTGATTTTGTTCAGGCATGTCTTATCAGGTGTAAATCAGTTTGTGTTTCCTTTGTCCAGTCTCATTAATGTTGCGCTGTGTGTTGGATTGAAGATTTTATAAACCTTCATCTTCATCTTTGTGCGTTTATTGACAGCGTAGCATGACAAATATTAGTTGTATTTACAGTTTATTTATTTTTATCTGTAATAATAACCCTAAACGTGCTACAATCCGTTTACTGGCTTTACATTCCCACAAGTTGTTATTAGTACATAAAGTGTTATTTTTATACATTTTGTAATTGACTTTTATCTCTTTAGCATCACCTTCTAAAATGTATTTTACATTTTTTGTAAGCCTGCACTCACTTGCATTGTGACTTGCATTTTAGTTTGCTATGGTTTACATGTTGGGACGTGCAGAGAATGTTGCTTTTCAGAGGCAGAGAAAATTATGTTTCTCAGAGAATATACAGGAAGAATGAATAATTTCTAAAAAGCTATAATTATATTTATTAAAACACTTTATGTTTCCCTCTACAACAACACCTGTTTCTGAAAATACCTTTTTATTTGTCCTGTGACCACATTTAATTGTTGGCTGTTTTGGTTTTGCAGTGACTTTGGTGTTGGGTCAGGGCTGAGCCCAGACATTTTAAAGGGCAATGGCCAAAACCAAGAAAAAAGGCACCAAACAATCCCCCACAGTTTCATCTTTGCTAGACCAATCAGCAGGATGTTTTATTCACTTATTTACATAACAAACACTTAGTCTACATTTCAAATGTGAAAATAATTTACCAGTACATACAAAACTGTGTATTGGAATATACCTGCACATACAAATGTAAATTTGTATATTGTTATTCCTTATTCTCTCTCTCTCTCTCTCTCTCTCTGTGTTTTCTCAAACAGCATTACTTATCATATTAGCAGAAACTATTAGCGAACGGTTTCAGAGTGTCTGCAGACAGTTTCCATGTAATAATGCCCCCTAGTGACAATATGTGTCAAAAACTCTATAACAGAGTCATTCAAAGAAATAAGCAGCATTTCAAATCTTTTTCATTAACACACTAGTTCACTGTAAGAGTTGAACATCAGAACTGAGAAACAGTGGCGACTCGCAGATTTTAAAATAGAGGAGGCACAGTAGTTGTATTGGTCTGGGGATCCCTGCCGATTATTATTATCATTATTATTATTATTATTTGCTTAACCACTTTAAAATGACTCTTTGGTTGCTTTTAGATAGAAAACGTAAAGGAAACGACAAGATAATATAACTTCACTTACCTGGCCTATCACCTAAAGTAAACATCCATCCCTTCTTAAAAGTCTGTGTTAAAAGAGCTGCCTGCTGTAACGTTAGCCTATATCCCGCTTAGCCGTGTTCTTTTTTTATTTTTAATTTGTACATATACTGTTTGAATGAAAGCTTCTTAAATCTGTTGACGATCAAATATTCAATGTCGCTACTCATAAATACTTGGTACATTATCGGCACAGCGGGGAATGTTCAAACTGTCGTTCTATTCCCGGTTATTTGTCTTCCTTCAGAACCACCTCCTGCATATCTCTGCCTGTTTGCCATCCCTTTGCCAGCCCCTTTCACCATCCCTTCACCCTCTCCTCATCCTCCTCGCCACCTCATCCTTCACTCTATGACGTGAGGTCGTGCCTTCCGGGAAGGTGCGTACTCTCCCAATTTCTGTTAGTTTGGACTCTGTTTGTGTTTTCATCGTTCCTGCCCTATTCTATTGGCTGTCATTGTTATTCATTTGATTTTGTTCAGGCATGTCTTATCAGGTGTAAATTAGTTTGTGTTTCTTTTGTCCAGTCTTGTTAACGTTGACCTGTGTGATGGATTAAAGAATTTATAAACCTTCATCTTCATCGTTGTGCGTTTATTGACAGCATAGCGTGACACATATTAGTTGTATTTACAATTTATTTTATTTTTTTGTCTCAAGATGATTTCAAATCTGTAATAAAAACTCTTAACGTGCTGCAATCTGTTTACTGGCTTTACATTCTCACAAGTTGTTATCAGTACATGAAGTGTTGTTATTTTTATACAATTTGTAATTTAATTTTATCTCTTTACCATCACCTTCTGAAATTTCTTTACATTTTTGTAAGCCTGCACTCACTTGCATTGTGACTTGCATTTTAGTTTGCTATGGTTTACATGTTGGGACGTGCAGAGAATGTTGGTTTTCAGAGGCAGAGAAAATTATGTTTCTCAGAGAATATACAGGAAGAATTAACATTTCCTGAAATGCTATATTTATAGTTATTAAACACTTTGTTTACCTCTACAACAACACCTATTTCTGAAAATACGTTTTTATTTGTCCTGTCACCAAATTTAATTGTTGGCTTTTTTGGTTTTGTAGTGATTTTGGTATTGGGTCAGGGCTGAGCATAGACATTTTAAGGGGCAATGGCCAAAACCAAGAAAAAAGGCACCAAACAATCTCCCAGTTTCATTTTTGCTTGTCCATTCAGCAGGATGTTTTATTCACTTATTTACGTAACAAACACTTAGTCTACACTTCAAATGCGCACATTATAAATTTTGGAATATACCTGCACATACAAATGTAAATTTGTATATTGTTATTCCTTATTTACTTGTCCTTTTTTCTCTCTCTCTCTGTGTTTTCTCAAGCAGCATTTCTTATCATATTAGCAGAAACAATTAGTGAACAGCTTCAGAGTGTCTGCAGACAGTTTCCATGTAATAATGCCCCCTAGTGACAATATGTGTCAAAAACTCTATAACAGAGTCATTCAAAGAAATAAGCAGCATTTCTAATCTATTTCATTAACACACTACTTCACTGTAAGTATTGAACATCAGAACTGGGAAACAGAGGCGACTCAGGTTTTAAAATAGAGGGGGCACACTAATTGTATTGATCTGGGGATCCCTGCCGATTACTATTATCATTATTATTATTATCGTTATTATTATTATTATTTGCTATTATTATTATTAATTATTTGCTTTTTGGTGACCACTAGTATATGTTAAACTCACCCCTTAAAGGGTTTAAAACAAAGAAATTGCAGCGCTTTTTACAACAATCCTGTAGATACGGTGTCACAGTGTCTGGTTTGTGTATCCCTGAGTGTCCACTAGAGGTCTCACTTCCCAATATCGTCACCCCACTTCTGTACTGTATTTCACACAAGCCAGCATCACTACACAAGATGGCCACCAGCCCAGCACCACTGTACAAGATGGCCGCCACCCCAACACCACTGCACAAGATGGCAGCCACAGTCAACCTTTGAGAGTCGAGTCAGGTCCTTGGCTTTCCAGAGTCGAGTCAGGTCCCCGTGGACTCTCCAGAGTCGAGTCAGGTCCCCGTGGACCCTCCAGAGTCGAGTCAGGTCCCCGTGGACCCTCCAGAGTCGAGTCAGGTCCCCGTGGACCCTCCAGAGTCCAGTCAGGTCCCCGTGGACCCTCCAGAGTCCAGTCAGGTCCAAGTGGATCCTACAGAGTCCAGTCAGGTCCCCGTGGACCCTCTAGAAGTCCAGTCAGGTCCCCGTGGACTCTCCAGAGTCCAGTCAGGTCCCCGGTCCCCAGTCAGGTCCCCGTGGACTCTCCAGAGTCTAGTCAGATCACCTTTGACCGTCCAGAGTCAGGTCAAGTCACCATTGACCGTCCAGAGTCAGGTAAAGTCACCGATGACCATTCAGAGTCAAGTCAAGTCAACATTTACCGTCCAGAGTAAGGTCAAGTCACTATTAACACCCATGAGTCAAGTAAAACTACGGTTAAACCTCATGAGTCAAGTCAAGTCCCCGTTGATCGCCGTGAACAAAGTCAGTTTTGTTTTTATCATGTATATATTAGTTTAGTTCTGTTTGTTTCCTTTGCCAGTCGTGTTAATGCTGACCCATGTGTTGGATTAAAGACTTTATAAACCTTCATCCCACAGTGTGAGAGAAGGTCAAACCTTAAAGTAAACGTAAAGCAGTGTTTATTTTGTTTATTTTTGTTTTATTCGTTTTCTTTGGCTAGCTTTTTTCCTGCCATGGACCTCTGCCATACTCCTCCTGTGTCTTAAGCTGGGAGATCACTCCCTCATGGAGCACGTGGATTAATTCCTGCCCCTCAGACCACCTTCCCGGATGACTGCCTTTGCTCATTCTCGCGTGCTGGCCTGAACAAAGTTGTCCGGGGAGGGACCTGGAGGGAGCTTTGTCGCTTATGTGGAGTGGGTGCTGAGCTCCTGAAAATCTGCCTTCACCATCGGCCTCATGGATGAAGATGCCAGATCCCCTCCCAATACAATGCCCAGCCAGTCACCACCCAGCTGCGAGGAGAGACAGCCTGAGCCCACCACAGACGTAGAGAGTGCATCAGCCTCAACATCATGTCCATTTCCAGGAGGAGCGACCAGGCTTGACACCATCAGCGAGCCAGGGAACTGCATCTGAACAGTTGTGTGTACTGACTGTCTCATCCATTGCCAAGGGAATACTCATGGAATGTGTGGGAATTAATGCCCATCCACCCTCCTGCCTCTGAGAGTGAGAGCATGCTGGCATGAACATTGTTTTTAGTGTGGAGAGTTAAAGACTGCCAGCCTGATTCCTCCTCGACCCACTGGTCCACCCTAGCCTCTCTCTCCCACATTTTCTCCAAATTGGTTTGCCGCCTCAGCTCCTTTCCAGTTACCTTTGTCCCCCATCAGTTCCTGTTTCACCTTCTCTCAGTAGTGGGGCTCCATCTCGGGCCTGCCGGGAGTCTTCATCTCCTGGACCTGAGGAGCCTGTCACCCAGACTCCTTTGCCTGTTTTCCTCCCACCCTTGTTTCCAGCGTGGACCACTGACCATTTGGCCATAATTCAGCTCCACCTGGGTTGGGCTTCACCATGCTTCTCCTGTGGTCTTGGGGGCCATGTACTACTCTCCAGCCCTCCACAATTTTGGCTACGTCCACTTAGGGAGGACCCCTCATGCTCCACCTCCTTCCCTGGTTTCTCCAACTCATCCTCTGGCCTCCAGATCCTAACCTAAATCTTGGGTGTTCGTTTATGTGGCTGGGTTTTCATCAGCCCTCTACTGCCCAAGGTCATCTCCTCCACCTGCACCTCCCTGATTTTAGTTTGTCGTCCTATTCCCGGTTATCTGGTCTCCTCCAGAATCACCTCCTGTATATCTCTGCCTGTTTTGCATACCTATGCCAGCCCCTTTCACCATCCCTTCACTCTCTCCTCATCCTCCTTGCCACCTCATCCTTCACTCTATGATGTGAGTTTGTGCCTTCTGGGAAGGTGCGTACTGTCACAATTTCTGTTAGTTTGGACTCTGTTTTCATTGATCCTGCCCTAGTTTATTGGTTGTCATGGTTATTCATTTGATTTTGTTCAGGCATGTCTTATCAGGTGTAAATCAGTTTGTGTTTCCTTTGTCCAGTCTCATTAATGTTGCGCTGTGTGTTGGATTGAAGATTTTATAAACCTTCATCTTCATCTTTGTGCGTTTATTGACAGCGTAGCATGACAAATATTAGTTGTATTTACAGTTTATTTATTTTTATCTGTAATAATAACCCTAAACGTGCTACAATCCGTTTACTGGCTTTACATTCCCACAAGTTGTTATTAGTACATAAAGTGTTATTTTTATACATTTTGTAATTGACTTTTATCTCTTTAGCATCACCTTCTAAAATGTATTTTACATTTTTTGTAAGCCTGCACTCACTTGCATTGTGACTTGCATTTTAGTTTGCTATGGTTTACATGTTGGGACGTGCAGAGAATGTTGCTTTTCAGAGGCAGAGAAAATTATGTTTCTCAGAGAATATACAGGAAGAATGAATAATTTCTAAAAAGCTATAATTATATTTATTAAAACACTTTATGTTTCCCTCTACAACAACACCTGTTTCTGAAAATACCTTTTTATTTGTCCTGTGACCACATTTAATTGTTGGCTGTTTTGGTTTTGCAGTGACTTTGGTGTTGGGTCAGGGCTGAGCCCAGACATTTTAAAGGGCAATGGCCAAAACCAAGAAAAAAGGCACCAAACAATCCCCCACAGTTTCATCTTTGCTAGACCAATCAGCAGGATGTTTTATTCACTTATTTACATAACAAACACTTAGTCTACATTTCAAATGTGAAAATAATTTACCAGTACATACAAAACTGTGTATTGGAATATACCTGCACATACAAATGTAAATTTGTATATTGTTATTCCTTAAACTCTCTCTCTCTCTCTCTCTCTCTGTGTTTTCTCAAACAGCATTACTTATCATATTAGCAGAAACTATTAGCGAACGGTTTCAGAGTGTCTGCAGACAGTTTCCATGTAATAATGCCCCCTAGTGACAATATGTGTCAAAAACTCTATAACAGAGTCATTCAAAGAAATAAGCAGCATTTCAAATCTTTTTCATTAACACACTAGTTCACTGTAAGAGTTGAACATCAGAACTGAGAAACAGTGGCGACTCGCAGATTTTAAAATAGAGGAGGCACAGTAGTTGTATTGGTCTGGGGATCCCTGCCGATTATTATTATCATTATTATTATTATTATTTGCTTAACCACTTTAAAATGACTCTTTGGTTGCTTTTAGATAGAAAACGTAAAGGAAACGACAAGATAATATAACTTCACTTACCTGGCCTATCACCTAAAGTAAACATCCATCCCTTCTTAAAAGTCTGTGTTAAAAGAGCTGCCTGCTGTAACGTTAGCCTATATCCCGCTTAGCCGTGTTCTTTTTTTATTTTTAATTTGTACATATACTGTTTGAATGAAAGCTTCTTAAATCTGTTGACGATCAAATATTCAATGTCGCTACTCATAAATACTTGGTACATTATCGGCACAGCGGGGAATGTTCAAACTTTGTCGTTCTATTCCCGGTTATTTGTCTTCCTTCAGAACCACCTCCTGCATATCTCTGCCTGTTTGCCATCCCTTTGCCAGCCCCTTTCACCATCCCTTCACCCTTTCCTCATCCTCCTCGCTGCCTCATCCTTCACTCTATGATGTGATGTCATGCCTTCCGGGAAGGTGCTTACTGTCATTGTTTCTGTTAGGTTGGACTATGTTTGGGTTTTCATCGTTCCTGCCCTATTTTTTTGTAAGACCTTTGTCCAGTCTTGTTAACGTTGACCTGTGTGATGGATTAAAAGACTTTATAAACCTTCATCTTCATCTTTGTGCGTTTATTGACAGCATAGCGTGACACATATTAGTTGTATTTACAATTTATTTATTACATTTTTTTTTTGTCTCAAGATGATTTCAAATCTGTAATAAAAACCCTTAACGTGCTACAATCTGTTTACTGGCTTTACATTCTCACAAATTGTTATCAGTACATGAAGTGTTGTTATTTTTATACATTTTGTAATTGCCTTTTTTCTCTGAACCATCACCTTCTAAAATGTCTTTACATTTTTGTAAGCCTGCTCTCACTCGCATTGTGACTTGCATTTTTGTTTACTATGGTTTACACGTTGGGACGTGCAGAGAATGTTGGTTTTCAGAGGCAGAGAAAATTATGTTTCTCAGAGAATATACAGGAAGAATTATCATTTCCTGAAATGCTATATTTATAGTTCTTAAAATACTTTGTTTACCTCTACAACAACAACTATTTCTGAAAATACCTTCTTATTTGTCCTGTCACCAAACTTAATTGTTGGCTTTTTCGGGCTGAGCACAGACAAATTAAGAGGCAATGGCCAAAACCAATAAAAAAGGCACCAAACAATACCCCAGTTTCATCTTTGCTAGAACAATCAGCAGGATGTTTTATTATTATTATTTATTTATTTATTTAAGAAACACTTAGTCTACACTTCAGTTGTGCACATTATAAATTTTGGAATATACCTGCACATACAAATGTAAATTTGTATATTGTTATTCCTTAATTACTTACTTTTCTCTCTCTCTGTGTTTTCTCAAACAGCATTTCTTATCATATTAGCAGAAACTATTAGCGAACAGTTTCAGAGTGTCTGCAGACAGTTTCCATGTAATAATGCCCCCTAGTGACAATGTGTGTCAAAAACTCTATAACAGAGTCATTCAAAGAACTAAGCAGCATTTCTAAGAGTCGAGTCAGGTTCCCAATGGACTCGCCAGAGTCGAGTCAGGACCTCGTGGACTCTCCAGAGTCTAGTCAGATCACCGTTGACCGTCCAGAGTCAGGTCAAGTCACCACTGACCGTCCAGAGTCAGGTAAAGTCACCGGTAACTGTTCAGAGTCATGTCAAGTCAACATTAACACCCATGAGTCAAGTAAACCCACAGTTAAACCTCATGAGTCAAGTCAAGTCAAGTCACTGTTGATCACCGTGAACAAAGTCAGGTTTGTTGTTATCATGTGTATATTAGTTTAGTTCTGTTTGTTTCATTTGCCAGTCGTGTTAATGCTGACCCATGTGTTGGATAATAGACTTTATAAACCTTCATCCCATAGTGTGAGAGAAGAGCAAACCTTAAAGTAAACGTTAAGCAGTGTTTATTTCATTTATTTTTGTTTTGTTCGTTTTCTTTGGCTAGCTTTTTTCCTGCCATGGACCTCTGCCATACTCCTCCTGTGTCTTAAGCAGGGAGGTCACTCCCTCATGGAGCACATGGATTAATTCCTGCCCCTCAGACCACCTTCCCGGATGACTGCCTTTGCTCATTCTTGCATGCTGGCTTGAACAAAGTTGTCCGGGGAGGGTCCTGGAGGGAGCTTTGTCGCTTATGTGGAGTGGGTGCTGAGCTCCTGAAGATCTGCCTTCACCACCAGCCTCATGGATGAAGATGCCAGATCCCCTCCCAAAACAATGCCCAGCCAGTCACCACCCAGCTGCGAGGAGAGACAGCCTGAGCCCACCACAGATGTAGAGAGTGCATCAGCCTCAACATCATGTCCATTTCCAGGAGGAGCGACCAGGCTTGACACCATCAGCGAGCCAGGGAACCGCATCTGAACAGTTGTGTGTGCTGACTGTCTCATCCATTGCCAAGGGAATACTCATGGAGTTTGTGGGAATTAATGCCCATCCACCCTCCTGCCTCTGAGAGTGAGCGCGTGCTGGCATGAACATTGTTATTATGGTGGAGAGTTAAAGACTGCCAGCCTGATTCCTCCTCGACCCACTGTTCCCACCCAGCCTCTCTCTCCCACATTCTCTCCAAATTGTTTTGCCTCCTAAGCACTGTCCAGTTACCTTCATCCCCCGTCAGTCCCTGTTTCACCTTCTCTCTGTAGTGGGGCTGCATCTCGGGCTTGCTGGGAGTCTTTATCTGGTGTACCTGAGGAGCCCCCTTCAAAGACACTGTGCTCCTCCCACCCTTGATTGTAGCGTGGACCATTGACCATTGACCATCATTCAGCTCCGCCTAGGTGGGACTTTGCACGCCTCCGCTGTGGACTTGGGGGCCATTTACTACTCTCCAGCCTTCCACAATTTTGGTTAAGTCCGCTTAGGGTGGACCCCTCAGGCTCCACCTCCTTCCCTGGTTTCTCCAACTCATCCTCTGGCCTTCGGATCCTAACCTTAATCTCGGGAGATGGTCGCAGTAGCTGTCTGGATCCTTGGCTCTGCCTCCTCTGCTTCCTGTCTGCACCATGGGCTCCATCTCCATCGCTGTTGTCACCTCCAGTTATCCCCATAGCAGTGTGTTTTCTGATCCCGGCTTGGCCCCTCCCTCCAGTAACACCACCATGGAGCGCGCAGTCCTGGCTGTTGCCTGGGTTTTCATCTGCCCTCCCCTGCTCAAGGTCATCTCCTCCACCTGCATCTCCCTGGATTTTGTTTGTCGTCCTATTCCCAGTTATCTGGTCTCCTCTAGAACCACCTCCTGCATATCTTTGCCTGTTTGCCATCCTTTTGCCAGCCCCTTTCACATCCTTTCACCCTCTCCTCATCCTCCTCGCCACCTCATCCTTCACTCTATGACGCAAGGTCGTGCCTTCCGGGAAGGTGCGTACTCTCCCAATTTCTGTTAGTTTGGACTCTGTTTGTGTTTTCATCGTTCCTGCCCTATGCTATTGGTTGTCATGGTTATGATCATGCATGTCTTATCAGGTGTAAATTAGTTTGTGTTTCCTTTGTCCAGTCTGTTAAAGACTTTATAAACCTTCATCTTCATCTTTGTGCATTTATTGACAGCGTAGCATGACAAGTATTAGTTGTATTTACAATTTATTTATGTAACCGAGTGTTAAAAAGTATAGTAGTTTATTTCTCCCTTTGCATTGTTAAACTTATTTTATTTTTATTTACTGTTTTCTGTAAATTACCAAGTCAGAAGAAACAGTGAATACCTGCATTTTTCCTTGAGTCATCATCAGGTGGTGCTGTGTGCATTATGCATGGGAAATGCGCATGTGCTGTTTTCAGACCTTTTTGGGTTATGTGCAGGGAGCAACGTTGGGGAGATGTGCACTCTCTGTAATTAGTGACATATTTAAGACCATCCAAGGTACAGCATTTTGTTGAGGATTTCAGGCCTCATAAAGTGAATGTGAATTGTAAAATAGGAGCTCATCATTTTTATTCCCACTGCCGTATTGTGCCGTGTAATACTGCATGTGATTTTAGTGTGGTAGTTTCTCTGTAGCGTCTCACAACATTTTGTTGTTGTGGTATTTCTTTTGTATTTCATTATTTACCTTTTGTATTTTTGTGTGGCGGCTGTATTTTTGTTGGGCCGTGTTTGCGATGGTTAAGAGTTAGTTTTTGCTTACAGCAGCTGGACTGTGAAACAAAAGCTGTAGAACATCAGGAATATAATTATACACTGAGAAATATAGAGCTGTGAGATTTAAATTGCATTCCCAACTCTTTTTATCCTTCTCTGTTTTGTTTTGTTCTGTCTATTTTCAAAAATAGATATTTAACTTTTTTTTCTTTGTTTCCGGTCTATTTTGTGAGCCGGAACTGTTTCTTGTACACTCTTGTTAAACATTTCAGAACATATCATTCTTTTGAAAATACTAAATTAATAAACTACAAAGTAAGTGAACCTGCTAAAAGTGTTTCTGGTGGTCAATAAAACTCCCCGGTCACATTTAATTGTCTCAAGATGATTTCACATCTGTAATAAAACCCTTTGCATGCCACAATCTGTTTACTGGCTTTACATTCTCACAAGTTTTTATTAGTACATGAAGTTTTGTTATTTTAATACATTTTTTAATTGCCTTTTACTCTTTACCATCACCTTCTAAAATGTCGTTTACATTTTTTGTATGCCTGCACTCACTTGCATTGTGACTTGCTTTTTAATTTACTATGGTTTACACCAAGGATCCTCAAATCTGGCCCACAAGATCCACTTTCCTGCAGAGTTTAGCTCTAACCCTAATCAAACAAAAAATCTAAACTCTGCAGCGCATTGACCCTCCAGGTCAAGATTTGAAGAACCCTGGTTTACACGTTGGGACGTGCAGAGAATGTTGCTTTTCAGAGGCAGAGAAAATTATCGTTGTCAGAGAAAATACAGGAAGAATGAACAATTCAAGAAATGCTATATTTATAGTTATTAAAACACTTTATTCTTACCTATACCACAACACCTGTTTCTGAAAATACCTTTTTATTTGTCCTGTCACCACATGTAATTGTTGGCTTTTTTGGTTTTGCAGTGACTTTGGTGTTGGTTCTGGGCTGAGAACAGACATTTGAAGGGGCAATGGCCGAAACCAAGAAGAAAAGCACTAAACAATCCCCCACAGTTTCATCTTCACTTGACCAATCAGCAGGATGTTTTATTTAGTTATTTAGGTAACAAATACTTAGTCTACACTTCAAATTTGCACATCATTTACCTGTACATACAAAACGTGTATTGGAACATACCTGCACATACGATTGTAAATTTGTATATTGTTATTCCTTATTCTCTCTCTCTCTGTGTGTGTTTTCTCAAACAGCATTTCTTATCATATTAGCAGAAACTATTAGCGAACAGCTTCAGATTGTCTCCAGACAGTTTCCATGTAATAATGCCCCCTAGTGACAATGTGTGTCGAAAACTCTATAACAGAGTCATTCAAAGAAATAAGCAGCATTTCTAATCTATTTCATTAACACACTAGTTCACTGTAAGAGTTGAACATCAGAACTGAGAAACAGTGGCGACTCGCAGGTTTTAAAATAGAGGAGGCACACTAATTGTATTGGTCTGGGGATCCCTGCCGATTACTATTATCATTATCATTATTATCATTATTATTATTATTATTTGCTTAACCACGTTAAAATGACTCTCTGGTTGCTTTTAGACAAACTGTAAAGAAAACGACAAGATAATATAACTTCCCTTACCTTGCCTATCACCTAAAGCAAACATCCATCCCTTCTTTAAAGTCTGTGTTAAAAGATCTGGCTGCTGTAATGTTAGCCTATATCCAGCTTAGCCGTGTTCTACCTTTATTTTTTATTTGTACATATACTGTTTGAATGACAGCTTGTAAATCTGTTGACGATCAAATATTCAATGTCGCTACTCATAAGTACTTCGTACATTATCAGCACAGCGGGGTATGTTCAAACTAATATCACATAATTATATCTCTATGATAATTGGTTGATATACCAGAAGGGAGGTTAGCCACATTAGTGTATAATGTGGTTGTTAGAGTATAAATAATATCTGTAAAATTCTAAAGCTCAAAGTTCAATGCCAAGCAAGATATTTTATTTAACAGAATTTGCCTACAAAAAACGACCCGTTTGGACTACAGCCCTCTAGTTCCTGTAGTAACGACGTCACTAAAACAGTTTTTTGACTAACCTCTGCCCAAATGAATTCACAAAAAGGGGAGTGTGTTCTTGTTGTGCTCCAACGGAGAAGAGGAAGAGCTGCCTTTGTGTCCGACATGTCGTTGAAACGCTGTTATTTTCATCTCGGAGTCCAATCATCTTTGTTTGGGCTTCCGAGGGATGCTGTACTTGGAGATTAATGGTTACAATTTATGTTTAACTTGGTTCCCGAAAATTATAATCCACATGTAAAACTATGTGCAGCACATTTTGCTGAGGACAGCTTGCTGAGGACAACTTCCTCAATCTCAATCAGTTTAAAGCCGGATTTGCAGAAAGATTATTTCTGAAAGATGGAGCAGTTCCCTCTTTGTCTGGAGAAGGTGTTCTCTATGGACCACAACCGGTAAGTGTATTTTATTATTTAACCGTTTCTGTAACTTACTACACAAAGGGCAACACTGTTTAGCTTTGTTAACTAAATGTTAGGGCTGTGTAAAAAAAAAAAAGAATGCTATTTTCATGCGCATCTTGTTAGTAAAAACGCTCCTGTGATTATAAGTACATCTCCAGCACATGCTCGTGCCCACTTGCTCCTCAAAACTAGTCCAATCGCGTTACCAGGAGGGTAGCGCGCGCTAAGCTGGTGTCAAATCACAACACAGGAACCGCTGACCCAATCAGAACTCGTTATGTGTTTCTGAAGGAGGGACTTTATAAAACAAGGAAGTCATCAGCCCGTTTTTGTGACATTGAAAACAGCGGTATACAGATAGGTGAATTGTGTGAAAAATACTGTTTTTTTACACGCGAGACATGAACACATGTTATATTGCACACTGTAAACACAATCAAAGCTCCAAAAAACGCGAAAAACAGGACCTTTAAACTGCTTTTATTTCTCATTTATATAACTGAAAATAATAACCAGATTGTTTTCTTTTTGCATAATGTAGAAATTATAAATAAAACCCAAATTACACTTAGATTAATATTTTGAAATGTCTATCGTTGAAATCATCCTTCATGATGTGAAAATGGCTGGCCTTGAGCAAAAGCGCTTCAAGTGCGCCCCCTGTAACCCTGTAGTCAAGGCTTCAAAAAGACAATCAAAATGATTTATATTATCAGGCTAGAATTAGGCAATCCAATTTAATATTACGTATTATTTGTTTAATAATATTTCTTTTTACACATTTTTATAGTGTTGCATCTTATAACCATTAACCAGTGTTAGGTAAATTACTTTCAAAAGTGATAATTACCTTTACTAATTACATCATCAATATTTTATTTAAATAATTTATTAATTATTCTGTCTGAAAAGGAACTCAAGTAACTTTATTATTCAAATAGCTAATTTGGCTACATCTTAAAATCCCTTTAAACCTTCAAAAAAAAATGTAACTCTTTATTCTTTCAATTTAAGTCAAAAATAGAATAGTTTAGTCTTTTACAGTAGTTTACGACTTTAATACTTAAACATTTTTTAAAAAAATGTAATCTTTTTTGGTTAAACAATAGAAATACTCTGAATAACAACAAAAAGGTTTAAGAAAAGTTAAAGAAAACATTTAAAATTGGCAAGAAAATCACAACTAGTAAAATCTGTACAGGTTTATGTAAAATAACACTTTAACTAATGCAGGTGAGAATAAATTACATAAATGCCCATTGCATTCCTAAGGCCTGGTTCACACGGGACGATTTTAAAATTGTCGGCAGATTTTCCAAACCTGAGAGACCCCACACACGGCGATAAAAAATCACGGGTCTAACAGTTTTGGTCGCTCCGTGTGTGGTGTGCAGCCACACGGCAATATCAACACATCACACACGAACCGATTTGACTCCCGAGCATTCCCAGGTCAGACGGGAAATCTCGCAAAATCCCTCGAGATCAAACGTGACTTTAGAGTAAACAATCATGGCGGACAAAGAGGATGCAGTGGCCATAGTTTGTGCTTTGTTTTTAACGGGGAAAAAAACATAAGAAAAATAAGAAAAGGCGATGGTCAAAGAGGTGGAGACGACGCGAGCATGGACTATACTTGCTATATCATGATATGGAGATAAGTTGTTGTTTTATCTCATAGAAATGTTGTTACGTACTACACAGATTAATAACCGTTGAAATAAACCTTCATATATTAGTTTCCATGTACTCTGGTGGACTGCAGTTGTGGATGTAGTTATGCCCATCGACTTTATTTGTATTTGTTATATTATATACGCCGGCTGTTTTGATTTTGTTTCCCGGTACTATCACTGCCTCGTCACCTCGCTTTCTGATTGGCTACACGCCACAGTCCACAGGCTGCGTGATTGTTTGTCCTCGGGGGACACCACACACGAGAAGAAATCGGGCAAAATAAATCCAACATGTTGGATATCCCCGATTTGAGATCGGAGCGGTCCCGACATTCTTCCGAGCAGAGGAGATTAGTCTTAACACACCACACACGGCAGGAATATTTGATCAGATTATTTTACGATAATCGGAGCATCCTAAGATTGTCGGAAGGGCTGAATCGGGGCTAAAATCGGCCCAATTATCCTGCCGTGTGAACCAGCCTTAAGATCGACAGAATCGTGTGTGATTTCTTATAAGGCAGCAACGCTGTACAAACACGTCTATCTCTGGCTCTGAAGAGTACGGGGAGTACGGGGAGGCCGGTATAGGCACTGAATGATCTTAAAATGTATTTGTTTAATCAACACTATGTAACGCAATGCCAGCAGAGAGAGCCCTCACCCGAGTACTGACTGTTCACTGCGCCCTCTGCTTCTTCATTAATTTCCTGTTTGGGACTATATAACACAAGTCAGCGTGTTCATGCTTTGCAAAGTATTGTATTTACTGCGTAATTGGACTGATGTTAGTTTTTGACCTACTCGTCTGCCTTATCGTCTCTGCCTTTTGGATTGCCCCTTTGCATGTTGAAAGATCGGATTGCCCTTACGGTGCTGAATATCTTCCTGGTTTTCCTACACTGTCTAAACTGTCTTTCCCTTATAAACTTCTGCAAATAGATTCTAATATTGCTTCAGCCTCCTCGTTTCAGACTATCACTAATTTACATTGCTAATTTGTCCGTTTTGTTTTCTACAGTAGGTAGACATCCAAAACACCCCTTTTACCACCACACGTACCACCACCGCAGCATCTGTAAAGTGCATTTGCAGCTTTTGACCGCTGAGTGGCAAGTTATCAAACAAGCCCATCAAAGCACATTTTCGCTAATAGACGTCAGTTGTGCCTCTCTATTGTGTTACATTTGACGGCTGCAGTCAGAGAAAATGAAATAAAAACACTATAGTTAAAATATGTAAAATATTTAATGTATTTCATATATAATATTCACAGATGAATGTTTGGTACTTATGAAGTTATGTGCATTTCTTAGAACGAATTCAAGCAGGATAAATATCAATCCTGTGCCTGTGCTTATATTTTCTCTAAGCTACATGGTATTAAACCATATTTTAGATTTGATACATTTAAAAAGTGTGCAGTATTATTTATATGATTTATGTGTTATATTATTCAAAAGAAATTGTGGTTTACTTTGCATCAGAGCATTAAAAGTGGTAGCCTAGGGGGGTAGGGTACATGGATTAATATGCAAAATGTCAACATTTTCATTTATTATGCCTATATTTTAATTTATATTTTACAATTCCTTTAATAAAACATTCATTAACTGTCCTTTATTTCGACAGATAACTTCTTGGGAAAAAGACATTTGTCTGTAAACTGATTAAGAAATTGTTGCATGTTTAAACGTGAAGCACTGTATAATTTTTTCCCCATTATTTAGGCCTAGTTAGCCTAAAACAAGAAACAAATAAATTAAACCTGCACAATTTGGCTAAATCTTTGAAACTCTAAACAATGGACGGATTAATAAAACGTCCTCGCGATTAAACTCAAGTTCTCTCATTATACTCAACAAAATGCACACAACGTAAAAAAAGAATTTGAATATGCAGTTATATTATAGGCTGTTTGCATTAATTGTACTTGTGATGGAGGCTCTTCGAGTGAGTGAAAACCACGATGCTCAGACTCTTAATATCCTCTCCTCGCTCCAGTCAGAATCACTCGCTCATCCTCTGCTCGGCAGCATGTTTCTGTGTCAGACTCGCGGGGAGGGTTGAGCCCTGAGTGGAGCGTCGGTGGATGTTAAAAAGAAACATTTCTCTCGTCGGAAAGAGCCAGCAGTGTGAATTTCATCTTGCAGCCGACAATAAAACATTGATAACTAATAATTATTTAATGAAATGCATTGTTATTTATGATTTTGGGTGTTTGGGGAAGACTTTAAGACCAAGCGGAATCCTTTGCAGCTGCTTCCCTCACAGCATGCGGGACTCCACTCACTGACGCTGCTTCATCGTGAGCGGTTTGACTTTACTAAATCAGATTGAGGCGAGTACAACTTATTGATCATGAGCCCAACATTTAGCAAGGCAGGAAAACATTCAGTCTGAGAGAGAGAAAGAGAGAGAGAACCTAGTCGGGCTATTCTTAAACTTGGAGCTCATTATATTGAAGTACAAATCCGAAATGTTATGCATTTTATGAATAATGAAATGTTATGAAAAGTATGCATTTTATTTATTCACATGCTGTATGGTTGAAATAATATTTTTGTTCACAACTTTAAGTTCCATTGTTTTAAAAAAAAAATGCTTTATTGGCTAACGTTTCATAAACCTTCAGTTGTTATGCTCTAAAATCCAATGGCATTTGTAATTTTACAGTATTTTTCACCTCCTAAATCACTAACCTTTAAATTCACAATTCTATAATGGTTAAATTTAATTTGATTGGAGACCAACAGCCAATCACAGTTGACCTTTATTTTTCCGATTGGTTGATTTTGTGGCACACTTGTAACACTGCTGTTGAGCGAGCGTGTTTCAAGAGTTGAGCGTGCACAGTATTAAGAGGTTGAGAGAGAGAGAGGGGGACCTGACAGGAGCGCAGAGAATACGTTTTTGAGAGAGCACCCGAGTAAAACTGCGTGAGATGGGTTATTACTGCATGTTAAAATGGATAATAGCAAACAAGCAAATACATTTATTGAGAACGGAATCGTTTTTTCTTTGCTCAAGCAAATTTAGTTTTTCGCGATTGTTAATTTCTGTTAAAAATATAATGTAATGTGCTTGCAAAATATAGTTCTCTGTGCTCAAAATTTACAATTACTCGCTCAGGATTGAGGCACAAAACTAACGCCATAGAATTCAGGAAACCTAAAATAAGGCTGGCTGCACAAAATTGTTCGGTTACCTCTTAATAGTGGGGTTTGAAGGAATGCAGGCACAATAAATAACCAAAATAAAGAATGGATGCTGACTTTTATCAGAAGTGTCAAATCATCAGTTCGATGTGACCTCATGGGTATTCCCTTAAATCAACAGCTTTATAAATATATCCCTTTTATGTGGCCATGCTACAAGGATAGAGCAGACTCTTTACCCCATACTGGAGCTGGAGTGAACTCATGATCGAACAATGAGACTGGGCTGAACTCAGGGACTGGAGCCATCTCTGTACTCCACTGTGGGCATGGTCTCAGTGACAAAAACTGGAGTGAATTATTGGACTGGAATAACCTATTAAGATGGGGAAGTCGTGGCCTAATGGTTAGAGGGTTGGACTCCCAATCGAAGGGTTGTGAGTTCTAGTCTCGGGCCGGACGGAATTGTGGGTGGGGGTAGTGCATGAACAGCTCTCTCTCCACCTTCAATACCACGACTTAGGTGCCCTTGAGCAAGGCATCGAACCCCCAACTGCTCCCCGGGCGCCGCAGCATAAATGGCTGCCCACTGCTTCGGGTGTGTGTTCACAGTGTGTGTGCGTGCGTGTTTCGGATGGGTTAAATTCAGAGCACAAATTCTGTATGGGTAACCATACTTGGCTGAATTGTCACTTCACTTCACTTCACTATTAAGAGATAGTCCAGATGTCCAGGGCAAAAGATGGTTTGGTGGCAAGCTTGGGGTGAGTTAGAGTGCCCATGCACTTTCGAGATGGAACAGGATGAGGGCAATTCTTAACTTCATCAACGAAATCAGAACCATTAAGTCATAGAATGTAATCTAATTTTCTAAGGGTAAATAAACTGCTGGAGACTGAAAATAAAAATCACATCCTCATCCAATGCCATCTGAAAACAATTATAGAGTCCAACTCACTTCTCTACAGAAAAGTAGCATGCAAATACGGTTTTATTTTAATAGTTTTATTTGAACAACACTGATGGAGAGCAGACAAGATTCTGGTTAGCAGATCGTGACTAACTTGGCACAAGTTCTTGAAGAGCAGTTGTTAAATGACCGGTCTTGGGATAGGCATAGTGAAAGGTGCTGGTGAAAATGTTAAATTATGCTATAATATACTACTTGCTTTATATTATTAAAGTTAACAAATTATTACTGTGGTTGTTACTAAAAGTTTGACATGATTATTTCAGAAATGAGGTACGAATATCCAGTAAGGTTTGACAGTCATAGATCAGCAGTTCATGACAATTTCAAGATGGAAGATTGATCAAAACAAATAGACAAGGATAGAGCAACAGACAGGTATTTATTGGCTGCTGTCTTTTTAAGACCAAATGCATGGACCTACTGACACACATCCAGTTTCTTTCTCAGCTGTTTACGTTTACTTAGGACATAACTGACTGTGTTTAGTAGAATACTTGCCAAAACGGGTATTTTAAGATAACTGTGTATGTGAAAGAGGAATCAATACGCCGTCCACATGGTGTCTCTCTCTTTCTCTCTGCATGCGCACTTCAGGTTTGTGCTACAGCAGCTGAGTGCACAGAAAACAATGTGCAAGTTAAAATTGCTTAAATGGGTAAACTGGTAAGACAAATGATAGAGTGGAAGTTTATGATGGTTAAACTTTGAGTCGGCTCACAATTGCCTAAATGAGTCGACAGGATACAAATCTTATTCTGTAACGGCTCTAGGTCACAAAGTAACACATTTGCTTAATGTCTGTTCTACGTTGCCAACAAAAAGCTACATTTCTGTGTGATTAACATCATGTCAAGAAGATGCTGTTCCTACGCTGTGAGAATAAATTTGTTTTATCACATTGTAACGCTCAGCCCACTTATTTTGTCCTTAACCTAAAAACAGTCCAAGAATCCCCATGTGTTGTTGAGTCCCAATGTGAGTGAAATCCAAGTGTCTGGAAAGGTAAGTCCAATAAAAGTAACTCCACAGTCCAGGTGTGAATGGAAGCTGTTAATGGCCTCCTGGTTTGTTTTTCTTCATTGGATTTTTACGGCAGTTGGCATCCATAGTGTTGCATTACTGCCATCTGTTGTCTCACTCTAGCTTACTAATTTTTTTATAAACTCGTCTTTCCAGTCCAGCTCTCCTTAGAAAATAAAAAAAAATCTCTCCGTCCCTAGTCATTATTTCCATATGTTACTATATTTTTAACATTATATTCTAATATACCTACTTCCCGTAGCTGATTCTTGAACTCTTGCCTTTGTAGTATACATTTCTTGCATGATATAAAGATGTCACCCAAGGCAAATTAACCTTGGGTGATAAGACTGAAGTTTAAAACTATTTCCTCTTCCTTCTTTCACAAATGGACCATTAACTATGTTTCCTTGTTGAACCATACTCTATCATCCCACATACCGTACATCATCATTATTTATCATACCTGCAATAGAGGTTTCATTGAGCTTCATCCGGCACTGCTTGTTCAGTTCCTCCGTCCACACTCAGCCCCCATGGCAGGTTGAACATTTAAAGTATATCATATTCTAAATCCCAAACCTGAATCATATATAAACGTAATTAGTGCTCTATATATCTGTCTATCCATTAAACCTTTTCGTAAAATATCTTCATTCTTCATTCTATCCTCTCAATTCTTTAGATGACTGAACAATACATCGCGGAAAATATTATACTTACTACAAATAAATAATACATGACATACATTTTCAGATACACAACACACATCACATAATCCATTTTCATGTAACCCCATTATTGCCAGTGTTGAGTTTAACCCTGTATGTCCCAATCTTAACCTAGACAGCAATACTTCTTTCCTATTTCTTCCCGGACAATGTATCCTCCCTACTGTCTGTGTGATACTATAACACCATCTCCCTGTGCTAATACTGTCCCATCTAATTTGCCACTTATTCATAAACTTTCCTTAAAAATCGATTTTGCTTCCTTTTCCCCCATAGGTACTTTAACATCCACCTCCCTCTTGTCTAGTGCTTTTTTTCTAGTTTATCAGCAACTTCATTACCAGATACCCCAATGTGTGCTGGTACCCAAAAGAAATACACCACTATTCCAGCCTCTTTCAGTCTGTATAGTGATAAATATACTTCCATTAATAAATCATCTCTGTCTGATCTTGCATGTACTATACTAATTAAAGCTGAAAAAGAATCTGAACATATTACCACTTTATTTGGTCTGATTTGTTCGACCCACTGTAGTCCTATTATTATAACTTAACTCTGCAGTGTACACAGACATCTCATCAGTCAACCTCAAACGAATCTGTTTTTTAAATTGTGGAATATATAGACCTAATCCAACCTTTTGACTGATAGGTTCCTTAGAACCATCTGTAAATATGTGTAATACTGAATAAAATGTGTTATTTTAAAAAAAGCATTAACCTCATTTCCAGTGTACTCTTCTTTGGGCTTGTCTAGTAAACTCCAATCTACAAGTGGTTCAGGGACTTTCCATGGTGGAGTATCAGTAAGCGGTATACTGGGACAGAAGATCTTATTGTCCATGCAACATTCCTTAGCCCATACTCTTCCATCCAAAACTGTGTCCTCCATAATATGAATATTCCCAGCACTCCTCCAATACTTTGTGAGTAAGGTGATTATTTGCTGATTGCTGAAGATTTCTCCTGGTTTGTTTGCCCATGCTGCTCTTCTTATAGTGCTCCTGCTTCCTGTCAGGTGACTGATCACCTAAACATGCTAACCATATAGATCTTGAAGGGGGGGTGAAATGCTCGTTTTCACTCAATATCCTGTTAATCTTGGGTACCTATAGAGTAGTACTGCATCCTTCATAACTCCAAAAAGTCTTTAGTTTTATTATATGTATAAGAGAAAGATAGTCTGTACTAGACTCACTGATAGTGGTTTACCCATTTCTAGCACATACCAACTTACATGGTATATTAATAATGCCCTATTCCCCTAAACATGTGTACTTGCTGATGTATGCTCATGACAGAATTGACTATTTTATTTATTTTTTCATTACAATTTATTCACTTTAAATAAATTATAATATAAAATTTTAGGATTAAAATTAATTGTAGTTGCTCAACACCACAGGAACAGTTAAAAAAGTCTAAACTCACAACTCCAGAGGTACACGGAACGAGAAGGGGGAGAAATGATGGAGAACTTGCATGCTAGTAAAGGCAGGCGCATGAAAAAAAAAACAGTTTGAAACAGGACACACCTTCTCTTTTTTAATTGATGATGGCGGTGCCTCACTTTCTCCATTTTTCTAATTGGAAAGCATGCATCTAAAAGTTCCTTCCCAGTGTGTCTGGTATACACGTGCGTGCGCTGTCATAACAACAACGAAAAAGTTGACAACAACCTAGTCAGCAGTTCAACTGAGGGGTGGGTGTGGCTACAGTAGCGTGTTGAACTGTCAATAATGTTCGTTTGGCTGTCTGGTGCTCGAGGATATAGAGCAACCAACTTTTTTTTGAGCAAGCATTGATTATGCGTGACACAGTCTGAATTTGTGGTATGCATGAATTGGGCTTCAAGCGCTCTGCGCGCATGCGCTACGCGGGACGTATGGTCACCCTATCTGTACCGTTTTTTCCCGGAAAAACACGAGTACCTGGAGGCGTGACGTCTGGGCGGAGCTAAAGAATCACGAGCGCGAGTAGGCTTTTCCGTTGAGAGCGCTTGGAAGCTGTGACATTACCGTGAGGAAAAAAACATCATCCAAAACAAACCATGGCTAACAGTCAGATTCAGCTGTATATTTATGATCCAGAATCAGATCCAGAGGCTGAAGTTTAACAAGAGCAGCAGCAGCAACAACGTCTGTATGTGGTATGTACTGAAACTGTATATATTGTATACTGTATATATACTGTATAACTGTATATATTTGCTTAGCGGTTTTGGAAAATGACTAAGTTCCACTTTATGTCGTCTTTTTTTTAAGGTGTACATGTGGAAAGTGCAGTTTGATGCCAACATCGCATGTTGTTTACTTGATCTGCTTACGCGCCGATAGCTAAGTTAACAAAACAGAGATATTTGAAGCAGTTTTACTCACCGCCTGCGGTTCCAACACACGATCGTGACCCTTTTTTGTTGGGACTGCATTATCCTTAAGAAATAAACGATATGCAAATCCGGCGTCAAACTGGGCCTTGTTTGTAAAACAAGCATCTTCGAAATGCGGGGAACAAACAAAAACAGTTGCACAACTCCGTCGATGCTCTGTTAAAATAAACTCCATCCACTGGTCCCTTAATGCAGTTTTTTTTTTTTTTAATCTGTGCAGGGTTGTCTTGCCCTGGCAACCAAAAACACACTTCTTTTGTGACATTTCAGTCTCTCGCTCTGATCAGTGAATGTCTTGGCTCTGCTCTACGGGAGCGCGTGCTCTTCCGGGAGAAGTGCCCTTAGGACCCATATAAGGAAATTCCGCTCCATCTAACGTCACACAGAAACTTTCCGAAACTTGTGACAAACCGGAAGAGGTATTTTTGGAACAAAAATACTCCTTCAAACGTACAACTTAACACCAGACAGGCCTTTCAGATAGTGAGAACACTTAAGTCCCTTTCACACTGCATGTCGGACCCGCAATATTCCCGGAACATTGCTGGGTCGCCTTCTGTGTGAAAGCAACCACATCCCGGAATTGATTACCGAATTGAACCCGGGTCGGGGACCTAGTAACATTGCGGGATTCGACCTGGGACAAGCGCTGTGTGAACAAAAGCCAGATCTAATTCCATGTCAAAGTGATGACGGGCGACTCTTTTACCGGCTGTTTTGAAGGAATATCAACATTCGTGACGAAAACATATGTGCAAACTGTAATGAAGCAGAGATCAGTTAGTTCCTCACTTCCCGCGCTGACGCAGAGATCGTTTGCTTGCTTCATTGAAAGTATAACGTGTCTAGCGTTTTCGACTCGTACATTACACGTCACGCACTGATGTCATGTGTCCTTACGGGATCTTCAAGGGTTGTGTGTGAAAGCACGCACATATACCGGGTCATCTCTGGCAGTGTGAAAGTGCACAATCTAGCGACCCGGGAACAATTGCAGGAACACTTTACCTGTGTATTTGCCGGAATGGCAGTGTGAAAGGGGCTTTACTGGAACCACTTCAAAATCGAAGGCTCCTACACCTACTGACTCCCACTCGTTTACCAGAGACCTGAATAACTTTTATGCCAGGTTGGACACCCTGAATAACACCACTGAGTGTGAAAGATTGCTCGGGAGCCTACTTATCCCTGTGCATTCAAACTCCACACCCTTCACAGTGAAAGACGTTTACCAGCAACTCAGGAGGTGTAAAACTGGCAAGGCCAGATGGGATCACTGGAAGGCTGCTCATGAACTGTACCCTGGACTCTCTCTTGTTCTTCTCAAAGAGTCACTACAGACAGCAACTGTCCCCATGTTTTGGAAAACAGATTCTATATGTTCCCAAGAAGCCCCATCCTTCGGAAATAAAACAAAATAGGCCAGTAATGCTCTCTTCCATAATAGCAAAATGTTTTGAGAAACTGGTACTGAACATCATTCTCCCAGGCATCTGTCCATAGTTGAATCAGAACAGAGAATGCTGTTGCATGCCTCCTCCACACTCTTACCCAATATCTGGATGTCCCTGGCAATCATGCCAGGATTCTTTTCATAGACTTTAGCTCAGTCTTTATTACAATTCAACGTCACATAATGATAAAAAAAAAAAATGGGTTAACTAACAAGGGTTAACGTGTCAACAAACAAGCCACAAGGCACACAGGTAATCTTCACAGGAAGTGAACATAGGAAACGATAAGGAGAAGTAACATGCTTAGCAGTAAAATTCAAAGACAATCACAAGGAATCTGTACATTTGACAGAAAAACTTGAACTGTGTGTGAATGTCTAATGCATTGGTTGTTGGGCATTTCTCAGTAAATAAGCAAATGTGATACTCTCGATAATGAGGAAGAAGAAAAATCTCCCATGTAGTCTTTCTCAGGAATGTTGCTGCACAACTTCTCTCATGTTCTGCAGAAAGCCAACGCTGATGATGAACAGTGGCTTGTCTACACTTTAGAATGCATGCACTATTGTAGAACTGAATTCACTGCCATAGGACGTTTTTTAAATATAACTCTGGTTTTATCTTTCTGAAAGCAGAAATCCCTATACACCTACGATGGCTTGAGGGTGAGTAAAAACATGGGGTTAATTAAATTTTTTGGTGAAGTATCCCATAAGTGTGCTGTGCACATGTGGTTTCATTTTTACCAGCTGTGAACTCGCAACGAATTCATAAAAGGCACTTTACTTCCTCATTGCTCCGTGTTTGCTCTCTGCTCATTTTGTTTCGGATAAACCAGCTGTTATGCATCATCAGCATTCCAAAAAGCAGGTTATGTCACATTCCTGGGTATGTTTGAGGATAAGCGAGTGGATAAACTAAGCTTTCAGTTCCAAAATAAGAGTTTTCTTTCAGGGTATGTAAGTACCCATAATAACTTCAGAGCAAGTTATGTTCCAGGGTAAAGGCCCGTTCACACCAAGCACGGTAAATATAAAGATAATAATAAAAATATAGTTCTAAAAATTTTTGTCAATCATAAAGAATAGCAGAGTCCACACTACAACTATAATGATAAAAGCACAGAGAAATGGTCTCGTTGGAATCATTTTCAGAAAGATGAATCATTTTTTTCAGCTGATGAATGATACAAACATTGACAGCCAATCAGAATCCATCCTGCTATAAACACTTATAGACACATGTGTGCTTAGAATAAACAAACAATATCGTTCCCTGATGTGGACACTAATATCGTTAGCTTAATAGTTTTCTTTGTATTTATTGTTCTTGGTGTGAACGGGGCTTTAATTCACTTCAGTGCACTTGTGATCTACTGACGAGACATCAGTGGGCATTACAGATAACACATAACATTATATAATATTGTAATAAGAAATATATAATATATATTTGTGCAATATATTAATGATGAAGCACTAATATAAATAATTAATAAGGTAATATATTATTCTAATATTGTTGTTATTTATTAACAGTTATTTGTATAACTCATAAAATACTTTGAAAAGGTCATATTTAATTTATTAAATTATATTTATTTATTACATATTATATTATCATCTCACACGTGGATCTATATTTTCTGTAATGTCTAAATTCTAAATCTAAATACATATCTGATATGACTTAATATATAATTAGCATTTAACAAACAATATACAATGATTGCAATACCATCAATTAGGTGGCGATATACATGTAAACAACCATTGGACAAAGGAAGAAGAAAGAAACAGCATTTTCTTAGTGTCCGTTTCCATAGTGACTTAGTGATTCCTCACTTTTTTGAGAATGTCTTGAGTCTTATGCTCTGAGTTGAATCAACTTAATCCCAGACGCTTTTTTGGAACCACATACCTTGACTAAGCAAGGTTTGGGGTTAATCAA
Source organism: Carassius auratus (assembly GCF_003368295.1). Taxonomy (NCBI): domain Eukaryota; kingdom Metazoa; phylum Chordata; class Actinopteri; order Cypriniformes; family Cyprinidae; genus Carassius; species Carassius auratus. The sequence goes on along the minus strand of NC_039271.1, from coordinate 23,033,386 downwards.
CTGAAAGTTCAGGGTTTAGCTGACGGGAAGTTGACTGTGCTTTCTGGAATACACACCAGATTTTGTCACATAACATCGCATGTCATCACATCTTGTTTTTGGTTCGTTTTGAGGATATTTGGACTGTGTTGCATTCACATGACATTTAAACTGCTCCAGAGATAATTTGAAAGCAGACCGAGACCCATCTTTTTAGCCATCTCAGTTGGCTTTTTTTGGTGTGACGTTTGAGGTTTGAGGTCGGTAGAGTCAGCAAAGTCAAAGTTTGAGTTGTCTGAAGGTTCCAAAGCATAATCAAAGAGAAACCTTGCATATTTTCCTCCAGTTCTTTTCTTAATAATATCTACTGTATTATAAATCACAACTGAGCTGTTTTTATTTGATCTTTTTTTATTAAAAATAAGATAAAAAGATGCAAATAAGCTGTTGTTTAATCAAGATTAGCAAATTATTTAGTCTTTTCTTTTGTTTGATTCACATTAAATCAGATCAATATTGTGACCTATTATATCTAAACATATTGTGATGTTACATATCAGATTTTCCCCCAACCATTAACTAAACATTCATGTAAGTCATAACCGATTATGTTTGTTTGAATCTTGCCAAGACAAATTTCGCAATAATGTACTTTATAGGGAGATCACGCGCTGTCGAAGAGACAGGTGTATCGTTTTGTTTTCATCACCATGGTTTTGAAAATAATATTTTACTGGTTCAGACTCTTGTCATACAGAATTTGTTATGAATATTTATAAAGCCGGAATGCTGCGATTTGCAATGATATATCCTACTTGTGTTAAGAACTTGTGGTGAGAAGTAGTATCGATCGTTCAGAGGTGAGAAAAATGTACTCTTCTTAGAAAACGATCACTAGAAGTGGGCTTAATGAACTCATTTTTGTGAAATCCTCAGATTCATATTTTTCACTTCTTTTGCCTGTAGCTCAAAAGACCTTGCACATTCCAACTCATTTTGCCAGCACGGGTCACAAAGTCTCAGTCTGTCAGTAAGAAATGTTAACATGTTTATCTAGTGCAAAAGATAGATACATGCATATGTCAAAAACTTGAATACAAAAATAAATATTTGAGATTGTTCTCACAGAAGGAACATAAGTTTAAGAAAGAAAAGGCATTTTCGATAAGAAACTATAAGAAATAAGAAGGTTGTTAAAAAAGAAAACAAACAATTTTTGGCAATGAAAGTATAATTCCATTGCCACCCAATAAGAAGAAACTGACTGGTTTCATGGGTGTGGTCTTTACCATGAAGGAACTGTTTTAAAACTGTTTACTTCAGTACTAAAGATAAATCACAGAGAAAGCAGGTAAGCTTTTAGCAAGCTTTAAATACAGACAGCTCCAGTAATTTACTAGGGCTCATTCTTATACCACTCAGGTCTCACTAAGTTTCTGTACTGTGTTGTAACCTTATATGTAAACAAAGAATGCTTCGAAGAGTGATCTGTGTCTATAAATAAGTGTATGTTATATATTGAATCAGATCTGTGTTTGTGTTTGTGTGAACATTGCTGTGATATACTTTTGAGGTAAAAATGGCCTCATGTTTACGTTATGAGAACATCTCGACAGTATTAACTTGTGACTGTGTGTGTGTGTGTGTGTGTGTGTGTGTTTAAGCTATAACTCCAGTGACCATGCAGAGTCCAGTGTGTTTGATAGACAATGATGTGGATGGGAAGATGTGTGTCAAGGAGTCAGCACTGCAGATCCTGCAGAAGATCGAGCAGCCAGTGGTGGTGGTGGCTGTGGTGGGACTCTACCGCACCGGGAAGTCCTACCTGATGAACTGCCTCGCAGGGAAACAAACAGGTTAGACATAAACAGGCAGCAACATTCAAAGAGCAATTGAATGACAGTTACTACTGATTAGAATTAAAACAGATCTAGACAGCAGCCTCAAACTTTTTACAGGGGGTCATTAGAGAAACGTGTTTCACAGACATACTTGGTGATTTTAATTCCGTCCGAATCTGTTACGTTAGTTTTTCTCCCACAACCTCTGTGATAATTCCAGAGCAAATTACCTACTGTTTTTCAGCAAACTCATTGATCCTCTGAGAAAACTAATCCCGTCTGAATGCGAATGTCTGTGATTGCCGGTGATGTTTTATTTCACAACGCTTGTGTGTTTTGGCCAACTTGAATTAATGTAGATGCTCTTACCGTGCGCATGTTTGATACATTTGCTTACCGGCAAAGAAATAATAATAAAAATAACAAAAAATAATAAAATCAAGAGCAAGATCATGTAAACTGTTAATACTGTCTATTGTTATATCAGCATCAGGTAAGATTACTCACATTCATTTATTCACTCAGTTACATGATGTTTAAATTACATATGTACCTTTATGAAAATTAAACATACGGTAGGTTTAGCCTAATACACACAAAAAAAGGAAAACAAGTTAAATTAAAGGAACCACACATTAACATGGTTTTGCTATACTAGCCATTTAGTATTTATTGTGTAATAATACTAATGGCAATCATTCTGAATGAATGCAATGCACACATACGGAGCGCGTGATCTCTGTGACGCCCAGATTCACAAATCAGACCCTCCCACCTCTGTAATAAACACGGAGCTGTTAGTCCCATACAAATTGGTACATGAAAATCATAGACGTCAGGTGGTAAGAATCGAAACTCAAACGTAGTTTAGAAAGCTAGTCCAGTCCGAATAGGGCTGTAGTCTAAATAATTAACTACTCTGCACTAAAATTTTCAAAGAAGGTTAATGGAACTATGCATGTTTTCAGTGTTCCATGTTTCTTTGCTCTTTCTTTAGGATTTGAATTGGGCAGCACTATTGAATCTAAGACAAAGGGCATCTGGATGTGGTGTTTACCCCACCCCACTAAAGCAGGGACCACTCTGGTGCTGCTGGACACTGAGGGACTCGGAGATGTGGACAAGGTGATGATAATCCACCCCATATTGGTGTAATGTGAAGAATAATTTCAAATCAAAATCATTGCATTCAGAAGGAACAGGATTCTTCATATGTGCCTGTTAACTGACAAACATATAACTTATATAAAAATATTTAACCGAATAAACAGTTAGTTTATTGAAAAGTTTTGGAGGCTAGGCCAACACCATCTCACTGCCAATTCATATGTAATTTGTGGGAAAGTCATGGCCTAATGGTTAGAGAGTTTGACTCCTAACCATAGGGTTGTGGGTTTGAGTCTCGGGTCAACAATACCATGACTTAGGTGCCCTTGAGCAAGGCACTGAACCCCCAACTGCTACCCGGGCACCACAGCATAAATGATGCCCACTGCTCTGGGTGTGTACACTTAAGATGGGTTAAATGGGGAGCATGAATTCGGAGTATGGGTCACCAAACTTGGCTGTACGTCACATCACTTTCATTTTACGAGGTGGTTAATTCGTCCGAATTCATATATAAGCTCACTCATACAATTTTGTACGATATCCTATGAATTTGCCACCTTGTGAAATTTATAAAAAATTTAACGAATCTCATGAATTAATATGGATGAGGTCATTATTAAAAGGTAGTTGTTAAATTAAAGTATTGGGTAGGATTAGGGATGTACAATATGGTCATGCAGAATGTCAAAGTCAACGTCACCTTTATTTATAAAGCGCTTTAAACAAAATACATTGCGTCCAAGCAACTGAACAACATTCATTAGGAAAACAGTGTGTCAATAATGCTAAATGATAGTTAAAGGCAGTTCATCATTGAATTCAGTTATGTCATCTCTGTTCAGTTAAATAGTGTCTGTGCATTTATTTGCAATCAAGTCAACGATATCACTGTAGATGAAGTGACTCCAACTAAGCAAGCCAGAGGTGACAGCGGCAAGGAACCAAAAACTCCATCTGTGACAGAATGGAGAAAAATCCTTGGGAGAAACCAGGCTCAGTTGGGGGACCAGTTCTCCTCTGACCAGACGAAACCAGTAGTTCAATTCCAGGCTGCAGCAAAGTCAGATTGTGCAGAAGAATCATCTGTTTCCTGTGGTCTTGACCTGGTGGTCCTCTGAGACAAGGTCTTTACAGGGGATCTGTATCTGGGGCTCTAGTTGTCCTGGTCTCCACTGTCTTTCAGGGCAATAGAGGTCCTTTCTAAGTGCTGATCCACGGTGACCTCGGAACAAGAGAGAAATAGACAAATATTAGCGTAGATGCCATTCTTCTAATGATGTAGCAAGTACATAGGGTGTTATGGGAAGTGTTTCCGGTTCCGGTTTACCTAAATAATGCAGCCTAAAAATCCTTTAACGGATTTGGATATTAAAAGCATATTAATATGTTATGTGTATGCCAGGTTAAAGAGATGGGTCTTTAATGTAGATTTAAACTGCAAGAGTGTGTCTGCCTCCCGAACAATGCTAGGTAGGTTATTCCAGAGTTTAGGCGCCAAATAGGAAAAGGATCTGCCGCCCGCAGTTGATTTTGATATTCTAGGTATTATCAAATTGGCTGAGTTTTGAGAACATAGCAGACGTAGAGGATTATAATGTAAAAGGAGTTCATTCAAATACTGAGGTGCTAAACCATTCAGGGCTTTATAAGTAATAAGCAACATTTTAAAATCTATACGATGTTTGATAGGGAGCCAGTGCAGTGTTGACAGGACCAGGCTAATATGGTCATACTTCCTGGTTCTAGTAAGAACTCTTGCTGCTGCATTTTGGACTAGCTGTAGTTTGTTTACGAAGCGTGCAGAACAACCACCCAATAAAGCATTACAATAATCTAACCTTGAGGTCATAAATGCATGGATTAACATTTCTGCATTTGACATTGAGAGCATAGGCCGTAATTTAGATATATTTTTTGAGATGGCAAAATGCAGTTTTACAAATGCTAGAAACGTGGCTTTCTAAGGAAAGATTGCGATCAAATAGCACACCTAGGTTCCTAACTGCTGACGAAGAATTGACAGAGCAACCATCAAGACAGTGTTAGACTTATTACAAGCGGAGTTTTTAGGTCCTATAATTAACACCTCTGTTTTTTCAGAATTTAACAGTAAGAAATTACTTGTCATCCAGTTTTTTATATCGACTATGCATTCCATTAGTTTTTCAAATTGGTGTGTTTCACCGGGCCGCGAAGAAATATAGAGCTGAGTATCATCAGCATAACAGTGAAAGCTAACACCATGTTTCCTGATGATATCTCCCAAGGGTAACATATAAAGCGTGAAGAGTAGTGGCCCTAGTACTGAGCCTTGAGGTACTCCATACTGCACTTGTGATCGATATGATACATCTTCATTCACTGCTATGAACTGATGGCAGTCATATAAGTGCGATTTAAACCATGCTAATGCACTTCCACTAATGCCAACAAAGTGTTCAAGTCTATGCAAAAGAATGTTGTGGTCAATTGTGTCAAATGCAGCACTAAGATCCAATTAAACTAATAGAGAGATACACCCACGATCGGATGATAAGAGCAGATCATTTGTAACTCTAAGGTGAGCAGTCTCTGTACTATAATATGGTCTAAATCCTGACTGGAAATCATCATATATACCATTTTCTCTTAGAAGGAATATAATTGTGAGGTTACCACCTTTTCTAGTATCTTGGACAGAAAAGGGAGATTCGAAATTGGTCTATAATTAACTAGTTCTTTGGGGTCAAGTTGTGGTTTTTTTATGAGAGACTTAATAACAGCCAGTTTGAAGGTTTTGGGGACATATTCTAATGACAATGAGGAATTACTAATAGTCAGAAGAGGATCTATGACTTCTGGAAGCACCTCTTTTAGGAGCTTAGATGGTATAGGGGTCTAACATACATGTTGTAGGTTTAGATGATTTAACAAGTTTATACAATTCTTCCTCTCCTATAGTAGAGAATGAGTGAAACTGTTCCTCAGGGGGTCCATAGTGCACTGTCTGATGTGATACTGTAGCTGACGGCTGAATGGTTGCAATTTTACCTCTAATAGTATCGATTTTAGAAGTAAAGTAGTTCATAAAGTCATTACTGCTGTGGTGTTAGGAAATGTCAACACTTGTTGAGGCTTTTTTTTTCGTTAATTAAGGCACTGTATTGAATAAATACCTGGGGTTATGTTAGTTTCCTTCTAAAAGAGAAGAAAAGTAATCAGATCTAGCAGTTTTTAATGCTTTTCTGTAGGATATGTTACTTTCCCGCCAAGCAATACGAAATACCTCTAGTTTTGTTTTGCTCCAGCTGCGCTCCATTTTTCGGCCTACTCTCTTTAGGGTGTGAGTGTGCTCTTTATACCATGGTGTCAAACTGTTTTCCTTAACCTTCCTTAAGTGTAAAGGAGCAACTTTATTTAAAGTGCTAAAAAAGAGAGAGTCCATAGTTTCTGTTACATCATCAAGTTGTTCTGGGGTTTTGGATATGCTAAGGAATTTGGATACATCAGGAAGATAACTTAATAAGCAGTCTTTTGTGTTAGAAGTGATGGTTCTTCCATACTTGTAACAAGAAGTAGAATTTACAATTTTGGCTATATGAAGATTGCACAGAACTAAATACTGATCTGAGATATCATCACTTGGCTGAATAATTTCAACACTATCAACATCTATTCCATGTGACAGTATCTAGAGTATGATTTTGACAATGAGTAGGTCCTGAAACGTGTTGTCTTACACCAATAGAGTTCAGAATGTCTATAATGCTGATCCCAATGCATCTTTTTCATTATCAACATGGATATTAAAATCACCAACTATTAAAACTTTATCTGCGGCCAGAACTAACTCGGATGTAAAATCACCAAACTCTTTAATAAAGTCTGTATGGTGCCCTGGTGGCCTGTATACAGTAGCCAGTACAAACATAACAGGGGATTTATCATTAACATTTGTTTCTCTGGATAATGTTAAATGAAGCACCATTACTTCAAACGAGTTATACTTGAAGCCTGTCCTCTGAGAAATCCTGAAAATGTTGTTATAAATTGAAGCAACACCTCCACCTTTGCCTTTTAGATGCGGCTCATGTTTATCAACAGTTATCTTGGGGGGTGGACTCATTTAAAATAATGTAATCATCAGGTTTTAGCCAGGTTTCTGTCAAACAGAGTACATCTATATTATGATCAGTGATCATATTATTTACAAAAAATGTTTTCATAGAAAGGGATCTGATATTCAATAAGCCAAGCTTTATCATTTGTTTATCCATATTGCTTCTGTTTTTTATTTCTTGAACCTCAATTAAATTGTTAATCTTAACTTGGTTTGGACGTTTTTTGTATTTTCTAGTTCGGGGAACAGACACAGTCTCTATAGTGTGATATCTAGGTGAAAGAGTCTCTATGTGCTGAGAATTAACTGACCTCTGTGACACGAGGCAGCTAGAGACGGTCGGTTTAGCCAGTCTGTCTGCTTCCTGACCTGGGCCCCAGTTAGTCGAGTATAAATACTAAGACTATTTGCCATATTTCTAGAGAGAAGAGTGGCGCAACCCCAGGAGGGATGAAGACCATCCCTTTTAAACAGGTCAGGTCTGCCCCAAAAGCTTGTCCAATTGTCTATGAAACCTATGTTATTCTGTGGGCACCACTTAGACATCCAGCCATTGAGTAATGACAATCTGCTATGCATCTCGTCACCAAGGTAAGCAGGGAGGGGACCAGAGCATATTACAATTTCTGACATCGTGCTTGCAGGTTCACACACCTCTTTAAAGTTATTTTTTAGTGATCTCCGACTGGCGAAGTCGAACATCATTAGCGCCGGCATGAATAACAATCTTACTGTATTTACGTTTAGCATTAGCCAGCACTTTTAAATTTGCCAAGATGTCAGGCGCTCTGGCTCCCGGTAAACATTTGACTATGGTGGCTGGTGTCTCTATATTCACGTTCCGTACAATAGAATCGCCAATAACTAGAGCACTTTCATCAGGTTTCTCAGTGGGTGCATCACTGAGTGGGGAGAACCCGTTTAATGTTTTGATCAGAACAGAAGAGCGGTGTTTTGACCCACGACTATGCTGCCTCACCGTCACCCAGTTGCCCTGCTGCAGGGGCTTTGTTGCCGGAACCGAACAATATACATGAATCCCTGAGCTAGACGCATCCAAAGCCGGATCTAGAGCCCTAACATTCTTAATGTCCTCAATTAAAGTTTGGATGCATGTCTCTAATTCTGAAATCTTCTCTGTCAGCCTAACGATTTCCCTGCATTTATCATGTGTGAATCCCTCATCAGCGACAGAGATAGATAAACTGTACATGTGGCAGGAGGTGCAAATAACAATAGCAGGCGAAGCCATTACTCACCGTGCTTGATGAAATATTCTTACTGCGGTTGTTTGAACTTGTGAAAAACACTTATGTGCTTTATAAGTACTAATAAACAACCAATATGTTAATTAAGTATTAAATATGACATTTCCTGCTTTCCATGACCTAATCTGTATTTATGGTTAAGATGTTAATAAATAATTTAACTGTACAAATGAGCTAATTAAACAAGTTGTTTAATTATGTAGATAATGAGTGAAGAACTAATGTGTTAACTATGGTTTAAAAAAAATGAACTAACTAAACTAATTGTTTGCAAATTAATGGTGTCACCTAGTGACCAACGTTAAATTGACTCCAGTCCCAGCCACAGAAACCTAACAGACAGTCAAAGGTTGAAATACTTTATTAATGGTCCAGTAAGCACTAAATACTAACGTAAAGGAAACTCTTCTAATATAAAGTCTCTATAACCCTTTAAAAAGGTCAAGCTTCAGAGAATGGAGGCTTCTAGGTAAGTCCCAGCACTGGTCCTCCCTCAACAGTTGAGTGGACACACCCAGAGGGTCACGGCAGGCATCAGACCCACAGGAGAACTTTCAATACTCTAGGCATCAAACATTGGAGATTTCAGCATAAAAAAGGCAGTCTTCACAGCAGCACTGGGCCCAGAACCCCAAAATGGATAAGCCAGAGGCTAGAAAAGAGCACAAACAAAGATAGCAGAGGTCACACATTGTAATGCAATAAGGTAGTTACAGCCCTTCAGGCAACATTAGTGAGCATTGAGAGAGGTTTGAGTACAGCACCAGACACTGGAACCACAGGATGGATATTGCTGAGGCTAGAAGCAAGCAACCACAATGAACACCAACACATAGACAATGGCCCTAAGAACCTGACCTTCCTTTGCAGACCGGGACAGTCCTTTGAACACAATGGCAGCAGATCCACCACAAGGCATCTTCTCCTTTTCTCTTTTTATCTCCTTCCACCAAGGCATGGCCAGCTGTTAAACTATTAGTTGCTAATTTCAAATCATCAGCAGCAAGGGGGCAATAATAAAGTAACTCAACGACAGGAAGGATCGCCCAAATATGGGCAGAAAGGTGTTGCATGGTGACAAGTTCTAATAAACAGATTAAGTCACATTAGCAGGGAAGGAATCGCAGTCCAAATATGGGCATAGTATTAAAAAAAGAAGGAGGTTGCCAGGTTTGTCCAGTGAGCTGGTTTCTAAAAAAAGTAGGGAAGATTAAATAATAGCAAAAACAAAACCCACTACAAATTTGATGCACACACACACAGTGAATAACCACTACAATTCAGAGTGCAAATATTCATGCACACAGTAAATACCACCACACATTAAGGCCCTAATGTCTATGGTAATTAAAAAGATTTAAAAAAGTCCAACAGTGACAATTGTACATACTTTATTAGTGTATACATCTTAAAAAAGTGTAACCCATTACATGCAGCTTCATCTTTCAAATCTCAGTGAACTCACTGGTTCTTGGTATTGGTTCTCAGTTCAGTGTGCTGTTGACATTAGAAATGCTGTGGTAGGACAATTGGAAATAAGAGTTAGCAATGGCATACCTCACTAAGTTTTTGAATTATTTACTGATTTTGAGCTGTAGTGTTGGACTTATTTAAAAAAAAAAAAAAAACTAGTTCACAGATTGTGTGGCTTGTGGATCAGTGCCGACTCAGGACATAAATCAGGTCCAGTCAGATTTGGTGAACCGGTTCAAATGAATTTTTCATTCATAAACTGGACTTCACTACAGTCATGTGTTAGGTTTTACATATTATGCCATCAGGGTGTGCATGGTTCCAGAATATGCTTAGAAGTAGAAAATTAGTCTTTTTCACTATGCTGTCAGTGGTTTATGTAATGCCATTCTTTGTCAAATGATTGTATACTTTCTGTTTCAGGGGGATTCAAAGCATGATACCAAGATCTTCTGTCTGGCTGTCCTTCTTAGTAGCACTTTAGTGCTTAACAGCCAAGGTACAATTGACAACAAGGCTATTGAGGAACTGCAGTATCCTTCCATTCCTAGATAATAAAAATGTTGATATTTCATGGTTTCATAAATTATTGTTTATATGCATTCAAAGCAGTAAGACCAAGTTGTAAAGACTAATAAATATTCTGGCAAGTATGGCACACTCTGATACAGCAAATGATCAGTCTTTAAAATTATAGTTCCCCATGCTTTTTCAGATAAGGCATTCAGTGTAGTATGTCAATGTTAAAGGTCTGCATAGTTTCAAAGAAAAAGAAAAACTAATTAGAGGAAAGAAAATCAAAGTCCATGAGAAATATAGTTCCAAAAAAAAAAAAAAAAAACAATAACCATTTCTACCTGAAATTAGTCATTCGGTTCCAGTTTTACTTCCTGCACAAACTATGTTTTTCTTCATTGGCTGCAATGTGTACTTTAACTCGCCCCGCAAAAAACTAGTTGTAGCTGAGGCCTGGAAGGGTTTGGTTTGTGTTGTTGCACACACACACACACACACACACACACACACACACACACACACCCTTATATGTGTGTGGTGGGTGGTTTGCAAAACACTTAATCATTAAAGATGGGACAGTACCCACTTTTTTGGACCATCTTGCTTAAATTTGATTAAGATGAACAAGCCTGGATTATGTTGTTTGAGATTGAGATTAACGCAATCTTCTTAAAGGGGATTTGAGTCAACAGATCCTTGAGTGAATCTCTCAAGAACAGAGGTCTCCAACCCTGCTCCAACACACTTGTCTGTACTTATCAAGTTACCCTGAATTCCTTCAGGAGCCAGTTCCGACGTGTTTGATTGGGGTTGGAGCTAACATCTGGTGGACAGCAGCTCTCTAGCAGCAGAGATGGAGACCCGTTTTAGATACTGCAATGTATATTATCAGATTTTTATTTATTTATTTTACTTGGATGCATGCTAGATACAAATTAGGAAACAATACAGTAGCATGATGGGGCACTTTAAGTGCAGTGGGCACTACTTATACAAGTTACCCACCCCAAATAGTGAGGCTGCACCAATAGGAAGGGGCCACCTTACACATGACATATGAAGCTCACCAGGAATTAATCAAAGAATTAATCATTCTTCTGTAAAACACTTTAAAACACCACAGTGTTCCTTTAAATGACCATGCATTAATAAGTTCTCTGTTTGCTGAATGTTCAAACCTAAACTTATCTCCAGATATGTAACAGAGTTGACTGAGTATATCAAGGTCAAATCATCTGATGATGAAGATGACACTGAGTTTGTTAAATTCTTCCCTAGTTTCATCTGGGTTGTGAGGGACTTCACCCTGGAACAAAAAATCAAAGGCAAATCTGTAACCGATGACCAATACTTAGAATTTGCCTTGAAGCTGAAACCAGGTAATATTTACATTGAGCTTTTAAAGGGGGACCTATTATGCAATGTTAACTTTTTGTTTTTGAAGATATTGATGTGTCAACAGTGCCTTTACACAAGTGATTTTATTGTGGTAAAAATTAATACACAAAGTGTGTCATTCTCTACATGAATCAGTGTCTCAAAACAAGCCATTCAGGAATGTGGTCAGTTGTGATGTCACAATGGAACAGCCCCTGCCTTCAACCGGTAATGGATAGGTGCCCTATTTGTTTAGATCCTCCCCCAAGTTTATCTACTCACTAGAACATTTAAGAGCGGCATTCAAGTAAAAAAGTCTGCATGTATCTTTGGCCTGTTTTATTTTATTTACTACACATACTGAAGCAAGCATAATGCTTGTGTTGTTTCCAGTGTCTGCCATATGAGGATAGGAACACATGAATATTATCCCCAGAGTTTTACTTCATAAAATGTTACAATTTCATTGGACAAAAACTATTTTCTTATCATATACACACCTAAAAATCTTCATGGCAACCCATCAAAAAACTCCTGTTTTACCAATTTGACTTTGGTCAAGTCTTTCCTATAGAAGCAAACTAACTGTGAGTGGCTTTGAACAGTACTTTGGACAGTGTATTATGGGTGTTGAAACTTTCCTACCTATTTTTCATCACATATTCTCAACAAATTACCACGTAATTAGCCCCAAAACTGCTGATTTAGGTCATCAGCTCATTAGAAGAGATACCAAGATCTAAAATGGATGTATCGGACAAAGGTGATATTCATAGTTTGCAGTGTTGGTGGTATTCCAGGATCATGGGTTACCACCTCCTGACAAGGAATTTTGCCCTGAAGCAAAGGACAAATTACCAACAATGCTGTATTTTGCTAATCTCTTTTTACAAAAAGCTGTTTTGTATCTTTTAAAGGCAATTCAAGACCAGTTAAAGAGTTCAACCTTGCAAGAGAATGCATCCGAAATTATTTCCCATCCCGGAATTGTTTTACATTCCCATTTCCAACCACCTCAGAGAAAGTGTCTCGTCTGGAGAGCTTGGATTCTGCTGACCTTTCCTCTGAGTTCCTTGAGGTCACAGATAGTTTCTGCAAGTTTATCTTTGACAAGAGTGAAATGAAAAAGCTGAAAGATGGATACATAGTCACAGGCAGAGGTGATTCAAGAAAATATATGAGATATAAATAAATAAAGAAAAAATACTTTAATACAGAATAAGATAATTTTGACAATATTCATTCAGTGAATGTCTCAACACAGTAGTAGAAATAAGAGCCATGTTTTTTTGCTTTAGTTGTTAGTTGAACCATGTTTAGGTTTTTAATACCTAAGCAACTTTTTTTTTTAGGTTGTATGCACTTTGCACAATAATGCCAATATAACCCTAGGGAGACATTATGGTTTCTAAATCAAATATTTGTGATCTAATAGCGCTAAACTGAGAAAAGGGAGACACAATGTAAGCTTATAATCTTTTATTGTTAAATGTTAGAAATTCCAGTTAAAAAAAGAGCTACCAATTCAGTAATGACCATGTTTATGGCACTCTCTGAACAACATGTTATTAATATCCCTGTGTTTGACCCTTCTCTTTCCCTGAAGTACTCGGCCAGCTGGTGAAGACATATGTAGAAACAATTTCCAGTGGCCAAGTACCATTTCTGGAGAATGCTGTGTTGACTGTGTCAGTGATTGAGAATGAGGCTGCAGTGAAGGAGGGCCTTCAGGTGTACCAGAGTGGAATGGAGAAGCTGAAGGACTCCTTCCCTCTGGAACTGAGTGATGTGTGTGCAGAACACCAACGTCTTAGCAGCATGGCGACACAAACCTTCATGAAGCGTTCCTTTAAGGACAGTGAGGGGACATACATGAAATGTCTAGAGGTGATGCCCAGTAAATAACGTATTTTGATTGTCCCTTTAGCACATACTGTTATCTATGAGTAACGTTGCACCTACATGTCTAATAACTCTTGAGTGTTCGAAGACTATTAGGTGACTGGTAGGATTAGTGTTAGAATAAGTTGATGTACTTGCATAGTTATATATAGTCAGTATAATGTCTGCTGGGAGATCATCACAAGAAAGAGTTAGCAGATATTAGACAGTCTACTAATACTCTTTTGAAAATTAGTAGACATGTAGGTGCAACGGTCCTTATTTACAACAGAATGTTCAAAAGGGACCATCAAGATAAAGTGTTACTGCAATTTATTGTTTTTCAAGAATTTGTATTTTATATCACAAAATATATAATTTTGTGTGATTTACACATCTAACCACATCACAGTGTGCAACCACCCTCTAGTTAAAATATTGGTCTTGAAGATTGAGATTGGTGAGTTCTATTTAGATGCCAAGTCATTTCCCCGGACAAGCAAGCCTCACTCATTCAAGTTTATATCGAAGATTTTAGCTGGGGCCCAGTATTCAGTAGGTAGTTCAGGGTTGTGGCAGGAAGGACAACCATGATCCTGATCTTTGATTTCAAATCCAGATCATTCTGATCCAGATTAAGCTTTTTGAATAACTGGCCCATGGATCTTCCCAGCTTTGTAATGGCAGTGAATAGTGTCTGAGATTTTGAAGCTCCAAAAAGCCTGTCCATCCATCCAAAAAGTAATCTATATGACTTCAGTGGGTTAATGAATGCCTTATGATGCATGACGGTACCCCTCATCTCGGCCAGGTTGAGTTGGAGATGTCATTCCTGGACCACCATGATGGACACTGCCTGGCCCGGGTCCGACACAGTGACATTAGTTGCCCAGAGGCCACAGCCGGTTTGCAAAACATGCATCAATCCTGGCTTAGAACTACCCTTGCAGAATTCTTTCAGTACTTTGGCCTGATGTACCTACAGGATGGCCATTGTATATGCAGGGCAGCCTGTCCAGTGGAACTGTAAGCCTTATTAGTGAATGCTGTTCTCAGCTTACAGGCCTTGGATGCTAGCCATGGGCGATTGCACTGGTAATGGTGTTTTGCAGACAACCTCTTCAGCCGAGAAACCTCCACGTAGTCTCTGGCCACTCCACCACTCGAGAGTAGTGAAGATAGAAGAGATCATAGATCTGTTTTGGGCAGTAAAATGATCCTTCAAGGATATTGTGGTCTCCTCATGCACCTCTGGGAATAAATGGACTGGGGCAGAGTGTGGCTGTGCACTTTGTCCCGCCTCAGCGACCAATCATCCAGCCACAAAGGCTCAAAGCAAGACAGTGTGTTCATCTCCAGCTCAATTCTCATGGATTCCTGGGCAAGCATGGCTGTTAACTTCAAGTATAACTCCGATTGAGCAACCACCCCAGACGAGGGGAACACAGCAGAGTCATCATTATCAGAGGACTTTAGGCCATCCCTGATGCAGCCATCAACATCTGTTCCTAAATTAAACTCTATGTCCACCATGGAATGCATGCAAAAGCCAATCTTCATTTACCATTTTTATATTACTCAGAGGTGATTGGGCCTCCCAAGTTGAGACCTCAAATGTTAATATCAACATAACATCAACGTGACTGACAGAAAGAGAACATATATACAGTGTTGCGAAGTATACTTTGGAAATGTAATATGTTACAGATTACAAATTACTCTATTTTAAATGTAATAAGTAGTGTTACTATTCCAATTACGTTATTTATTTAACTGATTATATTTTTTAATACTTTTCTTCACTTGAATTAAGATTACAATAATTTAATTTTAAAGCACTGGAATGCATTTTTATC
Organism: Carassius auratus; assembly: GCF_003368295.1. Lineage (NCBI taxonomy): Eukaryota > Metazoa > Chordata > Actinopteri > Cypriniformes > Cyprinidae > Carassius > Carassius auratus. The sequence continues at coordinate 23,017,986 of NC_039271.1, read as the reverse complement.
ACTTACCATGGTGTCATCTTATCAACGGCAATGTGCATTGATGTGGTTAGCAGATGTGGTGTGCTCCAATGCCATCATGCACATCAAAACAGGCAAAGCAACAAAATAATACTATATAGCATATCCTAGATTTTTAAATAAAGTAACCCTTTTGAAATCTTTAACATTTTCATAAGTAACTGTAGCTTAATTACACATTTTTCTCAGAAACTCTTAACAGATTACAGTTACATTTATTTTGTAGTGCTGTCAATCGATTAAAAAAATAACCAATTAAATTTAGCCAATATGTGTCCGTGTTTCAAAAATGAAACTAAAATTAAATAATCTTTGAGAGCAAGCTGGGCACCTACTCTTTCGGGGATCTTACTCTACATGGGTACTTTGCGTTTAGGGAGGATCTGCTCTGCTGAAAAGTCTCGTGTTTGATGTGGTCGTAAAGACATTTGGTGTCTAAATAAATGCATTCCTTGTCAAGAATAAAAGAGACAGAAGCAGCAGTTTGTAGGTGGGGTGGCCAAACCCCAGGTCCGCCACTGATTTAACTGCATTAAATATTTTTTACGTGTTAAAGCGAAAAGATTAATTGCATGCATTAATGCATTAATTTTGAGAGCACTATCCTTTTGTAATTAAATTATGTAATGCTGTTAAATATAACTTGTTAAGCCTGTATATGCATCCGCTTGAGCAATCCGGATGCGTACACAGACAGTGCGGACACGGACTACTTGTATTTATATTACCAAAAGTGTACGCTGATGGTTTGCTCTGCAAAACAAAACAAAACATGTGAACAAACAATTGCCCAGAATTATTGCACATCTGGCTGTCTTAATATTGTTTTATTGATGGATTGTACAGGTTAGAGTAGCAACAGGCTTCTTCACACAGCCTGCACATGTGCAATGGTGTCTCTAAGAAAAGAATTTACAAAGAAAATTAAGAATTTACTGGTGAATGAGACACAGTGTTTTGGCTTTAATCATGTCTCTGATTCTGAATCAAGAGCTACATTTGATGATGCCATTAGATTATATTAAATTGCCATTAAAAAGTTTTCTGTGTCTGCTATTTTGTGTAACGCTACAGGAAGAAATGAATAAACTCTTTGATGGATACCTGCACCAAAATGAGGAGGCTTCAAAGAAAAGATGTGAGAATCTCCTGACAACCCTCTCTGCACCAATGACCGAAAACCTCAAGAAAGGTTTTTATGCCATAGCTGGTGGTTATGTTCTCTTCTCCCAGGATCTCAAAGAAATTGTAAAGAAATACAAAACTCAAGCCAACAAGGGAGTCAAAGTGAGTATCAGTATTTAACAAAATTGCTGCAACACCACACCTGTTTTTTTTTTAAATCTATAAGAGGACTTTCTTGTTTTCCTATAATATTCATAGTGTTTATAGAATGTGGAATACAGTGTATTACGAGTAGAGAAATCAACTTTAAATAGTTTCCTGGTTTGAATCCTGGTTCCTTCTTGCTAAATACTGATGAGTCCTTATTCAAGACATGTGCATCTCAATTTCCATACTTATGCACCATTCTAAGCCATTTTGTTGAAAAAGTGCACTTTAAAGAGTCAGAATTGAGAAAGACTCAAGAAAGGGGCATGGAAATATGGTAGAAAAGTTTAGAGAGTGGGAAGACGGGAGAAAACGACCAGTAAAGAGGCCATGAGGTCAGTGCTGAAGGTTGTTAATCTGGAACACAAAGAAAAAAGTACATTGAAATGAAGTTTGGCTCGTCAGAACTTAATCTTGTTACAAATGTCTTTTGCATCGTTGGGCCAGAAACTTATGGTCAGACCGCTTTTGTCTCTCTGGGATAGAGACTTAGAATGTGCTGCACATGTTGTTGTCTAGCTTGATGAAGACTCTGAACGCAGGGTATTGCGTATCTTTGCTCTTTGTGTAAAAGTTTTTATCTGTATTTTGTTATGGTCAGATATGTAAGGAAGAGCAGCAGAAATGCATCACGTCCCGCCCCATCATCCTGTGATGCGTTTCCTGTGCTCTTCCTTGTACATATCTAATAACTAATAATATTGACATCTTCACCAACAAATTGCCTTTCTGTGTGAGTCATAGCATAAGCACGGAAGAGTAAACACAGAGAGACAGCACAGGGAGTGGCTAAGTTTCATCAGATCGCATAAATCAGTGGAAAATGAATAGAAATTATGATTCTGTCTGAAGAAATATTAAGTGAACGTGTTAATATATCTATATATCTCCATGTATATGCATCTTTTGACTATAAGTCAGTGAATCTATGTGAATACAAATATACTGCTGCAGACGTGACTGACTATGAATACGTTGTGAATTACTAATCCAAAAATTACGCATACAGACTTATTATATTGCACTCCTGACATACATTACTAAATTAATTTTACTGCAAAATGTTTCATTAAAACATTGGTCAAATATTGAATCTAGAGTCTTTAATCTTTCTACTAATGCAAACTCTGTTAAAGCGATAGTTCACCCAATAATCAAAATTATGTAATTAATAACTTACCCTCATGTCGTACCCTCCATTTATCTTCAGAACACGGTTTAAGATATTTTAGATTTAGTCAGAGAGCTCTCAGTCCCTCCATTGAAGCTGTGTGAACGGTATACTGTCCATGTCCAGAAAGGTAAGAAAAACATCATCAAAGTAGTCCATGTGACATCAGAGGGTCAGTTAGATTATTTTGAAGCATCGAAAATACATTTTGGTCCAAAATAGCAAAAACAACGACTTTATTCAGCATTGTCTTCTCTTCCGTGTCCAGAATCGTTTTAAACCGATCTCCAATATGCATTAATCCACTTGAGAATACTCCATTATCTTGATTACTCGGGGATATTGGTTTGTTTGAACTCAGGGAATGTCAGCCACATTAAAAAAGTTAACAGCTTAAGTCATTTGTGGATTAATGCGTATTGGAGACACGAACCGTTTAAAACGATTCAGTTCGATTTGGTGAACTGGTTCAAAAAGATCCGGATACATCGAATGATTCGTTCACGAACCGGATATGACAAACTGCTTTGATTTGAACTCTCTCACAACAGACACAGAAGAGAAGACAATGATGAATAAAGTCGTAGTTTTTGCTATTTTTGGACCAAAATGTATTTTCGATGCTTCAAAATATTCTAACTGACCCTCTGATGTCACATGGATTACTTTGATGATGTTTTTCTTACCTTTCTGGACATGGACAGTATACCGTACACACAGCTTCAATGGAGGGACTGAGAGCTCTCAGACTAAATCTAAAATATCTCAAACTGTGTTCTGAAGAAGAACGGAGGTCTTATGGGTTTGGAATGACATGAGGGTGAGTTATTAATGACATAATTTAGATTTTTGAATTATCCCTTTAAAGTTAAACATCAATGGAACTCATTTGGATAGTCCAAAAGGCTAGAAAAATGTTTTCAATGTAAAACCAAACTGTGACACTCCTGCCAAAGTGTAATTAGCACTATTTTTGTTTTATTATTATTATTATTATTATTATTATTCACTACAATTGTTGAAGTTTTAGTCTTTTTGTGTGTGTGAAGTTTGTAGTGAAAGCATTAGCATTTTCTTCACAATAATCATTCATTTATATTAAAAGTAGTAGTAGTAGTATTAATCATCATGTATCAATAATAATAGTTGTAGCAGTTTTCACAATATCACATGTTTTGTCCATAGGCGGAAGACACACTAGAAGAGTTTCTGAAGCAGAAGTCTGTGGATTCTAACGCCATTCTGCAAGCTGACAAAAAACTGACAGAGAAAGAGAGAAAGATCATGGGTGAGATCCTAGAACAGAACATAATAATAATGCAACTGTATCACCAAATAGTGTAGAAAGCCAGTACATCAGTGAATGGACTCTTTACAGTTTATTAATATTAATCAAACAATATTAATTTCCTTTTATGATCCTCATCTTTCTTGGTCAGCATTAAATATATTTTTTGTGTTAGCTATGAAAATACAATTTCAGCTTTTGGAGTTATGAACGGGGTAATGTACATCCAGGCAGTTATCTCAATACAAACTCAACAGGGTGATCTGGATCCCAACACGAAATCGAGAGTACAACTGGCTGGATGTAAATGATCTTGCTTATCTTGTACAGCTGTTCGAAACTCATCAATAATTGGATAAAAAATATGAATACTAGTTGAAATAAGTTATTGGCTCACTAATCGCAAAAACAGTTTTTAGCAAGCAGTTTTTAGCCTAGACATATGAACAACATCACATTTAGTGCATCACTGCAGTTGATATATTTCTATATATGAAAATAAATAGCAAATTATTTGCAATATAAAATAATTAAAACTGGAATGAAACGAGTTGTCTTAATTGAAAAGAAATACTTACGTGGGGAAACAAATGTGCTTAAGTTTAAACAATTGATTTCAATGCTGATGTCACACTGCATGATTTTTCACTCACCGACCTGTGCTTGTTCATGCGATCAACAATCACGCAGTGTGTATTATCAAACACGCGATCTGAGGGAATCACCGACACATCGCTGATGCCTGCTAAATATTTGGCATGCTAAATATCTGGAGCTGATGGCGATTCACAATCACGCTATGTGAAATGAGTACTGATTGAAAACTACATCCCTGATGACCTGCAGCCAGTGAGAGACTAAGATATGGGCAGAGAGAAGTTCGGGGAAGAGTAATAAACCAGAATATCAGTGTTTTAATAGATATATGAACAATTATATCATACAGAAAAAAAGCACAAACATTTGCTTGACCAGCCACAACATCAGCATAAAAATTACTGCTAAATGATTTATCTCCAACTCTCTTTGCAGAACACCCAATCCCTGTTCCCTGCATCTCCCTTCTGCATAATCTGTTTTTCTTTTTTCTCCTTATGGCTGGAAATCAGCTTACAGACAATTTGCGGGCTATTTAATAATTCCAGTCTCGCTTGAGAACTCCGGTCTAATGCACGTTATTTCCTTATCATTTCTTGAGTGTGTATTGTTGTGAAAGTTTGCGGACCAGACAGAGCTGTCGGCGATTCTTCCTATTTTGAAGTCATGCAATGTGAAACCCCATGTAGGCAATCCATTATGCAATTTGAACACAGCAACAGCTGAATGCTACCCTAGATAGTCAGGCAGTGTGAAAAAACGGTGATCCGAGGAGTTTGAAAACTTTGCAGAGTGAACTCGACATAAATTAAAATAAAAATTTGACATGGATTTACTTGTTAGAATTACAATATTTGTTGACTGAACTAGGAAGCAATACTTTCAACAACTTTAGTGAATTCATAATTTTGGCTTATTTCACTCTAATGTTAATAATAATTTTAAGGCAGCAGAGCATCGAAGTTATTTTTTTTCCTAATACGAGTTATTTTATTGTTTATTGTCAAGGTAAATTTTAATTTTAAGGCACCAGAATAACAAGGTTTAAGTAGACTCAACAAGTATAGTTTTCTGTACATTGCTTAGAACATGATCTATTTTTTATAATGTGCTGTTAAAGTTATGACTTTATACTTTATTTAGTATGTGTGTAAACTACATTCAGAGTAAACATATCTTGCAAAATATATTCCCAACCTGCCTATGACTTTCAAGTGGTTCTGTAGAGCTGGTTCAGGTGTGTTTGTTTAAGGTTGGAGCTAAACACAGCAGAGTGTAATATTTCATATTGTTTCTTTGTTTTTTTTTTCTCCCAGAGCAACAAGAGAAGGCTGTTCTCCTGGCTCAAGAAATAAACACCAAGGATCAGAAACAGAGACAATTAGTGGAGAAAATGGAAGCAGAGAGACAGAGTAATGAAGAGAGGTTGAGGCAAATGAAGAAGAAGATGGATGAGGAGATGATACTTCAGAGAGAGGAGGCTGAGCGTGGTATTTACAGTAAACTGAGGGAGCAGGCTGCTCTTTTGGAGAAGGGCTTTAAGGAGAAGGCTGACAGGATGACTAAAGAGATAGAAGACTTTAAGAGGAAAAATAAGGAAGCAGAAAAGAAAAGTGACAAGCTTTTTAAAAAGGTGATAGAAAACATGAACAAAAGACATGATGAAACTGTGAATTTGATGATGAGGCAACACAGCGAGCAGATGAATACAATCATGAGCATGCAGAGACCTTCATCAGACTCTTCCGCACTACTCTTAGGTCTGCTACTTGGTGGTCTCACTGGTGGCTCAGACTCAAGCACATGCTCATACTCATGCTGTTCACGTCCCTGTTGTTAACCCTTGTGCACTCCTCATTTGGGAGCCACACTCATGGTCTTTACTCATGGACACCTGAAATGTAACTTTCTTTTTCTCAGTAAAATCAATCTAATATGTTTTTGTTCAATCATATTCTTTCTTTTGTATTTTGAGATAATTTAATGGTCCGAATTCATATTAATGCAACAATTCTGATAAATATTTGCTATTGAAAATCGTACCAATTTTGTAAAAAGATTTTGTATAATCCATTAAAATAGACACTAGGCTTTTAAAATGAAGACAAAATAGCACCTCCTGGTGAGAGCAAGAAGAAAAAGTTAATTTCATGGTGTAACCACTAGATTCCTGTATGGCACTCTACAGAGAGGCTTGTGAATTAGTTGTTTTTATGCATAATTGGTTACTTTTATTAGGTTGTGGATTTAAAGCTGCAGTAGGGAACTTTTGACGCTCTAGCGGTTAATAAACAGAACTGCTTGCGTCTTGCGGAAGAACATTGTAGCCGGAGCTACTTCTCTCTGTTTATGTCTATGAAGAATCACAAAGGTACTGGGTTACTCCGCTGCGGTACCCCCGAAGCAATCTAAAATAGTCCGAATATAAAAACTTATTATAGGTGCACCCTAGCGATTCAGGACAAGCTAAAAACACGGTTTGGAAAATGGATTCATGGTGTACTCGCTTATTATGTTCATTTTTCTACATTTTGAACACAAACAAAGTTACGGACCGCAGCTCTGATTGGTTGGTTTTTACCGGGAGCGCATTACTTTCTGCAAATGGCAATAGGACCACTGGGAGGAGCCAGAGGAGCTTGATTTTTTTCACAGATTATTTGTCTCATTTTCTACTGTCAGGACATAATGACAGGTTTAATAAATATGTAAATATGTAAATATCTTTTTACAAAAGTGACCTACAGTACCTTTAATTATATATTAAGGCATTCTAAAAAGGTTTATATTTTTTGTTGCTTTGAAGTGTAGATTTTTGCATTATTATTACTACATTCTAACTTGAACAGAGAAAGCATTTTGTTACACAAAACAAACAATTCTATAAAAATCTAACAAAAACTAACTGGAATGCTTTATCAGAGCTTAATCCTAGGTCTGTTCTGATTTTAATCTCTTTTTTCAGTCTTCCGACTCATTTTGGCTATATGGTTATATCTATATATGTTATGCATGGCACCAATTCATTTGAGTATGTATAATTATGTATGTGTGTTTCTGTGAGTTTAAGTGTGTGTGAATGGATGTAATGTATCTGATTTACACTGTTTTTCATTGTTTGATCAAAGACCGCACAAGGGTTAATGCAGCTGGTGCATTAGCAATCCTAGTTTAAAACCACTAAAGATATGAACAACACACAGGTTCGATTCATTTAACTTAGATATCTTGATATTGATGAAACTCTGATTTTGTGGTCTTGTTGATGAAACAGTTGCCCATTTATTTTTTGATTGTAGTATAACACCACAGGTTACGAATGTAACCATGGTTCCCTCAGTAGGAAACGAGACACTGCGTCCTCTAGGGGCAGCTATGGGGAACACCTTGTTGTGACCCGTGTCTGAAGCATACATTGAATAAACACCAACTTGTTGGCTGGCGACAGCCTCTGACGTCACTACTGGCGCGACTTTGAACAGGCACCGGGAGAACACGACATTCACTTCTTCGTCTGAAGCTTGCGTCCAAAGCATGGCAGGGAGCTAGAGGATGCAGTGTCTCATTCCCTACTCAGGGAACCATGGTTACATTTGTGACCTGAGACGTTCCCTTTTAAGGAAACTCTGAACTGTGTCCTCTAGGGGGCACTACGGGGAACAGTATACCCACACCACCATGCTGAGGGGAGTGCAGGCCAGAATCATGGTGAACACTAAGTACTAACTCTACCATTTACACGGGAGTGGCCCTGGGATGTTTAGATGGCTGTCTGTGACAACTTAATCGTTAGGGCCAAGAACCTAGCATTTTATACAAAGTCTTGCTTGTCACACAGGGGCTACTACGCTTACTTATGCATAAGCTTGCTGAAGGAGCTGTCTCAACACATCCCTAGTAGCAACACCCTGTTTAGATTGGTATCCGAGGATACATAGGTAGAGTGGCGCCCAAGATCAACAGGGATTTTACCAACTCAAGAAAGGGCAAGAAGCAATCGCGCAGTCTTTACCATATAAGATTTTAGAAAGAACGCAGAATACTAGCGTACAAATTTACCTCAATGTGGATTTCAGAAAGTGTGCAAAGACTTCACATGCACACTTACTATGTATTTTCAAATACTGTTCTAAGGAGGGGCTCTCGTGGCACTCTGATAGAGCAACTCATAGATGGAATGGTGCATCTCAAAACAGTATGTTTGAGAGTCATCAACTCGATCTGTGGAAATAATACTGGAGCGCTCTGGAAAAGAAACTGAGAACTCAGAATTCAGAGTAGCACACTCACTCATAGGCAACACTTCATGGGAAAGGGGAGCACTGCTGAACTACCACGAGAATCGACAAAATAAATAAAACACACAGGAGAGGCAAGCTAAAATTTTACAAACCTCTGGTGAGGGGAGCATCACCTTAGACAGCAAATACAAGAAGACTTCTGAAACTGCCACCTCCACTTCCTGCTGGATGCGACCTGCAGTGCTGGGCCAGGCCTGATGATCATGGAGGCTCCCGCAGAAACCTGTAATCTCAGCTGCCTAATACCGTAACATTAAGCCAGATGGCTGGTGCTGACGAGTGGTTAGTAAACACTGTAACTGAGCACTGCAAAGGAAACTCACAGAGTTTATTGGTAGACACATAACCACCAGCAATTTAATACACCTAAGTATATACAGAAAGGGTTTACATACTCACCCACCCTCCTGTGCTGGAGCACCGCTTAAAGGGCGAATCCTTTTAGTCTGGACTATCAGTAAGGTAGAACCAGCCGAAAACATTGAAGGTCCAGCATAGGAGACTGTTATGTGAGAGGTTTTGACCTAACCTCGATCAGGTGGAGAGCTGGTGTTTACTTATATATAGTTGTGCCGGTAGTGATGTCAGACACTGTCGCCGGCCAAAAAGTTTTTTCAATGTATGCTTCATACACGGGTCATGACGAGGTGTTCCCCATAGTGCCCCCTAGAGGACATAGTTCGAAGTTCCCTTGAAAGGGAACCATTACATTTTGGGTTGATTTAAGTTCTTATATTTGGAACCCTACTGTGCCCACTTCTGAAACCAGGCCTTAGTTTATTCAACTTAAAAAAAAAAATAGCCATTCTAATAATTATTGTAAGTTTTTCACTCAAATGAAACTCAAGTTTATCAAGTAAACATTACTTTATTATTTTAGGCCAACCAATTTCCTCAAAATGTTTCATGTAAACTCAACTCATCCAGGCTTAAACCCTATTCGCACAGGATTAGTATTATCTGGTGACCTCCAGTCATTTCTAATAATTTAGGCAGTTGTCTGTGATCTTAATCCTGTGCAAATCATCCATGTCTGTAACCTGTAAAAAACAAACCAAAAAAAATAATAAATTGCCCAGCAAAAGTCCTACTTTGCCGAACACAGAGGTCCTGTGATAACATTAGTCCTTTGCGCATCGACATCTTTGTGATTTGGCCTGGATTTGGCTGGTCGTATATAATTTTTTGAGGTTTTTCCTGTGCATCTTTTGTGAATAATGGAACTGCGTTGTTGTGTTTGATAGTATTTTGGGTGCTGTCATCATATTGCTACACCATACAATTTGCAGAAAGGGAAAGCTGAAAAGGTTTTGAGGTTAATGTGTTAAAAATAAAGCTTAAAGATATGATTTTAACCTGGTGAAATGTAAATGACGCCGCTCAAGAAACTACTTTTTTTTATCCATCTGGACCATAGAACAGGACTCTCAAAGCCTTGACATATGGGTATCTGAGAGATAAGTTAGTAAATTTGAGTAAAATCACATGCTTCGCTTATCCCGTGCGAATGCACCACATGAAATTCAGACCCCACAAAGTCCCTAGATGCTCTAAATCCATATTCGCATGGGATTCGTATTATGTTGTTGATTGTTTGAACATGACAGCGCATTTCTCCTTGTTTTCTACTGTTATGGACAGCATATTTCCCATGCATCTTTACAACACTGGGCCAAACACAATGAATCAAACAGTTTGGTGAGGGTTGTTTGAATATGTCATGATGGCTGAAGCGAAAGACAAGTTTGGAAAATAAAGATCATGATCCAAAAATTATCATTTTTGACCCGAAAGGCTGACAAGCAGCCAAACCTACAGAAAAAACGAGGTGAAGCAAAGTATAAATTTCAAAGTAATTTTCAAGTAAATGATGGAATGATGAGCTACTCATTTTTTTTAAATGTACAGCAGTGATTACCAGCTAATGCTACAAAACATGTACATTAATTAGACATGCCAATGGTAATGGCCATACAGCAGCTTTAAGAAATAAAAAAGCAGAAGCATTCAAAAATGCTATCAAAACTGCTCAGCTGCAGGGAGAAGAGTTGAAGGGATTACTTCCAACTTCCACAATCCAACATAAAACAGCCACAAAACAAACTGGCAAGAACAGAACTCAGGAATGGCATGATAAATACAAGGACTCGGTAACACATACTAAACAGACAGGGTATATATACACAGGGAAATGATAATGCTAATGGGGAATTGGTTGAGTGAAATGATTAGTGACCAGGGACAGCTGAGTGCAATAAAGACACAAGGATCGTGGGAAATATAGTTCAAAAGGTGACAGACATTGTGGGGAAGGAGGACATCTAGTGGTTACCCAGGGAACACAAACCAGACAATGAGACATCTTGCAGAAAACGAACTGACCAATTCTAAATTTTATAATCTTGTGAATTTTTTTAAGGAGATGGAGTATCCTATTTTCTATTTTTATCTGAAGACAGTGTGGAAATTCCAAATACTAATCTGACTTCACCACAACTCCCCAAAACTCCCCAAATACTTATAATCAAATCCAATACTTCCCTGAAGTATGGTGACAGCATCCTTTCAAGAAGCTACTATAACTACATGATCAAACATAAGCACACAGGACTTCTATAAACTCTCACCATCCTTTTCAACTGTACGCTGATCTGACGCAGTACTAACTCTGAATATCACAGCCTCGGCCCAAAGACAGCTCTATAGTCTTCCAACACTATCACTGTCTTTGCGGTGATCTTTTCAGCATAGAATCTTTAGTACTTTTATTCCTCAGCTGTGCAGCATATACCAGACACCACTCCCAAGTTGCTCTTTGCAGAAATAAAAGTTAATTTATAGCCGCGAGTTCACTGGTCACAACAACCCATATAGACTCGCTGAATAGAAAGTTACACTAAGTAGACAGCCTAAAGGCCCTTTTTACCACCGCAACTGCGTCTGTAAAGTGCATTTGCAGCTTTTAACCGCTGAGTGGCACATTTTCGCAAATAGACGTCAGTTTTGCCTCGCAGATGTGTTACATTTGACGGCTTCAGTCACAGAAAATGAAAGAAAAAGCCTATAGTTAAAATATTTACTATAATTAAAATGTAATATTCACATATGAAAGTTTGGTACTTATGAAGTTATGTGAATTTATTAGAACGAATTCAAGCAGGATAAATGTCAAGCCTGTGCCTGAACCTGTGATTATATTTTCTCTAAGCTACATGGTATTAAACCATATTTTAGATTTGGTACATTTAAAAGGTGTGCATTATTATTTATATTATATAAATTATGTGTTATATTATTCAAAATAAATTGTGGTTTACTTTGCATCTGAGCATTAAAAGTTGTAGCCTATTTTAGGGGGGTAGGCTACATGGATTAATATGCAATGTCAATATTTTTATATTATTATATCTATATTTTAATTTATATTTTAAAATTCCTTTAATAAAACAACATGCATTTTTGTTATTCGTTACCTGTCCTTTATTTTGACAGATAACAAAAGACATTTGTCTGTAAACTGATTAAGAAATTGTTGCATGTTTAAACGTGAAGCACTGTATAATTTCGTTCACATTAATTATGCCTAATTAGCCTAAAACAAGAAACGAATGAATTAAACCTGCAAGATTTAGCTAAATCTTTGAAAGTCTAAAGAATGGACAGATTAATAAACCGTCCTCACGATTAAACTCAAATTCTCTCATTATAAAAAAGAGCTTCATTAACTGACAACATAAGTGATTTTAAAGGGAGCCTTCTTTACTTGCTTTTAGTGCTGGGCGATAGCATATGGCCTAAAAAAATTATATATATGATTTAAATTGATTTTAAAATCAACATTAAAATGACAAATACATTTTTCAAAACAAGTTTTAATATAGTTATAAACTTATAACTGAGACAAGATGCTAAAAACTGTAATGTTATTACCTTAATGCTGGAAATAACTTTTATTTTATTTTTTATTTTTTTTATTATATATTATTTTTATTATTATTTATTTTTTGTTAATACTAGCCGATCAGCTGTGCAAATTTTGTTTGTGAGGAAAATAACAGTACATTTTTGTCGGTTATTTTATCTAAACAGATCAATTAATTTCTTCAAGATTTCAAAATCAAATAGCCTACTGATAATGTAGTAGCACTATAAGATTAAATTTGTTTGAATGCATTATTGCTAAAGCGATTGCGTGTGAATGTGCTTTATCTGTTTAAATCATGCTTTAACCTGAAAATAATCAGTAAAAGAAACAGACAAACTCGTATAGCCTTTAACATCCCGCTCGACTATTGCAGTCATTATAACCTGATCAAGCCATAGCTAAATATGTTTAACATGAATTCTTGTTGAATATGCAGTTATATTACGGGCTGTTGGCATGAATTCGAATACTCGTGATGGAGGCTCCAGTCAGAATCACTCCGCTCCGCTCATCCTTTGCTCGGCTGCGTGTCTCTGTCAGATGCGCAGTAGAGGGTTGAGCCACTCTGAACTACGGGAGAACTGAGTGGTTCGTTGGTGGATGTTAAAAAGAAAACCAATTTTCATTCAAACAAACCGATGTAAATTACAAATTAGAGTTAATGGATAAAATCGATTTATCAGCCAGCCCTTCTTGCTTTCATATTATTTAATGAAAAAAAAAATGCAGCTGCATTTAAATGCAGGTGTGTAAAATATGTCCAAGATTTGCACTGCACGTGTGATGGTAGATGTGCAGCTTTTATTCTTATTTTTTTTATCTTCATTACAAATCTTGTTTGGTTTCATTTCGGATAATTGCATGTAAAAATAATGTTTGTTGTAATGCAAAATGTGAATTAATATTCATATGCAAGTATTTGTGCAAAAAGTATAAATGCGCATTAATGACAGGGCACATTAATATTCAACATTCAACAATCTGTGAATGTTGCATTTCTCTGTCGGCGAGAGCACTGTGAATTTCATCTTGCAGCAGACAAGAAAACATTTGTTTATTAATAAATAATTACAATTTCAAATTTTTCACAATTGTTAGCCTACTTCTGCATGTACTTTGTGGCAAACTTAATGCATGTGCTTGAGCGCGGAATATATTAAGATTTGATTATGTAAATTTAATATAAACCTCTGATTAGTTGAATATAACAAATGAAGGACTATAACTAGAAAAATCTTACGTGGGGAAAGACCATTTTTTAGTCTTTAACCAAAACAAAAGTCCTATATAAACCGGTTCAGCAACTTTGAAAGCCTCATACACTGTCCATATGAAAGAGCAAGAGATTCACACCTTTATATCAACCCCCACAAGCCACACATAACTAACCCCAAAAACCCAACCCCCTACAGCTGAACAGAATTCGGTCTGTGTTTTGGCTCTGAGGAATGGTGCGTTACTGGGCTGAAACATGCCTGCACTCAGCAGCACTACTATTTATTATATTTATTTATCTATTTAGTATTTATTATATTCTTGCAGCCCATATTATTATTTTCACAAGACCATAATGATAATAACAAATAATCAATTAATAATGAATCATTATTTTATGAAAATCATTGTTATTTGTGATCGTGGATGTTTGAGGAAGGCTTTAAGACCAAGCGGAGTCTTCTGTTCCCGCCTCACAGCGCGTGGGACTCCGTGGGATCTGCTGTTTGAATTTAATGAATCAGATTGAGGCGAATACAACTTATTGATCATGAGACCAACATTTAGCAAGCAGGAAAACATTCATTCTACCTGAAGGAAGACGTATTTTATTGAGCTAATGATGTTAAATAGAGAGAGCGAGAGCGAGAGAGACAAAGAACCAGTCTAGGGCTATTCTCAAACTTGGAACTCATTTGTGACGATTGGGGCGGGGCTGAGAGTCGTGGGAATGGGCCACAGGAATATGAGAGGGATGCTATTACTGCCTTCATGCAGCATTAGTCAGCATGAATGCAGAATTTTGACTTCATTGTATATAAAAGGATGGCACGGGCCTACACGCAATGTCGCTGGATGAGATTCAGGGAATTTACCTGGAACCTCACAGTTTTCCACAAAAGATAATTTCACCTGCCCTGAAGAGGAGCTGTGGCCTTTTGCCCCCAGGAGACACAGGGAAACCCACACGAAATGTGGGAGGCTTGAACTTGCGACCTTCAGATTATAAGACTGACACGCTGCCTAACTGCGCCAAATCTGGGAAACAATTGTCTGTATAAGGAGGGGGAGAGGGAGGAAGAGAAGTGCGAGAGACTCAGGAAATCGTAGGTTCGAATCCACACGCTGTCACATAAAGTTATGCGTGTATTTGTTAAAACTTGTGAATCGATTGTTACGTTTCCAAGTTTGATTTTTAAAGTAATGTATTTGAATTTAATTATTGTTTCGTTTCTAAGATTTTTTGATTATGTAAGGGAAACAGGTCAATTTAGCTCAAAGGGAATCATTTAAGATTTTAAAGGGAATTTGAACAGAATCACTGTTTCACGGCTGGTCACTGGGATGCCCTGCGATTCAGTGAACGAGCCGTTTAACATCAAATCTTCGCTGGATACTAATATCCAAACTATAGTGAAACACTATCAATTAGCACAGTAACAAGATCGGCAGTTTAAGACATTAACTTGTAAGCACAAAACACAAGATACTTCTCTTTTCAATATGAATAGGGGTTTATTAGATAAATCTAAGACATATAAACTAATCTAACACATAAACGCACGCACTCACACATTCACACAAGTTGCAGGAAGATTGAAAGTTAGGAAAAGATGAGTTTAAGAGAATGGAAATATGGAATCCCAAGAATATAGCAATACGTTAAATTGCATAGACATGAACAACCATCAATCACGTAATTAGCCCTCGCATTGAGTTCCTCAATGGGGTTAAAATTATATTAGATACACCAGCAAAGGTCACAGAATGGAGGTAAAATTACTTGCATCTCCTGTGAAAGAGTCTCGGTGAAAGGGCTATCCCAAGGTCGTTGATTGGCTGGAAGTTCTGTCGCTGAAGTGACGTCTTGGGAAGCCTGTGGTGGGGCGTTGACTGAAGCTGGAGTTGTGTGGCTGGTTGGAGTTGAAATGCGCAGACGAGGTTGACATTACAAAACTTAACTCAGAACACGAAACTCTCAAACGGAAAAGAAAAGAAATAAAGTTTGACGAGACAAGGTTGTGTTCCTTCTCATCGTGGCTAAGTAGCAGCAGGCTTGCAGGCCGAAGCATGCTGGAACCGCGCTCAAAGAACAGTGATGACTAAACAGCATGGCTAGAAGCTATAAGCTAGCAGAAGCATAACTAGAGACTAGAAACAGACATGGCTAATAGCAGCAGCATAGCTGGAGACTAAAAACAGACTAAAAGCTAAAGCTAGGTAGCAAAGCTACAAGCTAAAAGCTAAGAGCAGGCATGACTAATAGCAGAGACTAAAAGCCAGAGACTAAAAGCAAGATTTCATGGTGTCCTCTGTTTTTAAACTGGCCTGTTGGCCACACCTCAAATATTGTCTTGACCAATCAGATATTGTCTTGGCTCGGGGGTATCATAAATCATTTGTTTATCTTACCAAGCATGTGGTCCTTGCAGGGTTTAATTTTGGATATGATTCCTATTACACGAATATGATACATGGGACAAATAAATTATTGTCTGGACAATATCAAGCAAGCAGATTTGATTATATCAATACTAGACATGACTATGTATCCTTTAGTTATCAAAAGACATTAAAAAAACATACACAATCAGTGATTATAACATGATAGTCAAATGTGTGGGTTACACATAAATGAATATGGAGTGAAGCGATGGACTGATTCATTTATAAGTCTTTTTGAGTTCATTCTGGTCCATATATCTGTACAAAAGAAGTTTCTTTGCCATTCTCTGACAAAGGGATGTTCTGTGAAGACAGAGGTTTAAAGCCCCCCCCCCCCCTTAGGAATTTCAGTCTGGTTCTGCTGGGTGGGGGAAGTCAATGAAAGTGTTTAACTTGATCTCCTGGGTTTACATGTGATGTCCAGCATTGCATTTCCATTACGAACAACACACTTTGCACCAAATTTCTCTTCTTTGAATTGAAATTGTAAATAATTGTTCTAGTGGTGTTAATGTTGAAGCTGTTGTGTGAAGTTGGTTGGTCATCTTGCTTGGTTCTTGTGCAGGTGGGAATTTTCTTGACTCAAAGTTGTCCTGAGGGCAGAAACGTTTGTGATTGGTTCAATCTGACAACCAATCGCAAGAGGGGAGAGAATTGCAGAGGCGGGGCCACCATTTTGAAAATTCCCGCAAATATTATTCACACCGGTGTGCGGGCAGGCAATTAGGAACTGATTATCTGCAGTGAGCAGGCAAGAGGAACGTCAACTGGAACTGGTTATCATTTCAAAGTAAGTTTGTAAAAACAAAACCGTAATTTCCTTGAAAATAGAGCATTGTATGTAACAGTTAGCACTATGTGTGATTTTCTTTCTGCCCTCGAAATCATAGTATAATGGTGCAGCTTGTAGCTTAAGGGTAGGCTAGCCTACTGTTTCAGAAGCAAGTTAGTGTTGTAGCTTGCATTAAAATGTTGCAGTAACTGTTGCCAGCGGTTCTTATTACAAAAATATAGAAGAACAAGATAATTCAGAAAAACGTCGACTTTTTAGTGTGTGCACATAACTTACATGTAAACCATAAGCGCTAGCTAAGCTAAGCTAGCGTACATTGCAATAAGCGTTACTGTTCTCCTATTCAAAAAATTAATGACTATTTAGGGAGTTGTAGTCTAATTTATAAATTTGGCTTTTCTTCATGACTGTTTAGTCTCATCTGGTCCCAGGGCAGAGACTATCGTTTCCCACAATTTTGTCTCAGGGCAGGTGAATCCCTCCTGGTCTCAGGGCAGAAGTCAGTCTAATTTATAAATTTGGCTTTTCTTCATATCATCTGGTCCCAAGGCAGAGACTGTTTCCTATGGAATGCCAAAGCTGACTTTATTTTAAATAAATAAATGCATAATTATACAAAGAAATGTAAAAAAGTACAAATATAACATTTCTTATTCCTATATAAAATTGTTTTTTTTTTTCACACATTTATTTATTTCAACTTATTTATTTCCACAAGATTTATTTATACAGGATGTCACTGTGGCCTCAAAGCTTCAGCACTGCCACTCTGAGCTCGATTGCTGATGTCTGAGGTAAAACATGCCCCCCTCATTAGCATACGGACAGAGAAATGTGGAAATAAATAAATGTGGAAATAAACAAATGTATAAATAAATAAAAGTGTGAAAAATACAATTATACATAAATAAGGTAATAAAAGTATAAATATTTATTTGTACTTTTTTTTAATTTTTTCTTATATTTATGTATTTTTTTATATATAATAAAGTCAGCTTTGGCATTCCATAGGTTTCCCACAATTTTGTCCCAGGGCAGATGAATCTCTCCTGCTCTCAGGGCAGAAGTGGTCTGAGGGCAGGACGGTGAATCCCTCCTGGTCTCAGGGCAGAAGTGGTCTGAGGGCAGGACGGTGAATCCCTCCTGGTCTCAGGGCAGATGTGGTCTGAGGGCAGGACGGTGAATCCCTCCTGGTCTCAGGGCAGAAGTGGTCTGAGGGCAGGACGGTGAATCCCTCCTGGTCTCAGGGCAGATGTGGTCTGAGGGCAGGACGGTGAATCCCTCCTGGTCTCAGGGCAGAAGTGGTCTGAGGGCAGGACGGTGAATCCCTCCTGGTCTCAGGGCAGAAGTGGTCTGAGGGCAGGACGGCGAATCTCTCCTGGTCTCAGGGCAGAAGTGGTTCTGAGGGCAGGATGGTGAAACTCTCCTGGTCTGAGGGCAGAAGTCATTTTTCTGTTCTCAGGGCAACATAGTTGGACAAAAGGGAGTCAGCTGTCTTCTCTGGTCTCAGGGCAGAAGTCATATTTTTTATGTATTATTTAGTATATTAGTAGTTTGTATAATATGCAGCGCTGCCTGGAAGACTTTATTGAGGGCTCAAATTTCCATCAAGCGAAAAAGTCAGGGGAGAGATAAATGCAGCCAAGACTTGTAAAATAGAAAAGAGAAGATGAAAAATCTTCTTCTTCGACTTTGTTAGTTAAATATTTATCAGGACCGATCAGTTTGATGTTTAGCCTGTGTTTCTCCAAAAATGTTCAAGTATAGTGTCTTTACTAATTTCAGAATATGGCGACACATTGGGTGAATGGTGTTAAAAAACGGTTGAAGAAGCCACATGACTCCAGGGTCAACCAAGATGTTGTTATTAGGGGGGATGCCAAGGAGTTCATGGAGGGTTACATTAAAGAAGTGCAGGAGAAGGAGCATTGCTACTTCAGACCCCCAGTCTGCCGCCGGCAGGACTATTATTACTATGGCTGTGACCGTGGGAATCACGCTGCAGGCAAAAGTAATGGAGAAGCCACACAAACTCGGGCCAATTCTTGCAAGGCATACATCTCTTTCAAAGTCATCACAGATGCCGGAATATCAGGTGCTATAATCCAAAAGATGCTACAGCACACTGGCCATGACGAGGCTAATTCTAAAGAGAAAAACCGCATCCACCCAGACCTGCATTCCCTCATTGAAATATGGTTTCAACAGGGTTGTTCTACTTCTGAGATCTTAATAAAAAGCTATGATTGGGCTCAACAAAATGGGCATGTGGACAAAAAAGCCGGTTTTACTTAACCCCTAATGACATTAGGCTTTTAAAGAAAAACCTCAGAGGTGTGGGTGACAGTGATTCTGTCAGTGTGGACCATTTGGTTTCCATGGAACTCAGAGACAACATCTGTTTTTATCAGCCACTTCACAATGAACAACCATTCATTTTAGTTGTACAAACACCATTTCAAAAACAACTTTTGGAAGAGAACCCTCATCCAATGGTTTTCATGGATGCTTCATACAAAGGCATAACAGCCTACGGGTATGCATTTTATGCACTGTTAATGATAAACAAGACTGGAAGAGGCGAGCCATTTGCCTATTTTATCCTGAGCAAGGAAACTATTGCAACAGTAAGCCTCTGCCTACAGAAGCTTCAATTGAGTAACCCAAGCTTCTATCCAAGGTCAGTCAAATGTTGGCATTATTTATGTTATACTGTATTTATTATTTTCTTTGTAATTGGAACAACAGGAAATATGCATGTTTGACTTTGAATCTGAAAATACTACTGCACTGAGCTACAGCTTTTGAATTTTGGATCTCACTAGGTTCTTAACTCACGATTCTAAATTTTCTTGATACAATGTTTACACTGTATACAATACACTTTGTCTAATGTATGCTTTTGGGTGTGGTGCAACTTTTTCCTCTTTTGTTTCTTTTTCAATGTTACAGGTCAGTGATGATGGACCGTGACTTGAGAGTGCTTAATGCTATTAAAAGCATTTTCCCAAATGCAAAGCTTCTCCTTTGTTGGTTCCATGTGCTTCAGGTAAGTCGATGAATATACAATATCACTATTTGTGACATTTAAATCTACAATGTTGTGCAGTTGACATTGTGGTGGGTGTGTAAACAAGTGTAATCTTTAACTGTACTGTATATTTAAAGGGGGGGTGAAATGCTCGTTTTCACTCAATATCCTGTTAATCTTGAGTACTTATAGAGTAGTACTGCATCCTTCATAACTCCAAAAAGCGGGGCTCGAACCCGGGTCTCCGGCATGGGAGGGGACGCACTAACAAGGAGGCAGAGATATTTTAAGCAGTTTTACTCACCGACTGCGGTTCCAACACACAATCGTGACTTTTTCGTTGGGATTGCATCATCCTTAAGAAATAAACGATACGCAAATCCGTCGTCAAACTGGGCCTTGTTTGTAAAACAAGCATCTTCGAAATGCAGGGAACAAACAAAAACACTTGCACAACTCCGTTGATGCTCTGTAAAAATAAACTCCATCCACTGGTCCCTTAATGCGTTTTTTTTTTTTTTTTTTTGGTGATCTGTGCAGGGTGTCTTACCCTGGCAAACAAAAACACACTTCTTTTGTGACTTTTCGCGACGCTCTCGCTCTGATCAGTGAATCGCTCTGATCAGTGAAATGTCTGTGCTCAGCCTCGCTATACGGGAGCGCGCTCAATCAACTAGTGGTCTGCAGTGTAATTGCAGGTGGTTGTGACATAAATACTTACAGTTTGCAGTATATGCTTATTTCAAATCCTGAATTCTACTTGCATGAAACATGAAAATTTGGGATATATACAGAGTTACATTGCAGTACAATAGCATAAACTCCCTTTTGGCCAAGCAATGGAAACTAACTGCCACGTGACTGGGTGAAATAACATACCCTAATGTGCATCTGAAGCAATTTATGCTGTTACAGGCTGTTAACCGGTGGCTTGTGAAGACAGATGGAGGTCACCTGACACCTGAACAAAGAAATGTGGTCATTCATGCCATGGCATCAATGAAAGCATGTCTGACGGTACTATATTTTCTTACATTCATAACCCCAGTGCAACTAAGTGGTCCTGACCAAATTATGCATTCTGTAGTGTACATACTAGTGAGTTTACAATTATTTATGCTTTTTCTTTTTAAGGTTTGTATATAAGCATCTCAGATTAAATGTGTTTTTCCCCTAAGGAGGAAGAGTTTCTCATTGTATCTGCCAAGAAATGCAGTGAGATCGACACCTTTTTGGATAGTCCCCATGTAACAACCTATCTGAAGACAAATTGGTTTACCTATGCGGAGCTGTGGGTAAACTTTGGCAGAACGTTCTATCACTGCAGCAGTGAGACAAACAACAAGGCTGAAAGGTATTTTACTTAAATTTGCCAATAATATTTACAATTTATTTTCATATTGGGATCAGAGTATTTGCTTAAAACATCGGGGTGTTGCTAACATCATGGCCCCAGAATTATGCACGCAAATATAGTGCCAGTATCTACTAGCTTTTTTCAAAATGGCATGGGCCTATCTAATACCACATATTGAACACTGACTTACTATGCACTGAACGTTATGTCTTACCTCAAGGCCGGCTCACCTCGTGGCCTGAGGCAAAGTTTACCATGAAAAATCTATATTCCCCAAATAAGCAGTTAATGCAGCTCTTTAGGTTGAATGAGCGAAGTTTCACTAAAGTCAGAAAAAATATGTAGGAATCAGTGTTTTACACTGCTAGTTTATTTTGTATTGGTATTCAATTATTTTCTCCCAATTTGATAGGAAGCCAATGGTATGGTGGGTGTCAGATTTGTAATTGTCAAGCTTTTCATGTTTTTCATGCCTTTTCTGTCTTAAAGATTCTTCCTTACGTTGAAATACCAGTTCCTGCGAGGCCAGGCAAACCGAAGAGTCGACCAACTTCTGCTTTTGCTATGTTGAGATGTAGAAAAGTATTACAGGTTAGTAATCTCTCTAACAGGGAATGTCAATTTTGCCAAATGGCTATTTCAGCCTGTTATAGAATAAAATAAAATGAGACGCAGCTACTTTCATGAAGCTTGCCACCCTCTCACAGTCTTAACAGTGAATTAATTTTTTTATGGAGCTGTTGCACTAGAAAACCATCACCATGGCAATGACTACACAATGAAACTTGCATTTAGCTAAAATCTATCCAACAATAAGGGCCAATATACTGTATGGTTATGAGTTTATGGTATTGCATAAGTTATTGGCCATCCAGTCAGAATATGCAAAATGTGTGCCATTTAAAAGTTTGTGATGGTGCCCTTACCTGTGTTGCAGCTAGCTAGGGCACACTCTCACACACTGGTGTCCTGTCGCTCCCCACTGTCCTATCTGAGGCAAAAGGCTACTATTTTACTGTAATTCCAAATTTGTGTCTTGTTTTTCATTACTGCAGCTACATGGATGGCCTCAGCGAAGCAGGACGACTGACATTATCCAGCTCTACTGCTCACCAGGCTGCTGCGCTGCTATTTAAAAATGGTGTTGGCAAAGATTTGGACATAGAAGCGGGGCAGTGCTTTGTGCCGTCACAGTCGACCAACACAGCCTACAAAGTTAACTTGTTACACTTCACGTGTGAATGCACCGATTTCCGGATGGGAAACATATGCAAACATCTTCTCTTGGTGAAGATGGAGGTAGGCAGGAGAGGTATTGACATTGAAAAAATGCGGAATAAAAAAGCGCTAGAAATCATCAGCCTCCGTCTCTATCAGCAGACTGAAGATGAAATAACCATCTTCAATAGTGATGGGACTATGAGTATTGTGAATAGGAAAACTCCGACTTTGTGCACATGCATTGCTAATAGTTTTGGAGAAAGATGTGTTTGCATACATGTCACGCATGTCCTCGAGCCTCAAGACATTCTCACAGACCCCAGAGAAAATGTACCAGTGTCTGAAGCCTCCCATGGGAATCCTCCCATACAGTCCATGTTATCAGACCTACTAGAGTGGAGCAAGTCCGAAGCATTTGAACATACCCCTGAACTGTACAATACCATCCAAAGAGCACACAAGCTGGCTTTTGGAAAAGTCACTGCTGTGTCCAGAAAAAGGATAATTACCCCTTTACATGGTTACCGTAAAAAAATTAAAAAAGCTAGACTGCAGAGAGCAGTAGTTGAGAACTTTAAAAACAAAAGAAGAGCAAGAAGAACTTAATTCTGTTATTCTGGAGGTCTCATTGTTTGCATGTGAAAGCGCCCGTCTTGATTGGTTGATGAATTTTCTTGGCAGTTGATCAGGTAAATAAAATACTGATAATTAAATCAAAATTTTATGAAGTTTTGGGAAATGTATAGACTTCTTACATTTAATGGCAGAAGCAATAGTAGTGTTTTACCAATATGAAATGTAAATTATACCAGCAGAGTGGTGAAGTACACAGGTCCCGTAATTCAGTAAAAGTATTGATCCCCAAGAAAAATGTACTCACAATTACAAATAAAGAAAATCGCTTTATAACTTTGATGCTTTGATACATTTTCAGTCCAAAACCAAGACTTTCCATACATTCAAATGGTTTAACTTAACATGTATTTAGCAAACTATGTTTTCTCCCTTGTGTTGTATTCTCGTCAACCTTGAGAAAAAAAACACTTTCTTCAACGTTTGACGCCATTTTTTCACAGTTTGTTCTTGCTTTTTCCAACATTTTAAATTATTTCTTTTACACATTTTCAGTGTTTATTTTTACGTCCCATATTTTCTGATATATATAAAAAAAAAAATTAAAACGAGTCAATTTCACCCTAAGTCAACACAAGGGTTAAATCACATCTATATTGTGCAAAGTGGTTTACTCAGTAAACCATAAAGACTATTACTTTGTCAAGGCTACCCATAAATGCTGATACCACTTCAAAATTGACATGCTTTATTTACTTCTGGAGGCAGTGGAGGTTCTCTGCCTCGACCAGGCACGCATCAATTAAAGAAAACGCACCCTTCAACATTTCTGGCCCAAGGCCATGCGTAGCGAGGTTGTAATAGGACCAGTTGGCCTCCATCGCGGTCTTTATCCTTGTTAGTGTCTGCCTGCAAAAGTGTTAAAAACAGATGTTATTGACATAAAGAGCAGTGGTAAAGGTGATGTAATGCATATGTAGGTCTAAGCCTTTTTAATCTTGCATACTGGCATTGGTAACAACAGATCAATGAACCTGCAGTGTTGGGCCTTGACGATGGCCTCAAGATGTTGGTCCTCCTCCAGGCAAGCCTGGCCAATTTTTTGAATTGGTAGGTATTTAAAACCCATGTAATTTACATCCTCTGCAAGGGCCAGACATTCTTCTACAAATACAAAGTGCAAGAGAGTACAAAAATGTTTTATTTTTGTCAAACTAAGAATGGAGTATAGACTGTTAAAGACAGAAACGAGATTCAGTCATTCCAAAAAAGTTCTGATCAACATGTGAAAGTGCCTTGATGATGCCATTTGATGAGTCCGCCTAGTTGAGAAGATCTATGAAAATTTCATAATTACAGCCTAATGTTACTTGGGGAAGAGGTAAGTCCTGTTAATTCAAGACCTCTCAGTAATACAAAGGCAAGGTGGATTCTTTCTGAGCCTACTTGTCCCAAAATCTTCATCTTCATTTAAGTGGGCTAACATCTTACGGAGACATAAGACACGATAACGAGATAGCTTCTATAAACAAAAAATGTTTACCCAACCTCCTATCTCACTGTTTTCTGCAACCAAAAACATATATCAGAATTAATTATCTATGTGCATCCGTGTTGGTGGCAACTTCTAAGTGATTAGTTTAATGATGCAATAATCACAATAAATAATACAACTTGTAAAACAAGATTTGAAAATTAAAAAATATTTTTGCTATTTGTCTTATTCTTATGATTTGACATCACAGTGAGGTTTCAATTTCACCCCGATTGCATGCCATACTACTGTAAATGTAAGATGGTGGTATTGGAAAAGCCTAATATTTTCTGAGGTGGTACTCAAGGTAAAAAAGAATTAAAATCACTGCCCAATGTCATGCAGAATAGGTATTTCTGGAAATGTGTTTGTATTGTGTGTAACAAGAACCAATTTCAATGCCTTCACATCATGCCAAAATAGTGCAAAATTACAAAAATCTTAATGATATCAAAGATTTCCGCCTAACCAGACTATTTAGAAAAGATTCTTATACCAGCTGTGTGAAGTGATGGGTGGTTCACTGCCCTTAAACTCTTGCACATCATGTTCTTAACCTCTAGACCTCAGTTACCTTCACACAACTTGCTGACACTTGTTGACAGCCTGATTCGTGGTCCTGGCTCAACCTGTGGGTCGTGCAACTTGGCCATGAGCTCCTCTTTTTGGCTCTTGCCTTTCCTCAAGTAGGCCACCAGAGCATTGGGCAAATAGCCCCCTGGTGGCCCACACCTTCTAACCAGTTCCTCCCTAGTCACTTTATATCTGCAATATCAGTGGAGATTTTAAGCAGGCTTATACAGTTAAAACAATCTTCTACCTTGTAGAAATGTTGGTAGGTCACACTTTAGGTACAGGAGAACATATACGTGACACCTTAAAAAGGGTTTTAAATAACTTATTCCTAACAGCTTCTTAAGACATGACTCAGTATTACTGACTTTGGCCCAGTATATCTAGGTGGAAGCTGGGGACTTTTAAAGATTTATTCCACAGAAAAGGTGCTGCAAGTAGGAATTTTGTGCCATGTTAGCATGATGAGCCATGTAAGAGGCTGTTATGAGCTTTTGTAAAGGCTTAGGAATATGATATGCACCTGTCCTTACAAGAGTTACAGTATTGTTCAAAATAATAGCAGTACAATGTGACTAACCAGAATAATCAAGGTTTTTCGTATATTTTTTATTGCTACGTGGCAAACAAGTTACCAGTAGGTTCAGTAGATTCTCAGAAAACAAATGAGACCCAGCATTCATGATATGCACGCTCTTAAGGCTGTGCAATTGGGCAATTAGTTGAATTAGTTGAAAGGGGTGTGTTCAAAAAAATAGCAGTGTGGCATTCAATCACTGAGGTCATCAATTTTGTGAAGAAACAGGTGTGAATCAGGTGGCCCCTATTTAAGGATGAAGCCAACACTTGTTGAACATGCATTTGAAAGCCGAGGAAAATGGGTCGTTCAAGACATTGTTCAGAAGTACAGCGTACTTTGATTAAAAAGTTGATTAGAGAGGGGAAAACCTATAAAGAGGTGCAAAAAATGATAGGCTGTTCAGCTAAAATGATCTCCAATGCCTTAAAATGGAGAGCAAAACCAGAGAGACGTGGAAGAAAACGGAAGACAACCATCAAAATGGATAGAAGAATAACCAGAATGGCAAAGGCTCAGCCAATGATCACCTCCAGGATGATCAAAGACAGTCTGGAGTTACCTGTAAGTACTGTGACAGTTAGAAGACGTCTGTGTGAAGCTAATCTATTTTCAAGAATCCCCCGCAAAGTCACTCTGTTAAAAAGGATGCATGTGCAGAAGAGGTTACAATTTGCCAAAGAACACATCAACTGGCCTAAAGAGAAATGGAGGAACATTTTGTGGACTGATGAGAGTAAAATTGTTCTTTTTGGGTCCAAGGGCCACAGGCAGTTTGTGAGACGACCCCCAAACTCTGAATTCAAGCCACAGTACACAGTGAAGACAGTGAAGCATGGAGGTGCAAGCATCATGATATGGGCATGTTTCTCCTACTATGGTGTTGGGCCTATTTATCGCATACCAGGGATCATGGATCAGTTTGCATATGTTAAAATACTTGAAGAGGTCATGTTGCCCTATGCTGAAGAGGACATGCCCTTGAAATGGTTGTTTCAACAAGACAATGACCCAAAACACACTTGTAAACGGGCAAAGTCTTGGTTCCAAACCAACAAAATTAATGTTATGGAGTGGCCAGCCCAATCTCCAGACCTTAATCCAATTGAGAACTTGTGGGGTGATATCAAAAATGCTGTTTCTGAAGCAAAACCAAGAAATGTGAATGAATTGTGGAATGTTGTTAAAGAATCGTGTAGTGGAATAACAGCTGAGAGGTGCCACAAGTTGGTTGACTCTATGCCACCCAGATGTCAAGCAGTTTTAAAAAACTGTGGTCATACAACTAAATATTAGTTTAGTGATTCACAGGATTGCTAAATCCCAGAAAAAAAAATGTTTGTACAAAATAGTTTTGAGTTTGTACAGTCAAAGGTAGACACTGCTATTTTTTTGAACACACCCCTTTCAACTAATTGCCCAATTGCACAGCCTTAAGAGCGTGCATATCATGAATGCTGGGTCTTGTTTGTTTTCTGACAATCTACTGAACCTACTGGTAACTTGTTTGCCACGTAGCAATAAAAAATATACTAAAAACCTTGATTATTCTGGTTAGTCACATTTTACTGCTATTATTTTGAACAATACTGTACAAGAGCAGGAGTTTACCTAAATTTGGGAAATAAGTAATTGTCTGTGGAGAAACATATTTCTGCTTAAAAATTCCTTCTGTGTACTTCTGATAACCTAGTTACCAGCCCCACCTACTTCATTTCATACAGTGAGTTTGACCCCGCGCAATCACAGTTACGGACTTTGAAAACATACCGAGCCAAACGTGTTCCTCCCTTGTACACAGAAACATTTTTCGATTGTCTACATTCATTGGTACCTCCCAAGAAGGTTATTTCTCAGGGCCAGACATAACTGCAGAGCAAATTTAAATATAATAGTGTGCAACACTGAGGGTTATACCCAGTCTAATATACCGTATTTTCCGCACTATAAGGTGCACCGGATTATAAGGCGCACCTTCAATGAATGGCCTATTTTAGAACTGTTTTCATATATAGGGCCCACCGGATTATAAGGCACATAGAATAGAATATACTGCAGTCAAACATTTGACTGGGTTTGCGTTATGCAGTGGTCACCAACCTTTTCAAGCCTAAGATCACATCCAAAGTCCTAATGTAAACCAAGATCTACCACTTGCAAAAAAACATGAAAAAAACAAGTGGCTGAGCTGTAAAACCTTGTTTATACTCGAGCGTGAAGGTAATAAAAAAACTAATATCCGTCTGCTCGGGCAGATTCGGCTCAAAGTCATGCATCTCTGGATGAGGAGGCGCACGCGCGGCAAAAATGATGTGTTTGTAAAAGCGCGCGAGCCTCCGAAGATGCATGACTTTGAGTCGAATCTGCCCGAGCAGATGGATATTAGTAGTACATCTCATCACACCGGCACCCAGTTTGCGCGTCTAAATCAGTTGTATGGTCTGGTTTCAGTCTAAAACGAAACAGTTGTGTCAAGTATAAATGCCTCGTCTGTATGGGGAGTTGTATTACCTGTATTACAGTGTATGATGTAGCTGTCCATCAGTGTAAAAGCTGCAGTAGGGAACTTTTGATGCTCTAGCGGTTAATAAACAGAACTGCTTGCGTCTTGCGGAAGAACATTGTAGCCGGAGCTACTTCTCTCTGTTTATGTCTATGAAGAATCACAAACGTACTGGGTTACTCCGCCGCGGTACCCCCGAATAAATCTAAAATAGTCCGAATATAAACACTTATTATAGCTGCACCCTAGTGATTTAGGACAAGCTAAAAACACAGTTTGGAAATGGATTCATGGTGTACTCGCTTATTATATACATTTTTCTACATTTTGAACTCAAACAAATTTACGGACCGCAGCTCTGATTGGTTGTTTTTTACCAGGAGCGAATGACTTTCTGCAAATGGCAATAGGACCACTGGGAGGAGCCAGAGGAGCTTGATTTTTTTCACAGATTATCGGTCTCATATTCTACTGTCAGGACATAATGACAGGTTTACATTTTTTTTTTAAATATATTTTTACAAAAGTTCCCTACTGCAGCTTAAACAATGTGCAAAGTAATTAAACCAAAAAGTACACGATTTATAAAGTTATTGGCTTCTAAAGTAAGGAGTCGACTCTGAATCGCTGAAACGAGTCGTTATAGATTTCAAATCTTTTGCCCATCTCTATGTACATCACTAGAACACTTTGCATAATAAACTCCGCCTACCGTCTTGGGACAAACGGAACTCTGAACTGCCCCACCCCCCACACACAGACGCTCTGTTTGGTGTGATAGCATCATGTCGAGGAGACAAGGTGTTTTTAATTGGAAAGGCAAGTTTGTTTTATTTTCACTGCCAAAGAATGAAGATCAGAAGAACCAATGGCTAAAATTCATTTTTACCACAATACCAGAGCAGTACAACAAACACCCCCAACACCTTATACTCACTAGGCTACTACCATAATGTAAAGAGTAATTTCTTATTACTTCCTATGATAAGCGAGCATACTAAATCACAGAATATTTAAGTTGCAATCTCTTACTGCAACGTAAATTATTTTACATACAACTAATATAATTACAACTGTAAGTTTTTGGTACTGTTCTGTAACAAAAAAGTGCAATCTTACAACTGTAAAGTTGCATCAACTTCTGAATGAAGCTACAACAGTGTTAGTAGCCTAGTGAGAAGGGGGTGTTGGGGTAATCAACTTTTTTTTTCTCTATTTCATCAAACCAAATGTTTTTGAAAGTTCACACAATATAATTTGGCTCCACTGTCATGTAACAAATCGGGAAACTACTTTGCGTGTTCTTTTGCACTTATTTTTGTTGGCAAATGAATGATTTGCGCGCTTCAAATTTTTTAAATATTTAATGGCTTAAATAACATAATTTTTATCCATATCTTTCACATCTACTGCAGTCAGATTCACTCGTGTTCACTCTGAAGGAATCACTCACATTGGCTGTGCAATTGTAATGACACATCAAGGATGTTAAGAGGGTAAAAGCAGGTTTAAAACTTGCCCCATTGAACTTAACAGGGTGCAAATTTTAAAAAGAGGATAACATGGTGTAGGCAACACCGATTTTTGTTGTTGTTCTCTGTATTGACAGCACTCCAAATTTACCAAAAAATGAGCTCAATTTTAAAATTGACCAGAGTTCTCCTTTAAGACCAATCAGAAAATAGCATTCAGGGAACAAACTGTTTCAAAAGAAAGATCTCTGTACTTTCCTAACAGCAAAGTTTATACATCAAAGACACAACTGTTTACTGAAAAGATCCCTACATGTATGTTGTAAGTGAGTGACTCGAATGCGGACCATAAATACAGTATCTTCCTACCTTGTTCACCCTCTGTGGACTCAGATTCCTGTGCAAGGCCACCGTCTACTAAATTTAAGACCAATCAGAGAACAGCATTCAGGGAACAAACTGTTTCAAAAGAAAGATCTCTGTACTTTCCTAACAGCAAAGTTAATACATCAAAGACACAACTGCTTACTGAAAAGATCCCTACATGTATGTTGTAAGTGAGTGACTCGAATGCTGACCATGAATACAGTATCTTTCTACCTTGTTCACCCTCTGTGGACTCAGATTCCTGTGCAAGGCCACCATCTACTAAATTTAAGACCAATCAGAGAACAGCATTTAGGGAACAAACTGTTTCAAAAGAAAGATCTCTGTACTTTCCTAACAGCAAAGTTAATACATCAAAGACACAACTGCTTACTGAAAAGATCCCTACATGTATGTTGTGAGTGAGTGACTTGAATGCTGATCACCATCTACTGTATTTAAGACTGTGTGTGTGTGTGTGTGTGTGTGTGTGTACACTAGGGCTGCAACAACTAATCGATAAAATCGATAATAATCGATTATGAAAATCGTTGTCAACGAATGTCATTGTCGATTAGTTGGTCTGCTCACGTCACGGGGAGCGTTACTGAAGACATCACTTTCATGACAACAGTCACACGCGAAAATGCAGAGAGTAATCGGAGAGAAATGACAGATCAATCGGCGGCAGAAAAAAGTGTGCGCCCCAAGTCATCTAAGGCATGAGAGCATTTTACATTAAATGCAGCAAATAAGACTGCAATCTGCAAGTTATGCAAAGCTGAGCTTGTGTGGCATGGAAGTACCACAGTAATGCACGAACACATGAAGAGGAAACACGTTGTCACGGATGAAGGTGAAACATCAGCACGGTAAGCAAAAACTGTAGCCTATATTCTCATTATATGAAGATGTGAAAATAGTATAGTCTGGTTTAATTCAATGCTACTGTGTAAACAGCTTTGTTTACCAACTTCGGGACAGTCACACTAAATCTATTTTGTCTCGAGCATCAGGTTGCGAAATCAGTTCGCTCGCAACATAGTGATGCATTATAATAGCGCTACCGCAGAAATAGTTTAAATTAAATGGTTAAAGGCAAATTAAATATAAAGGCAGTTAATAACAGCAGTAGTAAAATATTGTTTTTTTAGTCACTGTAGTCAGTGGTTTTTAGCGAATGCATAATTTTTCCTGTCCTGAGTTTATTGATTTAAAAACGATTGTATTGCTTTCACTAAAGAAAATAGTCAGTTTCGTCTCTACGGTTAGAATCCTGCGTCCATAGCAACGCTCTGTTTTTCATGGCAACAATGTGTTATATTTCGCAGCGAGCGGTCTGTTATCAAGAAATAACAGATCGCATTCTACATTGGAATTCAACCAAGCCATGTAATAAAAAGTTTTTAAAAAGTTTCGATCTACTGCGGCTCTACTACGTTCACACGCTTGTTTTCATTCTTTCTATATTTAATTGATCAATATATCCTTATTCATTTAATTTTAAATAAAAATTTAATTTATTATATATTTTAGATGTTTTGGTTTATATCTTTACATCTGAACATCATGTCTGTGTAAATTTGTTTTACCAAAAATTGTTAAAACATAATATGTTGTATATAATTTTGATTTTTTTTTTCATTAATCATGGTTGTCAACTTGCCAACAGTAATTATCATTAAAAACAATGCAAATATTGATTTATACATAAATTGTCTCTCCTTGCATACTCAAATGTTGTTTTTTTATTTCAGAAAGAAACAGCTCACCATAAGTGAATTTGTTCAGAGGAGAAATCCCCCATGCACTCCTCAACAAGCAGCCATTGTAACAGATGTCATACTTAATATGTTGGTAACTGACATGCGGCCAATGTCAATGGTGAAAGATGAAGGATTCAAAAAAATGGTAGGCACACTCAACCCAGGATATATTCTTCCCTCAAGGACCCACTTCACAAAATTAATGGAGAGGAAGTATCAGGAGGCATTCCAAAAAATCAAGAGTGCTATAAACACCACCAACAGTAGAATGGCTTTAACTACTGATATATGGACAAGTGTTTCCACTGAAGCTTACCTTGGCATTACATGCCATTACATTGGGAATGACTGGAAGATTACATCTGTCTGCCTTACCACCATGCCACTCGAAGACAGACATACCTCAACCAACATTGCAGAGTGGTTGGAAGAAGTAGCAGTCAAGTTTGAAATCCCTTCTGAGAAAATTTGTGCCATTGTACATGACAATGGTGCGAACATTGTGGCCGCTGCAAAATTACTGGAGGAGAAACATGGGTGGAGCAGTATACGCTGCACTGGCCACACCTTGCAGTTGGTGATTAATGCTGCATTAAAGAACACAGGCATTCAAAGAGCTGTTGGAGCTGCAAGATGTCTTGTGGAGCATTTCAAAAAAAGTGAGCAAGCCTGCAGCAAGCTGAAAGACAAACAGAAACAAATGTGCACACCTGAGCATAAGCTTGTTCAGGATGTAAGTACTAGATGGAACAGTACATTCTACATGATTAACAGAATGATTGAACAGAGGTGGCCTTTAACTGCAACTCTATCTGACCCATCCCTCACTCACAGAGACAAACGCTATCTTGACTTGAAACCAGACCA
Source organism: Carassius auratus (assembly GCF_003368295.1). Classification (NCBI taxonomy): domain Eukaryota; kingdom Metazoa; phylum Chordata; class Actinopteri; order Cypriniformes; family Cyprinidae; genus Carassius; species Carassius auratus. The sequence continues at coordinate 22,985,061 of NC_039271.1, read as the reverse complement.
GTGGAGTCTGCTTGAAGAGCTTTGCACTGCTCTTAAGCCATTTGAATGTGCCACTGTTTTTATGAGTGGGCAGGAATATATAACAGTCTCTTCATTGCCTCCACTTGTGAAAGGGCTCTTGAAGTCCACTGAAGGTGCTGCCTACGATTCAGCTTCAGTGAAGTCCTTCCAAGTCACAGCAGTTGAGCAGCTTCAAAACAGATGGAAGGAAACACTCTTTGATCAGGTAGATAATCCTGTGGTTCTCTCCTCTGCTCTGGACCCAAGGTTCAGAAGACTGAAATTTCTGTCACCTGAGCAAATTATAACTGTTCAAGCTAAAGTGCAAGCTAAAGCACTTGCAGCAAGAAGGGAGATGGTGCAACAGCAAATTACCACCTCAACCATAAGAACTGCAGCTGAACCTTCAACATCTTTGCTTGACTCACTCCTTGAGTCTGGAGGCAGCAGTGATGAAGAGAGCAGAGAGGAGAAAGCTGAGGAGGACCTCAACACTCAAATAAGAAATGAAGTCCTGGCTTACTTTGGTGAGAGGCCCCTAGCCAAGGAAGAAAATCCTTTGGATTGGTGGAGAGATAATAAAGATAAATATCCCACTTTGGCAAAATTAGCTAAATCCTACTTGTGTATCCCAAGCTCCTCAACACCATCTGAGCGTCTGTTTTCCGCTGCAGGTAACATAGCTTCCAAAAAGAGAGCTAGCCTCAGCCCGGAGCATGTGGACATGCTGACATTTTTGCATTCCAATTCAAAGTTTTGGAAGAGTGAATAAGAAACATGTTGTTATGAACAACACTGAACAGTGACAGTTTTCCTCTTCTTCTGCATTCTACCTCTGTATCAAACAGTAATGTTTGTTTGTTTATTATTTATAATTTTGATATTTCAACAAAATACGCTGCTTAATATATTATTACAAACATCTTTGTGTCCTAATTTCATAATGTGAAGTTTATATGAGCAGCACAACTCAATATTTTGTTTTGTTTATTTATATTTTGGATATTTAAAGAAGTTTTATTGTTTAAAAACTGGACAAACTTTTGTGTTTAAAGTTTTAAAATGTAAAAATTAAAGATTATATTAGTAAAACTCAATGTGTGGCTTTTGCACTTTTTAAAGTACACTTTTAAACATAAATACCCTGATTTAGGGTTTTATTTAGTTATAATAAACCAAAAAAATCAAACTGAATAAAAAAAAAAAAACTGTATCCGATTAATCGAAAAAATAATCGTCCGATTAATCGATTATGAAAATAATTGTTAGTTGCAGCCCTAGTGTGTACCTGAGCTAATCAAGAGCAGAACCCGTCTTGGAAGAACATTGGTACAAATTTACTTAACATTAAAGGGGGGGGGGGTGAAATGCTCGTTTTCACTCAATATCCTGTTAATCTTGAGTACCTATAGAGTAGTACTGCATCCTTCATAACTCCAAAAAGTCTTTAGTTTTATTATATTCATAAGAGAAAGATAGTCTGTACCAATTTTTCCCGGAAAAACATGAGTGCCTGGAGGCGTGACGTGTGGGCGGAGCTAAAGAATCACGAGCGCCAGTAAGCTTTTGCGTTGAGAGCGTTTGGAAGCTGTGACTTTACCGTGAGGAAAAAAACATCAGAAAACAAACCATGGCTAACAGTCAGATTCAGCGTATATTTATGATCCAGAATCAGATCCAGAGGCTGAAATTTAACAAGAGCAGCATCAGCAACGACGTCTCTATTTAGGGCTGAAAAAAAATTTAATGCGATTTTCATGTACATCTCATCAGTAGAGACGCTCCTGTAATGAGAAGTATATCTCCAGCACGTGTGTTCAAATCAGGGTTGCCAGGTTTTCACAACAAATCCTGCCCAGTTGCTTCTCAAAACTAGCCCAATCCCGCTTCCAGAAGGTTCCCCGATAAAACATTGCTTCCCGGGGTTAAAATATACGCAACCAGTGTTGCCAAGTGTGTGGTTGTTTTTCATGTCCGCGGTTTGAAGCAATCCCAATACCAACAATGTGATATTTAGCCGCTAAAATGCTAATTTTACCAGGGAAACCCTTCCCAAAAATTTATATTTTAACCCCGGGAAGCAATTTTTATCGGTAAACCTCCCGGAAACGCGATTGGGCTAGTTTTGGACTAGTTTTAAGAAGCAACTGGGCAGGTTGATGTGAAAACCTGGCAACCCTGATCTGAACGCACATGCTGGAGATATGCTTCTAATTACAGGAGCGTCTTTACTGATGAGAGGTGCATGAAAATCGCATTTGATTTTTTGCACAGCCCTATGTGGTATGTACTGAAACTGTATATATTTGCTTAGCGGTTTTGGAAAATGACTAAGTTCCACTTTATGTCGTCTTTTTTTTATTTTTTTTTTATTTTTTTTAAGTTGTACATGTGGAAAGTGCAGTTTGATGACAACATTGCATGTTGTTTACTTGATGTGCTTACGCGCCGATAGCTAAGTTAACAACACAGAGATATTTGAAGCAGTTTTACTCACCGCATGCGGTTCCAACACACGATCGTGACCCTTTTTCGTTGGGACTGCATTATCCTTAAGAAATAAACGATGTGCAAATCCGGCTTCAAACTGGGCCATCTTCGAAATGCAGGGAACAAACAAAAACACTTGCACAACTCCGTTGATGCTCTGTAAAAATAAACTCCATCCACTGGTCCCTTTAATGCAGTTTTTTTTTTTTTTTGGTAATCTGTGCAGGGTTGTCTTGCCCTGGCAACCAAAAACACACTTCTTTTGTGAAATTTCGCGACGACCTTGCTCTGATCAGTGAATGTCTGTGCTCTGCTATACGGGAGCGCGCGCTCTTCCGGGAGAAGTGCCCTAAGGACTCATATAAGGAAATTCCGCTCCATCTAATGTCACACAGAGTCATACTCGAAAAAAAACTTTCCGAAACTTGTGACAAACTGGAAGGAGTATTTTTGGAACAAAAATACTCCTTCAAACATACAACTTAATTTTTGAAACTTTGTCCATGTTTAGCATGGGAATCCAACTCTTTAACAGTGTAAAAAACTCAGTATGCATGAAATAGCATTTCACCCCCCCTTTAACAATTATACTAGGTTTGGTTGTAGCTTGTCTACATACATCAGCCCTACTTACCAAACAGACTTGCCTAGAATCTCAATACACCTAAAATTAGTCCTAGTCTGTGGCTGTTCTTACCTGTATTTTTAGATTTGGTGATTTGTCCCTAGAAAAGAGAAAAAAACATTGAGTTAAGTATACAATGTGTTGAGAAACAGTATGTATATTTTGATCATTAACCCTTGCCTTTTTTCTTCTTAGAGTCTTCGTATCTAAAAGAAATGAACATGTTTCTTAATGTCATTTTAATGTTATTATAATGTTTCAAGAACCAAATAATAATCATGAAAATAAAGATTAATTCTGCATGCTTATTTCAATGTGCATAGAACCAAGACAGTGTATTCACTTCATCCTTCTAAGAAAGATCGTAAATAAATAGCATCTGATTTTGAACAAACTTAATGTCGTATTTTATGCTTGAAATGATGTAGTAACAATGTACTCAGAAGTATGACATCCTCCGAATTTACAAGTTAATCCTACCACTCCAAATCATCAGTAAGTTAAACTTAATGCTGGCAGCTACAGGTAGCCAGCAGAGCTCAATAAGGAGCACCCATACCATACATATGTCTACTACTTACCAAGGGAGTTGAACAACAAAGTCCCAAGTCTCTCCCGCTCTTGAGCGATAGGGAGGCATTGGAGGTGCCCTTGTTGTCCCTGGAGGATCATTTCTGCAAACTAAAAGAGCAACAGAAAGTCTATTTTATTTAATGAAATAATGTAACTTATAATAAATGTGAACAACAAATTGTAGTAAAAATAAAAAAAAATTGGACTATATTACAAGAGAAGATTATGGTGCTCATTTAATAATTATATGATCATGACTCCTGTATCGTGTGCTGAAGGTAGTACTGTGTCCATGTCAAAAATCCATTAATATTTGATCTGAAACTTTCATTCAAAATTGCTATAAAGTGAAAACTAAAAATATTTATATTTTCAAAAGAAAACAGAAACATTATGCAGAAAACGACCCAAACTGTACCATTAGTGAGAACACCCCACATGACAAAGAGTCGTTTTGTAAGTCATGGTCCCTCTTCATCATCTTCCAGGGCCCTTGGAAGCCTCTGCTAGCAGCAAATAAGCTGAAAGATTAGAGAAAATAATTGTGAAGGAGATCTCTGCTGAATTTTCATCTCATTTTATAGAGCAATACAAAAACCTTGTACCTCCAATTATCCATTATTTTGGAAGCAATGCTGTGGTTGCTCCCCCAAGGAATCGATGTAGGTAATCGTTCCCTCTTTCAAGTTGCAATGCTATACAAAAGATGGGAAAACATATGAGAAAGGTTTGAAGGAGAATTACAACCAATCTGTGTTGAAAATGATTGAAATTATTTTAAAATGTGAAGCACTAAAAGCTCAAACAATACAAATGAGGATGACACAACAGCAACAATGACTAGTGTGATGCTATTTAGCGAATAATAGTCTCTGCATAACCTAACAGCAACCTACAAAGAGGGTCCAGTGGCACTCTCCCAGCAAGTAGGGCCCGAAGATGGCACTGGCTCCTTTAAGAATGTTTTTCTGACAGGAAAAAAAGAAAACATTCATGAACAAACATAAATAAACTTGACACCTAATGTGTTCAGCAGCACTGAACAATAACTTTAAACATTTAAATAACTCTTACTTTTAAGAAATAAGTACTCCTGGCCCTGGAGCTGCCCTCCAAAATCAGGCGCATAGCCTGACTTTTAATTGCCTCTGTCCCAGGCTGGCTCTAAACGAGGGAGAGAAATGGTTTAAGTCATTAAATCATGTTAAATCTATATTTGAATTGTATGCATGTATGTCAGTGAGTGAGTGAGTGTTTAGTAAAAAGGTATGAGTTACCCTGCTCATGATGTAAAATAAGGCATCCATTACCTGGGGAAGTAATACATATATAAAATATTATATATATATATATATATATATATATATATATATATATATATATATATATATATATATATATATACACAGTATTGTTCAAAATAATAGCAGTACAATGTGACTAACCAGAATAATCAAGGTTTTTAGTATATTTTTTATTGCTACGTGGCAAACAAGTTACCAGTAGGTTCAGTAGATTCTCAGAAAACAAATGAGACTCAGCATTCATGATATGCACGCTCTTAAGGCTGTGCAATTGGGCAATTAGTTGAATTAGTTGAAAGGGGTGTGTTCAAAAAAATAGCAGTGTGGCATTCAATCACTGAGGTCATCAATTTTGTGAAGAAACAGGTGTGAATCAGGTGGCCCCTATTTAAGGATGAAGCCAACACTTGTTGAACATGCATTTGAAAGCTGAGGAAAATGGGTCGTTCAAGACATTGTTCAGAAGAACAGCGTACTTTGATTAAAAAGTTGATTAGAGAGGGGAAAACCTATAAAGAGGTGCAAAAAATGATAGGCTGTTCAGCTAAAATGATCTCCAATGCCTTAAAATGGAGAGCAAAACCAGAGAGACGTGGAAGAAAACGGAAGACAACCATCAAAATGGATAGAAGAATAACCAGAATGGCAAAGGCTCAGCCAATGATCACCTCCAGGATGATCAAAGACAGTCTGGAGTTACCTGTAAGTACTGTGACAGTTAGAAGACGTCTGTGTGAAGCTAATCTATTTTCAAGAATCCCCCGCAAAGTCACTCTGTTAAAAAAGATGCATGTGCAGAAGAGGTTACAATTTGCCAAAGAACACATCAACTGGCCTAAAGAGAAATGGAGGAACATTTTGTGGACTGATGAGAGTAAAATTGTTCTTTTTGGGTCCAAGGGCCACAGGCAGTTTGTGAGACGACCTCCAAAATCTGAATTCAAGCCACAGTACACAGTGAAGACAGTGAAGCATGGAGGTGCAAGCATCATGATATGGGCATGTTTCTCCTACTATGGTGTTGGGCCTATTTATCGCATACCAGGGATCATGGATCAGTTTGCATATGTTAAAATACTTGAAGAGGTCATGTTGCCCTATGCTGAAGAGGACATGCCCTTGAAATGGTTGTTTCAACAAAACAATGACCCAAAACACACTAGTAAACGGGCAAAGTCTTGGTTCCAAACCAACAAAATTAATGTTATGGAGTGGCCAGCCCAATCTCCAGACCTTAATCCAATTGAGAACTTGTGGGGTGATATCAAAAATGCTGTTTCTGAAGCAAAACCAAGAAATGTGAATGAATTGTGGAATGTTGTTAAAGAATCATGGAGTGGAATAACAGCTGAGAGGTGCCACAAGTTGGTTGACTCCATGCCACACAGATGTCAAGCAATTTTAAAAAACTGTGGTCATACAACTAAATATTAGTTTAGTGATTCACAGGATTGCTAAATCCCAGAAAAAAAAAATGTTTGTACAAAATAGTTTTGAGTTTGTACAGTCAAAGGTAGACACTGCTATTTTTTTGAACACACCCCTTTCAACTAATTGCCCAATTGCACAGCCTTAAGAGCGTGCATATCATGAATGCTGGGTCTTGTTTGTTTTCTGACAATCTACTGAACCTACTGGTAACTTTTTTGCCACGTAGCAATAAAAAATATACTAAAAACCTTGATTATTCTGGTTAGTCACATTGTACTGCTATTATTTTGAACAATACTGTATATTAATATATATATATATAAACTGCAATAAATCACAATAGAGTCAACTATTTTTTTAAAGAAATAGAAAATTACCTCATCTGGAAGTTCAAATGGGCCTAAAAGGGCCTCCAAACTACCCAAAAAGATTTTGAAAGGCCCAATTGTCCCAAGGACATCTTCACTATGAAGTCCTTGGGACTTCAGTGTTTCTAAGTCTGCATGGGTGAAGAAAATAAAAGTCCCAAAATAAGTCTCCTTACTTAGGCTAACAGGCACAAATGTAATCCAATCAGCTATTACATGTAGCATACCAAACTACTTTAAAGTAGTGTTGGAAATTAGGCGAATTCTTTTTTCCCCCCCGATTTTTATAATCTTTTTATAAAATTCACATTTATTTACTAGCGACTTTTTTGCCGACTTCTGAATGTGTTGGTTTCACAAGTTGTTTTGGTGATAACCATCAAAATACACAGTCTAACAGCGCTCTGTTTCAAGTGCTTATCTGTGAGTTAGTGATGTCACACTAGGCTGAAACAGGCAACTAGAGCATATGGGCAAAAGTTTTAGACACATGTACTATGTTGAGGCAAGTGGGGGCCACATATTATACAATTTATAAATAGCCTAGTTGTGTTGAATGCCATGCCAATTATGTTTTATGTTACAGCAGCGCCAGCACTTCTCATTATTTCACAAAATTTTGGTAGGCTACAGCCTCATCATGGGCCTATTACATAAAAACAATCTTGCAAGTACTCGGACATTGTGTTGCCCATGTGTCTAATCGTTCTAAAAACACCAGCTAAAAAAAGTACCGGAATATGCTCTAACTGGTCGGATGTATGCAAATTATATCATTATGTATGTCAATGAGTAACATAGATTAGGAAAAAAATAATTTTTCATAACTTACTGTTCATTTGGCTTGGTTAAGTTTTCCTTTACAGGCAAAGACAAAAAGACAAAAATTTAAAACATGTATTTCTGCTGAAGCATTAAATTGGATACTTATGAATACCTATAACTATGATACTTACATCCCTGAGGCAAAACTTAAATGGAGGAAAAGACACTGGCCTCAAACTAATTTTAAGCCAGGGCAGGGTAGCCTGGGATCAGTGCAGACCTGAGACCAGGAGAGATTCACCGTCCTGCCCTCAGAGACCACATCTGCCCTGAGACCAGGAGGGATTCACCGTCCTGCCCTCAGACCACTTCTGCCCTGAGACCAGGAGAGATTCACCGTCCTGCCCTCAGACTACATCTGCCCTGAGACCAGAAAAGACAGTAGACTACCTTTTGTCCAACTATATTGCCCTGAGAAGAGAAAAATATGACTTCTGCCCTGAGACCAGGAGGGATTCACCTGCCCTGAGACAAAATTGTGGAAAATAATGGTCTCTGCCCTGGGACCAGATGAGACTAAACAGTCATGAAGAAAAGCCAAATTTATAAATTTAACTAAATTTATAAATACAAATTTAAATTTAGCATCGAGCATATAAAACAAAAAAAGCTCATTGGAAAAAATGAAATATATAATGAAAAATGAAAATAGTGTAGTAGTTAAAGTTTTATTTTTAGTTAAGATTAACATTTGAGGGCAGCAATTGTATTCACAATGTCAAAATAAAACGGGTGTAATGTTACTTAAGCATTATTGATCCATTAATAACGGAGAAATGAGAATGTTTCTCACTAGATCCCGCAGCGATGTCATTACTTCTGTGGGGAATTCAAATGCTTTCTTTACTGGATCTCTTAGCGCTGTGTAGTGACAGTTGTCGCATGATCACGATCGGCTCGCGCTGCACTGGTCCAAACTGATAAATGGTCCTTCACCCACACAATAACACAACACAATTTATGGATTCCTTGACCAACCGTATAACAGCTTTGGAAGGTGAAGTTCAAGCATGCACCCAAAAAGTGAGTCAATGTTGTTCATATTCTGAGTTTAAGGACCAGTGTCAGAAGTTGGAGGAAAAGTTGAACTACAAGATTGAAAGGGAATGTGAGAGAGTCAAAAAAGTACTTGAGCTTAGTATAGCTGATTTGGGAAAGTCTATGGTGGATTGTTTGAAGAGGAGAGATGTACAAATTGACACTAAGCTTAAGTCATATGCTCATGTCATGTCTACTCCAGTTTCCCTTCCTTTGCTCACACCAGCCTTGCCAAAAGACTCTACTAGATCACCTACTGAGCAGCTTCATCATCGTACTCACAACCTACCAGATACCACATCAACTGCTCCGTATGTACCTCCGGTAAAGGTTGAATTCCCACAATTTGGGGCAGGTGAAGACAATGATCCAATTTCCTTTGTTGAACGTTGTGAAGAATATTTTGCACTCAGACCACTCACTGACTCAGAAATATTAGCTTCGCTTACTTCAGTGTTAAAGGGGACTGCTAAACACTGGTGGCTAGCAGAGAGAAGACACATTTTCACTTGGGACCAGTTTAAACAAGATTTCCTGCATGCTTTCTTGACTGATGACTATGAAGCTGAATCCGCCAAACGTTTGCTGGAGAGGAAACAAGGTCCAAAAGAACCAATTAGAGACTTTGCATACCATTATCGTGCCTTATGTTTAAGATGGAAGAAGGAGATGTCTGAGAAGGAGATCGTACAGTCCATTTTGAGAAATTGCAATCCCCGACTCACAAGTTTGTTAAGGGGCACTGTAAAAGAGGTGAGTGAATTAGTAAGAGTGGGCACGCAAATTGAGAGGGATTTTGAAGAAGCCAAGAGGTATTGGAATCAGGCCAATACTGAAATGCAGAAGCGCAAGAACCAAACTGACAGAGATACCCATCACAAGTCCAATCCCTCACATGCAAGTGTTCTGCAGTCTGTTCCTAATGCCAACATGTTGAACTTGAAGTTTCTCGTCCTGCCAATGTTGATCCGGGGGAGATATTTTCAAGCTATGATGGATACGGGAAGTTCACTGACTCTAATAAAAGAATCCTGTTGGAGACAGTTGAGTAGCAAAGAACAGCTGAATTCTAGTCATGGTCAGACCTTCAAACAAGCTAATGGCCAAGTGTTATCAGCTTTGGGGATGTGGAACTGTGAATGTGAAGTGCAAGGAAGGAGGTATGATTTGACTTTGTATGTATTGAAGGACAAAGATCTCACTGTACCTATCATCTTGGGTATGGATTCTTTGATGTCTATGGGAATCAACTTGAATTTTCATAAAGCCCAATATACCTTACCTACCTCAAATCACTGCCAAGAAGAGACATTCCCATTCATGTCATCCAATTCTTCCAATGCATTGATATCTTTCTACCTTGCCTTGCCCACACCAGAAGAGTCACCTGAAACGCAAACATTTATCCATCAACTTGTCACCAGGGCAGACACATCTCCAGAATACAGGTCACAGCTCAAGCATCTGATGAGAGAATGGCCCACTGTTTGTACCAACGAAATAGGGCACACGGATGTAGTCAAACATCGTGTTATAACCACCAGTGAAGTACCTATCCTTAAGAGACCTTACAGAGTATCACCTGAGAAACAGCAATTCATCGAACAAGAAATCAAGGTAATGCTGGACAAAAACATCATTAGGCCTTCACTTTCTCCATGGGCTGCTCCGGTGGTCCTGGTACCAAAGAAAGGAGGTGGTCAGAGATTCTGTGTCGACTTTAGAGGTTTGAATTCAAAGACGTACTTGGACGGTTATCCCATGCCACAGATACATGAAATCCTCGAGTCTTTGCATGGAGCAGCCATCTTTAGTACCCTCGACCTCAAAAGCGGATACTGGCAAGTTGAGATGGAGCCAGAGAGTATCCCTAAAACTGCTTTTACTACAGCGTCTGGATTATATGAATTTCTTCGTTTACCTTTCGGCCTTAAAAACGCTGCAGCCACATTTCAGCGACTTATGGAGTTTGTGTTGAAAGACGTGAGGGGTAAGAGTTGTTTCATATATATAGATGATGTCGTGGTTTACTCCAAGTCAGAGGAAGAACATCTAGCCCATCTAGGAGAAGTATTCCAGTGTCTGAGTCGGGCAGGTCTCACTCTAAACCTCCAAAAGTGCAATATAATGCAGAAATCCTTGAAGTTTTTGGGACATGTAATTTCAGCAGAAGGAATTAAAACTGACCCTGCTAAAGTTGAAGCGGTAGCCACATTTCCTGTTCCCAAATCACTGAAAGAGGTGCAACGTTTCTTAGGTCTAGCAGGATGGTACCACAGGTTTATCCCTCAATTTTCTGAGAAAGCGGCCCCCCTGCATTCCTTGAAAAGGAAAGGAGCTACTTGGACTTGGACAGCGGAGTGTGAACGTTCTTTTGAATTGATCAAGCATGAATTGACCAGTGCCCCAGTTTTAATTGCCCCAGATTTTTCAAAGCCTTTTAGAGTCCAGACTGACGCGAGTGACCTTGGTTTGGGAGCCGTCCTTACCCAAGACATAGATGAGGTGGAACATGTCATTGCTTATGCCTCACGTCTTTTGCAAGGAGCTGAGAAGTCATATTCGGTTTCGGAGAAAGAGTGCTGTGCAGTGATATGGGCAGTTGAAAAATGGAGGCCGTATTTGGAGGGACGACGTTTCGAGGTGATCACTGATCACGCTGCTCTAACCTGGGTGTTTAACCATCCAAAACCATCTTCACGTCTGACCCGCTGGTCCATTCGCCTGCAAGACTTTGATTTCACTGTCAAGTATCGAAAGGGTCAATGTAACATCGTACCTGATACCTTATCACGCAGTTTCCTAGATATCTCACCACCTACTATGCTGGCACAGGTAAAATCCCAAGATTCATCAACCACTTTTTCTTCATTTCCTGTTGAATGGACAGACATTGCAAAAGCCCAACAGGAAGATGCAGGCAGCCAAGAGATCATCGAAAAAACCAAAACATCTTCTGATCCTGATCCCACACGCATTCATTTCCTGATGAAAAATTGATTTCTATTCCGCAGCATGCCACAAGGACCGGGAGGGCCCAAACTTCAAATAGTCATACCCCCCCGCTTAAGACAAGATTTTCTTAACTATGCACACAACAACCCTCTAAGCGGACATCTTGGCAGACTTAAAACTCTGCTAAGACTTGTGGACATTTGCTACTGGCCCACTATGCGCTCAGATGTGTGGAAACATTGTAAGGAGTGTCAAGTATGTCAACAACACAAGCCATCCGTTTCAAAACTTGCTGGCTATATGCAGTCTACGCCAGTAGTTGAACCCGGACATATGCTGGGAGTTGATCTCATGGGACCCTTTCCCAGAAGTGCTAAGCAGAATGAACATCTCTTAGTAATTGTGGACTACTGCTCAAAATGGGTGGAGTTTTTCCCTTTACGTGTTGCAAAAGCTCCACAGATTGCACGTATCCTGGTGGAGGAGATCTTCACTAGATGGGGTACCCCAGTGTATCTGGTGTCTGACAGAGGAACTCAGTTCACCTCACAATTAATCTGTCAAGTCTGCAAGCAATGGAGTGTCATTCAAAAGCTAGCCACGACTGCACACCCTCAAACAAACCTCACAGAACGGGTCAACCGTACTCTAAAAACCATGATTGCCTCGTATGTTCAAGACTACCACCGCCATTGGGATAGATGGTTGGCAGAGTTCCGTTTTGCCATCAACATGGCATGGCAAGAGAGTACAGGATTCACTCCGGCAGAAGTCATGCTGGGTCGAAAGTTGAAGGGTCCTTTAGAAAGGGCAATTCTCAAATCACCTGACCCCGATAACCCAGCATACCCAATTCTGGAGAAGTACAAAGAGCTGATCCAGACTGTACAAAGGAATGTAGCACGAGCCCAAGGGAAACAACGTCATTACTACAACCTACGAAGGCGACCAGCTCACTTCCAAGTTGGAGACTGGGTTTGGGTTCGTACTCATCCTCAATCACGGGCTAGTGATGGTTTTATGGCCAAGCTTGCGGCAAAATGGAAAGGTCCTGCTAGAGTGATCAAATGTCTGGGTCCTGTAAATTACTCTGTGTCCTTTGTTGATGATCCTGATCATGTAGATTCTTTTCATGTTCAAAACTTAAAGCCATTTCATGGTATTGTGCAAACCCTTTCTAATTAAGGGAGGGAATATGTAACAGTCACTGTCTGTCACATCATTTACTTGTCCTCATGGAGAGTGCTATGTTCATCCCATCCACTAGGTGACACCAGTAGCGTCTATACCTTGTGTATAAAAGAGGAAGTAGAAGAGTAAGAGGTAGCTTCAGTTTGAGTAACCACACGGTTAATGGCTGTTCTCTTAAACAAACCTGGCTTGAGAAACTTTTGTTTGCTGCTCAGCTAGGATCTTTTACATGGAACTAACATTGCTTCGAGTGCTGGAATGAGAATTTGCTGGGGTGCTTAGGACAAAGCAACTGCCCAAGGATTGTATTCCAAGACTACAAACAGAAGAACAAATACTTCCATCCATCAATACCCACCATTTGCAGATAAGACTGTTCATTCTTAAGACTGCTCACTTGATCAACTTCATTATTCATCAATATCTTTATGGGACATTTCACACTTATTCACTCACACCATTCTTTTTATGTGATTTATTTTGTGTTTGAGTTTGTTTGTTTGGTGTTTAGGGTGCAGTGTTCATGTAAAAATTCAATATATGCTGAGAAAAGATTTGCCTTTCTTGTTTTTTATTTTCGTTGATATACGTATACCCTGAACACAGAATCCAATAGGATAGAATGCAAGATTGATTCCCCCTCATTCTTCTGTATCAGGCCTGGTTTAAAATAGCTGGGACAGTTATAATTGGCACACCCTGGAAACCTGGTGCTGCAGGTATAAGTATATTGGGTACCATCTGCACTAATGCTCCAGGTGCTGATGGAGTAACCAACATTGGAGTCTGTGTTGGTGCCTTGGTTCTGAGAGGAGGTCGCCCAGTAGAGGTGTGCCTCTGTTTTGCCTGACCTGCTGTGCTCTCTGGTAGCTTGTTCTGGTGCTGCTCCCCTGGTTGTTCTGGCTCAGTCCGTAGGTGTTTGGTAGCCAGGAGAGGTTCCTGAGCTTCACAGAGGGGCTGAGGCAACTGAATGCCCTGAATCAGCACAGACAGTTCCTGCTTTTTCTGTCTGTTGTTATACCACTGAATCAGGGTATTCTGGTTAACCCTCACCAGCTGCATTGAGGTTCCCCCCATCACCAAGCTGTTGCCCAGTACAAGCTGCTTTATCCTCATGTAATCTTGGAGGATTAGAGACCATCTCGACAGCGTTCCCTTGCCTTTTCTCTTGGGTGGGTATTGCAAAGCCTGATGAAGATGGTTTCCACCAGACGGCAACAGTCGGGCCACTGAGCAGGTGCGCTGCTTGCTCCCAGCACACTTCTGATGGTGCTCTCTACTCCTGGGGTTTTAGTGGGCCTCTTTGGTACTCTGAAGCGTCCACTCAGCAGTCTCTTCTGGTGTCTAGCTGCATACACCACCCGTTGCTTGTCCTGGTCAACCAGGTTCTGCCAAAGTTCAATTATGGTGCTGGCTTCCTGATTGGTCAGGCTAAGGGCTTTGTGACCCCGGAGCTCCACCAGATATTCTGCCAGCTTGTCCACATGTTGGTATCCCGGGACATTTTGGTAGTCAACAGCCTATTAAGATAACAAGCACAAATAATAATCACATTTGTTTAATGCCTAGTTCCATAACTAGTTTCATTGATGTGTTGCTGTTTAACACAATCTGTATAGTACAAAGCACTAACTAAAAAAACTGATTTGTTGCCTAATAATGACTTTAGTTTAAAATCTGAGCAAAGTCTGGATATAAAGCAGTAGCAAGAAGTATATGTTGATCAATTCTTATTTTAATTTTATGTAGTTTATTTGAAAGAAATACAGAGGAGTGGCACTTACAGTCTCTTCATCGTCATCATCATCCTGACCAGCATCCTCTGGCTCTGAGGAAAGTAGTGAAACAGATGTTTCAGAGGGAAAAGGTGGCACAGCAGTCCCCGAGGGTCCAGGTGATGAAGGAGCAGGTGTAGGATCAGGGACCAGTGAAAGGGATGTGGAACCCAGTACAGCCGTGTCACTGCTGGTGACCACGGTGGAAGAACCCAATGTCAGAGTGGAGGAGGGAGGTGACAGAACATCCTCGGGATCTGCAATTGTGTGATCCTCACTGACATCACAGAAGCCCTCATCTTCATCTCGCTCCTCCACATTAAGTTCCTCGATGAGTTCTGCCGTCTCTTCAGAGTCTGGGTTCATGTCCTGCAGTGCCTGACCAGTCTGCTGGAACAGATACTGCACTCCAATGAGCTCACCTGGAATAAAAACAATAAATAGGAATTAAATACAATTGTTGTGCAACATATTTGATACATAAGGCCTTTGTAGTAGTTCATATAGTGTAATAGTGTGAGAACATGGAGATCGTAGTAGAAGAGAAAAAGATAAAAAAGGCTATACACCTATAACTGTGGGGCCAAAACAAAGAAATACAATGATGACTGAGAAACATACAAATAAAATTACTCAAATGTAACTCAAATGTAATTACTCAAATGTTACTACATGTAATTTGACTTTTCTAATCAAGTAAACCAAAGTACCTTCAGTACAGTAAATGGTCACCAAATATTACTAATAATAATCAAGTTATTCTTTCTAAAAAATAGCTACTTTCTAATAAAAAAGATTCCACAGCAAAATGACATGTGATTTATGAGATGAAGGTAGACGTTTGTACAATTATACTGAAAGGCCTTTTACTTGAAAGAAAATATCGTGCAGGGGGACAAAACGTGGGGACCACTATCCTGCCAAACATCTTTTCATAATTGCTGTTTACACAGTGAACAAGTTCTCCTGTGTAGCTGCGTAAAGCTGATGGCTCAGATGACATGGAAGCTGCCTCCCGATCCTGGTTCCACCTGTGTAGACCCTCCAACAAATAAATCTGAAAGTTCAGACTGTTTGCACTGGTCCCTGTAAACACACAACAGTTTTTAGGCAATGTTAAACACACAGACAATTAAATGTTCTTTCTTTGCACATGCAGTGTGTGTTCGACAAATACATACCTGGGATGAAACGGTTAAGGTGTAAATGAAAGGATTCAAGAGAAGTGGAGCCTCTGGCACATCTGTAAGTCTTCAGAAGCACACCTCCCTTGGTTAGGCTCCGGGTCTCAGTATAGAGGGCAACACCAAGAGGGTCTTGGATACACTTGATGTGCTTCTTTTGGACACACCAGATGTGCTCCATCCTTTCTCGATCCAAGAGAGGAACACCCAGAGAGTCATTTCCCTTGCTGCTCAGGAGTTCTGTAAACAATTGTTCAAGGAGAAGGATGGTAGTCTCCTCTCCACGGGTCCTCCTCCGGCAATGTAGAGCCATCTCCTCCCTGGTCAGATGCTTGTTTACATCATCTGTCAGCGCAGGCCAACCCTGGGACATCAACAGCTCTCTCTTTGCTTTGCGAAGGATAGAGACTTCAGCTGCATCCCATTCAAAGATGCATGCTGATAGCCGTGACATGAAGATGGGGTACAACTGATGGGCATCAGTTGTACACCCCAAGGCAATCCTGCGCATAAAATGCCAGATGTCCAAGCGTATCATGAGATCTTGCCAGCCCCTAAACCTGGTTTTCAGCTTGCTCTCGTTCACCTCACTGCAGCACCCACAGTCCACGTACAACACAGAAGGTGGATTTACACCAGCCTGCTGGTATCTTTTCACCAGACCATCTACCATCATGTCAAGTCCTGCTCGTTCCTGGGCTGTCAGCACACTTATGAGCACCTGACCAAACTCGTTGCCAACAGAGGTAAGCCAGAGTCCCGTTCCCCTCGCTGTCCCAGCCAGCTTCTTGGTGATCTGTAATAAGAGATGATATGAAGCATGCTGTAAATATAAATCAAACATCACACCATGAAAAATACAGATACAGTGCCATGCTGGTATATAAACACCATTAATGAACAAATCCACAACTAACCTTTTTAGTAGAATCCATCTTCAAGACAGAGCCATAGGTGGATGTTATTCTGGCATGGATTTCATCCAGCCTGGTCAGAATGTCTTGGCTGTAAACGGTGAGCAACCACTTGCAGCTTGGCACCACCGTAGGGTCTGGGGGCTCCTGGAAATTTACTGGCATCACCCCGGGTTGATTGAGGAAGTCAACACATTGGGTGGTGTACCGGGCCACACGATGGAGCCACTGCTCGCTGTGGTTTTCACGCAGCTGCTTTATCACCCGCGTGGGACTATTGCCTAAGCCACGCTCACGCAAGAGCCTGATGACCCGCATATCACAGGCGTACCTTAGGAAAAGCAAAATCCACATATTCATATATTTGAGCTATTTAATTGTAAAGTATTTGCATACATACACACACGTGATGATGGGCTAACAACTGGATGAGGAATGAAAGTGTACTTACTTCCGCGTGAGGATGACCTGAAACTCAGAGCGATGGCCCAGATCTAGCTGTTGCAGGACAGTCTGACTCCAGGACACATGCGAGGCTCTACACTTTGTACAGATAAGGGTTTCTGTGACCATATTATATGTTCTGTCAATGTCTAGAACCTGTTGTGCCCTTTTGTGCAGACCACCTCCTGTCAGCTGATGTTGTCCGCAGGCTGGATTGGGACAGAGAACCTTAACCCTCCACAGCTTGTATGGCATCCACAGCAGAAGAGTATGACAAAAGAATCTGTCTGGAGCTGAAGCCTGATTGTTAATAAGTGCTGGTTGTGGGGGGTAATACCAGAGCTGGAGGTCATCACGAAGTGCTGGCTTTCCTTTGGATCCAATTTTGAAAAGCCTTTTGCCAATCCACTTGTGATCCTCTGGTGGTATGGTCTCAGACCACAAACGAGGAAGTTGAACTACAGATGGACCTTGCAATAATGCCCCAGAAGGAGCAGTCTGTGATGGAAAAAAGGCAAAACATTAAGTTTAGTAAGTTCATTTGACTTTTTAATCACTTTAAGAATTGTATTTGTATCCCTGATTACTTTCACATAAAATCATTATTGTATTACAATGATTATTACGACAATGAAACCGATAACTTTACATTATACATGGAAGTCATCCAAAAAAAGGAACAAAATAATCCTGAAATCCTGTTGAATATAAAATAAAAAAGAATTCTGAGACTTTATAACCAATATCTATTTATTCTGACACATGAATGTTAACATCTATACACTGTTTATCATCAATAAATCAGTATCATATAAACTCAATTGACATGAGAATAGTTTGCTTGTTGTTGTTTTTTTCAGCATGAATGTGTTTTAAGGAACTACTGGTTATAAAAGTAATATTCAATTTTTATGGCATGTAAGCCTTTTTACATCTCCATAAAGTGTCTGGTAAAAGCTGATTTAATTACATTTTTGGACCAACAGAATATGAAATTACTTACAGAGACGATCCTGCATGGCTGAGCGGGATTGGACACATCTGCAGTGGCTCTGGGGACAGAGGTTGGAACTGTAGGATCTGGTGTCTGTACAATCATGAAGTAAAATATAGATTTTGCAAATAGAACATTACAATAACTTAGTCGTCCTAGATTAAATCATACACTACAGTTGCAAAGTTTGAGGCCCAAATGTTTATAAAAGAAACCTATTCTGCTCACCAATGTTGCATTTGATAAAAAATAGTTAAAAACTAAAAAGATAGTTAAATTGTGGAACATTACTACAATTTAAAGTTTAAAAATATGAAATGTAATTTATTTATACGGTGGCAAGAACCAATTTTCAGCATCATTACTCCAGTCTTAAGTGTTACATGATCCTTCAGAAACCATTCTATTGAACATAAACCTTCATTATTAGTTGAAAACGTGAAAATAGCTGATAATAAAACTGCATTACAGTGGTTGCCACACTTATGGTGTTGGGGAAAGCGCACAAAGATGAAAATCAAGGGTAAATAATCTTTAATTAACCCACACAAAGGAAGGCAGTAACACAGACCAAGACAAACGGAACAGACTAAAATTTAAGTAGACAGACCAATGAGGGACAAATTAGTAAATTAACTAGACACAGATTAACTGAATGACATAATCAAGAGGAGACACAAACTAGGTTGAGGAACATGAGGAGAGAAAATACAAAAGTCCATAAATATGACAGGTGGTATTTTTCAGAATTAAGTTTGAAGAACAGCATTTATTTGAAATAGAAATCGTTTGTAACATGATGTTGAATAGAAATCTTTTGTGACATTAAATGTCTGAGATTTTTTTATCAATTTAATGCCTCCTTTTTCAATAAAAGTAGCACTATCTTAACATCAATAACTTTTGAATAGTAATTTATATGAAATCTATTTATAAAATATAACTTTGTTTATTAATATATGGTTTTCTGTTATTAAAAAATAGTTTAATAATTTGTATAGAATGGAACGTGTCTTCATAGAGTACAATATAGATTATGCCATTACTTACAGAGACTGTAGTGCTTTGTCTAGAGGCACTAGACACTGCTGCGCTGGGCTGGTCTTCAGCCTGAGAAGTTCTCCTGGCCAAACTGAGATTTGGCTTTGCTGCAGCAATGTGAGACCCGGTAAATCTTGATTTGGTAAACTAAAAATGTGAGAAGACAGAATGTGTTATAATAGCAAGTGTCACAGGTCGGAGCGGACCACAGATGTTGCAAGTCACGCCCCTTCCTAGTTTCCACCTCGAGGAGGTCCCAAAGCCACCCCAATGACCAGACAGACCAAGCGTAAGTAATATTAAAACAACTTTATTTAAATTAATTAAAATAATTCAGGGAGGGGGAGGTAAATCTAAAATTATCGTCTCTGTTCAGCAAGAGGAGAAAGGGGCCGGAGAGGACTATGCGGCGAGGGTTAGTATGTCCACAGAGGGAAGAAGCTCCTTCATCCCTTTCGAAAACCCTTAGTCTTCCTCTTTGGGCTTTTGTTGACTCGTGGCGCCCTTCTTTTCTCCTGAAGGCAGAGTGAAACACACAATGAATAATCGATACGGTGAGAGTGGCTACCTGTTACTTGGGTCCATACGACTGGCTGATAAATGACTTGTTCCTCCGATCTCTTCGTACAGGGTGCTCGGGCGGCGCCTCCCCTTCTGCACACTCAGAGGTGAGCGCCAACCCGCGACACAGAACTCCAATGGCACTGCAAGAGAGAGGTCACTCAAACTGCGGGGGACAACACAGGTAGGTACTTCACAGGCAACTGGGGCTCTATTCTCACTTTAGTGATTCGTAGCAATGGACAAAGGTAAGTATTCCACAGGCAACTGGGGCTCTATCCTCACTTTAGTGATTCATAGCGATGGACAAAGGTAAGTATTTCACAACGGGGATTTTTCACCTAGAATACTTCTCCTGGGCGGTGGGCTTACGGTGAAATACTGCGATACAGTAAGTAGATGAACTGTCAGACCTGGAGTAGTAAATCGTCGTAGCGCAGGCCTCCACAGGGATTTCCTGTGCGTCGGGGAAAGTTAAACACTGTCGCACCGGGCCGAACGCTTCCCTCTCCTCTCTTCTATTTGCAGTTTAAGGGATCTGGACCGGGGCGAACCTTTGAAGAGGCTCCACAACAGGTAAAGTAAATCCACACAGCTAATTTGCAACAGTAAAACTTCCTCCTTGCATATAGGTATAATTTTGGCTTTTACTCACACCAGTCTTGCTTACGTGCATTCTTCACCACCGCTTCCACAGAGCCAGGGTATTCCGAAAGGGTCTAGACAGGACGTTACATTTGGGTCTCCATGCAGGGGGGGGTCGCAAAATGGCATATAGATGAAAATGGCGCTTCACCAGCCTCAACGGTCACTGGTCTCCCCCACGGCTCATCCAGTCCAGGGTGGCTACTGACAACACAACCACAGCATACCACTGCAAGATTTCAAGTGTACACACTCACAGCAAAGACAAGGACACACCCACTGCACTCCACACCCTCTACGTGAAATAGGGTCAGAACCACGGTTTACTAGGACTTATCCTGGGGTTTCGTTGGGCATTGTTGATAGATGAAGGGCCGGAGGAATAACGTTGCCGTCACGACTGCTTGCGGCTTCCTGTACTTGTACTTCCCGGCTCACCCAAAACTCTGCTCCGTAATGGGGCCGCTGGCCTATGTACCAGATGCTCACAACATACGCTGGATAATGCACTCTCCCCAATGATGTACAATGCACTGTCCAATAGTACTCACAAATGAACGATAACACTCTTCCTTTGTCTCCTTCTCCTTCTAGCTGTCCAATCCTCTTCACACCATCGGTTTTCCGTTGCTGGAGATCGCCCTTGACGTTACTTCCGGTGAGTACTTCCTATGACTGTGACTCCAACACATCAGTAGTTTATATATAGATGGTCTCATCAAACATCGATAAATGTTGTATACTCAGCCCAGTTACTAGTGTCCTTGTCTCCTTCTTCACCCCGTGAAGATCCTCTGCCTTCACCAATGCTGACTCTGCCCAAACCTCTACACTGCCCGCCGGATCGGCCTGAATTGATTCAACTCGAACGCCTGTTTGAATTTCTGAGACTCTTTTTATACCCTTCCTGTTCTCTCCGTTGTCCAATCCACGATCGCCGCGTTTATTGTCCTCACCTGTGCCCCGTACAGCCCAATTTGCCTCCCGGAGTTTCCCGGAAGTTCCGGTGTTTGTAGTATACGGGCCGGGCGGAAACCATCTTCGGGCGGAACCAATCGCCACTTTTGGTTCCGCCCCCAAGAAGTCACAGTGTGACACAAGCATTACTATTTGTGTTAATATTACAATTTTAAGTAAATGCAGCATTCAAAAACACTTCTTTCTGAATGGAAGTGACGTCCGTAAGAGGAATGATTTATCAGCAGTAGTGACTCTTGTTATTACTACAAAATATTTGCATGATGGAGTAATTATTAACATGTGTAAAGTTAATAATAGCCAGCGTGTATGTGGAATGTTACATGAGATAAAGAAGGGAAAAAAAGAGCTTTAACACATGAGAAGTATTGAGAGAGATGCCACGAGGGACATGAGTCTAGCTCAGTGACCTTCAACAAAGGCAGAGCTCAGTTAGAGACAAAGAGGACAATCAAAGAGTAGAGCCCAGAGATGAAAGGGAGAAAGCAGGCAGGTTACAATCTTCATTTATTCTTGACCATGTGACTTAAACCAAAGCTAAGATATTCAAACCGACCAATCAGCAGACAACAGTTGCCCCCATTGTACAAGAGGTGTGAAAATTAGCAGGTCTCAACCAGCATCTCATAGAATTATTGCTTTTTCTTTTTTTCTTCTTACTTTCTGAACTTCCTCGAATTTGAACTGAGCTCATACTTCATTGCTACAAAAAAGCAATTCTTACCAATGAAAATTGTGTTGCAACTCTTGCTTCCACAGGTGCAGTTGGCTGGGGCTGGGGCAGGGGATGAGGCTGGAGGTCAGGCTGACTCTGCTCCATGACCTTCTTTGCTGTTTCAGCAGCATGAGGTTGTTCCACCACCTTTTGTACTGGTCCAGTAACGTTTGACACAGTGGGCTGCTTAACACAACCAAAAAATAAAAATAAAAAATACATATAACAATTCAGAAAGAAAACATTTCAGTAAATAATATTAACAAAAAATACTTGCTCCATTAATGTTACTTTTAGAGTGTGAAAACCACAGATGCATTTCAGCACACCTCCAAGCAAGGTTGTTTGGCCACGAGACAGCATCGGACTTTTCTCAATCTGTAAGTATTATAACAAATGTAATGCACAATACAAGTGAGTCACTTAAAAGAGCATAAAATACTTTATTAAATTAATATATTAATTCATTCACTGATTAATGTCTAGGACACAAGTCAAGCTTATCTTACATATAATGTTAGAGCTGGTATCTCTCTTTAAAGGAGAGAGATACAAGAGAGGAACATTTCACACCTTCAGATCAATCAATCAATCAATCACCTTTATTTATATAGTGCTTTAAACAAAAAACATTGCGTCAAAGCACTGAACAACATTCATTTGGAAAACAGTGTCTCAATAATGCAAAATGATAGTTAAAGGCAGTTCATCATTGAATTCAGTTATGTCATCTCTGTTCAGTTGAAATAGTGTCTGTTTTTATTTGCAATCAAGTCAATGATATCGCTGTAGATGAAGTGACCCCAACTAAGCAAGCCAGAGGCGACAGCGGCAAGGAACCGAAACTCCATCGGTGACAGAATGGAGAAAAAAACCTTGGGAGAAACCAGGCTCAGTTGGGGGGTCAGTTCTCCTCTGACCAGACGAAAACCAGTAGTTCAATTCCAGGCTGCAGCAAAGTCAGATTGTGCAGAAGAATCATCCGTTTCCTGTGGTCTTGTCCTGGTGCTCCTCTGAGACAAGGTCTTTACAGGGGATCTGTATCTGGGGCTCTAGTTGTCCTGGTCTCCGCTGTCTTTCAGGGCAGTAGAGGTCCTTTCTAGGTGCTGATCCACCATCTGGTCTGGATACGTACTGGATCCGGGTGACTGCAGTGACCCTCTGATCTGGACACAGACTGGATCTCGTGGCCACGGTGACCTCGGAACAAGAGAGAAACAGACAAATATTAGCGTAAATGCCATTCTTCTAATGATGTAGAAAGTACGGTGTTATGTGAAGTGTTTCCGGTTCCGGTTTACCTAATTAATGCAGCCTAAAAATCCTTTAACGGATTTGGATATTAAAAGCATATTAGTATGTTATGTGTATGCCAGGTTAAAGAGATGGGTCTTTAATCTAGATTTAAACTGCAAGAGTGTGTCTGCCTCCCGAACAATGTTAGGTAGGTTATTCCAGAGTTTAGGCGCCAAATAGGAAAAGGATCTGCCGCCCGCAGTTGATTTTGATATTCTAGGTATTATCAAATTGCAAATTGAGTTTTGAGAACGTAGCGGACGTAGAGGAGTATAATGTAAAAGGAGCTCATTCAAATACTGAGGTGCTAAACCATTCAGGGCTTTATAAGTAATAAGCAATATTTTAAAATCTATACGATGTTTGATAGGGAGCCAGTGCAGTGTGGACAGGACCGGGCTAATATGGTCATACTTCCTGGTTCTAGTAAGAACTCTTGCTGCTGCATTTTGGACTAGCTGTAGTTTGTTTACCAAGCGTGCAGAACAACCACCCAATAAAGCATTACAATAGTCTAACCTTGAAGTCATAAATGCATGGATTAACATTTCTGCATTTGACATTGAGAGCATAGGCCGTAATTTAGATATATTTTTGAGATGGAAAAATGCAGTTTTACAAATGCTAGAAACGTGGCTTTCTAAGGAAAGATTGCGATCAAGTAGCACACCTAGGTTCCTAACTGATGACGAAGAATTGACAGAGCAACCATCAAGTCTTAGACAGTGTTCTAGTTTATTATAAGCAGAGTTTTTAGGCCCTATGATTAACACCTCTGTTTTTTCTGAATTTAGCAGTAAGAAATTACTCGTCATCCAATTTTTTATATCGACTATGCATTCCATTAGTTTTTCAAATTGGTGTGTTTCACCAGGCTGCGAGGAAATATAGAGCTGCGTATCATCAGCATAACAGTGAAAACTAACACCATGTTTCCTGATGATATCTCCCAAGGGTAACATATAAAGCGTGAAGAGTAGCGGCCCTAGTACTGAGCCTTGAGGTACTCCATACTGCACTTGTGATCGATATGATACATCTTCATTCACTGCTACGAACTGATGGCGGTCATATAAGTACGATTTAAACCATGCTAATGCACTTCCACTGATGCCAACAAAGTGTTCAAGTCTATGCAAAAGAATGTTGTGGTCAATTGTGTCAAACGCAGCACTAAGATCCAATAAAACTAATAGAGAGATACACCCACGATCGGATGATAAGAGCAGATCATTTGTAACTTTAAGGAGAGCAGTCTCAGTACTATGATACGGTCTAAATCCTGACTGGAAATCCTCACATATACCATTATTCTCTAAGAAGGAATATAATTGTGAGGATACCACCTTTTCTAGTATCTTGGACAGAAAAGGGAGATTCGAGATTGGTCTATAATTAACAAGTTCTCTGGGGTCAAGTTGTGGCTTTTTTATGAGAGGCTTAATAACAGCCAGTTTGAAGGTTTTGGGGACATATCCTAATGACAATGAGACCACCTATTCATTCACTGTCCCTTCCCCCTTCCCCCTCTCAAATCTCTGAGTCTCCCAGTACACAAAAGGTCTTTGATGTAACTTTTCATTAACAGTATGACATAAATCTCAAAATACCTGCAACATTACATAAACATAACACAACCATCACATTACACCATACCAATGAATGGGACCAGGTAAATGTTTGTAATGGAGCTTAATCTGTTGTTCTCTTATTCAAATACATTAAACAACTATACTAATAATGTTCGATTATGCAAGTCAACAAACACTTAAGTGTTTTTTTTTCTCTCTATCATGCAAAGGTAACAAACACTCACTCACCCTTTGATAAATCTCGTACCACTTTTTCTGTCTAGGCCTGTTACCTTCATTTGATGGCCAAATTCCTGTGCTGGCAAACTTTTTTAAACGCGAAATCCATTCAGCGTCCGACATAGCTTTATGTGATTTTTGTTGTTTGCCAGACATTTTTATTGAATCATTCTTTCGTACACCTTCGGCACGTTTCGGCAACTTGATTGACACCTGACTTGAAGAGCTGACCCCTCCACCTAGCGGTGATACGTGGAAACGTGCCGCCGGCATCCCCCTGCTCTCTGATTGGCCAAATGTCACGAATGTCAAGAGAATGTTATGAATTGCACTTTTTGATTGGCTGGAAATGTTAAGGCGCTTCGATGCGATTGGTCCAAATGTCATAGCACTTCGATGCGATTGGCTGCGCAGTTCGACATTGCTCAACATTTCTGAAATTATGTCGGACTATCCTTCGTCAGCTAGCGTTCAGGTCGCAGTCTCCCCTGGAGGCGTGGGTTCGAATCCCACTTCTGACAGACCTATCCTTTGGCTGCAGACAGAGACTTCAGTCTTCTGCCACGTTGGGCCAGCAGGGCGTTAACTTTGACAAAACAACACATTAGGCAGATGCTAGTATTAATTGGGCAGGCGTTGAAGGCAAGGATGAGTTTTTAGACACTTTTTGAAAATGGTTAAAGCCTCCGCTGCTCGAATTGAGATAGGCAAGCAGATCCACCAGCTGGGAACAGTCCAGGAAAAGGTCCTTGAGAGTGATTTTGTGCCTCTTTGGGATGGCACCACGAGGCATCGTTCACTTGCAGAAAGCAAGCATAGTTCTGAACCAGCGACTTTAGGTATGTTGCTGCAGAGCCAGTGGTTATCTTGTAGGCAAACATCAGTACCTTGAATCTGATGCAAACAGCTATTGGTAGCCAGTGCAAAATTATGAAGAGAGGTGTGACGTGGGCTTTCTTTGGCTCGTTGAAGACCACTCTCGCTGCTGCATCCTGGATCAGTTGCAGAGGCTTGATAGTACGTGCCGGAAGACCCGCCAAGGGAGCGTAACAGTAGTCCGGTCTGGAGAAAACAGAGAGCTTGGACAAGGAGTTGTGTGGCCTGCTCTGATCGGAAGGGTCTAATCTTCCGAACGTTGTACAAGGCAAATCTTCAGGACCGGGCCAGTGCAGCAATATGGCCTTTGAAACTTCACAAAACCTCAGGAGGACGTGGCCACGTGTTACATGAATATGAGAGGGATGCTATTACTGCCTTCGTGTAGCATTAGCCAGCATGAATGCAGAATTTTGACTTCATTGTAAATAAAAGGATTGCACGGGCCTACACGCAATGTCGCTGGATGAGATTCAGGGAATTTACCTGGAACCTCACAGTTTTCCACAAAGCATCATTTCACCTGCCCTGAAGAGGAGCTGTGGCCTTTTGCCCCCAGGAGACACAGGGAAACCCACACGAAAGGGGACAGAGAACCTCACTCTGTCTTTCTGAGCCACGGGTGTCAAACTCAGTCCCCGGAAGGCCGGAGACCTGCAGAGTTTAGATTCAAGCCTGATTGAACACACCTGATCCAACCAATCATGCCCTTCAGGCTCATTTGAAAACTACACGCCTTGTGTTTTTGAGAAGGGTTGGAACAACACTCTACAGGGCTCGGGCCCTAAAGGAATTTAGTTTGATACCCCTGGTCTAAGCTCTCTCAGTTATCAGAAAAAAAGCACCACCCTGCCCCGTGTGAGGCTCGAACTCACGACCTTCAGATTATGAGACTGACGCGCTGCCTAACTGCGCCAACGAGGCCCGTGGGCTAGAGGGGGCCCGAACAGAGATAAAGTAGCTTCTAGGTCCCTGGTTTCAGGTGTGGCTCGAACAGGGCATCTCTAGCCAGGCAAGGGTGTCAGGATGGCCGAGCGGTCTAAGGCGCTGCGTTCAAGCTGGGGAACAATAGTCCGTCAAAGACGGGGAAGAAGGGAAGAAAAGAGGGAAGGAAGAAAAAGAGAAGGGGAAGAAGAGAAAGAAAAAATGAAGAAAAGAAAGGGTGTTCAAAGACGGATCTTCCTTAGCATGCGCGCAGTGATACATCTTCCGGTTTCTTCTTGCGGTAAATTCGCGCATTTATATTACACTGTTTTCTATTGCAGGTGCTCCCCTCGACCCGGGTTCGAATCCAGCTAAAGACAACTTTTTGTTTTATTGTTAATTGCTTTAAATAAATGAAGTTTCAAGGTTAATTAAATGTATATATGTGCTTGTTTGATATTTTTTTATTACATTTTAATACACCAATGGAAATGTGTTTTGTTATTATTAGTTATTTAGTAGTTGTTGTATTATTTTTGTTATTAAGCATGTTATTATGTGTAGTTGTATTCATATTTATTTTAAGCATGTTATTAGTTGTGATTTTATTGATATTAAATCAGATTTTTTTTAAGGTTACATTCATTCAAGACACCTTTAAATCTGTCATTTTTAATTAAAAAAGGATGCAAAAATAGTCATTATTATGCTTAAAAATGTCTGTGACAAATGACAAAGTGCAAATTATCTTTTTATAGGAATACGTTCTATTGTTGCAGTGTACTGATGAAATGTTTACTAAAGTACAAATAAAAAAGCAATCATTCTCTTTTTTTTTTTTTTTACAATTATGCCAACATAACAGTAATGAATATTAAACAAATTAAATTTATATAAGTTTTCAAAAAAAAAAAATTAAAAGGGAAATAAAAGGAAAATAAATGTAGAAATCAAAACACATTTCTCAATTTGTTTTTTTATTTATTTTACAATTATGCTAACAGAAAAGTAATGAATATTAAATGAAGTTTTCAAACAATAAATTAAAAAGGTAAAAGTAAAAGTTAAATAGGATTAAAAAAGCAAGTTAAATAAAATAATGTTAGACACAAATATTAACAATAGTGAACTATATTTAAACAACTATATACACACAACAATAAATAAAAATATACAGTGTATACATTATTTGGGAGAAGGTTCTCCGGATTTACTCTAACCACTTTTCTTTTGTAATGTTCTCAGTCTGTGGACAGTATATACACCTTGCCCCTGTACTGGCTATGTCCCGTTGCACTGATTTTGAATTTTCCACACTTCCTGCAAGTGTTTGCCTTGTAGGGTCTCTTGGGCATGGTTTGTGGAGCTGGTTGTGAATTGGTGCTCTGCAAAATAGGCTGTAACAGTGGCATCCTATGGACCGCTGACAGTCTTTGAACCATTTGTAGACCCTGGAACACTGGCACACCCTGAAACATCGACAAAAATATGGTTTTCTGGTATTAAAAGAAAAATTGAACAAGTTTAATAATTCGTACAGAATGGAACGTGAAAAGTGCCTTTATAGAATACTTTATACATTATGCCATTACTTACAGAGACAGTACTGCTTGGTATAGAGGCACAAGACACTGCTGCGCTGGGTTGGTCTTCAACCTGAGAAGGTCTCCTGACCACACTAAGATTTGGCTTTGCTGCAGCAATGTGAGAGCCAGTAAATCTTGGTTTGGTAAATCAAAAATGTGAGAAGACAGAATGTGTTATAATAGCAAGAATTACGATTTATATTAATATTACTATTTTAAGTAAATGCAGGTTTTTAAAAACATTTCTTTCTGAATAGAAGTGTCATCCATATTTATTAGCAGTATTGACTCCTGAAATTACTACAAAGTATTTGAATGATGGAATAATTGTTAATGTGTACAGTTAATAATAGCCAGCATCTATGTGGTATGTTACCTGAGATTGAGAAAGAAAGATAATGTAGCTTTAACACATGAGAAGTATTGAGAGGGATGCCATGAGGGACATGAGTCTAGTCTCAAGAGAGAAAGCAAACAGGTTACATTCTACATTTATCCTTGACCATGTGACTTAAACCAAATCTGAGATATTCAAACTGACCATTCAGCAGACAACAGGTGCCCCCACTGTACAAGAGGGGTGACAATTAGTAGGTCTCAGCCAGCATCTCATAGCATTCTTGCTTTTTCTTTTTTTCTTCATCTTACGTTCTGAACTTTCTTGAATTTTAATTGAGCACATTCTTAAGTGGTATTATTAAAAAAGTTAAATAGTAATTCTTACCATTGAAAATTGTGTTGCAGCTCTTGCTTCCACAGGTGCAGTAGGCTGGGGCCGGGGCAGGGGCATGGGATGAGGCTGGGGGTCAGGCTGACTCTGCTCCATGGCCTTCTTTGCTGTTTCAGCATCATGAGGTTCTTCCACCACCCTTTGTGCTGGTCCAGTAGAGGCTTAAGACGGGAAAAAAAAAAAAAAAAAAAAAAACCCTTAATACATAATTCAGAAAGAAACCTTTTCAGTAAATATACTAATGATACTAATAAAAAACATGCATTTCAGCACACCTCCAAGCAAGGTTGTTTGGCCACGAGACAGCATCTGACATTTGTCTATCTGTAAGCATTATAACAAATATAATGCACAATACAAGTGAGTCCCTTAAGAGAGCATAAAATACTTCATTAAATTCATATATTTATTCATTCATTCATTCATTTCTAGGACACAAGTCACATTTATCTTATATATAATGTTACAACTGGTATCTCTATTTAGAGGAGAAAGATACAAGACAGGAACATTTCTTAAAATACCTGCAACATTACATAAATGTCTATAAACAATTATTACACACTCTGGTTTGCACTGTTGAAAGCCATAACATAACACAACCATCACATTACATCGTTCAAATGAATGGGACCAGGTAAATGTTTGTTCTGAAGCCTGATGTGTTGTTCTCTTATGCAAATACACTAAAGCAAGATACTAATAATGTTCGATTACGATTATTTTTTATTTTTATACATCTATAATGCAAAGGTAACAAACACTCACCCATTGACAAATCTCGTACCACTTTTTATGTCGAACTACGCGACAATGACCCTTGTCATAGGTCACAAACTTGAGTAATTAACCTTTTTTACCTCTGACACGCCCCCTGAGGATGATGTCATTCTTTCGTACACCTTCGGCACGGTTCGGCAACTTGATTGACACCTGACTAGAAGCGCTGACCCCTCCACCTAGCGGTGAGACGCGGAAACGTGCCGTCGAAATCCCCCTGCTCTCTGATTGGTCAAATGTCACGAATGTCAAGATAATGTTATAAATTGCGCTTTTTGATTGGCTGGAAATGTTAAGGCGCTTCGACGCGATTGGTCCAAATGTCATAGCGCTTCGATGCGATTGGCTGCGCAGTTCGACATTGCTCAACATTTCTGAAATTATGTCGGACTATCCTTCGTCAGCTAGCGTTCAGGTCGCAGTCTCCCCTGGAGGCGTGGGTTCGAATCCCACTTCTGACAGACCTATCCTTTGGCTGCAGACAGAGACTTCAGTCTTCTGCCACGTTGGGCCAGCAGGGCGTTAACTTTGACAAAACAACGCATTAGGCAGATGCTAGTATTAATTGGGCAGGCGTTGAAGGCAAGGATGAGTTTTTAGACACTTTTTGAAAATGGTTAAAGCCTCCGCTGCTCGAATTGAGATAGGCAAGCAGATCCACCAGCTGGGAACAGTCCAGGAAAAGGTCCTTGAGAGTGATTTTGTGCCTCTTTGGGATGGCACCACGAGGCATCGTTCACTTGCAGAAAGCAAGCATAGTTCTGAACCAGCGACTTTAGGTATGTTGCTGCAGAGCCAGTGGTTATCTTGTAGGCAAACATCAGTACCTTGAATCTGATGCGAACAGCTATTGGTAGCCAGTGCAAAATTATGAAGAGAGGTGTGACGTGGGCTTTCTTTGGCTCGTTGAAGACCACTCTCGCTGCTGCATCCTGGATCAGTTGCAGAGGCTTGATAGTACGTGCCGGAAGACCCGCCAAGGGAGCGTAACAGTAGTCCGGTCTGGAGAAAACAGAGAGCTTGGACAAGGAGTTGTGTGGCCTGCTCTGATCGGAAGGGTCTAATCTTCCGAACGTTGTACAAGGCAAATCTTCAGGACCGGGCCAGTGCAGCAATATGGCCTTTGAAACTTCACAAAACCTCAGGAGGACGTGGCCACGTGTTACATGAATATGAGAGGGATGCTATTACTGCCTTCGTGTAGCATTAGCCAGCATGAATGCAGAATTTTGACTTCATTGTAAATAAAAGGATTGCACGGGCCTACACGCAATGTCGCTGGATGAGATTCAGGGAATTTACCTGGAACCTCACAGTTTTCCACAAAGCATCATTTCACCTGCCCTGAAGAGGAGCTGTGGCCTTTTGCCCCCAGGAGACACAGGGAAACCCACACGAAAGGGGACAGAGAACCTCACTCTGTCTTTCTGAGCCACGGGTGTCAAACTCAGTCCCCGGAAGGCCGGAGACCTGCAGAGTTTAGATTCAAGCCTGATTGAACACACCTGATCCAACCAATCATGCCCTTCAGGCTCATTTGAAAACTACACGCCTTGTGTTTTTGAGAAGGGTTGGAACAACACTCTACAGGGCTCGGGCCCTAAAGGAATTTAGTTTGATACCCCTGGTCTAAGCTCTCTCAGTTATCAGAAAAAAAGCACCACCCTGCCCCGTGTGAGGCTCGAACTCACGACCTTCAGATTATGAGACTGACGCGCTGCCTAACTGCGCCAACGAGGCCCGTGGGCTAGAGGGGGCCCGAACAGAGATAAAGTAGCTTCTAGGTCCCTGGTTTCAGGTGTGGCTCGAACAGGGCATCTCTAGCCAGGCAAGGGTGTCAGGATGGCCGAGCGGTCTAAGGCGCTGCGTTCAGGTCGCAGTCTCCCCTGGAGGCGTGGGTTCGAATCCCACTTCTGACAGACCTATCCTTTGGCTGCAGACAGAGACTTCAGTCTTCTGCCACGTTGGGCCAGCAGGGCGTTAACTTTGACAAAACAACGCATTAGGCAGATGCTAGTATTAATTGGGCAGGCGTTGAAGGCAAGGATGAGTTTTTAGACACTTTTTGAAAATGGTTAAAGCCTCCGCTGCTCGAATTGAGATAGGCAAGCAGATCCACCAGCTGGGAACAGTCCAGGAAAAGGTCCTTGAGAGTGATTTTGTGCCTCTTTGGGATGGCACCACGAGGCATCGTTCACTTGCAGAAAGCAAGCATAGTTCTGAACCAGCGACTTTAGGTATGTTGCTGCAGAGCCAGTGGTTATCTTGTAGGCAAACATCAGTACCTTGAATCTGATGCGAACAGCTATTGGTAGCCAGTGCAAAATTATGAAGAGAGGTGTGACGTGGGCTTTCTTTGGCTCGTTGAAGACCACTCTCGCTGCTGCATCCTGGATCAGTTGCAGAGGCTTGATAGTACGTGCCGGAAGACCCGCCAAGGGAGCGTAACAGTAGTCCGGTCTGGAGAAAACAGAGAGCTTGGACAAGGAGTTGTGTGGCCTGCTCTGATCGGAAGGGTCTAATCTTCCGAACGTTGTACAAGGCAAATCTTCAGGACCGGGCCAGTGCAGCAATATGGCCTTTGAAACTTCACAAAACCTCAGGAGGACGTGGCCACGTGTTACATGAATATGAGAGGGATGCTATTACTGCCTTCGTGTAGCATTAGCCAGCATGAATGCAGAATTTTGACTTCATTGTAAATAAAAGGATTGCACGGGCCTACACGCAATGTCGCTGGATGAGATTCAGGGAATTTACCTGGAACCTCACAGTTTTCCACAAAGCATCATTTCACCTGCCCTGAAGAGGAGCTGTGGCCTTTTGCCCCCAGGAGACACAGGGAAACCCACACGAAAGGGGACAGAGAACCTCACTCTGTCTTTCTGAGCCACGGGTGTCAAACTCAGTCCCCGGAAGGCCGGAGACCTGCAGAGTTTAGATTCAAGCCTGATTGAACACACCTGATCCAACCGATCATGCCCTTCAGGCTCATTTGAAAACTACACGCCTTGTGTTTTTGAGAAGGGTTGGAACAACACTCTACAGGGCTCGGGCCCTAAAGGAATTTAGTTTGATACCCCTGGTCTAAGCTCTCTCAGTTATCAGAAAAAAAGCACCACCCTGCCCCGTTGAGGCTCGAACTCACGACCATAAGGATTTTGAGACTGACGCGCTGCCTAACTGCGCCAACGAGGCCCGTGGGCCAGAGGGGGCCCGAACAGAGATAAAGTAGCTTCTAGGTCCCTGGTTTCAGGTGTGGGCTCGAACAGGGCATCTCTAGCCAGGCAAGGGTGTCAGGATGGCCGAGCGGTCTAAGGCGCTGCGTTCAGGTTGCAGTCTCCCCTGGAGGCGTGGGTTCGAATCCCACTTCTGACAGACCTATCCTTTGGCTGCAGACAGCCATCCTGACACCCTTGCCTGGCTAGAGATGCCCTGTTCGAGCCACCTGAAACCAGGGACCCAGAAGCCTTTATCTCTGTCTCTGCCACGTTGGGCCAGCAGGGCGTTAACTTTGACAAACAACGCATTAGGCAGATGCTAGTATTAATTGGGCAGGCGTTGAAGGCAAGGATGAGTTTTTAGACACTTTTGAAGATGGTTAAAGCCTCCGCTGCTCGAATTGAGATAGGCAAGCAGATCCACCAGCTGGGAACAGTCCAGGAAAAGGTCCTTGAGAGTGATTTTGTGCCTCTTTGGGATGGCACCACGAGGCATCGTTCACTTGCAGAAAGCAAGCATAGTTCTGAACCAGCGACTTTAGGTATGTTGCTGCAGAGCCAGTGGTTATCTTGTAGGCAAACATCAGTACCTTGAATCTGATGCGAACAGCTATTGGTAGCCAGTGCAAAATTATGAAGAGAGGTGTGACGTGGGCTTTCTTTGGCTCGTTGAAGACCACTCTCGCTGCTGCATCCTGGATCAGTTGCAGAGGCTTGATAGTACGTGCCGGAAGACCCGCCAAGGGAGCGTAACAGTAGTCCGTCTGGAGAAAACAGAGAGCTTGGACAAGGAGTTGTGTGGCCTGCTCTGATCGGAAGGGTCTAATCTTCCGAACGTTGTACAAGGCAAATCTTCAGGACCGGGCCAGTGCAGCAATATGGCCTTTTGGAAACTTCACAAAACCTCAGGAGGACGTGGCCACGTGTTACATGAATATGAGAGGGATGCTATTACTGCCTTCGTGTAGCATTAGCCAGCATGCATGCAGAATTTTGACTTCATTGTAAATAAAAGGATTGCACGGGCCTACACGCAATGTCGCTGGATGAGTTCAGGGAATTTACCTGGAACCTCACAGTTTTCCACAAAGCATCATTTCACCTGCCCTGAAGAGGAGCTGTGGCCTTTTGCCCCCAGGAGACACAGGGAAACCCACACGAAAGGGGACAGAGAACCTCACTCTGTTCTTTCTGAGCCACGGGTGTCAAATCAGTCCCCGGAAGGCCGGAGACCTGCAGAGTTTAGATTCAAGCCTGATTGAACACACCTGATCCAACCAATCATGCCTTCAGGCTCATTTGAAAACTACACGCCTTGGTTTTTGAGAAGGGTTGGAACAACACTCTACAGGGCTCGGCCCTAAAGGAATTTAGTTTTGATACCCCTGGTCTAAGCTCTCTCAGTTATCAGAAAAAAGCACACAACCCTGCCCCATGTGAGGCTCGAACTCACGACCTTCAGATTATGAGACTGACGCGCTGCCTAACTGCGCCAACGAGGCCCGTGGGCTAGAGGGGGCCCGAACAGAGATAAAGAGCTTCTAGGTCCCTGGTTTCAGGTGCTGGCTCGAACAGGGCATCTCTAGCAGGCAAGGGTTCAGGATGCCGAGCGGTCTAAGCGCTGCGTTCAGGTGCAGTCTCACCTGGGAGGCGTGGGTTCGAATCCAACTTCTGACAGAGCCTGATCCTTTTGGCTGCAGACAGAGACTTC